>NC_068434.1:21384484-22056984 GCF_023373465.1 Oncorhynchus keta | reverse complement strand
ACAGAAAGACAAAGGAAAGAGAAAGAGAGACAGAGGAAAGACAAAGAGAAAGAGAGACAGAGGAAAGACAAAGAGAAAGAGAGACAGAGGAAAGACAAAGAGAGAGAGACAGAGGAAAGACAAAGAGAGAGAGACAGAGGAAAGACAAAGAGAGAGAGACAGAGGAAAGACAGAGAGAAAGAGGAAAGAAAGACAGAGAGAGACAGAGGAAAGACAAAGAGAGAGAGACAAGACAAAGACAAAAAGAGAGAGAGACAGAGGAAAGACAAAGAAAGAGAGACAGAGGAAAGACAAAGAGAAAGAGAGACAGAGGAAAGACAAAGAGAGAGAGAGACAAAGAGAAAAGACAAAGAGAGAGACCGAGGAAAGACAAAGAGAGAGAGACAGAGAAAAGACAAGAGAAAGAGAGACAGAGGAAAGTCAAGAGAAAGAGATACAGAGGAAAGACAAAGAGAGAGAGACAGAGGAAAGACAAAGAGATAGAGACAGAGGAAAGACAAAGAGAAAGAGAGACAGAGGAAAGACAAAGAGAAAGAGAACAGAGGAAAGACAAAGAGAAAGAGAGACAGAGGAAAGACAAAGAGAGAGAGACAGAGGAAAGACAAAGAGAGAGAGACAGAGGAAAGACAAAGAGAGAGAGACAGAGGAAAGACAAAGAGAGAGACAGAGGAAAGACAAAGAGAGAGAGAGACAGAGGAAAGACAAAGAGAGAGAGACAGAGGAAAGACAAAGAGAGAGAGACAGAGGAAAGACAAAGAAAGAGAGACAGAGGAAAGACAAAGAGAGAGAGAGACAGAGGAAAGACAAAGAGAAAGAGAGACAGAGGAAAGACAAAGAGAGAGAGACAGAGGAAAGAAAGAGAGACAGAGAGAGAAGAGGAAAGACAAAGAGAGAGAGACAGAGGAAAGACAAAGAGAGAGAGACAGAGGAAAGACAAAGAGAGAGACAGAGGAAAGACAAAGAGAGAGAGACAGAGGAAAGACAAAGAGAGAGAGACAGAGGAAAGACAAAGAGAAAGAGAGACAGAGGAAAGACAAAGAGAAAGAGAGACAGAGGAAAGACAAAGAGAGAGAGACAGAGGAAAGACAAAGAGAGAGAGACAGAGGAAAGACAAAGAGAGAGACAGAGGAAAGACAAAGAGAGAGAGAGACAGAGGAAAGACAAAGAGAGACAGAGGAAAGACAAAGAGAGAGAGACAGAGGAAAGACAAAGAGAGAGAGACAGAGGAAAGACAAAGAGAGAGAGAGACAGAGGAAAGACAAAGAGAAAGAGAGACAGAGGAAAGACAAAGAGAAAGAGAGACAGAGGAAAGACAAAGACAGAGAGAGACAGAGAAAAGACAAAGAGAAAGAGAGACAGAGGAAAGACAAAGAGAGAGAGACAGAGGAAAGACAAAGAGAGAGAGACAGAGGAAAGACAAAGAGAGAGACAGAGGAAAGACAAAGAGAGAGAGAGACAAAGACAGAGGACAGAGACAAAGAGAGAGAGAGACAGAGGAAAGACAAAGAGAGAGAGACAGAGGAAAGACAAAGAGAAGAGAGAGACAGAGGAAAGACAAAGAGAAAGAGAGACAGAGGAAAGACAAAGAGAGAGAGACAGAGGAGACAGAGAGAAAGAGAAAGACAAAGAGAGAGAGACAGAGGAAAGACAAAGAGAGAGAGAGACAGAGGAAAGACAAAGAGAGAGAGACAGAGGAAAGACAAAGAAGAGACAGAGAAAGACAGAGGACAGAGGAAAGACAAAGAGAGAGAGACAGAGGAAAGACAAAGAGAGAGACAGAGGAAAGACAAAGAGAAAGAGAGACAGATGAAAGACAAAGAGAGAGAGAGACAGAGAGGAAAGACAAAGAGAGAGATACAGAGGAAAGACAAAGAGAGAGATAGAGGAAAGACAGAGAGAGAGACAGAGGAAAGACAAAGAGAAAGAAAGACAGAGGAAAGAAAAAGAGAGAGAGAGGAAAGACAAGAGAGAAGAGAACAGAGAAAAGACAAAGAGAGAGAGAGACAAAGAGGAAAGACAGAGGAAAGAGGAAAGACAAAGAGAAAGAGGAGACAGAGGAACAGACAAAGAGAGAGAGACAGAGGAAAGACAAGAGAAAGAGAGACAGAGGAAAGACAAAGAGAGAGAGACAGAGGAAAGACAACGAGAAAGAGAGACAGAGGAAAGACAAAGAGAAAGAGAGACAGAGGAAAGACAAAGACAGAGAGAGACAGAGAAAAGACAAGAGAAAGAGAGACAGAGGAAAGACAAAGAGAGAGAGAGACAGAGGAAAGACAAAGAGAGAGAGAGACAGAGGAAAGACAAAGAGAGAGAGACAGAGGAAAGACAAAGAGAGAGAGAGACAGAGGAAAGACAAAGAGAGAGAGACAGAGGAAAGACAAAGAGAGAGACAGAGGAAAGACAAAGAGAGAGAGAGACAGAGGAAAGACAAAGAGAGAGAGACAGAGGAAAGACAAAGAGAAAGAGAGACAGAGGAAAGACAAAGAGAAAGAGAGACATAGGAAAGACAAAGAGAGAGAGACAGAGGAAAGACAAAGAGAGAGACAGAGGAAAGACAAAGAGAGAGAGACAGAGGAAAGACAAAGAGAGAGACAGAGGAAAGACAAAGACAGAGGAAAGACAAAGAGAGACAGAGGAAAGACAAAGAGAGAGAGACAGAGGAAAGACAAGAGAAAGAGAGACAGAGGAAAGACAAAGAGAGAGAGAGACAGAGGAAAGACAACAAGAAAGAGAGACAGAGGAAAGACAAAGAGAAAGAGAGACAGAGGAAAGACAAAGACAGAGAGAGACAGAGAAAAGACAACGAGAAAGAGAGACAGAGGAAAGACAAAGATAGAGAGACAGAGGAAAGACAAAGAGAGAGAGAGACAGAGGAAAGACAAAGAGAGAGAGACAGAGGAAAGACAAAGAGAGAGACAGAGGAAAGACAAAGAGAGAGAGAGACAGAGGAAAGACAAAGAGAGAGACAGAGGAAAGACAAAGAGAAAGAGAGACAGAGGAAAGACAAAGAGAAGACAGAGAGACAGAGGAAAGACAAAAAGAAAGAGAGAGAGACAGAGGAAAGACAAAGAGAGAGAGAGAAGACAGACAAAGAGAGAGAGACAGAGGAAAGAAAGAGAAGAGAGGGAAAGACAAAAGACTGACAGAGAGAGAAAGAGACAGAGGAAAGACAAAGAGAGAGAGACAGAGGAAAGACAAAGAGAGAGAGACAGAGGAAAGACAAAGAGAAAGAGAGACAGAGGAAAGACAAAGAGAAAGACAAAAAGAGAGAGAGAGACAGAGGAAAGACAAAGAGAGAGAGACAGAGGAAAGACAAAGAGAAAGAGAGAGAGAAAGACAAAGAGAGAGAGACAGAGGAAAGACAAAGAGAGAGAGACAGAGGAAAGACAAAGAGAGACAGAGGAAAGACAAAGAGAGAGAGAGAGACAGAGGAAAGACAAAGAAGACAGAGGAAAGACAAAGAGAGACAGAGGAAAGACAAAGAGAGACAGAGAGACAGAGGAAAGACAAAGAGAAAAGAGAGACAGAGGAAAGACAAAGAGGAAAGACAACAGACAGAGGAAAGTCAAGAGAAAGAGAGACAGAGGAAAGACAAAGAGACAGAGGAAAGACAAAGAGAGGACAAAGAGGAAAGACAAAGAGAGAGAGACAGAGGAAAAAGACAAGGAAAGAGAAGAGACAGAAAGGAAAGACAAAAAGACAAAGAGAGAGACAGAGGAAAGACAAAGAGGACAGAAAAGACAAAGAGAGAGAGAGACAGAGGAAAGACAAAGAGGAAAGAGAGAGACAGAGGAAAGACAAAGAGAGAGAGACAGAGGAAAGACAAAGAGAGGAAAGACAAAGAGAAAGAGAGACAGAGGAAAGACAAAGAGAGAGACAGAGACAAAGAGAGAGAGACAGAGGAAAGACAAAGAGAAGAGAGACAGAGGAAAGACAAAGAGAGAGAGACAGAGGAAAGACAAGAGAGAGAGAGACAGAGGAAAGACAAAGAGAAGAGAGACAGAGGAAAGACAAAGAGAGAGACAGAGGAAAGACAAAGAGAGAGAGACAGAGGAAAGACAAAGAGAGAGACAGAGGAAAGAAGGAAAGACAGAGGAAAGAGAGAGAGAGAGACAGAGGAAAGAAAAGAGAGAGAGAGACAGAGGAAAGACAAAGAGAGAGAGACAGAGGAAAGACAAAGAGAAAGAGAGACAGAGGAAAGAGGAAAGACAAAGAGAGAGAGACAAGGAAAGACAAAGAGAGAGACAGACAGAGGAAAGACAAAGAGAAAGAGAGACAGAGGAAAGACAAAGAGACAGAGGAAAAAGACAAAGACAAAGAAAGAGAGACAGAGGAAAGACAAAGAGAGAGAGACAGAGGAAAGACAAAGAGAGAGAGACAGAGGAAAGACAAAGAGAGAGACAGAGGAAAGACAAAGAGAGAAAGAGGAAAGACAAGAGAGACAGAGGAAAGACAAAGAGAGAGACAGAGGAAAGACAAAGAGAGAGAGACAGAGGAAAGACAAAGAGAAGAGAGAGAAAGACAGAGAAAAAGACAAAGACAAAGAGAGAGAGACAGAGGAAAGACAAAGAGACAAGAGAGACAGAGAGGAAAGACAAAGAGAGAGAGAGACAGAGGAAAGACAAAGAGAGAGACAGAGGAAAGACAAAGAGAGAGAGAGGAAAGACAAAGAGAGAGAGAGAGGAGAAGAGGAAAGACAAAGAGAGAGGACAAAAAGACAAGAAAGAGAGGAAAGACAAAGAGAGAGAGACAGAAAAGAGAGAGAGACAGAGGAAAGACAAAGACAAAGAAAGAGAGACAGAGGAAAGACAAAGAGAGAGAGACAGAGGAAAGACAGGAAGACAAGAGATAGAGACAGAGGAAAGACAAAGAGAAAGAGAGACAGAGGAAAGACAAAGAGAAAGAGAGACAGAGGAAAGACAAAGAGAAAGAGAGACAGAGGAAAGACAAAGAGAGAGAGACAGAGGAAAGACAATGAGAGAGACAGAGGAAAGAGAGACAAAGACAAAGAGACAGAGGAAAGACAAAGGAAAGACAGACAAAGAGAGAGAGACAGAGGAAAGACAAAGAGAGAAAGACAGAGGAAAGACAAAGAGAGAGACAGAGGAAAGACAAGAGAAAGAGAGAGAGACAAAGAGGAAAGAGGAAAGACAAAGAGAAAGAGAGACAGAGGAAAGACAAAGAGAGAGAGACAGAGGAAAGACAAAGAGAAAGAGAGACAGAGGAAAGACAAAGAGAGAGAGACAGAGGAAAGACAAAGAGAGAAGAGAGACAGAGGAAAGACAAAGAGAAAGAGAGACAGAGGAAAGACAAAGAGAGAGAGAGAGGAAAGACAAAGAGAGAGAGAGACAGAGGAAAGACAAAGAGAAGAGAGACAGAGACAGAGGAAAGGAAAGACAAAGATAGAGACAGAGGAAAGACAAAGAAGAGAGAGGAAAGACAAAGAGAAAGAGAGACAGAGGAAAGACAAAGAGAGAGACAGAGGAAAGACAAAGAGAGACAGAGGAAAGACAAAGAGAGAGAGAGACAGAGGAAATACAAAGAGAGAGACAGAGGAAAGACAAAGAGAGAGAGAGACAGAGGAAAGACAAAGAGAGAGAGACAGAGGAAAGACAAAGAGAGAGAGACAGAGGAAAGACAAAGAGAGAGAGAGACCGAGGAAAGACAAAGAGTGAGAGACAGAGGAAAGATAGAGTAAAAAAGGGGGCGGGCTTAACATGACTCGCACATCTTGTTTGCAGATCTTCTCACTCTTTCTCCGTTTGCGGACACACACACACCAACACACACACTACTCTCTCTTCATACTTGAAGGGTGGGTAGTTCTCTGTGGGTGGTTTTATTGTGTGTGGTGATTCTCTGTGAGTGTTTTTATTGCGTGTGGTGTTTCTATGTGGGTGGTTTTATTGCATGTGGTGTTTCTCTGTGGTGTTTCTCTGTGGGTGTTTTTTTTTGCGTGTGGTGTTTCTCTGTGGGTGGTTTCTTCACGTGTGCTGGAGACACAACACACTTAAAGGTTCATTAAAATGCAGTGTCCCTCCCACACTTTTACACAACTCAACTGAAAGACTTTCACAGCACGGGGAAGAGAGGTAGAGAAGAGAGGAAGATAGACAGAAAATATATAGAGAGAAGAGAGAGAGAGCAGCGAGAGGTAGAACATGGAGGGAGAAGAGAGACAGAGAAGATATATAGAGAAGAGAGAGGTAGAGGAGAGAGGGAGAAGAGAGGTAGAGAAGAGAGAGAAACCCTTACATGATTTATATGATCATTTGATAAATGTCTATCAAAATTGCCAGCTCCGTTGACACGTCTGCTGTGAGGACAGCACTCAATGGCACATGCAGACACACACACACACACACACGCACACACACGCGCACACACACACACACACACACACACACACACACACACACACACACACACACACACACACACACACACACACACACACACACACACACACACACACACACACACACACACACACACACACACACACAACATTGCTGTGTTTCCAATTTGTCTAGATTACTTGTTACTACTAGTTGTGGAATAACAGAACAGTGGTGGAATAATCACAGAACAATGTTGGCTGTTCCTATCCTTGTGGCTTTACCTCTAATGTCCATTGGAATAACAGAACAGTGTTGGCTGTTCCTATCCTTGTGGCTTTACCTCTAATGTCCATTGGAATGTGAAGTATCCTGTACTGCAATGATTTGCTTTAAAGGGGCAATCTGGGATTCAAATAACACCAAAGTTAACCAATCCCAGATTGCCCTTTAAATGTTTAAGACAGAGGGATGAGGAGGAGGATGAAGAGAGGCTGTTTACTGACACCTCTTCCCTCCTCCCATGTGTGTTGTGTATTGCTGGGTGACTTGATTTGCCCAGATTAGCAGTGTGACGCCGACGCTGTGTCCCCGAAAATGAACTGTCAGCCCTGCCAGGTTTCAGCAGACAGCACCATCACCTCGGCCAATCAGTGGGACCACACAACACTCCCACACACACACACATCCGTACAGACTCAAATAGACACACACAGCCGCAATGTCACACACACACACGTGTGCGCGCTTGTCAGCACAGACATACACACTCTCTTTGACACACACTGTTGTACCAACACACCCACACAAAAACATTAACACACACAGGCATTTCCTTCTGCATTCAAAATAGGACCTTCAAGTCCAGCCTTTTACAACTGAACAGTCATTCACACTGTTATTATTGTGACCCCACAAATAACTGTCTGGATCTCAAAATCAACCAAACAGACAACGTAGCCTGGATGTGGTAGTGCTCTGGCAGGTGGGCCTGGGTTAGATTCATATGGACAGTCAGTAAATTCTAATCAGAGAAGTATTTTTACCATATACCAAAGCATGCCGCATTTGTTCATGTGGCCCACACCTGGCCATAAGAGGCCGGTGATTAGACACCTGGCCATAAGAGGCCGGTGATTAGACACCTGGCCATAAGAGGCTGGTGATTAGACACCTGGCCATAAGAGGCCGGTGAATAGACACCTGGCCATAAGAGGCCGGTGATTAGACACCTGGCCATAAGAGGCCGGTGATTAGACACCTGGCCATAAGAGGTCGGTGATTAGACACCTGGCCATAAGAGGCCGGTGATTAGACACCTGGCCATAAGAGGCCGGTGATTAGATATACACCGGGCAATAAGAGGCCGGTGATTAGACACCTGGCCATAAGAGGCCGGTGATTAGACAGACACCTGGCCATAAGAGGCCGGTGATTAGACACCTGGCCATAAGAGGCCGGTGATTAGACACCTGGCCATAAGAGGCCGGTGATTAGACACCTGGCCATAAGAGGCCGGTGATTAGACACCTGGCCATAAGAGGCCGGTGATTAGACACCTGGCCATAAGAGGCCGGTGATTAGACACCTGGCCATAAGAGGCCGGTGATTAGACACCTGGCCATAAGAGGCCGGTGATTAGACACCTGGCCATAAGAGGCCGGTGATTAGACATACATCTGGCCATAAGAGGCCGGTGATTAGACATACACCTGGCCATAAGAGGCCGGTGATTAGACACCTGGCCATAAGAGGCCGGTGATTAGATATACACCGGGCAATAAGAGGCCGGTGATTAGACACCTGGCCATAAGAGGCCGGTGATTAGACAGACACCTGGCCATAAGAGGCCGGTGATTAGACACCTGGCCATAAGAGGCCGGTGATTAGACACCTGGCCATAAGAGGCCGGTGATTAGACACCTGGCCATAAGAGGCCGGTGGTTAGACACCTGGCCATAAGAGGCCGGTGATTAGACACCTGGCCATAAGAGGCCGGTGATTAGACACCTGGCCATAAGAGGCCGGTGATTAGACACCTGGCCATAAGAGGCCGGTGATTAGACATACATCTGGCCATAAGAGGCCGGTGATTAGACATACACCTGGCCATAAGAGGCCGGTGATTAGATATACACCGGGCAATAAGAGGCCGGTGATTAGACACCTGGCCATAAGAGGCCGGTGATTAGACAGACACCTGGCCATAAGAGGCCGGTGATTAGACACCTGGCCATAAGAGGCCGGTAATTAGACAGACACCTGGCCATAAGAGGTCGGTGATTAGACACCTGGCCATAAGAGGCCGGTGATTAGACACCTGGCCATAAGAGGCCGGTGATTAGACACCAGGCCATAAGAGGCCGGTGATTAGACACCTGGCCATAGGAGGCCGGTGATTAGACACCTGGCCATAAGAGGCCGGTGATTAGACACCTGGCCATAAGAGGCCGGTGATTAGACACCTGGCCATAAGAGGCCGGTGATTAGACACCTGGCCATAAGAGGCCGGTGATTAGACATACATCTGGCCATAAGAGGCCGGTGATTAGACATACACCTGGCCATAAGAGGCCGGTGATTAGACACCTGGCCATAAGAGGCCGGTGATTAGATATACACCGGGCAATAAGAGGCCGGTGATTAGACACCTGGCCATAAGAGGCCGGTGATTAGACAGACACCTGGCCATAAGAGGCCGGTGATTAGACACCCTGGTCATAAGAGGCCGGTGATTAGACACCTGGCCATAAGAGGCCGGTGATTAGACACCTGGCCATAAGATTAGACACCTGGCCATAAGAGGCCGATTAGACACCTGGCCATAAGAGGCCGGTGATTAGACACCTGGCAATAAGAGGCCGGTGATTAGACATACATCTGTCCATAAGAGGCCGGTGATTAGACATACACCTGGCCATAAGAGGCCGGTGATTAGATATACACCGGGCAATAAGAGGCCGGTGATTAGACACCTGGCCATAAGAGGCCGGTGATTAGACAGACACCTGGCCATAAGAGGCCGGTGATTAGACACCTGGCCATAAGAGGCCGGTGATTAGACAGACACCTGGTCATAAGAGGCCGGTGATTAGACAGACACCTGGTCAAAAGAGGCCAGTGATTAGACAGACACCTGGTCATAAGAGGCCGATGATTAGACAGACACCTGGTCATGAGAGGCCGGTGATTAGACAGACACCTGGTGATAAGAGGCCGGTGATTAGGCACCTGGTCATAAGAGGACGGTGATTAGACACCTGGTCATAAGAGGCCGGTGATTAGACACCTGGTCATAAGAGTCCAGTGATTAGACAGACACCTGGTCATAAGAGGCCGGTTATTAGACACCTGGTCATAAGAGGCTGGTGATTAGACACCTGGTCATAAGAGGCCGGTGATTAGACAGACACCTGGTCAAAAGAGGCCGGTGATGAGACAGACACCTGGTCATAAGAGGCCGGTGATTAGACAGACACCTGGTCGTAAGAGGCCGGTGATTAGACACCTAGTCATAAGAGGCCGGTGATGAGACAGACACCTAGTCATAAGAGGCCGGTGATGAGACAGACACCTGGCCATAAGACGCTGGTGATTAGACAGACACCTGGCCATAAGAGACCGGGGATTAAACACCTGGCCATAAGAGGCCGGTGATTAGACAGACACCTGGTCATAAGAAGCCGGTGATTAGACAGACACCTGGCCATAAGACACTGGTGATTAGACAGACACCTGGTCATAAGAGGCCGGTGATTAGACAGACACCTGGTCAAAAGAGGCCGGTGATTAGACAGACACGTGGTCATAAGAGGCCGGTGATTAGACACCTGGCCATAAGAGGCCGGTGATTAGACAGACACCTGGCCATAAGATGCCGGTGATTAGACAGACACCTGGTCATATGCGGCTGGTGATTAGACACCTGGTCATAAGAGGCCGGTGATTAGACACCTGGTCTTAAGAGGCCGGTGATTAGACAGACACCTGGTCATAAGAGACCGGTGATTAGACAGACACCTGGTCATAAGAGGCCGGTGATTAGACACCTGGTAATAAGAGGCCGGTGATTAGACACCTGGTCATAAGAGGCCGGTGATTAGACAGACACCTGGTCATAAGAGGCCGGTGATTAGACACCTGGTCATAAGAGGCCGGTGATTAACCACCTGGTCATAAGAGGCCGGTGATTAGACACCTGGTCATAAGAGTCCAGTGATTAGACAAACACCTGGTCAAAAGAGGCCGGTGATTAGACACCTGGCCATAAGAGGCCGGTGATTAGACAGACACCTGGTCATATGCGGCTGGTGATTAGACAGACACCTGGTCATAAGAGGCCGGTGATTAGACACCTGGTCATAAGAGGCCGGTGATTAGACACCTGGTCTTAAGAGGCCGGTGATTAGACAGACACCTGGTCATAAGAGACCGGTGATTAGACAGACACCTGGTCATAAGAGGCCGGTGATTAGACACCTGGTAATAAGAGGCCGGTGATTAGACAGACACCTGGTCAAAAAAGGCCGGTGATTAGACAGACACTTGGTCATAAGAGGCCGGTGATTAGACAGACACCTGGTCAAAAGAGGCCGGTGATTAGACAGACACCTGGCCATAAGAGGCCGGTGATTAGACACCTGGCCATAAGAGGCCGGTGATTAGACACCTGGCCATAAGAGGCCGGTGATTAGACACCTGGCCATAAGAGGCCGGTGATTAGACACCTGGCCATAAGAGGCCGGTGATTAGACACCTGGCCATAAGAGGCCGGTGATTAGACACCTGGCCATAAGAGGCCGGTGATTAGACACCTGGCCATAAGAGGCCGGTGATTAGACATACACCTGGCCATAAGAGGCCGGTGATTAGATATACACCGGGCCATAAGAGGCCGGTGATTAGACACCTGGCCATAAGAGGCCGGTGATTAGATATACACCGGGCAATAAGAGGCCGGTGATTAGACACCTGGCCATAAGAGGCCGGTGATTAGACAGACACCTGGCCATAAGAGGCCGGTGATTAGACACCTGGCCATAAGAGGCCGGTGATTAGACACCTGGCCATAAGAGGCCGGTGATTAGGGCCATAAGAGGCCGGTGATTAGACACCTGGCCATAAGAGGCCGGTGATTAGACACCTGGCCATAAGAGGCCGGTGATTAGACACCTGGCCATAAGAGGCCGGTGATTAGACACCTGGCCATAAGAGGCCGGTGATTAGACATACATCTGGCCATAAGAGGCCGGTGATTAGACATACACCTGGCCATAAGAGGGCGGTGATTAGATATACACCGGGCAATAAGAGGCCGGTGATTAGACACCTGGCCATAAGAGGCCGGTGATTAGACAGACACCTGGCCATAAGAGGCCGGTGATTAGACACCTGGCCATAAGAGGCCGGTAATTAGACAGACACCTGGCCATAAGAGGCCGGTGATTAGACACCTGGCCATAAGAGGCCGGTGATTAGACACACCTGGCCATAAGAGGCCGGTGATTAGACACCAGGCCATAAGAGGCCGGTGATTAGACACCTGGCCATAGAGGCCGGTGATTAGACACCTGGCCATAAGAGGCCGGTGATTAGACACCTGGCCATAAGAGGCCGGTGATTAGACACCTGGCCATAAGAGGCCGGTGATTAGACACCTGGCCATAAGAGGCCGGTGATTAGACATACATCTGGCCATAAGAGGCCGGTGATTAGACATACACCTGGCCATAAGAGGCCGGTGATTAGACACCTGGCCATAAGAGGCCGGTGATTAGATATACACCTGGCAATAAGAGGCCGGTGATTAGACACCTGGCCATAAGAGGCCGGTGATTAGACAGACACCTGGCCATAAGAGGCCGGTGATTAGACACCTGGCCATAAGAGGCCGGTGATTAGACACCTGGCCACCTGGCCATAAGAGGCCGGTGATTAGACACCTGGCCATAAGAGGCCGGTGATTAGACACCTGGCCATAAGAGGCCGGTGATTAGACACCTGGCCATAAGAGGCCGGTGATTAGACATACATCTGGCCATAAGAGGCCGGTGATTAGACATACACCTGGCCATAAGAGGCCGGTGATTAGATATACACCGGGCAATAAGAGGCCGGTGATTAGACACCTGGCCATAAGAGGCCGGTGATTAGACAGACACCTGGCCATAAGAGGCCGGTGATTAGACACCTGGCCATAAGAGGCCGGTGATTAGACAGACACCTGGTCATAAGAGGCCGGTGATTAGACAGACACCTGGTCAAAAGAGGCCAGTGATTAGACAGACACCTGGTCATAAGAGGCCGATGATTAGACAGACACCTGGTCATGAGAGGCCGGTGATTAGACAGACACCTGGTGATAAGAGGCCGGTGATTAGGCACCTGGTCATAAGAGGACGGTGATTAGACACCTGGTCATAAGAGGCCGGTGATTAGACACCTGGTCATAAGAGTCCAGTGATTAGACAGACACCTGGTCATAAGAGGCCGGTTATTAGACACCTGGTCATAAGAGGCCGGTGATTAGACACCTGGTCATAAGAGGCCGGTGATTAGACAGACACCTGGTCAAAAGAGGCCGGTGATGAGACAGACACCTGGTCATAAGAGGCCGGTGATTAGACAGACACCTGGTCGTAAGAGGCCGGTGATTAGACACCTAGTCATAAGAGGCCGGTGATGAGACAGACACCTAGTCATAAGAGGCCGGTGATGAGACAGACACCTGGCCATAAGACGCTGGTGATTAGACAGACACCTGGCCATAAGAGACCGGGGATTAAACACCTGGCCATAAGAGGCCGGTGATTAGACAGACACCTGGTCATAAGAAGCCGGTGATTAGACAGACACCTGGCCATAAGACACTGGTGATTAGACAGACACCTGGTCATAAGAGGCCGGTGATTAGACAGACACCTGGTCAAAAGAGGCCGGTGATTAGACAGACACGTGGTCATAAGAGGCCGGTGATTAGACACCTGGCCATAAGAGGCCGGTGATTAGACAGACACCTGGCCATAAGATGCCGGTGATTAGACAGACACCTGGTCATATGCGGCTGGTGATTAGACACCTGGTCATAAGAGGCCGGTGATTAGACACCTGGTCTTAAGAGGCCGGTGATTAGACAGACACCTGGTCATAAGAGACCGGTGATTAGACAGACACCTGGTCATAAGAGGCCGGTGATTAGACACCTGGTAATAAGAGGCCGGTGATTAGACACCTGGTCATAAGAGGCCGGTGATTAGACAGACACCTGGTCATAAGAGGCCGGTGATTAGACACCTGGTCATAAGAGGCCGGTGATTAACCACCTGGTCATAAGAGGCCGGTGATTAGACACCTGGTCATAAGAGTCCAGTGATTAGACAAACACCTGGTCAAAGAGGCCGGTGATTAGACACCTGGCCATAAGAGGCCGGTGATTAGACAGACACCTGGTCATATGGGCTGGTGATTAGACAGACACCTGGTCATAAGAGGCCGGTGATTAGACACCTGGTCATAAGAGGCCGGTGATTAGACACCTGGTCTTAAGAGGCCGGTGATTAGACAGACACCTGGTCATAAGAGGCCGGTGATTAGACAGACACCTGGTCATAAGAGGCCGGTGATTAGACACCTGGTAATAAGAGGCCGGTGATTAGACAGACACCTGGTCAAAAGAGGCCGGTGATTAGACAGACACTGGTCATAAGAGGCCGGTGATTAGACAGACACCTGGTCAAAAGAGGCCGGTGATTAGACAGACACCTGGTCATAAGAGGCCGGTGATTAACCACCTGGTCATAAGAGGCCGGTGATTAGACACCTGGTCATAAGAGGCCGGTGATTAGACACCTGGTCATAAGAGGCCGGTGATTAGACAGACACCTGGTCATAAGAGGCCGGTGATTAGACAGACACCTGGTCATAAGAGGCCGGTGATTAGACAGACATCTGGTCATAAGAGGCCGGTGATTAGACAGACACCTGGTCATAAGAGGCCGGTGATTAGACACCTGGTCATAAGAGGCTGGTGATTAGACAGACACCTGGCCATAAGAGGCCGGTGATTAGACACCTGGCCATAAGAGGCCGGTGATTAGACAGACACCTGGCCATAAGAGGCCTGTGATTAGACAGACACCTGGTCATAAGAGGCCGGTGATTAGACAGACACCTGGCCATAAGAGGCCGGTGATTAGACAGACACCTGGTCATAAGAGGCCGGTGATTAGACACCTGGTCATAAGAGGCCGGTGATTAGACAGACACCTGGTGATAAGAGGCCGGTGATTAGACACCTGGTCATAAGAGGCCGGTGATTAGACACCTGGCCATAAGAGGCCGGTGATTAGACACCTGGTCATAAGAGGCCGGTGATTAGACACCTGGTCATAAGAGGCCGGTGATTAGACAGACACCTGGTCATAAGAGGCCGGTGATTAGACAGACATATGGTCATAAGAGGCCGGTGATTAGACAGACACCTGGTCATAAGAGGCCAGGTGATTAGACAGACACCTGGTCAAAGAGGCCGGTGATTAGACACCTGGCCATAAGAGGCCGGTGATTAGACAGACACCTGGTCATATGCGGCTGGTGATTAGACAGACACCTGGGCATAAGAGGCCGGTGATTAGACACCTGGTCATAAGAGGCCGGTGATTAGACAGACACCTGGTCCATAAGAGGCCGGTGATTAGACACCTGGTCATAAGAGGCCAATGATTAGACACCTGGTCATAAGAGGCCGGTGATTAGACAGACACCTGGTCATAAGAGGCCGGTGATTAGACAGACATATGGGCCGGTGATTAACCAACTGGTCATAAGAGGCCGGTGATTAGACACCTGGTCATAAGAGTCCAGTGATTAGACAAACACCTGGTCAAAAGAGGCCGGTGATTAGACACCTGGCCATAAGAGGCCGGTGATTAGACAGACACCTGGTCATATGCGGCTGGTGATTAGACAGACACCTGGTCATAAGAGGCCGGTGATTAGACACCTGGTCATAAGAGGCCGGTGATTAGACACCTGGTCTTAAGAGGCCGGTGATTAGACAGACACCTGGTCATAAGAGACCGGTGATTAGACAGACACCTGGTCATAAGAGGCCGGTGATTAGACACCTGGTAATAAGAGGCCGGTGATTAGACAGACACCTGGTCAAAAAAGGCCGGTGATTAGACAGACACTTGGTCATAAGAGGCCGGTGATTAGACAGACACCTGGTCAAAAGAGGCCGGTGATTAGACAGACACCTGGTCATAAGAGGCCGGTGATTAACCACCTGGTCATAAGAGGCCGGTTATTAGACACCTGGTCATAAGAGGCCGGTGATTAGACACCTGGTCATAAGAGGCCGGTGATTAGACAGACACCTGGTCAAAAGATGCCGGTGATGAGACAGACACCTGGTCATAAGAGGCAGGTGACTAGACAGACATCTGGTCATAAGAGGCCGGTGATTAGACAGACACCTGGTCGTAAGAAGCCGGTGATTAGACACCTAGTCATAAGACGCTGGTGATTAGACAGACACCTGGCCATAAGAGACCGGTGATTAAACACCTGGCCATAAGAGGCCGGTGATTAGACAGACACCTGGCCGTAAGAGGCCTGTGATTAGACAGACACCTGGTCATAAGAAGCCGGTGATTAGACAGACACCTGGCCATAAGACGCTGGTGATTAGACAGACACCTGGTCATAAGAGGCCGGTGATTAGACACCTGGTCATAAGAGGCCGGTGATTAGACAGACACCTGGTGATAAGAGGCCGGTTATTAGGCACCTGGTCATAAGATGCCGGTGATTAGACACCTGGTCATAAGAGGCCGGTGATTAGACACCTGGTCATAAGAGTCCAATGATTAGACACCTGGTCATAAGAGGCCGGTGATTAGACAGACACCTGGTCATAAGAGGCCGGTGATTAGACAGACATATGGTCGTAAGAGGACGGTGATTAGACACCTAGTCATAAGAGGCCGGTGATGAGATAGACACCTGGCCATTAGACGCTGGTGATTAGACAGACACCTGACTGGCGAACTATAGACAGTTAAGCAGCGATTCAGCTAAACTCTAGTTTGGACAGCACAACCAATTACCATAATGCACAGCTGCCTACTAAACCAACCAAGTGAGCTAGTAGATGTGTTCTAATACACAGCTAAGCTAGTGAAAGTCAAATGATCTGATATTTATTTGTCTGCTTTATTGACATAGTAAAATACCTACACTCATCTGGGACATAACTGCTAATATGGTAGTAATTACAGGGATTTCATGCTCTCACACCCTCTTGCTCCCACCCTCTCTCGCCCTCTCTTTCTCTACATCCCGACTCCTCTCTCTCTCCCACCCTCTCTCACCCCCTCTTTCTCTACATCCCGACTCCTCTCACTCTCCCACCCTCTCTACCCCTCTCTCTCTCTACATCCCGACTCCTCTCTCTCTCCCACCCTCTCTCGCCCTCTCTTTCTCTACATCCCGACTCCTCTCTCTCTCCCACCCTCTCTCACCCCCTCTTTCTCTACATCCCGACTCCTCTCACTCTCCCACCCTCTCTCCCCCTCTCGTTCTCTACATCCCGACTCCCTCTCTCTCCCACCCTCTCTACCCCTCTCTCTCTCTACATCCCGACTCGCTCTCTCTCCCACCCTCTCTCCCCCTCTCTTTCTCCACCTCCCAACTCCTTTCTCACTCCTACCCTCTCTTTCCCTCTCTTTCTCTACCTCCCAACTCCTTTCTCCCTCCTACCCTCTCTCTCCCTCTGTCACTACATTCAGACACTTGCAGCAATTCAGCAAGTGGTACTGGCTCAGGTACTGAACAGAATGAAATGAAACCGTGTCCACAGCTCTGAGCTTCAAATGTGAGACATGTTGACACATGGATTGCCAGGTTATTATGTTGATTGTTGATTATACCCATCATGCCTTGTGTTAGGGTTGCCCGACATGTCACATACAGCTCAGTACTCCCACAGGAACTCCTGCTTCCTTGATTTGCGTAGCAATTAGCATCCTGCTGAAACAGGGAGAATCCATTTCATCTCTGTAATTTCCTCTGGGAATTTAACAGTGGATTAGCATAACTCTCTCCCCCTCTTTATCTTTCTCTTTCTCTCTTGCTCTTTCACAAACACATTTCAAACCATTTATCCAATTTCAAATGGAAAACAAACGATTTGAAAACACTTTATGACCATTTTCACGCCTGTGGTGGGCAAAATGACATCACACACACCAGTGATTTTGGCCCCTTGAAACTAGGGAACGGCTTCTGAAACTCATCAACCCACGGGTTAATCTGCATCGGTTATTGTGTCACACATCGTAACCTCTGACAATGCAAACGCGGCGCCTACAACATGACCCGCCTGTTAACACAAACCTTACAGTATGTAGCCACACATTTGAATGTCTCTTAATGAAATTAACTATGTTGATGGCAGTAGTGGTGCTTCCTTGTGGAATGTGGTTAGAAGTGTAATGTTGATAATGACGCAAATTGTGATGCGACACACATCCGAAACAAGCCATGTATCTGTAGGGCATGTAAAGCTCTTAGACCATTGGAACAAGAGTTGGAGAACCCCTGTGCCTTGGCAGGCAACCCCGTCTCGCTGATGAGATGGGGATAGGGCCTCTGGCCATGCTGATGGGGTAAGAGGCACACTGTGAGTACGTGTGCGTCTTCAATGTCTGGCCGAGTCAGAAAAGGCAAGGGAGAGCTGGCACAGCATTAGTGGGGGCAATCCTCTGCTTCCAGTCTTCCCTCCCTCCTCATCTCTCTTCACCACTACTTCCCTCCCTCCCTCCTCATCTCTCTTCAACACTCCTTCCTTCTCTCCTCATCTCTCTTCACCACTCCTTCCTTCTCTCCTCATCTCTCTTCACCACTCCTTCCTTCTCTCCTCATCTCTCTTCACCACTCCTTCCTTCTCTCCTCATCTATCTTTACCACTCCATCCCTCCTTCTCTCCTCATCTCTCTTTACAACTCCTTCCCTCTCTCCTCATCTCTCTTTACCACTCCATCCCTCCCTCTCTCCTCATCTCTCTTCACCACTCCTTCCCTCCCTCCTCATCTCTCTTTACCACTACTTCCCTCCCTCCCTCCTCATCTCTCTTCACCACTCCTTCCCTCCCTCCTCATCTCTCTTTACCACTCCTTCCCTCCCTCTCTCCTCATCTCTCTTTACCACTCCTTCCCTCCCTCCTCATCTCTCTTTACCACTCCTTCCCTCCCTCTCTCCTCATCTCTCTTTACCACTCCTTCCCTCCCTCCTCATCTCTCTTTACCACTCCTTCCCTCCCTCCTCATCTCTCTTTACCACTCCTTCCCTCCCTCTCTCCTCATCTCTCTTCACCACTCCTACCCTCCCCATCTCTCTTTACCACTCCTTCCCTCCCTCCCTCCTCATCTCTCTTTACCACTCCTTCCCTCCCTCTCTCCTCATCTCTCTTCACCACTACTTCCCTCCCTCTCCATCACTCTTCACCACAACTTCCATCCCTCCTCATCTCTCTTCACCACTCCTCCCCTCCCTCTCTCATCATCTCTCTTTAGCACTTCTCTCCCTCTCTCCTCATCTCTCTTCACCACTTCTTCCCTCTCTCCTCATCTCTCTTCACCACTACTTCCCTCCCTCTCTCCTAATCTCTCTTCACCACTCCTTCCTTCTCTCTTCACCACTCCTTCCTTCTCTCCTCATCTCTCTTCAACACTCCTTCCTTCTCTCCTCATCTCTCTTCACCACTCCTTCCTTCTCTCCTCATCTCTCTTCACCACTCCTACCCTCCTTCTCTCCTCATCTCTCTTTACCACTCCATCCCTCCCTCCTCATCTCTCTTTACCACTCCTTCCCTCCCTCCTCATCTCTCTTTACCACTCCTTCCCCCCCTCTCTCCTCATCTCTCTTCACCACTACTTCCCTCCCTCCCTCCTCATCTCTCTTTACCACTAATTCCCTCCCTCTCTCCTCCTCTCTCTTTACCACTCCTTCCCTCCCTCTCTCCTCATCTATCTTTACCACTCCTTCCCTCCCTCCCTCCTCATCTCTCTTTACCACTCCTTCCCTCCCTCCCTCCTCATCTCTCTTTACCACTAATTCCCTCCCTCTCTCCTCCTCTCTCTTTACCACTCCTTCCCTCCCTCTCTCCTCATCTCTCTTTACCACTCCTTCCCTCCCTCTCTCCTCATCTCTCTTTACCACTCCTTCCCTCCCTCCTCATCTCTCTTTACCACTCCTTCCCTCCCTCTCTCCTCATCTCTCTTTACCACTCCTTCCCTCCCTCTCTCCTCATCTCTCTTTACCACTCCTTCCCTCCCTCTCCTCATCTCTCTTCACCACTCCTTCCCTCCCTCTCTCCTCATCTCTCTTTACCATTCCTTCCTTCCCTCCCTCTCTCCTCATCTCTCTTTACCACTCCTTCCCTCCCTCTCTCCTCCTCTCTCTTTACCACTCCTTCCCTCCCTCTCTCCTCCTCTCTCTTTACCACTCCTTCCCTCCCTCTCTCCTCATCTCTCTTCACCACTCCTACCCTTCCTCTCTCCTCATCTCTCTTTACCACTCCTTCCCTCCCTCTCTCCTCCTCTCTCTTTACCACTCCTTCCCTCCCTCTCTCCTCCTCTCTCTTTACCACTCCTTCCCTCCCTCTCTCCTCCTCTCTCTTTACCACTCCTTCCCTCCCTCCCTCCTCATCTCTCTTTACCACTCCTTCCCTCCCTCTCTCCTCATCTCTCTTTACCACTCCTTCCCTCCCTCTCTCCTCATCTCTCTTCACCACTCCTTCCCTCCCTCTCTCCTCATCTCTCTTTACCACTCCTTCCCTCCCTCTCTCCTCCTCTCTCTTTACCACTCCTTCCCTCCCTCTCTCCTCATCTCTCTTTACCACTCCTTCCCTCCCTCTCTCCTCCTCTCTCTTTACCACTCCTTCCCCCCCTCTCTCCTCCTCTCTCTTTACCACTCCTTCCCTCCCTCTCTCCTCCTCTCTCTTTACCACTCCTTCCCTCCCTCTCTCCTCCTCTCTCTTTACCACTCCTTCCCTCCCTCTCTCCTCCTCTCTCTTTACCACTCCTTCCCCCCCTCCCTCCTCATCTCTCTTTACCACTCCTTCCCTCTCTCTCTCCTCATCTCTCGTTACCACTCCTACCGTCTCTCCTCCTCTCTTTTTAACACAACTTCCCTCCCTCCCTCCTCATCTCTTTTTACCACTCCTTCCCTCCCTCCTCATCTCTCTGCACCACTCCTTCCCTCCCTCCTCATCTCTCTTTACCACTCCTTCCCTCCCTCCTCATCTCTCTTCACCACTCCTTCCCTCCCTCCTCATCTCTCTTCACCACTCCTTGCCTCTCTCCATTTCCTACTCTGTCTTTTTGACCTTTATTTCTCGCTTTTGTTTATTGTCCTCCACCACCCCTCTCCTGTCCTCTGTCCCTCCCTGTGCAGAGTCATATTTCATATTTTATTAGGATCCCCATTTGCTACTGCTAAAGCAGCATCTGCTCTTCCTGGGGTCGACAAAGGTGGTGCTTGACACAATGCTAACATGAAAAAATGGTCAGCGTCGAAAACATTGGAAGTTGTTTGGGGATGGGCTTTGACAGAGCTTTTTGAGGGAGTGTTACTTGTCTGCTACCTCTGTTCGGTGCAGATTTGAACATTTCAGCCCTAAAATCCTGAACTGAATAGCTGGTCAGCTCACACAAGATTTGGTTCTGGGTTCCAAGACTGCTCTGTCCTGCGTTTCCCCCCTTGTCATTGCTCTCTCTATTTTTCTCCCTCGCTTCATTTCCCTCCTTCTTTGGTTTGCCGCTCTCTCGCCCTACATCTCGCTCAGGAGCTTGGCTCCCAGGCTGACAGGCTGAGAATGTGACAGGATTAGATGGCAAGGCTGCCCATTTAGAGAGAGAGAGAGAGAGAGAGAGAGAGAGAGAGAGAGAGAGAGAGAGAGAGAGAGAGAGAGAGAGAGAGAGAGAGAGGAAGGGAGAGAGAGAGAGAGAGAGAGAGAGAGAGAGAGAGAGAGAGAGAGGAAGGAGGACAGAGAGAGAGAGAGAGAGAGAGAGAGAGAGAGAGAGAAGGGGGAGAGAGACCATGATCACACATTTCTGATTCCACAAGTTAAAGCGGGAGGCAACTACTAACATTAGATACATTGATTTAAATATGAGAACTAGAATAGGTTATAATCATCAACTCATTAACTTCCAAACATAACAGATCATCCTGCATCATCTATAAATAGCTATAATAGCCAGCTGCAACATTTATTTTTTCCCAATATTTCTAGGATTTAGCTATATTCAAGGACAAATCCAGTGGTACATTACGAGCGATCCTATTGGATTTCCTGCATTGCTCTGATTGGCTCACCGCTTAACAGAAGAAGAAAAAAATAGACCACTGTCCTATTTTCTACTCATTCGCACTCTGCAATAGCAAACGCAGTGTAGGCACTGGGAATTTATCCATGATGCCCAATGGCAATCTACCAGTTTACTTGCTGAGTTGCTGCAAGTGTCTGACTGTAGTGACAGAGGGAGAGAGGGTAGGAGGGAGAAAGGAGTTGGGAGGGAGAGAAATAGAGTGGGAGAGAGGGTGGGAGAGAGAGAGGTGAGTTGGGAGGGAGAGAAAGAGAGAGTTTGGGGGAGAGAGGATGGGAGAGAGAGAGGTGAGTTGGGAGGGAGAGAAAGAGAGAGTTTGGGGGAGAGAGGATGGGAGAGAGAGAGGTGAGTTGGGAGGGAGAGAAAGAGAGAGTTTGGGGAGAGAGGGTGGGAGAGAGAGAGGTGAGTTGGGAGGGAGAGAAAGAGAGAGTTTGGGGAGAGAGTGAAATCCCTGTAATTATGACCGTATTAGAAGTTATGGCTCAGGTCAATTCTGCCTATTGCTGCAATGCATGAAACCAGATGAAATATGACTTCCATATGTTAACGGTGTTACAGTACAGAGTGTGTGTGTGTGTGTGTGTGTGTGTGTGTGTGTGTGTGTGTGTGTGTGTGTGTGTGTGTGTGTGTGTGTGTGTGTGTGTGTGTGTGTGTGTGTGTGTGTGTGTGTGTGTGTGTGTGTGTGTGTGTGTGTGTGTGTGTGTGTGTGTGTGTATAGATATGTTTAACTATTGTGATGGAACATTTTATGTTGGTGCTTTTCTATTTATACATTTCTGTGTTCCCTGTTTGTGCTTTTCTATAAACCAATTTCTGTGTTCATGCAAGTGACTGATTGAACGAATCCTCACTATCAGTGTCTGTAATTTTCTCTAAACCTTGTTTAGAGAAAAGGATATCTCAATTTCAAGTTCTGAGCTTGGAGAGAAGAAGCCTCGTGAGGTATTGGTCTGTCACATGCATGAAGCAAATGTTAATGATTCATTAATTATGAATAAGCTAAATCATGCAAAGATGAATTATCTGCAGGATATAAGAGAACTAAATGGGACTGCCCCATTGGAGCTCCTGATCGTCATGTGTACATGGTGTATGGAGATGGTTGGAACCTCTCCAGTGTGCTGATAATAAACAATGATTCATTTAAGATTGACTTTGAGTGTGCCTGTGTAAGAATTTCCACAACAATTTGGTGTCACAAACTGTATCAAATCAAATCAAATCAAATCAAAATGTATTTATATAGCCCTTCGTACATCAGCTGATATCTCAAAGTGCTGTACAGAAACCCAGCCTAAAACCCCAAACAGCAAACAATGCAGGTGTAGAAGCACGGTGGCTAGGAAAAACTCCCTAATAAGGCCAAAACCTAGGAAGAAACATAGAGAGGAACCAGGCTATGTGGGGTGGCCAGTCCTCTTCTGGCTGTGCCGGGTGGAGATTATAACAGAACATGGCCAAGATGTTCAAATGTTCATAAATGACCAGCATGGTCAAATAATAGTAAGGCAGAACAGTTGAAACTGGAGCAGCAGCATGGCCAGGTGGACTGGGGACAGCAAGGAGTCATCATGTCAGGTAGTCCTGGGGCATGGTCCTAGGGCTCAGGTCAGTTGAAACTGGAGCAGCAGCATGGCCAGGTGGACTGGGGACAGCAAGGAGTCAACTGTATGATTGATTCTGCCTGCTGAGCTTTTCAGTGGGGGTCTTTGCCGAAAACCAGTGGCGCATTTTATGAAGCATGAGGGAAATTCCCGACCGACCAAAAGACAACGAGATCTGCCCAGACCTGCCCCTTACTGTTAGTTGCCCAGGAGGAGACACATTGTCTGCAAACAATTGTGGGGTGGCAACTGAAATCAATTTAAAATCATTTGTATAAATAATAAAATACAAATATTATAAAACCAATAAATATAGTATTAAGTAATAGCACAAGGTGCTATTCTATATGTATGGGAAGCGGCAAGTCTATAGAGTCTATAGAGACTATAGCAGTTATGACTATTATATAGACTATTGATAATGTGGATGCTGAGGGACTATAGATTCTCTAAGGACCATAGACACTATAACTATAGGGACTATGGATGCTATTGTGACTATGGATGCTCAGGGACTATAGATGCTCACGGACTACAGATCCATACTGTAGACATTGTGGTGACTGTAGAGACTTTAGAGGAACCTTGAAGAGACATATGGCGTGGAAGAAGGCTAGAGCTAGTCTTAAAGAGAAGGCTAGAGCTAGTCTTAGAGAGAAGGCTAGAGCTAGTCTTAGAGAGAAGGGTAGAGCTAGTATTAAAGAGAAGGCTAGAGCTAGTCTTAGAGAGAAGGCTAGAGCTAGTCTTAAAGAGAAGGCTAGAGCTAGTCTTAAAGAGAAGGCTAGAGCTAGTCTTAAAGAGAAGGCTAGAGCCAGTCTTAAAGAGAAGGCTAGAGCTAGTTTTAGAGAGAAGGCTAGAGCTAGTCTTAGAGAGAAGGTTAGAGCTAGTCTTAAAGATAAGGCTAGAGCTAGTCTTAAAGAGAAGGCTAGAGTCAGTCTTAAAGAGAAGGCTAGAGCTAGTTTTAGAGAGAAGGCTAGAGCTAGTCTTAAAAAGAAGGCTAGAGCTAGTCTTAGAGAGAAGGCTAGAGCTAGTCTTAGAGAGAAGGCTAGAGCCAATCTTAAAGAGAAGGCTTGAGCCAGTCTTAAAGAGAAGGCTTGAGCCAGTCTTAAAGAGAAGGCTAGAGCTAGTCTTAGAGAGAAGGCTAGAGCCAATCTTGAAGAGAAGGCTAGTCTTAGAGAGAAGGCTAGAGCTAGTCTTAAAGATAAGGCTAGAGCTAGTCTTAAAGAGAAGGCTAGAGCCAGTCTTAAAGAGAAGGCTAGAGCTAGTTTTAGAGAGAAGGCTAGAGCTAGTCTTAAAAAGAAGGCTAGAGCTAGTCTTAGAGAGAAGGCTAGAGCTAGTCTTAGAGAGAAGGCTAGAGCCAATCTTAAAGAGAAGGCTTGAGCCAGTCTTAAAGAGAAGGCTTGAGCCAGTCTTAAAGAGAAGGCTAGAGCTAGTCTTAGAGAGAAGGCTAGAGCCAATCTTGAAGAGAAGGCTAGCGCCAGTCTTAGAGAGAAGGCTAGAGCTAGTCTTAGAGAGAAGGCTAGAGCTAGTCTTAGAGAGAAGGCTTGAGCGAGTCTTAAAGAGAAGGCTAGAGCTAGTTTTAGACAGAAGGCTAGAGCTAGTCTTAAAGAGAAGGCTAGAGCAAGTTTTAGACAGAAGGCTAGAGCCAGTCTTAAAGAGAAGGCTAGAGCTAGTCTTAAAGATAAGGCTAGAGCTAGTTTTAGACAGAAGGCTAGAGCCAGTCTTAAAGAGAAGGCTAGAGCTAGTCTTAGAGAGAAGGCTAGAGCTAGTCTTAAAGAGAAGGCTAGAGCCAGTCTTAAAGAGAAGGCTAGAGCTAGTCTTAGACAGAAGGCTAGAGCTAGTCTTAGAGAGAAGGCTTGAGCAAGGGCAAGTTCCCACAAGAAGAGTAAAAAAACAAAAATTTGACCAACTGGGGACATTTTGTTAGTCCCCCACAAGGCCAAATGCTATTTCTAGGGGGTTTAGTTATTTAATTTATTTAATTAGGGAAGTCAGTTAAGAACAAATTCTTATTTACAATGATGGTCTACCCCGGTCAAACCCTAACCCAGACAACATTGGGCCAATTGTGCACCTCCCTATGGAACTCCCAATCACAACCAGTTGGGATAGAGCTTGGAATCAAACCAGGGTCTGTAGTGACAACTCTAGCACTCAGATGCAGTGCCTTAGACTGCTGCACCGCTCGGGTTAAGGTTAGAATTTGTGTTAGGTTTAGAATTAGGTTTAGGAGCTGGGGTTAGTTTTAGGGTTAGGAGCTAGGGTTAGGTTTGTGTTTTGGGGTAAAGGTTAATATTATTTTGAATGGGACTGAATTGTGTGTCCCCACAAGGTCAGTTATACAACACTGGGTGTGTGTGAATGTGCATTGGCAGCACATCAACAGGATTATACCCCTGTGTGTAATGGCAGAGATTAGTGAGCAGCTCCTGCATGATAGGGCCATTCTTTCTGCCAATCTTTGGCTATAATGCACTACATGACCAAAGGTATGTGGACAACTGCTCATAGAACATCTCATTCCAAAATCATGGGCATTAATATGGAGTAGGTCACCCTTTGCTGCTATAACAGCCTCCACTCTTCTGGAAAGGCTTTGAACTAGACGTTGGAACATTGATGTTGGGACTTGCTTCCATTCAGCCACAAGAGTATTAGTGAAGTCGGCACTGATGTTGGCTGATTAGGCCTGGCTTGCAGTCGGCGTTCCAATTCACCAAAAAGTGTTTAATGGGGTTGAGGTCAGGGCACTGAGCAGGCCAGTCAAGTTCTTCCACACCAATCTCAACAAACCATTTATGTATGGACCTCCCTTTGTGCACAGGGGCATTGTCATGCTGAAACAGGAAAGGGCCTTCCCTAAACTGTAACCACAAAGTTGAAAGCACAGAATAGTCTTGAATGTCATTGTATGCTGTAGCGTTAAGATTTCCCTTTACTGGAACTAAGGGGCCTTGCCCGAACAATGAAAAACAGACCCAGAACATTATTCCTTCTCCAACAAACCTTACAGTTGGCACTATGCATTGAGGCATGTGGGGTTCTCCTGGCATCCACCAAACCCAGATTCGTCCGTCGGACTGATAGATGGTGAAGCGTGATTCATCACTCCAGAGAACGTGTTTCCACTGCTCCAGAGTCCAATGGCGACGAGCTTTACACCACTCCAGCCAACGCTTGGAATTGCACATGGTTAATTTAGGCTTCTGTGTGTAATGAACACGATGGGAGACAGAGAGCTGGTTTCAAGCGCGGGGCGCAGCAGTTGTTTATTGTAAAGGGCCACAGGAGGAGGCAGGTAGCTGGGTACAGGGGCAGGCAGAAGGTCAAACACAGGAGGAGGCAGGTAGCTGGGTCCAGGGGCAGGCAGCAGGTCAAACACAGGAGGAGGCAGGTAGCTGGGTCCAGGGGCAGGCAGCAGGTCAAACACAGGAGGAGGCAGGTAGCTGGGTCCAGGGGCAGGCAGAAGGTCACACACAGGAGGAGGCAGGTAGCTGGGTCCAGGGGCAGGCAGAAGGTCATACACAGGAGGAGGCAGGTAGCTGGGTCCAGGGGCAGGCAGAAGGTCATACACAGGAGGAGGCAGGTAGCTGGGTCCAGGGGCAGGCAGCAGGTCAAACACAGGAGGAGGCAGGTAGCTGGGTCCAGGGGTAGGCAGAAGGTCATACACAGGAGGAGGTAGGTAGCTGGGTCCAGGGGCAGGCAGAAGGTCATACACAGGAGGAGGCAGGTAGCTGGGTCCAGGGGCAGGCAGAAGGTCATACACAGGAGGAGGCAGGTAGCTGGGTCCAGGGGCAGGCAGAAGGTCATACACAGGAGGAGGCAGGTAGCTGGGTCCAGGGGCAGGCAGAAGGTCATACACAGGAGGAGGCAGGTAGCTGGGTCCAGGGGCAGGCAGCAGGTCAAACACAGGAGGAGGCAGGTAGCTGGGTCCAGGGGTAGGCAGAAGGTCATACACAGGAGGCAGGTAGCTGGGTCCAGGGGCAGGCAGCAGGTCAAACACAGGAGGAGGCAGGTAGCTGGGTCCAGGGGTAGGCAGAAGGTCATACACAGGAGGCAGGTAGCTGGGTCCAGGGGCAGGCAGCAGGTCAAACACAAGGGGTCCAAAAGGGCAACAATACAGGCAGGGAAAAGACTAGTAACGTAGTCCGGGAGATCAGGCAATAGGTTGATAACAGGAAATCCGACAGGCAGGGAATAGGTAAAGGGCGTCGTTAGTGAGGCAGGCCAAAACTATCATACATGGGAGGAGTAAATTACAGGAAAATAGAGCTCTAAATAGAAGTGTGTCACAAACAATACCTCACAATGATGGGATGCAAAGAACTGAATTAAATAGTGTGTGAAAATGACATACAAGTGTCTGAACAGGTGATCAGAATTCAGTTGATTGGGATCTGGAGATTGAGCTGCGTTCCTGAATTAGCCCGAATCCGCTAATTTTAATCCACTAACTTGAATATATAGTGTATGTTCGAATATCCACACAAAGCATACCACTTAGAATGCATGTGCAGTTACAGTTTCAACCTTGGACAACATTTTCCTGTGAAGCCCAATTCCCAATTCAACCACAGGCGAAATCCCTTCACAATGATCTCAAACTGTGTTTCTAATAAACAACGAAGCTAAATACTGACTGCCTTTTGCTAATCAGGAAACTCTACCCCATAATGACAAAGCAAAAACAGGTTTATAGAAATTATTAAAAATGAAAAACAGAAATACCTTATTTACATAAATATTCAGAGCTTTTGCTGTGAGACTCGAAATTGAGCTCAGGTGCAGCCTGTTTCCATTGATTATGCTTGAGATGTTTTTACAACTTGATTGGAGTCCACCTGTGGTAAATTCAATTAATTGGGCATGATTTGAAAAGGCACACACCTGTCTACATAAGGTCCCACAGTTGACAGTGCATGTCAGAGCAAAAAAACAAGCCATGAGGTCGAAGGAATTTTCCATAGAGCTCCGAGACAGGATTGTGTTGAGACACATATCTGGGGAAGGGTACCAAAATAAATCTGCAGCATTGAAGGTCCCCAAGAAGACAGTGGCCTCCATCATTGTTAAATGGAAGAAGTTTGGAACCACCAAGACTCTTCCTAGAGCTGGCCGCCTGGTCAAACTGAACAATCGGGGGAGAAGGGCTTTGGTCAGGGAGGTGACCAAGAACCCAATGGTCACTCTGACAGAGCTCCTCTGTGGACATGGGAGAACCTTCCAGAAGGACAACCATCTCTGCAGCACTCCACCAATCAGGCCTCTATGGTAGAGTGGCCAGACGGAAGCCACTCCTCAGTAAAAAGCACATGACAGCCTGCTTGGAGTTTGCCAAAAGGCACCGAAAGACTCTTTGGCCTGAAGTCAAGCATCACGTCTGGAGGAAACCTGGCACCATCCCTACAGTGAAGCATGGTGGTGGCAGCATCATGCTGTGGGGATGTTTTTCAGTGGCAGGGACTGGGAGACTAGTCAGGATCAAGGGAAAGATGAACAGAGCAAAGTACAGAGAGGTCCTTGATGAAAACCTGCTCCAGAGCTCTCAGGACCTCAGACTGGGGCAAAGATTCAACGGCCCTAAGCACTCAGCCAAGACAATGCAGGAGTGGCTTCGGGACAAGTCTCTGAATGTCCTTGGCCCATCCAGAGCCTGGATTTGACGTTAAATTTCACAACCACCTAAAAAGAAGCGATGCCCACACATTCCACCAAAAAACCCTCACCTACAGAGAGATTAACCTAGAGAGGAGTCCCCTCAGCCAGCTGACTCTGGGGCTTTGTTCACAAACAGAAACAGACCCCACAGGGCCCCAGGCAAGCACCACAATTAAACCCAACCAAATTCTGAGAAAGCAAAAATATAACTATTTGACACACTGGAAAGAATTAACAAAGAAAGTGAGCAAACTAGAGTGCTATTTGGCCCTAAAAAGAATACCTGACCACTGTGACTGATGAAAAATGAAGGAAAGCTTTGACTATGTACAGTCTCAGTGAACATAGCCTTGAACATATATCTGTCACGACTCCTGCTGAAGTCAGCTCCTCTCCTTGTTGGGGCGGCGCTCGGCGCTCAACGTCACCGGTCTTCTAGCCATCGCCACTCCACCTTTAATTTTCCATTTGTTTTGTCTTGTTTTTGCACACACCTGTTTTACATCCCCTCATCACTCTATGTGTATATTGTCTTCTGTTCCCCCCATGTCTGTGTGTGTAATTGTTCGTTACGTGTCATGTGTGACGTTTCATGCTGGTTTTTCAATGGGTCTTTGGGTTTGGAACCCACGGGTTTGGAACCCATGGTATTGTATGCTGTACATTATTTGTGTGAAGAGTGCGCTATTCGCGTTTTCCTTTGGCGGGTGTGTCGTTACGCAGTTGCGTCCGACTGTTTTCCTTCTGCCAAATAAAGTTTGCCTGTTCACTCGTCTCTGCTCTCCTGCTGACAGTAGACAGACCTGGCTCTCAAGAGAAGACAGGCTATGTGCACACTGCCCACAAAATGAGGTGGAAACTGAGCTGCACTTCCTAACCTCCTGCCAGATGTTTGACCATATTAGAGACACATATTTCCCTCAGATTACACAGACCTACAAAGAATTTGAAAACAAATCCAATTTTGATAAACTCCCATATCTATTGGATAAATACCACAGTGTGCCATCACAGCAGTAACATTTGTGACCTGCTGCCACAAGAAAAGGGCAACCGGTGAAGAACAAACACCATTGTAAATACAACCCATATGTGCTATTTATTTTCCCAAATGTTCTTCAGCTATTTGCACATTTTTACAACACTGTACATAGTAAGTATTTAGAAACGTTTGTGAGTGTAATGTTTACTGTTCATTTTATTGTTTATTTCACTTTTGTTTATTATCTATTTCACTTGCCTCGTCAATGTAAACATATGTTTCCCATGCCAATAAAACCCTTTAATTGAATTGTATTGAGAGAGGAGAGGAACATAGAGAGAGAGGGAGAGATAAAGCGAGAGGGGTGAGGGAGAGGGAGAGAGAGAGAGAGAGAGAAGAGAGATGTGAGGGAGAGAACGAGGGAATGGAGGAGTTGAAGAGGTGGATAGATGTAACCACAGCACCGGAGATGGGGTGGGAAAAGACCAGGGAATGGAGGAGTTGAAGAGGTGGATAGATGTAACCACAGCACCGGAGATGGGGTGGGAAAAGAACAGGAAATGGAGGAGTTGAAGAGGTGGATAGATGTAACCACAGCACCGGAGATGGGGTGGGAAAAGACCAGGGAATGGAGGAGTTGAAGAGGTGGATAGATGTAACCACAGCACCGGAGATGGGGTGGGAAAAGAACAGGAAATGGAGGAGTTGAAGAGGTGGATAGATGTAACCACAGCACCGGAGATGTGGTGGGAAAAGAACAGGAAATGGAGGAGTTGAAGAGGTGGATAGATGTAACCACAGCACCGGAGATGGGGTGGGAAAAGAACAGGAAATGGAGGAGTTGAAGAGGTGGATAGATGTAACCACAGCACCGGAGATGCACCGGAGATGGTGGGAAAAGGGTGGGAAAAGAACAGGAAATGGAGGAGTTGAAGAGGTGGATAGATGTAACCACAGCACCGGAGATGTGGTGGGAAAAGAACAGGAAATGGAGGAGTTGAAGAGGTGGATAGATGTAACCACAGCACCGGAGATGGGGTGGGAAAAGAACAGGAAATGGAGGAGTTGAAGAGGTGGATAGATGTAACCACAGCACCGGAGATGGGGTGGGAAAAGACCAGGAAATGGAGGAGTTGAAGAGGTGGATAGATGTAACCACAGCACCGGAGATGGGGTGGGAAAAGAACAGGAAATGGAGGAGTTGAAGAGGTGGATAGATGTAACCACAGCACCGGAGATGGGGTGGGAAAAGAACAGGAAATGGGAGGAGAGAAGGAACAGGGGACAGAAATAGCCTTGTTCCGTGGCAGTCACTTTCATTTTCCACATTCCAATATCCCACTTACCCCCCTGTCTCACTCACGTACACACAGACAAACCAACTCAATTTTTTTATGCGTGGCCTATAACTCATGACACACAATCTCATTTACCTTCTCCACACCATCTGTCTTTCTCTTGCTCTGCTCACTCACTCACATACAGTACCAGTCAAAAGTTTGGACACCTACTCATTCAAGGGTTTTTCTTTATTTGAACTATTTTCAACATTATAGAATAATAGTGAAGACATCAAAACTATGAAATAACACATGAAATCATGTGGTAACCAAAAAAAGTATTAAACAAATCAAAATATATTTTATATTCTTCCAAGTAGCCACCCTTTGCCTTGATGACAGCTTTGCACACGCTTGACATTCTCTCAATCTGCTTCATGAGGAATGCTTTTCCAACAGTTGAGCACTTGTTGGCTTCTTTTCCTTCACTCTGCGGTCCAACTCATCCCAAACCATCTCAATTGGGTTGAGGTCGGGTGATTGTGGAGGCCAGGTCATCTGATGCAGCACTCCATCACTCTCCTTCTTGGTCAAATAGCCAGGTGGGATGGCGTATCGCTGCAGAATGATGTGGTAGCTATGCTGGTTAAGTGTGCCTTGAATTCTAAATAAATCACTGACAGTGTCACCAGTAAAGCACCCCCACACCTTCACACCTCCTCGTCCATTCTTTACGGTGGGAACCACACATGTAGAGATCATCCATTCACCTACTCTGTGTCTCACAAAGACATGGCGGTTGGAACCAAAAATCTCAAATTTTGACTCATCAGACCAAAGGACAGATTTCCACCAGTCTAATGTCCATTGCTCGTGTTTCTTGGCCCAAGCAAGTCTCTTCTTCTTATTGGTGTCCATTCGTGTTGGTTTCTTTGCAGCAATTCGGCCTCTGAACAGTTGATGAGATGTGTCTATCATTTCTAAAGCTGGTAATTTATCCTCTGCAGCAGAGGTAACTCTGGGTCTTCTTTTCCTGTGGCGGTCCTCATGAGAGCCAGTTTCACACACACACACACTTGAGAACAAACACACACACACACACAGATATGAACATATGCTGTTAACTACATAGTCGTTGACAACACTCCCAAATGGTCTGTCCTTTCGCATCATTTCCCCAAACAGGAGAAGAGATAAGTGAGAGAGTGAGAGAAAATGAACAACGTCTCATGAACAACAGCTTCATTAAGGAGAATGAAGGCTTAATACTGCAACACAGCTTTCAAAAACCAGCTGGGGTCTGCACTGAGGGTGTTTATATTGTTGTGTTCGTGTGTGTGTGTGTGTGTGTGTGTGTGTGTGTGTGTGTGTGTGTGTGTGTGTGTGTGTGTGTGTGTGTGTGTGTGTGTGTGTGTGTGTGTGTGTGTGTGTGTGTGTGTGTGTGTGTGTGTGTGTGTGTGTGTGTGTGTGTGTCTGTTTGATTTGGGAAATATATGGGAGGAAGCAGAACAGTAATAAAGCTGCTCTACAGGAATCACTGCTAATGACCTGAGAGAAACAATTACCACTAAGACAATACGCTTTGATGGAGCGGTGAGAGAGAGAGAGAGAGAGAGAGAGAGAGAGAGAGAGAGCGAGAGAGAGAGAGAGAGAGAGAGAGATAGCGAGAGAGAGCGTGGGCAAGAGAGAGATAGCGAGAGCGAGAGCGAGAGCGAGAGAGAGAGAGACAGAGAGAGAGAGAGAGAGATAGCGAGAGAGAGAGAGTGGGCAAGAGAGAGATAGCGGGAGAGAGAGAGTGAGAGTGAGAGAGAGAGATTTCAGGTATTCTACAGGTTTGGGACCAAAAAAGGCCAAGGTATTGATTCCCTATAAACAGTTCACAGAAGCCTTGGATTACACAAAAATATTTTGAGGGAAGAAAAGACTACAATATCTGTTTCCATTGAATCACTATGCGAACATGCACACAACTGAGACGGACTGGACATCAAAGAGTTACAATGCTGGATATCATTTCTTATTCTGTGGTTGACATTGTCAAAATGTCTGAAAAACTCTAAGCTGAATATACACAGGTGAGGATGGAAACACTACAGAGGATGTCTATAGTTGCCATGGTAGAACAATCTCAAACCATTCTAGTGCACTTACGGGTGTGAGAGCACATGAGTAATACGATGCATGTGACATCAATCACAGTGGGACATCCTTAGCAGAATGGACAGAATGTGAGCGATATATACGAGTAGAAAGACCTTGGAAGGGAAAGAGTGAACCTAGGAAGAGAAATAGACATGTAGCCTTAATGTGGAGAGTCAAACATATGTTAGACATTAAAGAGATTTGCATGTTTGATCTCAGAGAAAAAAAAGAGAGTGAGAGAGAGAAGAAGACAGAGACAGAGAGAGACAAAGACAGAGACAGAGAGCGCGAGAGAGCGCGAGAGAGCGCGAGAGCGACGAAGACAGAGACAGAGAGCGAGAGAGAGCGCGAGAGAGACAAAGACAGAGACATAGACACAGAGAGAGAGACAAAGACTGAGGCAGAGAGCAAGAGAGAGAGACAAAGACAGAGACAGAGAGCGAGAGAGAGACAAAGACAAAGACAGAGAAAGAGAGCGAGAGAGAGAGACAAAGACAGGGAGCGTGAGAGAGACAAAGACAGAGACATAGAGAGAGAGAAAAAGACAGAGACAGAGAGCGAGAGAGAGTGCGAGAGAGACAAAGACAGAGACAGCGAGTGAGACAGCATGAGAGAGAGAGACAAAGACAGAGAGTGAGAGAGAGCGAGAGAGGATGAGAGAGAGAAAGACAGAGACCGAAAGTGAGAGACAAAGACAGAGAGTGCCAAAAGAGACAAAGACAGAGAGAGAGAGACAAAGACAGAGACAGAGAGCGAGAGAGAGAGAAAGACAGAGACAGAGAGCAAGAGAGAGAGCACGAGAGAGACAAAGACAGAGAGCGAGAGAGAGACAGAGACAGAGAACAAGAGAGAGCGAGACAAAGACAAAGACAAAGACAAAGACAAAGAGAGAGAGAGAGAGAGAACGAAAGAGACAAAGACAGAGACAGAGATCGAGAAAGGGTGAGAGAGAGACAAAGACTGAGGCAGAGAGCAAGAGAGAGAGCGAGAGAGAGAGACAAAGACAGAGACAGAGAGAGAGACAAAGACAGAGACAGAGAGAGAGAGACAAAGACAGAGACAGAGAGCGAGAGAGAGAGAGAGACAAAGACAGAGACAGAGAGTGCCAAAAGAGACAAAGACAGAGAGAGAGAGACAAAGACAGAGACAGAGAGCGAGAGAGAGAGAAAGACAGAGACAGAGAGCAAGAGAGAGAGCACGAGAGAGACAAAGACAGAGAGCGAGAGAGAGACAAAGACAGAGACAGAGAACAAGAGAGAGCGTGAGAGAGACAAAGAATGAGACAGAGACAGAGAATGAGAGAGAGCGAGAGAGAGACAAAGACAGAGAGCGAGAGATAGAGACAAAGACAATGAGTGAGAGAGCATGAGAGAGAGACAAAGACAGAGACAGCGAGTGAGACAGCATGAGAGAGAGACAAAGACAGAGAGTGAGAGAGAGAGACAGAGACAGAGAGTGAGAGAGAGAGAGCGAGAGAGAGACAAAGACAGAGAGCGAGAGATAGAGACAAAGACAAAGACAGAGACAGCGAGTGAGACAGCATGAGAGAGAGACAAAGACAGAGACAGAGAGTGAGACAGAGACATAGAGTGAGAGAGAGAGACAAAGACAGAAACAGAGAGTGATAGACAAAGACAAAGACAGAGAACGAGAGAGCAAGAGAGAGCGAGCGAGCGAGACAAAGACAGAGAGTGAGAGAGAGCGAGAGAGGACGAGAGAGAGAAAGACAGAGACCGAAAGTGAGAGACAAAGACAGAGAGTGAGCGAGAGAGACAATGACAGAGAGCGAGAAAGAGAGAGAGAGAGAGAGAGAGAGAGAGAGAGAGAGAGAGAGACAAAGACAAAGACAAAGACAAAGACAAAGACAAAGAGAGAGAGAACGAAAGAGACAAAGACAGAGACAGAGAAAGGGTGAGAGAGAAACAAAGACAGAGAGCGAGAGAGACAAATAGCGAGAGAGACCGAGAGAGAGCGAGACAATGACAGAGAGAGAGAGAGAGAGATAGACAAAGACAAAGAGAGAGAGCGAGAAAGAGAGAGACAAAGACAACGACAAAGAGAGAGAGCGAGAGAGCGAGAGAGCGAGAGTGAGAGAGAGCGAGACAAATACAAAGAGAGAGAGAGAGCGCGAGAGAGAGCAGGGTTGCTTTTTTGCTAAGCTCTCTCAGATCAAAGCCAAGTATGTCTGTCTAGAAACATCCTTTCCTCTTTCACACCCCCTTACACTGAAAACCCATCTGGCTCAGTGTTCTGCTTTTGGGTTTCACACTGCAGTACTAAACCAGGCTCCTAACACTGGGAGTGGCAAAAAAAATAGAGATAGAAATGGAGATGACCATGATATTGACATGATACAAAGGGACAGGGTTGTATGGGCCCTATCTATAGACTGAAAAATCCCTTCCTGGCCCCTAGATAAAACCCCGTCCTGGCCCCTAGATAAAACCCATTCCTGGCCCCCAGATACTGTATGATAGATGCATGACACTCTGTACGTGGAATGGAGTCGAGCTCTCCCCCCACAGCTGAGCTGTAGTGTTAATTAAACTGGGTCAAGAAGCGGAGCCAGCTAGCAGACGTTGCCATCATTTCCCTTTTCGTTTCCAGCCTTTTAATCAGTCTACAGCAGTCAGATCATGACATGAACCAGTCCCAGTCTTAAGTGTTTCATACTGAGCTTACCAAAGATCCCTCAATTATTAACACGGACTCCATCAGGCTTCTAATGGCCAGCCTGTCATAGAGGACCAAGGCTATTCAGAGTCATTCCACACTCGCTGTCCAGAGTGATGAAATTAAAAGTTTGTCCCATTATGACATTCCCCAACGGTAATACTCCTTAAAAAGCACTTTGCTTTGTCTCATTAGACCTAACGAAACCCCTTATCTGTGACTAGAATCACAATACAACTTGACTTCGCTCTTGGTGTTTTATAACCCAGAGAGAGAACCTTTGGTACAAGCTAAAAGTGTAAATTGGACATGTGTACAGTTTTCTACTTATCCTCTTGCTTCCCTTAAATCTTCGTTATTCTAACAACCTTGAGTGATATATATCACATGAACATAGAAAAATCATCGAACAGAATTGTATTGATAAATTGATTTAACTATGGACAATTGGAAAGCTATGAATGCACACACTCAATAACATGCATGTCAAACACAAAGAACATTTAAACATTCAAGAATAAACACACCCTAGAAAACATACATACACACCCTATGCACACACCAGGGTTTCATACACACACACACACCTTATCCACACGCCAGGGTTTCACACACCCTATGCACACACCAGGGTTTCACACACCCTATGTACAGACCAGGGTTTCACACACCCTATGTACACACCAGGGTTTCACACACCCTATATACACACCAGGGTTTCACACACACACACACACACACACACACACACACACACACACACACACACACACACACACACACACACACACACACACACACACACACACACACACACACACACACACACACACACACACACCATATGCACACACCAGGGCTTCATACACACACACACACACACACACACACACACACACACACACACACACACACACACACACACACACACACACACACACCTTATGCACACACCAGGGTTTCACACACCCTATGTACACACCAGGGATTTACACACCCACACCCGGGTTTCACACAGACAGACAGACAGACAGACAGACAGACAGACAGACAGACAGACAGACAGACAGACAGACAGACAGACAGACAGACAGACAGACAGACAGACAAACAGACAGACAGACAGACAGACAGACAGACAGACAGACAGACAGACAGACAGACAGACAGACAGACAGACAGACAGACAGACAGACAGACACACACACACACACCCTGTCCCCCTGTATTTCAACATGAGGTGAGCTAGCTGCTTGATGGAAGTAAATCTTGTAGAGGGAAAAGGTTTTGGTTGGGTGCACTGAGCATTATTAAATCAGTCTAATCGATTAGTCTAAGTGCTACCTTCTTACTGTGTGCTTAGAATGTGGAATGAGGCACTTTCATCTAGATGTAAGTATGTTGTGGGTGGGTGCCTGTGTGTGTGTGAGTGTGTGCGTAACCGAAAGTTTACTGGATCAAATCCCCAAGCTGACAAGGTAAAAATCTGTCGTTCTGCCCCTGAACAAGGCAGTTAACCCAGTCTTCCCTGGTAGGCCGTCATTGTAATTAAGAATTTGTTCTTAACTCACTTGCCTAGTTAAATAAAGGTTAAATAAAAAATTGACCAGACATTTGAGAAGTTTACCGGACCCATATGCATTGGGTGTGTAACCACGGTCACCCACGGTGCTCAGAATGACACTGGGCGCCCACCCACGGTGCTCAGAATGACACTGGGTGTCCACCCACGGTGCTCAGAATGACTGAAATAATATTTATATTATGGTAAATCCTCTTAACAGAACATGCAAGTCGAGGATGCAATGATGTGCTTCCTTACCGCTCACTTTGAAGATGTTAGAATAGCTGTCCACATGTACGTTTCCTCAGCCAACAAGATGAGTAACAAACAGCAACATCACTAGCCTAATCATAGGAGGAGCGTGAGTTTCAGGTTTGGGGAAACACATTTTCACCATAAAAATGCACCTTCATATTAAAGCATTCCATGCATCATTACATTTGCAGACTTATGTAGATTTGATATTCATAATTTAGGCTAATAATGTAAATCACTATTTGCAAAAAATACCGTTCAATGCATGGCTGAGTACGTACAGAACAGGCTATAGGCTATATCTATATAAGCTATATATATATATAAGTTTCTTCTTTCTTTGCACAGGAAAACATATTTCATGCAACTCTACTACACTTTAACTGACTCAAGACATTAGCAGAATATTTTTTAGTAGCCTACTCTGCTGACATTGACAAACAGATCAATAAAAACGACCTTGTCCGTATAATAGGCCTATGAGAAGGGGAAGGGGAGACATACAGAATATGACATCCATCTAAACTGGAGGAGGACATGAAAAGGGGAAGCTAATGATCCTCTGTGGCCAAGTCATGCTTTAGTAGCCTATTTTGAATTATTAGATTTATTTCAGTTTAGACAGGAGTAGGCTAATTAGGCTATATAATCTTGGCAATTTAATTCAATTTACTTAGGGAAAGCTTAGCTTCCCCTAGACTTATGGATGCGCCGCCTATGAGTCTATGCCAATCTACTCTCCCCCATAGTAGAAAAACGGACCTTTTCTATTGGTCAGCTTGTCGAGAAAGAAATAGCCCAAACAGACTCTGGGACAGTTGTGGGAGGACTAACTGAAGTTTATGTAATGCTTTATTCGGGTACCCGGAAAGTAGAGCATTGCAGTAGTCTAACCTAGAAGTGACAAAAGCGTGGATGAATTTTTCTGCATCATTTTTGGACAGAAAGTTTCTGATTTTTGCAATGTTACGTAGATGGAAAAAAGCTGTCCTTGAAACAATATTGATATGTTCGTCAAAAGAGAGATCAGGGTCCAGAGTATAGGGTGTGTGAAACCCTGGTGGAACCCTTTTGGAAGCCTTTTTTCTAAGAGTGTAGAGGGAGCGTGGGCAGCGGCTTGAAAATGACTTTCTTCCAGGAGCACAGGAGTGGGATTTGAACATGTACACATTGGGGTTATTATTGTTCACCAAGCATCGGACCCAGGCCCCTCCTCAGTGCCCCAATAGCAATCATCTTTACCATGCTTCTGTTTTGGAAGTTTTCGAAGCATGATAGACAGGTGATATACAGCACTGGAAATAGAGACAAAACACAGCTACAGTAGGCCCATATTTAAGTGGCACAACATCTTATTCAGACTGTTTATTTTTAACTATTACTTTGTTTTCTCAGAAAGCGTTTCAAATCTGAAAGCAAATAATGTCTGAGAACGGGCCCTTTCATTTCAGATGCCTAGTAGGAGCCATGCCAACGGGAAATAAACGTCTGAGAGTGAAAACAAACGACTGAGGTCTTAATTGCGAGCTTGTGTTCTTCGCTTGCCTACTTAGTGAAATAATGTCTTAATTGTAATTTCATGCGTGTAGCGTTTGATTAATTTAGACATGAAGGTGAAAGCTTTCCAAGGCTCCTGGAGTAGGCTGAAGTGTGTTTACACACCAAAGTGCACGAAAGTTAGAGACTGTCAGGAGGTGGATCAGGCGCAGGAGAGCAGAGATGAGTCTACAAGGTATTTAATTCCACGACAGCACCAGTATACAGACAATACTCACGGTGCGGAGAAATACCAGTCACTCAAAAATAACGGGCGTAAATACATAACCCGGCAAACAATAACCAGCCGACAAGAACCGACATGAACGATATATAAACACGCACACTAACATGTGGGAAACAGAGGGTTAAATAATGAACATGTCATTGGGGAATAGAAACCAGGTGTGTAGAAAACAAAGACAAAACAAATGGAAAAGGAAAAGTGGATCGGTGATGGCTTGAAGACTGGTGACGTCGACCGCCGAACGCCGCCCGAACAAGGAGAGGGACCGACTTCGGCGGAAGTCGTGACAGAGACGTTTCCATGATTACATGTCCTCTGTACAACACTCTTCACATACCCTAGCTAAGTTCACACCTGTAGGACTCTCACTTCACTGACTTTCAAATAACATTTCTCATTTGCACCTACTTATTTAGGTCATAAGAACATGGACGTGTAGAGGAAGGCAAGAGAGAGTGAGTGAAAGAGATGAAGCAATAGGCTACTCCAATGAGACGAGGAGAAAGACTGATATTGAGATATAATGTGGTTAATTAAACCTCCATCCAAAACAGAAAAATTGTGCATTGTTAAATGTGAGCACCACACATAGTGCGATAAAGCATCCTTCACTCAAAGCATTTTACAAAGAGATTGCTCTGACTCAAAAATGACACTGTTGTGAGTGTTCTCGGACCACAAACAGAGAGAACATAACATGCATTGTGACTCGTGTCAGTATCACGCAACATGGCTAATTGAATGTGATAACCACTAGTTTTCCAAAAGCCACGACAATTTAAACAATCCCTCTCACAATCTAAATTATTAATCTGGGTTGGTAATGAAGTACAACATTTGTTATGTGCAGCAGTCAAGAAATCTGCAGGAGAGGCTTCAGCCAAACCTATTCATTTATTTGATTTTACCCTGATGAATGCAGTATACAGATTACTGATAAACCTACAGCGAAAAGGCCTAACACACATATCAAAGTGATTTTTCTATTTTTAACTACAGTGCATTCAGAAAGTGTTGTTACCTTTTCTCATCAACCTACACACAATACCTCATAACAACAAAGGTTTTTAGACATTTTTGATCATTTAATTTAAAAAAAAATGGAAATATCACGTTTGAATAAGTATTCAGACCCTTTACTCAGTACTTTCTTGAAGCACCTTTGGCAGCGATTACAGCCTCGAGTCTTCTTGGGTTTGATGCTACAAGCTTGGCACACCTGTATTTGGGGAGTTTCTCCCATTCTTCTCTGCAGATCCTCTCAAGCTATGGCAGGTTGAATGGGGAACATTGCTGCAAAGCTATTTTCAGATCTCTCCAGAGATGTTCGATCGGGTTCAAGTCCAGGCTCTGGCTGACCCACTCAAGGACATTCAGAGACGTGTCCCGAAGCCCTTCCTGTGTTGTCTTGGCTGTGTGCTTAGTGTCAATCTCCTGTTGGAAGGTGAACCTTTGCCCCAGTCTGAGGTCTTGAGCGCTCTGGAGCCGGTTTTCATCAATGATCCCTCTGTACTTTACTCCGTTCATCTTTGTCTCGATCCTGACTAGTCTCCCAGTCCCTACCGCTGAAAGACATTCCCACAGCATGATGCTGCCACCACCATGCTTCACCATAGGGATGGTGTCATGTTTCCTCCAGATGTGACGCTTGGCATTCAGGCCAAAGAGTTCAATCTTTGTTTCATTAGACCAGAGAATCTTGTTTCTCATGGTCTGAGAGTCCTTTAGGTGCCTTTTGGCAAGTGGGCTGTCATGTTCCTTTTACTGAGGAGTGGCTTCTGTCTGGCCACTCTACAAAAAAGCCTGATTGGTGGAGTGCTGTAGAGACGGTTGTCCTTCTGAAAGGTTCTCCCATCTCCACAGTGGAACTCTGGAGCTCTGTCAGACTGACCATCGGGTTCTTGATCATCTCCCTGACCAAGGCCCTTCTCCCCCAATTTCTCAGTTTGGCCAGGCAGCCAGCTCTAGGAAGAGTTTTGGCAGTCCTCTGGACTCGTGTCCTCACATCCGGAACACATGGCTTCCAAAAGAGACATTTGGTCATGTGGGTGGTGACCAAACACTTTCCACCTCCAGGCAGAGAAAAACTCCTCTATTGGGTTGAGGAAGGGTGAATATGCAGGCAGGTACAAAACCATAAACCTGTGATGTGCTGCAGAGTGGTGAAAAGCAACATTATCGCAAACTATGACAAAAACTTGGGGGTTTCTTACTTGCTCCCCCTGTTCTGCTGGCACTAGCTGAGCATAGAGCTGTTCTAGGAAAGCTATAAGCCTTTCTGTGTTGTATGGGCCAATGAGCGGTGTGTTGAGAAGCAAACCATCATTGGCCATTGCAGCACACATGGTGATATTTCCCCCCCTTTGGCCTGGAACCTCCACAGTGGCCCTTTGACATTCCTTCCTCTGCGCCGTGTTTTGGCAAGGATAAATCCAGCTTCATCGATAAATACAAATGAATGTGGTCTTTCCAGTGCTTCCACCTCCATTACTCTCTGAAAAACAGTAAGTGCACAGTTTTACTGTAGAAATTCTAGTGTTTTTTTTTTACTGTAAATATTTTGTATAGCTGTGTACGTAACCTCAGACGTCTTACCTGGACATATTGGTATCTTTGCTCTTTTACCCGTTCACTGTTTCTCTCGAACGGTACAGTGTATAACTGTTTCATTGTAACTTTGTGTTTCTTTAGGACTCAAGCAATAGTTGTTGTGCTGACAGAATTAACATTTTCAAATATATCATTATCAGCCAGCACTCTATCTTGAATCTCTCGCAGTTTTATTGCATTGTTGACAACAACCATGTCAATAATAGCATTTTCCTACGCATCTGAAAATATTTTTCCTCTTCCCCCTGTTGGGGGCAGCCTTTGGGTCCTGTTGTAAAAATATATTTTACAGTCAAACTTACTGTAATATATATCTGTGTAAATATTATATAATTGCAATACAAAATAGATTCCTGTAATGTTTTCATTTACTGTAAGGATGTAACTCTCACCTGTTTGCATGATGGAAAATTCGCATTACAGATGCCACTGTGGATCTTTGCAGATTGGGTTGCACCCTCAACCCTGCCTCTCTCAATGAGAGACCATGGTTCACGACATGGTCTATAAGTGTAGCCCTTATTTCATCTGAAATAACAGCTCTTTGTCTTCTTTGTCTTCCTCCACGCATCCGCCCTCTCCCTGCCACCCTTCTCCCTCCACGAACCCATCTTCCTTGTTCCATTTCCAAAATGAGTCTTTCTGAGCTCTACCTATATGTACTGTAATATGTGTGTGTGTTCACTAACAAGTCTAAAACAAGACACCTGCTTAGCCTTTCAGCTGAAATTGCAATCAGCAGTGTTTGAAAGGCACAAGGCTGAAATCTATTCCGTTTTGAATGTGTGGTTCAAAGTTTTGACAGCAGTGTGTTAGCATTTGAACAAAGTGCTGTAAATCAACAGTGTTGTGCAGGTTGTGGTTAAAGTCATGGGATAAGTGTGTAGAGTTTTGAAAACTTTGTTCAAGCAATGAAAAACGAACTAGAGTTTGGTCCACATGAACTGCTGCTGTGCAGACTGTAGTTAGAGTTTCGCACATATGACTCCAGTTGTGTCCACTGTCGTTTAGCAATCGAAAAAAACTGTAAACTGTAGAGGCCATCCACTCCAAATACCAACTCAGTAAGAGCGCCACCTATAGATAACACTGAGTATAGAAGTACATTTGTATATGAACAGTGTAAAAATAGCACATGAGAATGATAAATAGACACCGGAGCTCTTGTATAAGACTATCCTGCAGTTCCATTTCCTCACCCTAGGAGCTGTAGCTACATAACTGCTACTGTGATACTCAAATGGATTCTTTGGCAGTCTCTCCCTTCCATGCACTTTTCATAAGATGGAACATTAAAATTGGCATTGGAAGGCTTCATACCCATGGAGCATGATGAGAGAGAGAGAGAGAGAGAGAGAGAGAGAGAGAGAGAGAGAGAGAGAGAGAGAGAGAGAGAGAGAGAGAGAGAGAGAGAGAGAGAGAGAGAGAGAGAAACCAAAGGAGAGACAGAGAAGGGGGAGAGTGGGAGACAGTGACTGAATAAAAGGAGAGCATTTCACACTTCTTGTGCAACTCCATGGGGCATGAAGACAATTCAGTAATGAATAACACACTCACTATCTGAGTCTCTCTCCTACAGAGGGAGAGGAAACAGAGAGGATGAGAAAGGTGCCAAGAAAGAACCTCTCCCATAAGAGGGACAGAGGAAGAAGGGATACAAAGAGGAGAGGAAAGCGCTGAATGACTTAAATGTAAATGTAAATGTAAAGCGCTGAAATCTTAAATATAGAAAGAGGAAGAATATAATAGCAACAGCAGATTGAAGCAGACAGGTATTCAGTTTCAGGGCAACTGTCTTTTTGTATGTCACACCTTTTACTTTCAGCAAAAAGTCATCTGTAACAATAAGCCAAAGAATATGCCAAAAAGCGTGAGATGAAAATATTGTGATTGCTCAAGAGAGGGCTGTCCAGCAGCTCACATTAATGGGTGTTTCCTCTCTAGACTATATCATTTCAGTCACCAATTCAGCAAACACTTATTTCCCTCCATAATGGAGACATTATTCTCTTGGGGGCCGACACTTGACCAATTGCTTGTCATCTGGAAGGTCGAGAGGAAACTCTATTATAATGGGGGATTTAATTACTTGTTGAAAACACCTGCCAGAGAACTTGATTCATTGCCAGTATGTCTCGGGAATGAATCATGGCACAGACTCACTGAATTACCATCGCACGCTGGCTCCATGAGTGTCCAACGCTTTATTTTCACTGTTCACATCCACCCTGGCAGACATTCATCCTTATTCTGAATGATCTGTAAATCCATGTGGGCAAGGGTGCTGACAAAGAGAACAATTGGGTTAGAAGATGTACCATGATAGGTCAATAACAGCACCAATCAAACACCAGGGCATTTAATCTGTCACACCAAGTAACCTGCTGTCCTTTAAAAGGATCAGGTGACCTACAGTTGATCCAGTAGCATCACCGTGAGGTTAAAACCCCTGACATCCCCCAGATGATCAATCTTTAATCGATCAGTTTGTATCTGTGTGTCACCTACCTAATCCACATCATCCACTCTGCTACTCTCCCAGGCTGTGAAAGGGCACATGGTGGGCTGTTACCGTAGCAACACATGGTGAGAGTGGTAATGTCTTTTTGATTAACTGTGCCGACCAATCAACACTTGGCCATGGTGTGTCAGCAGGTTGGATTGTGAGTGTGACATTTAGAGGTGTGACTGTGGCTGTGACGTGATGGGACTTTTGGAATCTGATGGAATGTGAAGTGACAAATGATTTATCTACATTAAGCACTATTATACAGAAGAGCTGTATTCTAGTGAATGATTTCCAAAGAAGCACAACCAATGTTTCTAATCACAACCTCTAACCATTGTTTCATCATGAGCAAAGAGTATCAAGTAGTGAATCCCAAAAACCATCTACAACCACTGAGAAAGAACCTCCATGGACAACATAACAGCAGTTACAACCTCCATCTCTCAGCACTGAAAAGTCCCAACAGCACTGATTTCTGAATAGACATCGTGGCCAAGTATAATGGCACCCTTGCAAATTTCTTAAATAATTCTCTATTTGTTCTAAAATATGTTGAAAGAAGCTGAAGGTGCTTGTGTGGGGGAGAGATATGAGGTCCAAGAGTTTGGCTGTAGCATCAAAGGGCCTCATATGGGGACACCCACACAGAACCAGAGGCATACAGAACGTGTATGAACTTACACTGCCATTGTGACAACTCCTGAGGGCTCAGACCCACAATCTAGTCCCATCAGTGATTAGAAAACCTCTCACATCAACACGCACACACACTTCCCCTATCTCTCTGTCAAAGCCTTACACTGATGCACACAGAAACCATCAGTGATTACAATATCATCTATTTGAGCCATACACATGCAAATGCTTCACACACACACATACACATACACATTCATCTTGACTGGTTTAACATCATAGAGACACTTGGTTTGAGACTTTGATGTTGTGTGATTAAAAGAAGACTGGGGAGAACCAAGACAAGATGCCTGGTTACAACCTGTCATATGTTGTGTATCAAATGCCTGGTTATTAACAACCTGTAATATGTTGTGTATGAAATGCCTGGTTATTAACAACCTGTAATATGTTGTGTATCAAATGCCTGGTTATTAACAACCTGTCATATGTTGTGTATTAAATGCCTGGTTATTAACAACCTGTAATATGTTGTGTATCAAATGCCTGGTTATTAACAACCTGTAATATGTTGTGTATCAAATGCCTGGTTATTAACAACCTGTCATATGTTGTGTATCAAATGCCTGGTTATTAACAACCTGTAATATGTTGTGTATCAAATGCCTGGTTATTAACAACCTGTCATATGTTGTGTATCAAATGCCTGGTTATTAACAACCTGTAATATGTTGTGTATCAAATGCCTGGTTATTAACAACCTGTAATATGTTGTGTATCAAATGCCTGGTTATTAACAACCTGTAATATGTTGTGTATCAAATGCCTGGTTATTAACAACCTGTCATATGTTGTGTATCAAATGCCTGGTTATTAACAACCTGTAATATGTTGTGTATCAAATGCCTGGTTATTAACAACCTGTCATATGTTGTGTATCAAATGCCTGGTTATTAACAACCTGTAATATGTTGTGTATCAAATGCCTGGTTATTAACAAATGCCTGTCATATGTTGTAATATGTTGTATCAAATGCCTGGTTATTAACAACCTGTAATATGTTGTGTATCAAATGCCTGGTTATTAACAACCTGTAATATGTTGTGTATCAAATGCCTGGTTATTAACAACCTGTAATATGTTGTGTATCAAATGCCTGGTTATTAACAACCTGTAATATGTTGTGTATCAAATGCCTGGTTATTAACAACCTGTAATATGTTGTGTATCAAATGCCTGGTTATTAACAACCTGTAATATGTTGTGTATCAAATGCCTGGTTATTAACAACCTGTAATATGTTGTGTATCAAATGCCTGGTTATTAACAACCTGTAATATGTTGTGTATCAAATGCCTGGTTATTAACAACCTGTAATATGTTGTGTATCAAATGCCTGGTTATTAACAACCTGTCATATGTTGTGTATCAAATGCCTGGTTATTAACAACCTGTAATATGTTGTGTATCAAATGCCTGGTTATTAACAACCTGTAATATGTTGTGTATCAAATGCCTGGTTATTAACAACCTGTAATATGTTGTGTATCAAATGCCTGGTTATTAACAACCTGTAATATGTTGTGTAAATGCCTGGTTAAATGCCTGGTTATTAACAACCTGTAATATGTTGTGTATCAAATGCCTGGTTATTAACAACCTGTAATATGTTGTGTATCAAATGCCTGGTTATTAACAACCTGTAATATGTTGTGTATCAAATGCCTGGTTATTAACAACCTGTAATATGTTGTGTATCAAATGCCTGGTTATTAACAACCTGTAATATGTTGTGTATCAAATGCCTGGTTATTAACAACCTGTAATATGTTGTGTATCAAATGCCTGGTTATTAACAACCTGTAATATGTTGTGTATTAAATGCCTGGTTATTAACAACCTGTAATATGTTGTGTATCAAATGCCTGGTTATTAACAACCTGTAATATGTTGTGTATCAAATGCCTGGTTATTAACAACCTGTAATATGTTGTGTATCAAATGCCTGGTTATTAACAACCTGTAATATGTTGTGTATCAAATGCCTGGTTATTAACAACCTGTAATATGTTGTGTATCAAATGCCTGGTTATTAACAACCTGTAATATGTTGTGTATCAAATGCCTGGTTATTAACAACCTGTAATATGTTGTGTATCAAATGCCTGGTTATTAACAACCTGTAATATGTTGTGTATCAAATGCCTGGTTATTAACAACCTGTAATATGTTGTGTATCAAATGCCTGGTTATTAACAACCTGTAATATGTTGTGTATCAAATGCCTGGTTATTAACAACCTGTAATATGTTGTGTATCAAATGCCTGGTTATTAACAACCTGTAATATCAAATGCCTGGTTGTGTATCAAATGCCTGGTTATTAACAACCTGTAATATGTTGTGTATCAAATGCCTGGTTATTAACAACCTGTAATATGTTGTGTATCAAATGCCTGGTTATTAACAACCTGTACTATGTTGTGTATCAAATGCCTGGTTATTAACAACCTGTACTATGTTGTGTATCAAATGCCTGGTTATTAACAACCTGTACTATGTTGTGTATCAAATGCCTGGTTATTAACAACCTGTACTATGTTGTGTATCAAATGCCTGGTTATTAACAACCTGTACTATGTTGTGTATCAAATGCCTGGTTATCAACAACCTGTCATATGTTGTGTATGAAATGCCTGGTTATTAACAACCTGTCATATGTTGTGTATCAAATGCCTGGTTATTAACAACCTGTCATATGTTTATACCAGACAATAAATAAAACCAGCTTATAACAAGGTCTATAAATATCCTGTGACAACCAATACATTTACTCGTACATTTTCTCACTGCCCCTCATGCAGTGGACACACGCATGTGCACATTCAGTACGCGCACACAGTCCAATGCCAGCAAGGACAACAAGGACAACCTCAGGGAAGTCACATCCAGAATAAAACACTTGTCAGACAGAAAACAGGAAGGTGTGGATTGGTTATAATACCATCTGAACCTAACTGCTTAGATCTCTTCACCAAACAGTCACAGTATAATCCTCTGCTGGCCTTTCTTCCTCACAACCCCATCCTGTGTCAGCTTGGTCCCAGATCTGTTTGGCCCATCTTGTCAATGACCAAATAGGAATCGGTAAGACAGCACAAACAGATCTGTGACCATGGTATTCCAGTGTGGCTTCAGCAGTTACCTGTATACAGAATGGAGAAAAAAAAATACCCACCTTAAGTCAATATCAACCTCCCCCTCTTCTTGCTCTGCTCCTAATCCTCTCTCCATTCACTGTCCCATCACTGTCTACCTCCCTCTCTCCTACTACACCTTTCCTCCACCTCCCTCTCTCCCTCCCCATTCCAGACCACTCTGGTACCCATACCTTGAGCAGGCGTACAGATGGTAGGAAGGCTGCAGCGCACAGTTTCCTAATGGTCCAGTTGATTGGCCGCGGAGCATCCAGCTGCTGGTTCATGGTTCCCGCTCCTCCCGCCTGGCTTTTCCAAGAAAATAGCCCTTTGGAGGGGGCAAAGCAGCAGAGTCTCCGGCCAAATAGAACAACTCAGATCCCGGCAGAGCATGACCCCTAACACCAGACCACCACCTTTGTTTTGGTCCCCCGGCAGCTCAGCCCTTCCTTCACCTGGGTGCAATCCTTCCACTCTCCCTCTCCCCCACCCCTCCCTCCCCTCCCCACAGATCCACAGGGTCCGATGGAAGAGTTCTGAACGCCTGGAGCATCCAGCCCTCTCTCCACCTGCGGTATCCCAGTATCCCAGTCTGCCAGTCCTCCCGGAGCATACGTTCCAGAACAGAGTAAAAAACAAAGAAAAGGAAATGGAGAAAGAAGAGAGAAGAGAGCAGAAAAAAGGAGAGGAGGAAAGGAGAGGAGAGCAGCACAGCACGGGAGAGCAGAGCAGAGCCCGTCAACTGAGCAGAGTGACAGGGAGCAGCACAGCACTGTCTCCAAGACGAGAGAGAGAGAGAGAGAGAGAGAGAGAGAGAGAGAGAGAGAGAGAGAGAGAGAGAGAGAGAGAGAGAGAGAGAGAGAGAGAGAGAGAGAGAGAGAGAGAGAGAGAGAGAGAGAGAGAGAGAAAGAAAGAAAGATTGGGAAATGGAGAAGGAAAGAGAATGGATGAGGCAGATTGAAAGAGAGAAGATACAAATAAATTAGAGAATGAGAGAGCCTGAGCACAAGGCGAAAAGAGGAGAGAGAGGACAGGAGATGAGAGAGGAGAAGCGAGCGAGCAAGTGAGAGAAAGAGGGGAGAGATGGAGAGAGGTATGGCGCGTAAGAAAGACGCAACGAGCGGAGTGAGTGTCACCGATATTTCCCCCTTCATTTGAAATGGAGATGAATATGGAGAAATGTAACTGATATGGCATTCAAATCAGTATAATTTTAATACCGAATGCATATGTCATCCTCATCCATATTGATAAAACCATCAGAATGCTAAAGCAGGCAAACACCCGCTTAAAAATATTGAGTAAAAATGTCCATACTCTAAAGACCTATGTTTCTTCTGCTCCATTTCACTCTCTGTAGTGTCCCTCTTTTCCATCCATTCCACCCCCTTTCTCCTCCCTCTCTTTCTCTCTGCCCTTTCCACTGACTCTCTACAGTGTGTGTGTGTGTGTGTGTGTGTGTGTGTGTGTGTGTGTGTGTGTGTGTGTGTGTGTGTGTGTGTGTGTGTGTGTGTGTGTGTGTGTGTGTGTGTGTGTGTGTGTGTGTGTGTGTGTGTGTGTGTGTGTGTGTGTGTGTGTGTGTGTGTGTGTGTGTGTGTGTGTGGTACAAATTATACCGTGACATTCAGGGGTCTATTTTTGTGCCTACTCTTGCACCTGCACAAACAAAATAATAATAATAATATATGCCATTTAGCTGACGCTTTTATCCAAAGTGTGACTTACAGTCATGTGTGCATACATTCTACATATTGATCCCGTGAACCCACTACCCTGGCGTCTACAAGCGCCATGCTCTACCAACTGAGCCAAACAAAATGATGGGCCTAATAGCAAAGACATGTGCTTTAACAGGCAACATGGATTACCTTTAAATGTGGCATGAACACAACCAGTCAAGATGTTTTCATCTGATTGTCAAACAAATCACTTCAAAAAGTATGCTACCAGCACATGTTGGTCCACTCCAAAATAATCCAAACAGTGCACTGTGCACCTGCCATTTGATGAAGGGAAAGACACACCTGTTACAAAACACCAGAAAGTGTGATGTCATTCTACGATTGTCATTACACCTACACTACACTAATTAATTGATGCGTCTTGCTGAAAAATGGACCTTCTTTCTAAAAAGAAAAGTCCGGACCCCTGAAAAGGGGCTGACATACAGGACCCAACTAGAGCTGTGTCTGTCCTGAACTCATCGGCAATGGAAACTGTGAGGGTCCAGTTGAAACAATGTTGCAAGTTCGCTAGCAGGCTGGACCCAGTCGATTATGTTGCAAGTTCGCTAGCAGGCTGGACCCAGTCGATTATGTTGCAAGTTCGCTAGCAGGCTGGACCCAGTCGATTATGTTGCAAGTTCGCTAGCAGGCTGGACCCAGTCGATTATGTTGCAAGTTCACTAGCAGGCTGGACCCAGTCGATTATGTTGCAAGTTCACTAGCAGGCTGGACCCAGTTGATAATGTTGCAAGTTCGCTAGCAGGCTGGACCCAGTCGATTATGTTGCAAGTTCGCTAGCAGGCTGGACCCAGTTGATAATGTTGCAAGTTCGCTAGCAGGCTGGACCCAGTCGATTATGTTGCAAGTTCGCTAGCAGGTTGGACCGAGTTGATAATGTTGCAAGTTCGCTAGCAGGCTGGACCCAGTCGATAATGTTGCAAGTTCGCTAGCAGGCTGGACCCAGTTCGATAATGTTGCAAATTCGCTAGAGAGCTGGACCCAGTTCGATACTGTTGCAAATTTGCTAGAGGGCTGGACCCAGTTCGATGATGTTGCAAATTCGCTACAGGGCTGGACCCAGTTCGATAATGTTGCAAATTTGCTAGAGGGCTGGACCCAGTCGATACAAGTTTGCTAGTGAAAGCTCAAGACAGACCCCTAGTGAAAGACCTCCCTAGTGAAAGGACCCCATAACCACAACAACATCTTGTCTTGCTGCTGATCCCCTCAGGAGCAGCCATCACAAGTTCAGACTGGTACAGACAGATTCGATAAGCAGTGATTCAATGATTGTGTGTGTGTGTGTGTGTGTGTGTGTGTGTGTGTGTGTGTGTGTGTGTGTGTGTGTGTGTGTGTGTGTGTGTGTGTGTGTGTGTGTGTGTGTGTGTGTGTGTGTGTGTGTGTGTGTGTGTGTGTGTGTGTGTGTGTGGTATAACAGTGACAAATACACTTCAAACCGTGGGGGGGATCTGTAGAAGAGAGTTGATGACTAATGTATCAGTCGAGGTCATTACTGTGCAAGGAGTTTAGCTACAGTAAGAACAAAAGGGATGGCATTAGCAATAGCAATAATACCAGTCCTACCATACATGTCAATACTATCAGTGCAGTGATTTACATTTCGACAGGTACGTCGTCATGTGACTGGTTCCCTGTAGGATGCCCGGGGCTCATGGGAGAACAGCGAGTAGTGTCTGTGGTCACCGTGGTGACTGGTAAGATGGAATCTATTTGGAGAGCGAGATTGCTGCACTGAGCCCTGACGGTTCCCCCACACCGAGGTCGTGACTGCATGCACACTGACATCACACCACAGAATCATAGGTTAACCGCTACACTACTGTCAAGACACACAGTATTACTCCCCACAGGTTACACCAGTACAACTAGACACCACACACACAGTATTACTCCCCACAGGTTACACCAGTACACACAGTATTACTCCCCACAGGTTACACCAGTGCAACTAGACACCCCACACACAGTATTACTCCCCACAGGTTACACCAGTACAACTAGACACCACACACACAGTATTACTCCCCACAGGTTACACCAGTACAACTAGACACCACACACACAGTATTACTCCCCACAGGTTACACCAGTACACACAGTATTACTCCCCACAGGTTACACCAGTGCAACTAGACACCCCACACACAGTATTACTCCCCACAGGTTACACCAGTACAACTAGACACCACACACACAGTATTACTCCCCACAGGTTACACCAGTACAACTAGACACCACACACACAGTATTACTCCCCACAGGTTACACCAGTACACACAGTATTACTCCCCACAGGTTACACCAGTACAACTAGACACCACACACACAGTATTACTCCCCACAGGTTACACCAGTACAACTAGACACCACACACACAGTATTACTCCCCACAGGTTACACCAGTACAACTAGACACCACACACACAGTATTATTCCCCACAGGTTACACCAGTACAACTAGACACCACACACACAGTATTACTCCCCACAGGTTACACCAGTACAACTAGACACCACACACACAGTATTACTCCCCACAGGTTACACCAGTACAACTAGACACCACACACACAGTATTACTCCCCACAGGTTACACCAGTACAACTAGACACCACACACACAGTATTATTCCCCACAGGTTACACCAGTACACACAGTATTACTCCCCAAAGGTTACACCAGTACACACAGTATTACTAAAGGTTACACCAGTACACACAGTATTACTCCCCACATGTTACACCAGTACAACTAGACACCACACACACAGTATTACTCCCCACAGGTTACACCAGTACAACTAGACACCACACACACAGTATTACTCCCCACAGGTTACACCAGTACAACTAGATACCACACACACAGTATTACTCCCCACAGGTTACACCAGTACACACAGTATTACTCCCCAAAGGTTACACCAGTACACACAGTATTACTCCCCACATGTTACACCAGTACAACTAGACACCACACACACAGTATTACTCCCCACAGGTTACACCAGTACAACTAGACACCACACACACAGTATTACTCCCCACAGGTTACACCAGTACAACTAGACACCACACACACAGTATTACTCCCCACAGGTTACACCAGTACAACTAGACACCACACACACAGTATAACTCCCCACAGGTTACACCAGTACACACAGTATTACTACAGGTTACACCAGTACACACAGTATTACTCCCCACAGGTTACACCAGTACAACACAGTATAACTCCCACACAGGTTACACCAGTTACACACAGTATTACTCCCCAAAGGTTACACCAGTACACACAGTATTACTCCCCACAGGTTACACCAGTACAACTAGACACCACACACACAGTATTACTCCCCACAGGTTACACCAGTACAACTAGACACCACACACACAGTATTACTCCCCACAGGTTACACCAGTACAACTAGACACCACACACACAGTATTACTCCCCACAGGTTACACCAGTACAACTAGACACCACACACACAGTATTACTCCCCACAGGTTACACCAGTACAACTAGACACCACACACACAGTATTACACCCCACAGGTTACACCAGTACAACTAGACACCACACACACAGTATTACACCCCACAGGTTACACCAGTACAACTAGACACCACACACACAGTATTACTCCCCACAGGTTACACCAGTACAACTAGACACCACACACACAGTATTACACCCCACAGGTTACACCAGTACAACTAGACACCACACACACAGTATTACTCCCACAGGTTACACCAGTACAACTAGACACCACACACACAGTATTACTCCCCACAGGTTACACCAGTACAACTAGACACCACACACACAGTATTACTCCCCACAGGTTACACCAGTACAACTAGACACCACACACACAGTATTACTCCCCACAGGTTACACCAGTACAACTAGACACCACACACACAGTATTACTCCCCACAGGTTACACCAGTACAACTAGACACCACACACACAGTATTACACCCCACAGGTTACACCAGTACAACTAGACACCACACACACACAGTATTACTCCCCACAGGTTACACCAGTACAACTAGACACCACACACACAGTATTACTCCCCACAGGTTACACCAGTACAACTAGACACCACACACACAGTATTACTCCCCACAGGTTACACCAGTACAACTAGACACCACACACACAGTATTACTCCCCACAGGTTACACCAGTACAACTAGACACCACACACACAGTATTACTCCCCACAGGTTACACCAGTACAACTAGACACCACACACACACAGTATTACTCCCCACAGGTTACACCAGTACAACTAGATACCACACACACAGTATTACTCCCCACAGGTTACACCAGTACACACAGTATTACTCCCCACAGGTTACACCAGTACACACAGTATTACTCCCCACAGGTTACACCAGTACAACTAGACACCACACACACAGTATTACTACCCACAGGTTACACCAGTACAACTAGACACCACACACACAGTATTACTCCCCACAGGTTACACCAGTACACACAGTATTACTCCCCAAAGGTTACACCAGTACACACAGTATTACTCCCCACAGGTTACACCAGTACACACAGTATTACTCCCCAAAGGTTACACCAGTACACACAGTATAACTCCCCACACACAGTATAACTCCCCACAGGTTACACCAGTACAACTAGACACCACACACACAGTATTACTCCCCACAGGTTACACCAGTACAACTAGACACCACACACACAGTATTACACCCCACAGGTTACACCAGTACAACTAGACACCACACACACAGTATTACTCCCCACAGGTTACACCAGTACAACTAGACACCACACACATAGTATTACACCCCACAGGTTACACCAGTACAACTAGACACCACACACACAGTATTATTCCCCAGTTACACCATTGAAAACATACGCCACACAGAACATATTACTCCCCATAGGTAACAGTCCAAACATACAGGCTGTCAGATTGGTATTCCGATCTCCTTTTGTTTGTTTTTTAAAGAAAGAAAACAGAAAGAAACACAACAAAGACAATCACTTAATTGAATTCCCCATTCATTCTCACAATTCCCCATTCATTCTCACAGCCCCATTCATTCTCACAGCCCCATTCATTCTCACAGCCCCATTCATTCTCACAATTCCCCATTCATTCTCACAGCCCCATTCATTCTCACAATTCCCCATTCATTCTCACAATTCCCCATTCATTCTCACAGCCCCATTCATTCTCACAGTTCCCCATTCATTCTCACAGCCCCATTCATTCTCACAATTCCCCATTCATTCTCACAGCCCCATTCATTCTCACAATTCCCCATTCATTCTCACAATTCCCCATTCATTCTCACAATTCCCCATTCATTCTCACAATTCCCCATTCAATTCCCCATTCATTCTCACAATTCCCCATTCATTCTCACAATTCCCCATTCACTCTCACAATTCCACATTCATTGTCACAATTCCCCATTCATTCTCACAATTCCTCATTCATTCTCACAGCCCCATTCATTCTCACAATTCCCCATTCATTCTCACAGCCCCATTCATTCTCACAATTCCCCATTCATTCTCACAATTCCCCATTCATTCTCACAATTCCCCATTCATTCTCACAATTCCCCATTCATTCTCACAATTCCCCATTCACATTCTCACTTAACATCCAAGATGGCATAGCAGTCAGGTGTCCTTTGTCCTTGTCGTGTCCCGTGTATATATATATTTACATATTTTCTTTGCATATCTTTTCAAATATATATATTTTTTTTCTTCTAAAAACTCAACTTCAAAACACTCTCCTGCAACCCGCCTCATCAATTTATATAAAAAAAAGTATTATTCACCTCAAATCTGAAATCCACAACAGAAGCTAGCCAATTCACTGGCTAACGTTAGTTTTCAGCTAACCGCGGCTAGGGGTCATCAGCTATCCTTTAGCTCGAAAAGCTATCTCCAGTTTTGTACAACGCAACTCAGACCAGAGCATACCGGACCTATTTTCTCTCCATATCCTCAGATTTCTACCACAAACTCTGTACATTTACACCTGGATCTTGCAGCTAGCTAGCTGCTATCCGAGTGACTATTGGCTTACGTCGGTCCCGGAGCAAACATCAATTATTCTGGAGCTAGCCAGCTGAAGAGTTCCATTTACAATCACCTATCCGGACCCGTTTCACTTACAACGCAGAGCCCCCCCGGGCCTTCACGACTGGTATACCGACGTTATCTGCCCGAGGGAGTTATCCAACTGGCCCCTTATCCTACCTTTCAGTTCCACCACCCACACATGCGATGACATAACCTGATTTCAATGATGTTTCTAGAGACAATATCTCTCTCATCATCACTCAATGCCTAGGTTTACCTCCACTGTATTCACATCCTACCATACCTTTGTCTGTACATTATACCTTGAAGCTATTTTATCGCCCCCAAAAACCTCCTTTAACTCTCTGTTCAGGACGTCCTAGACGGCCAATTCTCATAGCTTTTAGCCGTACCCTTATCCTACTCCTCCTCTGTTCCTCTGGTGATGTAGAGGTGAATCCAGGCCTTTCAGTGCCTAGCTCCACTCCTATTCACCAGGCGCTCTCTTTTGGCGACTTCTGTAACCGTAATAGCCTTGATTTCATGCATGTTAACATTAGAAGCCTCCTCCCTAAATTTGTTCTATTCACTGCTTTAGCACACTCTGCCAACCCGGATGTTCTAGCTGTGTCTGAATCCTGGCTTAGGAAGACCACCAAAAATTCTAAAATTTTAATTCCAAACTACAACATTTTCAGACAAGATAGAACTGCAAAGGGGGCGGTGTTGCAATCTACTGCAAAAGATAGCCTGCAGAGTTCTGTCCTACTATCCAGGTCTGTACCCAAACAATTTGTACTTATACTTTTAAAAATCCACCTCTCTAAAAACAAGTCTCTCACCGTTGCCGCCTGCTATAGACCACCCTCTGTCCCCAGCTGCGCTCTGGACACCATATGTGAACTGATTGCCCCCCATCTATCTTCAGAGCTCGTGCTGCTAGGCGACCTAAACTGGAACATGCTTAACACCCCAGCCATCCTACAATCTAAACTTGATGCCCTCAATCTCACACAAATTATCAATGAACCTACCAGGTACCTCCCCAAAGCCTTAAACACGGGCACCCTCATAGATATCATCCTAACCAACTTCCCCTCTAAATACACCTCTGCTGTCTTCAACCAAGATCTCAGCGATCACTGCCTCATTGCCTGCATCCGTAATGGGTCAGCGGTCAAGCGACCTCCACTCATCACTGTCAAAATGTCCCTGAAACACTTCCGCGAGCAGGCCTTTCTAATCGTCCTGGCCTGGGTACCCTGGAAGGATATTGACCTCATCCCGTCAGTAGAGGGTGCCTGGTTATTTTTTTAAATGCATTCCTCACCATCTTAAATAAGAAATTTAGAACCAGGAACAGATATTATAGCCCTTGGTTCTCTCCAGACCGGACTGCCCTTAACCAACACAAAAACATCATATGGCATTCTGCATTAGCATCGAACAGCCCCCGTGGTATGCAACTTTCAGGGAAGTCTGAAACCAATATACACAGGCAGTTAGAAAAGCCAAGGCTAGCTTTTTCAAGCAGAAATTTGCTTCCTGCAACACAAACTCAAAAAAGTTCTGGGACACTGTAAAGTCCATGTAGAATAAGAACACAGCTGCCCACTGCATTGAGGAGAGGAAACTCTGTCACCGCCGATAAATCCACTATAATTGAACATTTCAATAAGCATTTTTCTACGGCTGGCCATGCTTTCCACCTGGCTACCCCTACCCCGGGTAACTGCACTGTACCCCCCACAGCAACTCGCCCAAGCCTTCCCCATTTCTCCTTCTCCCAAATCCAGTCAGCTGATGTTCTGAAATAGCTGCAAAATCTGGACCCCTACAAATCAGCCGGGCTAGACAACCTGGACCCTTTCTTTCTAAAATGATCAGCCGAAATTGTTGCAACCCCTATTACTAGCCTGTTCAACCTCTCTTTCGTCTCGTCTGAGATTCCCAAAGATTGGAAAGCAGCTGCGGTCATCCCTCTCTTCAAAGGGGGGGACACTCTTGACCCAAACTGCTACAGACCTATATCTATCCTTCCCTGCCTTTCTAAGGTCTTCGAAAGCCAAGTCAACAAACAGATTACCGACCATTTCGAATCCCACCGCACCTTCTCCACTATGCAATCTGGTTTCAGAGCTGGTCATGGGTGCACCTCGGGGTCCTAAATGATATCTTAACCGTCATCGATAAGAAACAACACTGTGCAGCCGTATTCATTGACCTGACCAAGGCTTTCGACTCTGTCAATCACCACATCCTCATCGGGAAGTTCTCGATAGCCTTGGTTTCTCAAATAATTTTCTCGCCTGGTTCACCAACTATTTCTCTGATAGAGTTCAGTGTGTTAAATCGGAGGGCCTGTTGTCCGGGCCTCTGGCAGTCTCTATGGGGGTGCCACAGGGTTCAATTCTTGGGCCGACTCTCTTCTCTGTATACATCAATGATGTTGCTCTTGCTGCTGGTGAGTCTCTGATCCACCTCTACTTAGACGACACCATTCTGTATACTTCTGGCCCTTCTTTGGACACTGTGTTAACAACCCTCCAGACGTGCTTCAATGCCATACAACTCTCCTTCCGATGCAGTCTATCACAGTGTCATCCGTTTTGTTACCAAAGCCCCATATACTACCCACCACTGTGACCTGTATGCTCCCGTTGGCTGGCCCTCGCTTCATACCCTCCCTACAAACCCACTGGCTCCAGGTCATCTACAAGACCCTGCTAGGTAAAGTCCCCCCTTATCTCAACTCGCTGTTCACCATAGCAGCACCCACCTGTAGCACACGCTCCAGCAGGTATATCTTTCTGGTCACCCCCAACACCAAATCTTCCTTTGGCCGCCTCTCCTTCCAGTTCTCTGCTGCCAATGACTGGAACGAACTACAAAAATCTCTGAAACTGGAAACACTTATCTCCCTCACTAGCTTTAAGCAGCTCACAGATGACTGCAACTGTACATAGCCCATCTATAATTTAACCCAAACAACTACCTCTTCCCCTACTGTATTTATTTATTATGCTCCTTTGCACCCCATTATTTTTATTTCTACTTTGCACATTCTTCCACTGCAAAGCTACCATTCCAGTGTTTTACTTGCTATATTGTATTTACTTTGACACCAAGGCCTTTTTTTTTGCCTTTACCTCCCTTATCTCACCTCATTTGCTCACATTGTATATGGACTTATTTTTCTACTGTATTATTGATTGTTTGTTTGTTTTACTCCATGTTTAACTGTGTTGTTGTATGTGTCGAACTGCTTTGCTTTATCTTGGCCAGGTCGCAATTGTAAATGAGAACTTGTTCTCAACTTGCCTACCTGGTTAAATAAAGGTGAAATAAATCAAATAAATAAAAAACAAGATAAAACATTTAGTGGTAACTCTGACATACTCTAACCCCAGTCACCTCAGCCAATCTCTCAGATGTCAAATCTACTTTTGACAGTGAAGGGCACACCTCTACAGTATGATCCAACTGCACAGCGCCATGTAGGCTAACAGTGTGTGTGTGTGTGTGTGTGTGTGTGTGTGTGTGTGTGTGTGTGTGTGTGTGTGTGTGTGTGTGTGTGTGTGTGTGTGTGTGTGTGTGTGTGTGTGTGTGTGTGTGTGTGTGTGTGTGTGTGTGTGTGTTGTACGGCAATGTGACCACCAACAGAGAGGTATCATACACTTTCTCTCATCCTCCCTTTCCTCTTCTCCCTCCCCTTGATCACTCCCTCACTCTATCAATCCTGATTGTGAACCTGTTGCTTTTCTAGCTCGCGGCAGCCAGTTCTGTTGTTGTTCACCTCACACAGCAGATGAGGGTCACGGTCCTGCACTGTGCTGCCCCTGTACAAGCACTAGATGGCAACCCTCTAATGCAGATCACCAACTCCAGCCCCACTACTTCATGTTCATTATGTTTTCAAATCAAAATCCAATCAAATTTAATTTGTGACATGCACCGAATAGAACAGAGAAATGCTTACTTATAAGCCCCCAAACAACAATGCAGTTTTAAGAAAAATACCCCCAAAAATAAGAAATAAAGTAACAAATAATTAAAGTGCAGCAGTAAAATAACAATAGCATGCTATGTTATTCTTTGATCACTTAACAATCCTCATCACTGAGTTCCTGAGAACATATTGACTTCCTAATGACGATGTTTCTGTCAGAAGGCTTTGCATTGGAGAAGTGGATTGTGTCTGCACCACTTTCCAGCTTGTCTAAATCCAATTGCAGCACATGCATTGGCCACCAGAGGGCCTCAGTCCAACATACAAGCAGTCCACTACTATATAGTGCACTGTGTTTCATTCAATGTTTTCAGCTTCTTGTAAGAAAGAGGAGCGAAGCCCATCAACAACCCAATTACCACTGCAATCCGAAGACATTAAAAAGACAGAATGAAAAATACCGGACAAGACCGAACTTTACCATCTCAGACTGATTTATTTCTCTAAAGGGACCTCGAGTATGAATGAGGGAGGAAACCTGTGATGCAATTTACAGGGAATGACCTTGGAGGGTTTTAGTATTGAGCAGTGAGTGTACAGACATCACAATGAATGCCAATCACCCACCTCACACTTTTACTGTCACACTGAGGTGAAAAAAGTACAGATGGTAATTGGTCTTCGTACAAGACTGGACATTTGATAGCAAATCTATACAAAATCTTTGAATGCAATGGCAAGTGAAATTCTAACATTTTCTTTCTATTGTGTGACATCCGTGACAGAATTTTTGTGCAAAGGAGGATAGTCTGGAGTCCTGCATTAATACAACATTTTAAAGAGGATAGTCTGGAGTCCTGCATTAATACAACATTTTGAAGAGGATAGTCTGGAGTCCTGCATTAATACAACATTTTGAAGAGGATAGTCTGGAGTCCTGCATTAATACAACATTTTAAAGAGGATAGTCTGGAGTCCTGCATTAATACAACATGTTGAAGAGGATAGTCTGGAGTCCTGCATTAATACAACATTTTGAAGAGGATAGTCTGGAGATTGAAGAGGATAGTCTGGAGTCTGGAGTCCTGCATTAATACAACATTTTGAAGAGGATAGTCTGCAGTCCTGCATTAATACAACATTTTGAGGAGGATAGTCTGCAGTCCTGCATTAATACAACATTTTGAAGAGGATAGTCTGGAGTCCTGCATTAATACAACATTTTGAAGAGGATAGTCTGGAGTCCTGCATTAATACAACATTTTGAAGAGGATAGTCTGGAGTCCTGCATTAATACAACATTTTTAAGAGGATAGTCTGGAGTCCTGCATTAATACAACATTTTTAAGAGGATAGTCTGGTCCTGCAGTCCTGCATTAATACAACATTTTGAAGAGGATTAAGAGAGGATAGTCTGGAGTCCTGCATTAGTACAACATTTTGAAGAGGATAGTCTGGAGTCCTGCATTAATACAACATTTTGAAGAGGATAGTCTGGAGTCCTGCATTAGTACAACATTTTGAAGAGGATAGTCTGGAGTCCTGCATTAATACAACATTTTGAAGAGGATAGTCTGGAGTCCTGCATTAATACAACATTTTGAAGAGGATAGTCTGGAGTCCTGCATTAGTACAACATTTTGAAGAGGATAGTCTGGAGCCCTGCATTAATACAACATTTTGAAGTGGATAGTCTGGAGTCCTGCATTAGTACAACATTTTGAAGAGGATAGTCTGGAGTCCTGCAGTAGTACAACATTTTGAAGAGGATAGTCTGGAGTCCTGTATTAGTACAACATTTTTAAGAGAATAGTCTGGAGTCCTGCATTAGTACAACATTTTGAAGAGGATAGTCTGGAGTCCTGCATTAGTACAACATTTTGAAGAGGATAGTCTGGAGTCCTGCATTAATACAACATTTTGAAGAGGATAGTCTGGAGTCCTGCATTAATACAACATTTTGAAGAGGATAGTCTGGAGTCCTGCATTAATACAACATTTTGAAGAGGATAGTCTGGAGTCCTGCATTAATACAACATTTTGAAGAGGATAGTCTGGAGTCCTGCATTAATACAACATTTTGAAGAGGATAGTCTGGAGTCCTGCATTAATCTGGAGTCCTGCATTAATACAACATTTTGAAGAGGATAGTCTGGAGTCCTGCATTAATACAACATTTTAAAGAGGATAGTCTGGAGTCCTGCATTAATACAACATTTTGAAGAGGATAGTCTGGAGTCCTGCATTAATACAACATTTTGAAGAGGATAGTCTGAAGAGGATAGTCTGGTCCTGCAGTCCTGCATTAATACAACATTTTGAAGAGGATAGTCTGGAGTCCTGCATTAATACAACATTTTGAAGAGGATAGTCTGGAGTCCTGCATTAATACAACATTTTGAAGAGGATAGTCTGGAGTCCTGCATTAATACAACATTTTGAAGAGGATAGTCTGGAGTCCTGCATTAATACAACATTTTGAAGAGGATAGTCTGGAGTCCTGCATTAGTACAACATTTTGAAGAGGATAGTCTGGAGTCCTGCATTAATACAACATTTTGAAGAGGATAGTCTGGAGTCCTGCATTAGTACAACATTTTGAAGAGGATAGTCTGGAGTCCTGCATTAATACAACATTTTGAAGAGGATAGTCTGGAGTCCTGCATTAATACAACATTTTGAAGAGGATAGTCTGGAGTCCTGCATTAATACAACATTTTGAAGAGGATAGTCTGGAGTCCTGCATTAATACAACATTTTGAAGAGGATAGTCTGGAGTCCTGCATTAAACATACTGGAGTCCTGCACATTTTGAAGAGGATAGTCTGGAGTCCTGCATTAATACAACATTTTGAAGAGGATAGTCTGGAGTCCTGCATTAATACAACATTTTGAAGAGGATAGTCTGGTCCTGCAGTCCTTTTGCATTATTAGTACAACATTTTGAAGAGGATAGTCTGAGTCCTGCATTAGTACAACATTTTGAAGAGGATAGTCTGGAGTCCTGCATTAATACAACATTTTGAAGAGGATAGTCTGGAGTCCTGCATTAATACAACATTTTGAAGAGGATAGTCTGGAGTCCTGCATTAATACAACATTTTGAAGAGGATAGTCTGGAGTCCTGCATTAATACAACATTTTGAAGAGGATAGTCTGGAGTCCTGCATTAATACAACATTTTGAAGAGGATAGTCTGGAGTCCTGCATTAGTACAACATTTTGAAGAGGATAGTCTGGAGCCCTGCATTAATACAACATTTGAGACAAACCATTTTAGAAGACATCTATGTTGCAAAATGTTTTTGACACGTTCTTCCTTCTCCAGGAGTGAACAAGAATATTTGCTAGTACCAAGATCTGCACCTTTGAGCACTATTTCTAACCCTATCTCCAAATATTCTTCCTCCTATTCATACTACAGTGCAGGCCTACTTTAGTCTAGGAGAAGATAATCAGGTCAGTATCGAGCACATCCTCTGGCAAACCCATTAGAGATGTGTGTGAGGGGCAAATGTTAACACAGCAGATATATGCAGCATGGCATTCCTGTGTGTGTGTGTGCGTGTGCTTGCGTGCGTGTGTGTGTTTTAAAATGTATCGTGCATTCGGAAAGCATTCAGACCCTTTCACGTTTTCCACATTTTGTTACATTGCAGCCTTATTCCAAAATGGATTAAAAATAAATACTTTTTCATCAATCTACACACAACACCCAGAACAACAAAGCAAACACAGGTTTGTAGAAATGTTTGCAAATGTATTCAAAATAAAAATGCATAAGTATTCAGACCCTTTGCTATGAGACTCGAAATTGCATCCTGTTTCATTGATTATCCTTGAGATGTTTCTACAACTTGATATGGCACCTAAAGGACTCTCAGACCATGAGAAACAAGATTCTCTGGTCTGATGAAACCAAGATTGAACTCTTTGGCCTGAATGCCAAGTGTCACATCTGGAGGAAACCAAGCACTGCATGGTGGTGGCAGCATAATGCTGTGGGGATGTTTGTCAGTGGCAGGGACTGGGAGACTAGTCAGGATCGAGGGAAAGATGAATGGAGCAAAGTACAGAGAGATCCTTGATGAAAACCTGCTCCAGAGCGCTCAGGACCTCAGACTGGGGCAAAGGTTCACCTTCCAACAGGACAATGACCATAAGCACACAGCCAAGACAATGCAGGAGTGGCTTCGGGACAAGTCTCTGAATGTCCTTGAGTGGCCCAACCAGAGCCTGGACTTGGACCCAGTTGAACATCTCTGTAGAGACCTGGAAATAGCTGTGCAGCGACACTCCCTATCCAACCTGACAGAGCTTGAGAGGATCTGTATAGAAGAATGATAGAAACTCCCCAAATACAGATGTGCCAAGTTTGCAGCGTCATACCCAAGAAGACTCGAGGCTGTAATCACTGCCAAAGGTGCTTCAACAAAATGCTGAGTAAAGGGTCTGAATACTTATGCAAATATCACATTTCAGATTTCAATTTCTTATACATTTTCAATCGTGTCTAAAAACCTGTTTTTGCTTAGTCATCATGAGGTAGTGTGTGTAGATTGACGAGGAAAAAACGATTTCATCAATTTTAAAATAAGGCTGTAACGTAACAAAATGTAGAAAAGTTGAAGGGGTCTGTATACTTTCCAAATGCACTCTACAATTGAAAGTGTATATATCTGTGTACATTGTGTGTTTGCTTGTTTTTGTGTGTGTGCGTGTTCTGTGTGCACGCCTCCATGAATGTGTATGTTGACTCTGAGCACATGGACCGATCTGGGCCAGCCTGTCTCTGCACTCCTCTCTGAGCTGCTCTGTCCCCGGAGGTGCTGCGTGAATTTCAGCGCAGTTTGACGTTTATTGTGATGAGTCTTGTCCTTGAAGCAGAACGGAGTGATTTCCTGCTAGATGGACCAGCTGCAAAGTCGAAATTGGCTTTATATATTATTTACTTTGTGGCTGTGTTGCTGGTGGTCTAAACCCGAAAGTAAAAGGCTCAAGTGTGAGTGTCCTCCATTTTGCGGGAAATGGGATGTGGGGGAGAGGGGAGAATTGTTTTGAATATAACCTCGTGCTGTTGCAATTCACAGAGCTTCCACATAGGGGAGACATTCTGAGAAATTCTAAGTGTAGCACCTTTTTGAGGAGAGTTAGGCATTAGGGTTATCAGTGGAGTTAAGGGTTAAGGATAGGGTTAGACATTAAGGTTAGCAGTGGAGTTAAGGGTTAAGGATAGGGTTAGACATTAGGGTTAGCAGTGGAGTTAAGGGTTAAGGATAGGGTTAGGCATTAGGGTTAGCAGTGGGGTTAAGGGTTAAGGATAGGGTTAGACATTAAGGTTAGCAGTGGGGTTAAGGGTTAAGGATAGGGTTAGACATTAGGGTTAGCAGTGGGGTTAAGGGTTAAGGATAGGGTTAGACATTAGGGTTAGCAGTGGAGGTAAGGGTTAAGGATAGGGTTAGGCATTAGGGTTAGCAGTGGAGTTAAGGGTTAAGGATAGGGTTAGGCATTAGGGTTAGCAGTGAGATTAAGATTAGGCATTAGAGTTAACAGTGTGGGTAAGGTGAGGCATTAGAGTTAGCAGTGGGGTTAAGGGTTAAGGGTAGGGTTAGGCATTAGGGTTAGCAGTGGGGTTAAGGGTTAAGGGTAGGGTTAGGCATTAGGGTTAGCAGTGGGGTTAAGGGTTAAGGGTAGGGTTAGGCATTAGGGTTAGCAGTGGAGTTAAGGGTTAAGGATAGGGTTAGGCATTAGGGTTAGCAGTGGGGTTAAGGTTAGGCATTAGAGTTAGCAGTGTGGTTAAGGTTAGGCTTAAGGCTAGGGTTCAGTTCAAAATCTGATTTTATGACTGTGCCTGGGCCAGCTAGTGACCACTCTGCAGAGCTGACTCCAGAACAAGATTCATGACGAAAAACGCTAACCTGCTCTTTCAGCCCTCATTGCCCCCCTTCCTTCAGATCCCAGTACCATGCACCTCTCACCCTGAGGCAGGAAGACCTCTGCTGGGATTGGTTTTCTCCATCTGGAGAGAGGGAGCGATTAGCCCCCAGGACAAAGCTCCTGTTACACACCCTTCTATTACACAGCCTTCAAAAGTGGCATAGGCCTGCAACAGCCAGGCTTGCACCAAATAAACACTGGCATGTGCAGAACCTGTGGTCGAGTGTCAACACTACTGACTCCAAGCACATTACGACCCCGGAGACTGTGGTTCAATCCCTGCATCCACACCCTCCCACTTATGTCTTTCATCTGTTTCCACTGCTGCATAAGTAAAGCAGAAAAAAGAGTGGGATTTTACTGCCCTAAAAATCTTCACCAGCATGCATACCCACCAACCATCAATCTAAACCAGGGATGGGCAACTTTAATGGGTGTGGGGGCCACAAAGAAATCTTCATGAGGGGTCACAGTTGCTCACTGGTCTGTGTACCCTAGTGGTCCCCCTCTTTCACCATGGAGTGGTCCCCCTACACATTTCACCATGGAGTGTATAGAAAATGTTTTTTGAATTAAGTTTGGTGTAATTCTACACATTTCACCATGGAGTGTATAGAAAATGTTTTTTGAATTAAGTTTGCTGTAATTCCACACATTTCACCATGGAGTGTATAGAAAATGTTTTTTGAATTAAGTTTGCTGTAATTCTACACATTTCACCATGGAGTGTATAGAAAATGTTTTTTGAATTAAGTTTGCTGTAATTCTACACATTTCACCATGGAGTGTATAGAAAATGTTTTTTAAATTAAGTTTGCTGTAATTCTACACATTTCACCATGGAGTGTATAGAAAATGTTTTTTAAGTTTGCTGTAATTCTACACATTTCACCATGGAGTGTATAGAAAATGTTTTTTAAGTTTGCTGTAATTCTACACATTTCACCATGGAGTGTATAGAAAATGTTTTTTTAAATTAAGTTTGCTGAAATTCTACACATTTTTCCATGGGGCAGAGAGAAGATTTAACAACTAATTTCATGCAATTATTCTCATTATGCAATGGGGCAGAGAAAAATGCTATCTGAGTGAGACCGACTAACAAAATCAATGGGCCCCCCAGCAGGTAATTTGACCATAATAACATGATAAAGGACGATGATATCAACACAAATAAACTCATTCACACCCACACAACCTGACAAACACAAACATGATCGCAAAAAAAACATACAGATAACAGTCATTGCCAGTGGTGTGTCAAATGGGAACATGGTCTCCATGGCAACGACCCACTACCATTTCCCCCCGCTAAACTTCAATAACAATGAACACTCTACACTTAAGCCTGATACAGCATCCACCTCAAACAGGTGAGGGAAATGGTATTTGACGGTCATCATGACATATCAACCCCTCCCTGTCTTTTTCTCTACCTACAGATGTATCTGCCTTCCCCTTCTCTCTCTACCTACAGATGTATCTGCCTTCCCCTTCTCTCTCTACCTACAGATGTATCTGCCTTCCCCTTCTCTCTCTACCTACAGATGTATCTGCCTTCCCCTTCTCTCTCTACCTACAGATGTATCTGCCTTCCCCTTCTCTCTCTACCTACAGATGTATCTGCATTCCCCTTCTCTCTCTACCTACAGATGTATCTGCCTTCCCCTTCTCTCTCTACCTACAGATGTATCTGCCTTCCCCTTCTCTTTCTACCTCCTGAGATCTCTGCCTTCCCCTTCTCTTTCTACCTCCAGAGATCTCTGCCTTCCCCTTCTCTCTATACCTACAGATGTATCTACCTTCCCCTTCTCTTTCTACCCCCAGAGATCTCTGCATTCCCCTTCTCTCTCTACCTACAGATGTATCTGCCTTCCCCTTCTCTTTCTACCTCCAGAGATATCTGCCTTCCCCTTCTCTCTCTACCTACAAATGTATCTGCCTTCCCCTTCTCTTTCTACCTCCAGAGATATCTGCCTTCCCCTTCTCTTTCTACCTCCAGAGATATCTGCCTTCCCTTCTCTCTCTACCTACAGATGTATCTACCTTCCCCTTCTCTTTCTACCTCCAGAGATATCTGCCTTCCCCTTCTCTCTCTACCTACAGATGTATCTACCTTCCCCTTCTCTTTCTACCTCCAGAGATATCTGCCTTCCCCTTCTCTCTCTACCTATAGATGTATCTACAGATATCCCTCTAGTGGTGTGGGGGCTGTGCTTTGGCAAAGTGGGTGGGGTTATATCCTTCCTGTTTGGCCCTGTCCGGGGGTGTCCTCGGATGGGGCCAAAGTGTCTCCTGACCCCTCCTGTCTCAGCCTCCAGTATTTATGCTGCAGTAGTTTATGTGTCGGGGGGCTAGGGTCAGTTTGTTATATCTGGAGTACTTCTCCTGTCCTATTCGGTGTCCTGTGTGAATCTAAGTGTGCGTTCTCTAATTCTCTCCTTCTCTCTTTCTTTCTCTCTCTCGCAGGACCTGAGCACTAGGACCATGCCCCAGGACTACCTGACATGATGACTCCTTGCTGTCCCCATTTCACCTGGCCGTGCTGCTGCTCCAGTTTCAACTGACCTGAGCCCTAGGACCATGCCCCAGGACTACCTGACATGATGACTCCAGTCCACCTGACCGTGCTGCTGCTCCAGTTTCAACTGTTCTGCCTTATTATTATTCGACCATGCTGGTCATTGATGAACATTTGAACATCTTGGCCATGTTCTGTTATAATCTCCACCCGGCACAGCCAGAAGAGGACTGGCCACTCCACATAGCCTGGTTCTTCTCTAGGTTTCTTCCTAGGTTTTGGCCTTTCTAGGGAGTTTTTCCTAGCCACCGTGCTTCTACACCTGCATTGCTTGCTGTTTGGGGTTTTAGGCTGGGTTTCTGTACAGCACTTTGAGATATCAGCTGATGTACGAAGGGCTATATAAATACATTTGATTTGATTTGATTTGATCTACCTTCCCCTTCTCTTTCTACATCTAGAGATCTCTGCCTTCCCCTCATCTCTCAACCTCCAGAGATCTCTGCCTTCTCCTTCTCTTTCTGCCTCCAGAGATATCTGCCGTCCCCTTCTCACTCTACCTCCAGATATCTCTGCCTTCCCCTCATCTCTCAACCTCCAGAGATCTCTGCCTTCTCCTTATCTCCCTACCTCCAGAGATATCTGCCTTCCCCTTCTCTCTCTACCTCCAGAGATCTCTGCCTTCCCCACATCTCTCTACCTCCAGAGATCGCTGCCTTCCCCTCATATCTCTACCTCTAGAGATCTCTGCCTTCCCCTTCTCTCTCTACCTCCAGATATATTAGCCTTCCCCTCATCTTCCTACCTTCAGAGATCTCTGCATTCCCATCATCTACCTCCAGAGATCACTGCATTCCCATAATCTCTGTCCCTGATTTGAATGATTGTCAGACTTGTCATGCCTTGCCAGTGCTAGGCCTCAGTAGCCATCTCCCACAGTGAATATCTGTCAGGGAAGTAATCAGGGCTCGGTTATAGTGATAGTTGGCAGGCCTTATTCCTCATACAGCAGGGTTAGCACAGCAAGGCTCAGTGATCTGTGATAACACAGCTCCTATTGATATTTGGACTGAATCAACCTCTATTGGCTCGCATGCTCTGTCACACTGACTTAATCAAAATGGGCATGTTGGACCACGACCACTGCGACATCATCAAAGGGCACCTGTGAGAGGCAACCAGGTGTGTCACCACAGCTCATATCAGAATAACCAGGAGTCAGATGTAAACACGGGCAGATACAAAAAGGTCACTAGTTGATCTAAATGTCCAAACAAACCAAACATCAGTGAGTGGCCAATCATCACCTGTAGTCCCTGTCGTGTTGTCCAGGGACCACCTACTGAGTGGTTGCAACTTGAGTAGTTTCTGTCTTTCCTGATTCAACATGAAGAATCGTAGTCTGCTGTTAGCAGAGGTGGCACCACAGGTTCAAAAGTGGTGTGACAAAATGTGTATGTGTCTTTTCTGGGACCCGGAGTTGTTCCTGAGCCCCCTTTGCCTGCAGAACACACTAAATTATTTGGGGCGTGAATTCTATATGGTGTGGCATTCAAATGTTGTTCAATTAGGAACCGGGATCCGTCGGACCAGGCAATGTTTTTCCACTCCTCAATTGTCCAGTGTTGATGACTATAGCTAATAGGAGTGGAACCCAATGTGGTCGTCTGCTGCAATAGCCCATCCATGACAAGGGCCGACGAGTTGTGCGTTCCGAGATGCCATTCTGCATGCCACTGTTTTTACTGCGCCATTATTTGCCTGTTTGTGGCCTGCATGTTAGCTTGCACGAATCTTGCCATTCTGCTTCCACCTCTCTCATCAACGTGCTGTTTTCACCCACAGGACTGCTGCTGACTGGATGTTTTTTGTTTGTTGTACCATTCATTCTCTGTAAACCCTAGACACTGTCAGTGTGAAGCACTGTGTGAGCTAAACAACTATTTGCTACTTCTTATGTCTGTAAATAAACGGCCTGGGTATCAGTTGAGCCTACTGCAATGATTGGATTAGAACAAGCCAGTTGCAGTTGGTGCCATTTAAATTGAGGGAAAATAATGATTTTTTTTATGAGCAATGGCTTTTTTCTATTACAGCATATTGGGTGACTGTCATTCATATTCCATTCACCCAGCTCAATGTAACAGCAATAGGTTTAGGCTACAACATGACTCAAACATTTTCCCTATACTCATCATGAGGTTGCTACAACCTAGCCTATGAATTCATGTTTACAATTCAGTGCACAGGTCGAGAGCAACTTTAGTAATCAAGGTTGACAGACATTGACAAATTCCATACCGCCTTGCGGGGGGGGGGGGTAATGATTATGGCAGGAGTGCGCAATGCTGGGGAGCCTGGCGCCCTTGAGCGTCAGGGGGAAAGAGCGGGAGCAGGTGTGACACTACATCATTGTCACCATATTAAGGAAATAGTCAACATAGCTACGAGAACTAACATGTTATTAAAGCCACCACCTTCATGCAGTACAGTGTACAGTAAGGAAATGGCTGCAACATGGAAAATGCTGTTGAGGCTACAGAAGACCTTCATTGCAACACAGTGTGTGTTTTTTTCAATTCATTGGTGACAAAAAGGATAACTTTTTTAATGTTTCACTATTTTTATTTTTATGAAATTCACTGGGGATGGTCCTCCCCTTCCTCCTCTGAGGAGCCTCCACTGGAACAAGCCGCTCTCCATCCCCAGACAGATACACGCACGGAACTCACTAACATTCACTCATCTCAGGGCACAAGTCTTCCCTTCTCCAAACATTGTGTATGAATCATAATCAGTAGCTAGTCATTGTTGTTCAATCTAATTATTTCCTATCATCGTTGTTGAGTCCATATGCTTGTTATGTCTACTTGGAGTTGTTAAGTAGACTGACTTTGTTTGTCCATATAATTGTTACATTGCTGTCGAAGTCTGTTATGTAGTGATCCAAGCCCATGCTTGTTGGCTATTATTATTTATTCTTGCCCAGACAGATCATTTGAAAATAAAATTACAAATGTAGTTTTGCTCTTCTTGAAAGTGAAACAATATATGGGGCAAGTGAATTAGCTTAACTTTAAAAATCTGTGTCTGGAATAAATGCAGGCAGTAGTTGTTACGTCCATCGTTAGAATGAGACCAAGGTGCAGCGTGGCAGACATACATTTTTCTTTTATTGAAAATGACGCCAAAAAACAACAAAATATAAACAAACGTAAAGTTCTGCAGGGCTAACAGCAACTGTGCAAAAACAAGATCCCACAACAGAAAGTGGGAAAAGGGCTGCCTAAGTATTATTCCCAATCAGAGACAACGATAGACAGCTGCCTCTGATTGGGAACCATACTTGGCAAAAAAAACAAAGAAATAGACAACATAGAATGCCCAACCCAAATCACACTCTGACCTAACCAAATAGAGAAATAAAACGGCTCTCTAAGGTCAGGGCGTGACAGTAGTAGTCAGTGTCGTGGCAGAATCAGAATTCTTTAGGTAACATTTGTAAATAAAATGTTTTATTCATTTTCTTGCATGCTTATGTGAGATGTTTGGCATTAGAATGTCTTCTTTTGGATAATACTGTTGGCTGTTTGCAGTTATCTGTTCTCTGTCAGGGTTCAGTTACTTGGGCCACAGAAAGGGGAGAGGTCAAGCTTGTCTTCATATGTAAACATATATTTTAAATCATGTAAAGGGATGATTGGGGGGGACCAATTATCTCTTGGCTCCACAATGTCTGTGTGCTAGTCACTGTCTCTGTGATCTTGTCCAAGAGGGGGTGTATTTGATATATGCCATTGGGTGAGGTAATGGTGTTGGTCCTGAGTGGTACCAAGAGCGAGATAAGAACATAGTTTAGGAGACCAAAGCTGAACGATAATTTATAGCCAATGCTGTCTGGCTATGTGTGTCTTTGCTATAAAGGATCTCAGTTGCAATGTGTAAGGACTCTCAGATAATTCATTTATAGACACTGAATTGATCTGAGAGTCACAGGGTTGTGATGGAGCTCATAATAATTAAAGATGGACTTTATGATAACTCTGACTTGTGTGGTGGTTTGCTCTCATGATTTGGTAAATACAGGAAATGTCCACTACATCAGCCATGCATTAAACTATTTATTAGCCTATTTCAATGATAACCGAAAAGAACTAAGGAAGAAAATAATGTGCATTTTCATCTGTCTGTGGTCATTTACCTTTGAACAATGTGTGTGAATGAGGGAGGAACAAGGGACCAGGTTTCCAGTCTAGCACGATTTTGACTACTTCAACGGTTTTGCTTTGTTTCTGCAGTTTAACTGACAGCTAACCCAGAAAGACTAATTCCGTAGACGGCCACATAGAGAAGTTAGATTTGAAAATACCTAATAAGACACTTTAGTCAAAAAACATTCATTGAATTATTCAAATAATTTGCGCTTAGTCCGATCACTCACAGCAGAAGATATTAACATGTTATATTCATCCAATGTCTGCACAATTTTTTGGTGACGTGATAACATTGTCGCTGCTCGTGCTGCTTGCTGTGCACACTGTGTGCAAGTGCTCATGTGATGAGTGTAGTAACTAACTAATGGCAACAACCACAAACTAACCCAGGGCCAGTTGGTTGCATAGTGTAACGGCGTCCCCGACCTGAATCTAATCCAATCTGGAGCCAGTCAGTCTCCATCTGTAAAGCATAGAATTATCTTCCAAACGAGATTACGTTATTTCTCGAGCTATGTTTATAATTGAGGGATGATGACAATAGTTGACCCTGTTTTTCTGTTAGACAAAGTGCACAGTTGGGTACCAGACTGATCCACTGGTCATGAATGCATGCCGGGACCTGCCAGAAGGAGCAAAGGTGTGCATCTTAACATGTCCAGCAATATAATTGCGATGGTTTAGAGACCTCCAAAAATAACTTAATTCACTGTTCACTTGCTATTTTCACCCTTGTGAAAATAGTAGGCTAATTCCCAAGCCAAGCAGATACAACTAGTAGAGTCATTTTGGTTGTGAAGTGCATTAGCATAAAGCTTTGTCCTTTCTTTAGAAAAAAAATGCAATTTACCACTTGGCTATTTATCACCCTGTGTCACAGGCCCTCCCAGTCAACAGCAGCTCATAAGATTGCCTGCTGCGCACTTGTTTGAGAGAGTTTGCAGCAAAACATTACATTTACATTTGAGTCATTTAGCTGACGCTCTTATCCAGAGTGGCTTACAGAAGCAATTAGGGTTGAGTGCTTTGCTCAAGGGCACATCGGCATAATTGTTTTTACCTAGTCAGCTCATGTTTACTGTCCCACGCTCTAACCGCTAGGCTACCTGCCAGCACATGCAGCATAGAGAAGACCAGTGTCATGGCGTTGGCCTGGGGGTAGGTTTATGACAGTCATAAATACATCTTCCCCCTTTTTTCCTCTCTCTACCCTACTGATGTGACATTTGAAAATCCCTTGGTTAACATGGAGATTCTGGGAACATCAGAAGGTGGGGGGAAGTGAACTATATTCTGGTAATGCGACCAATTGAACATTTGCGGTGGTACTTAATGAATATGATGGCAGTTCGGTTGTCATCTGAGACATTCTCATCGATGATAGGATGACATAAACTCTACAGTGGAAAGTCTACACATCCGAGTTATCGGATTCAAATGTAATTGTTGTTCAATTTAAATGTTTGAATATAAAATGATTGATGAAAAGATTTAATGTAATTTTAACTTCCAAATGAGAGATTTGGGTTTTCATAAGGTTAGGGCTCTGCTCAATCAGTGGCCCGCCCCTGTGAAGAGACATGGGTTATAAAACGTTTCAGACACACTCTTCTCGCTCCGCTATATAAAGCCTTGCCGAAAATGTAACCTCCTGTTCCAAGTATGTGAGGTCTGCAGCCTCTGCGTTAAAAGGACTAACATGTCAACTACAGAACTAAGCCAACCTCAGCGTGAGCTATGGTTGCGAATGGTATGAACTTTGAACTCTTATTCACTACAAAAGTGATACCTCCTAGCCGTTGAGTTAGCAACAGTAGCTGCAAACGTGGTCTAGGAAAGAACAGACAGAGTATCCCGTCTACCACACAATAACTTTACTACAACGTATCCAATTGACCACCAGAGACATTCTTCAAAGGACTCGGTTGGGCAACACGGCCTTCCATCTACCACCAACCGACCGAAGCGCAGCTCAGAGTAAATATTTATTGCATTTTCCTTTTCCAAATGGGCGGTAATTTAGAATGCATAAGATACTGTATTTACGATAGCACAGCTTCTCCCTTTGTCCCTCAGTCTTCCCGCTCTTTCACTCAAACCTAGCCCTTTCTTTTGTGTAACCAGCTGTCATATCTGTTCTACCCGCTAGGGACGTTTTCCATTATGACGTCATTTGTAATCAAGGTATGATTCATTCTATGTATATGTAATTCTGTGTGATTAGTTAGGTATTTAGTAAATAAATAATTAAACCCAATTTTGTATTGCTGATTGAACTTGTTAGCCAGGGTTCGTGAAGATAACCAAGAATTTACAACTTTCAGATGAGATTTAATTAAGGTGACGATTAATAATGACTGCTATTGATATAAAATATTACTAGGTCTTTAACTTCTTCGATATAGGGGGCGCTCTTTTAATTTTTGGATAAAAAAAAACGTTCACGTTTTAAACAAGATATTTTGTCACGAAAAGATGCTCGACTATGCATATAATTGACAGCTTTGGAAAGAAAACACTCTGACGTTTCCAAAACTGCAAAGATATTATCTGTGAGTGCCACAGAACTGATGCTGCAGGCGAAACCAAGATGAAATTTCAAACAGGAAATGCCCCAGATTTTGGAGGCGCTGTGTTCCAATGTCTCCTTATATGGCTGTGAATGCGCAAGGAATGAGCCTACACTTTCTGTCGTTTCCCCAAGGTGTCTGCAGCATTGTGACGTATTTGTAGGCATATCATTGGAAGATTGACCATAAGAGACTACATTTACCAGGTGCTCGCTTGGTGTCCTCCGTTGCAAATATTGCATAATCTCCAGCTGCGTGCATTTTTCCATTTGGTTCAGAGGAGAAACCAAACTGCCACGAATGATTTATCATCGAATAGATATGTGAAAAACACCTTGAGGATTGATTCTAAACAACGTTTGCCATGTTTCTGTCGATATTATGGAGTTAATTTGGAAAATAGTTTTGGGGGGTTTTTCTTAGCCAAACGTGATGAACAAAACGGAGCAATTTCTCCTACACAAATAATATTTTGGGAAAAACTGAACATTTGCTATCTAACTGAGTCTCCTCATTGAAAACATCCAAAGTTCTTCAAAGGTAAATTATTTTATTTGAATGCTTTTCTTGTTTTTGTGAAAATGTTGCCTGCTGAATGCTAGGCTTAATGCTATGCTAGCTATCAATACTCTTACACAAATGCTTGTGTAGCTATGGTTGAAAAGCATATTTTGAAAATCTGAGATGACAGTGTTGTTAACAAAGCCAATATATTTATTTCATTTCATTTGCGATTTTCATGAATAGTTAACGTTGCGTTATGCTAATGAGCTTGAGGCTATGATTACTCTCCCGGATACGGGATTGCTCGACGCTAGAAGTTAAGAGTTTATTTGGAAGATAACAGCTCTATAAACTCTCTAGTTAATTACATGTATATGATTAGCTCACTCAGGTAATATTAATTACGGAGAAAGGATTTTATAGAATAGCATATCACTTAATCCGGCATAGCCGAGACACGACACCAGCAAGGGGGCCCTCATCAGCATCGCGCAGACATGCCCTCGCTGTAAGTGTTCCTATGAATGGAACAGTCAGCCACATGTTGGCAAGTATCCGGCAAGCAACCTTCACCTGTCAGCGACAACAGCTTCCACAGGCTCATCATTTGTACAAATACAGAAGGTAGCCCACTTCATTATTTTGATACATTTGATAACTCAATTGTGAAACATAATTTATGTGAACTGACATTATTTGTTGCTTATTTTCTACTTCTTAGATGCATATAATGTCCTGGGCATGACCTAGCCTGGTGGTACCATCCTGATTGCTGTGTTCACCATTCCATTTCACTTCACATTTTATGATATCTGAAGTGAAATATAAAGGTGAATGCAGAGATCAGGTTGGTTCCACCAGGCTAATCATAACCACCATTAATAATGTAATCAGTGCTCTGTGTATCTGTGTGGGTTTGTGTGACCGACCAGTATCTTTGTTGAGAGGCCAGGAGCTGATATAGGCTGAATCAATGGGGATCTGGCAAGACCTCACCTCCAGCATCACCTCTTGCCTGGTCACCAACATCATTGTGGAGAACAGAGCTAAGTACATTTAGTTTTACTAGTATATGTTTGTGTCAGATATCACCTATCCCTAACTGCCATTGGTAATGGAACAGTGACATACACCCAAATCCTTTCTTCGTCCACATTACATCCTGGCTGACCATGAAACGATGGAGAAGGAAACGGCCCAGCGTTCATACAACCTGCAATGAACATAAGCCTACAGTATCCAGGCTTTGTGTTGAGACTGAGGATTGTTCTGCCTATGGTTTGGCAAATATAACACACAGTCCCTAAAACAAAACTGTTAGTGTTTTAAAACAGAAAACACTTATGTTCCTGTTTGAGCTAGCACAGGGAGACTTGCAAGATGATGTGAGTCCAGAATTACTTGATATGGATTTCTCTGAATGGAGAGGGACCTGCACTCCGTAGTAAACATTTTACCAGACACAACTTTTATTTGTATTATCTTAAAAATAAATGTTTGAAATGTTTGTCAAGGTAACCAGACAAAATGTCGATAGGCACAGTATCTTTATCGAATGACAATGAAAGATGAAAGGTGCACATTGTTATATTGGCAGAACACTGCTTCTATGGTATAATGTAGGGTTGCTTTGCTTATTCTATGTACCTACATTTGAAAATGATCAAAACGCTTAAAGTATTTTATAATTTCTTGTTACTTCTTAATGTTACTCATTGTGTATTTATTAGGTGTAATGTAGTCTGTGTATAGCTGGTATAGAGGAGTCAGGCGCAGGACAGCAGATTTGAGTAGATCAACATATTTACTCAAAATAGACAAATAAAATACAAAATAAGCGAGTCCACATAAACGGACCGTACTACATAAAAACAATCACTCATAAACAAACATGGGGGAAAAGAGGGTTAAATAATGAACAACTAATTGGGGAATTGAAACCAGGTGTGTAAGACAAAGACAAAACAAATGGAAAATGAAAAGTGGATCAGCGATGGCTAGAAGGCAGGTGACGCGGAAGTCGTGACATTAGGGCTGTTTTGTCAGCTAGGAAATTTTGTCAGCTGGTTATTGTCATGCAAAAGAAAAGAAAAGAAAGTTTGGAGCACAGCATAAGGTAACCATTCCATGCAGTGTGCATAATAATACAGTCCAAACTCAAAGCCGATTACTAGAATTTACATAGGCTAGACCAATTATGTACCAAAGACATCTTAAATCAGATCTTTGTTATGTTTACTGCCATGTATAATTTGCGGAAGGCTATGTATTGTATACAGTACTAGTCAAAAGTTTGGACACACCTACTCATTCAAGGGTTTTTCTTTATTTGTACTATTTTCTACATTGTAGTACATTAGTGAAGACATCTTCTTTAAGGTTGCTGCCCCTATCATCGCCAAGCCTATCTCCAACCTTTTTAACCTGTCTCTCCTTTCTGGGGAGGTTCCCATTGCTTGGAAGGCAGTCACAATTAGTCCTTAATTTAAAGGGGAGATCAAGCTGATCCTAACTGTTATAGGCCAATTTTTATTTTGCCCTGTTAATCAAAAGTGTTGGAAAAACTTGTCAATAATCAACTGACTGGCTTTCTTGATGTCTATAGTATTCTCTCTGGTATGCAATCTGGTTTCCGCTCAGGTTAAGGATGTGTCACTGCAACCTTAAAGGTCCTCAATGATGTCACCATTTCCCTTGATTCTAAGCAATATTGTGCTGCTATTTTTATTGACTTGGCCAAAGCTTTTGATACGGTAGACCATTCCATTCTTGTGGGCCGGCTAAAGAGTATTGGTGTCTCTGAGAGGTCTTTGGCCTGGTTTGCTAACTACCTCTCTCAAAGAGTGCAGTATTTAGAGTCAGAAAATCTGCTCTCAGCCACTGCCTGTCACCAAGGGAGTACCCCAAGGCTCAATCCTAGGCCCCACGCTCTTCTTAATTCACGTCAACAACATAGCTCAGGCAGTTGGAAGCTCTCTCATCCATTTATATGCAGATGATACAGCCTTATACTCAGCTGGCCCCTCCACAGATTTTGTGGTAAATGCTCTACAACAAAGCTTTTTCAGTGTCCAACATGCTTTCTCTGCCCTTAACCTTGTTCTGAACACCTCTAAAACAAAGGTCACGTGGTTTGGTAAGAAGAATGCCCCTCTCCCCACAGATGTTATTACTTCCTCTGAGGGTTTAGAGCTTAAGGTAATCACCTCATACAAGTACTTGGGAGTATGGCTAGACGGTGCACTGTCCTTCTGTCAACACATATCAAAGCTGCAGGCTTAAGTTAAATCTAGACTTGGTTTCCTCTATCGTAATCGCTCCTCAATCACCCCAGCTGCCAAACTAACCCTTATTCAGATGACCATCCTACCCATGCTAGATTACGGGGACATTATTTATAGATCGGCACGGCAGGTAAGGGTGCTCTTGAGCGGCTACACGTTCTTTACCATTCTGCCATCAGATTTGCCACCAATGCTCCTTATAGGACACATCACTGCACTCTATACTCCTCTGTAAACTGGTTATCTCTGTATACGCAAGACCCACTGGTTGATGCTTATTTATAAAAGGCCTCACTCCCCCCTATTTGATATACCTACTGCAGCCCTCATCCTCCACATACAACACCCGTTCTGCCAATCACATTCTGTTAAAGGTCCCCAACGCACACACATCCCTGGGTCGCTCCTCTTTTCAGTTTGCTGCAGCTAGCGACTGGAACGAGCTGCAACAAACTCTCAAACTGGACAGTTTTATCTCAATCTCTTCATTCAAAGACTCAATCATGGACACTCTTATTGACAGTTGTGGCTGCTTTGTGTGATGTATTGTTGTCTCTACCATCTAGCCCTTTGTGCTGTTGTCTGTGCACAATAATGTTTGTACAATGTTTTGTGCTGCCACTATGTTGTGTTGCTACGATGCTGTGTTGTCATGTGTTGCTGCCCTGAAATGTTGCTGTCTTAGGTCTCTCTTTATGTAGTGCTGTGTTGTCTCTCTTGTTGTGATGTGCATTTTGTCCTATATTTATATTGTTTTTTACATTTTTTATCCCAGGCTCCTGTCCCCGCAGGAGGACTTTTTGCCTTTTTAGTAGGCCGTCATTGTAAATAAGAATTTGTTCTTAATTAACTGACTTTCCAAGTTATATAAAAGTTCAATAAAAAAATTTAATAAAAAATCTAAATGATGAAATAACACATACGGAATCATGTAGTAACCAAAACAGTGTTAAACAAATCAAAATATATTTTATATTTGAGAATCTTCAAAGTAGCCACCCTTTGCCTTGATGACAGCTTTGCACACTCTTGGCATCCTCTCAACCAGCTTCATGAGGTAGTCACCTAGAATGCATTTCAATTAATAGGTGTGCCTTGTTAATTTGTGGAATTTCTTTCCTTCTTAATACGTTTGAGCCCATCAGTTGTGTTGCGACAAGATAGGGGTGGTATACAGGAGATAGCCCTATTTGGTAAAAGACCAAGCCCATATTATGTGTAACGATCTGAGTGTAGTGGGTGAGGAGTCAAGCGCAGGAAGCAGAGAGTTTCAGGTGAGTGCTATTTTAATGCACCGACAAGCGGCGAACATAAGCCAACCCTCTCGAACACACAGGGCGTAATGAACAAACAAATGCCCCCAAACAGGGGGACTTAAACAGTCCAGGGAAAACCCACAAAATGGGAAAACACAAAACCCCATAGACGTGCACACAAGTACACTAAACAGATGGTCACAATAATTAATCCCGCACAAGGAACTCTGCAGGCCGGCTGACTAATAAAGCCTACTACCTAATTCAAAACAGGTGCACTCAATCAACACATAAGGAGGGGGGATAATCAGTAGCAGCTAGTAGGCCGGCGACGACGACCGCCGAGCGCCACCCGAGCGGGAAGGGGCGTGTCCCTCGGTCGGAGTCGTGACATTATGGCAAGAACAGATCAAATAAGCAAAGAGAAACGACAGTCCATCATTACTCAGTCAATCCAGAACATTTCAAGACTTTTGAAAGTTTTTCAAGTGCACGGAAGACCCAGAGTTACCTCTGCTGCCGAGCATAAGTTCATTAGGGTTATCAGCCTCAGAAATTACATCCCAAATAAATGCTTCACAGAGTTCAAGTACCAGACACATCTCAACATCAACTGTTCAGAGGAGACTGTGTGAATCAGGCCTTCATGGTCAAATTACTTTAAAGAAACCACTATTAAAGGACACCAATAATAAGAAGAGACTTGCTTGGGCCAAGAAACAGAAGCAATGGACATTAGACCGGTGGAAATCTGTCCTTTGGTCTGATGAGTCCAAATTTGAGTTTTTTTTTCTCCAACCGCGTGCAATTCCCCTTTAAGGCAGGTGAGAGCCAGAGGGAGAGGGAGAGGAGAGAAACCTCTCTTTCTTGTCTTTCTTTCTGAAGACAAACCAAAAGTTTCTTACAGTGAAAATGAGTTGGGCTGGTTCCAACACTTCAAATAATTTTGATGTTCATTTTTGTCACCCAAATGAGTCAATTTACTATCATTACAACCCAACACAATGGCCGCCTTCCTATGCAAAGATTAGCTGTGTGTTCAGCCAAACAGCACCAATTAGAGCACAGGGCTGGGTTCCCGTAACAGCTACAGAGGAAGGCATCAAACACACCGCAAACAGGGGGAACAGGCGAAGACATAAACGCAGTGCAGCATGACTGAATTAGAGATGCTCGGTCCTCATAATTGGTTTTGAATTATGCATTAGGGCTTAGAAGATGCTAATGTCTGCTTTTCAAGGAACCACAAAACACGCTATACTTATAGGTTACATCTAGCTACAATTCTCCTTCTTCATCTATTTGGCTTGAAAATGTCAGAGACTCACGTTATGCTGAACTGATCGAAAAACACTGTAACCTTTATTTAAGTAGACAAGCCACCCAAGAGCAAATTCTTATTTACAATGACTACCTACCCTGGCCAAACACTAACCCTGACAATGCTGGGCCAATTGTGCACCTGGAATTTAACCAGGGTCTGTAATGATGCCTCTAGCACTGAGATGCAGTGCCTTAGACCTCTCTGCCACCCAGGAGCCCGGGAGTCAGCATCAAATTATAAAAATGAATAAATGCATCAAATAAATTAGGCTTTCCACAACTATTGCACAATTCATCCACATTGTATTCATCCACATTGAATCTCTGCATCTCAGAATGTCTTTGTAGAGGATTGGAATAGGGTTTGATTGTCCGAGAACATTTTCACACAAAAGCAGGATACACCATTGGCCTCATGGTGAAATCCTTGAGTGGTTTCCTACCTCTCCGGCAACTGAGTTAGGAAGGACGCCTGCATGTTTTCAGTGACTAGGTGTATTGATACACCATCCAAAGTGTAATTAATAACTTCATCAGGCTCAAAAGGATATTCAATGTGTGCTTTTTTATTTTTACTCATCTACATGGAAGGTGCCCTTCCTTACAAGGCATTAGAAAACCTCTCTGGTCTTTGTGTTTGAAATTCACTACTCAACTGAGGGACCTTACAGATAATTGTATGTGTGCGTTACAGATGAGGTGGTCATTCAAAAATCATGTTAAACAATATTATTGCACACAGAGTGAGTCCATGAAGCTTGTGTATGTCACTTGTCAAGCACATTTTGACTCCTGAACTTATTTAGGCTTGCCATAACAAAGGGTTTAAATACTTATTGACTCAAGACATTTCAGCTTTTCATTTTTAACTCATTTGTAAAAAGGTTGAAAAACATCATTCTACTTTGACATTATGGTGTATTGTGTATAGTGCATTGACCAAAAATGCTCAATTTAAATTCAGGCTATAACACAACAAAATGTGGAAAAAGTCAAGGGGTGTGAATACTTTGAAGGCATTGTACTTGTATGCGCTTCCACGTCCCTATAAAGTTGAGGAAAAGGGCACAGAAATGTCAATAAACCCCATTCCTCTCCGCCCACTATTTTTACAATTTAACTAGGCAAGTCAGTTAAGAACAAACCCGGACAACGCTGGGCCAATTGTGCACCGCCCTATGGGACTCCCAATCACAAATGGATGTGATGCAGCCTGTTTCTTCTCTCAGTATACTTATAACACAATAAACATAAAGTTAAAATGCAGACACTCCGAGATCATTGAGTGCTTTTGAAGTGACAGGTTGTCGGGAAATCTGTAGCCCATCTCCGCTGAGCTGTATCAGTGTAAAATAGCAGCAGTCATAAGGACAAAGATTCAGCAGGAGGCAGGCAGGTAGAGGTGCTGATGACTGTTGGATTTATTTACTCAGTGCTGGTGTTTCAAAGATGTCGGTAATACATACATATATTTATAAATATATATATATATATATATATACACACAGTTCTGACTTCAAAATGTCCACATTCAAAAGAAAAAGCCTCTCATCAGGCAACACCTGTCTTAACCAATAATGAACAGGTGGGGTCTACCAGGCTCAGATACAGCCGCCCCTTGAGATACCCAAAAGGGAACTAACTAGACTAGAACATCCCCAAATGGGCAATTAAATACATTTGGCAACACCTATTCTTGGCGGAAGCCGGCCCAGTGGCACCTTAATTGTGGAATATGGTCTCGTAGTAATGGCTGGAACCGAGTTAATGGATTGGTATGGAACACATCACACACATCCATGTGTTTGATACCATTCCATTCAGTCTATTCCAGCCATTGTTATGAGCCCTCTTCCCCTCATCTGCCTCCTGTGCTATGCACGCTAACGCGTGAGCATTCACACAACATTAAACACTGCGGAGAAACCGGACACATGCTTTCCGAACAAAGACAAATAGTGTGCACGAATTGGCGGGAGTCCGAGCGCAATAGTGGAGAGAGACGTGCCTACAGCGAGTCTTCACCATACACATAGTGCTGAGCGTCTTCACCAGGGCCCGACAGGTAAACTTGACCCCACCATTTTAAATCAAAATAAAATATTACAGGCGGAGGCATATCACCTTATTCACTTAGAAGCGTTTTTCCCGCTTTTTATGGAACCCTAAAGGAGGCATACCAAACCACCCCAGTGGCTTTCAATAGCACCCCCTACGCACACCGCAGTGCTGCTCTGTCCATTGTGCTAACACAGCGTAGCGGAGATACAGATTTCTTTTAGCGCCAACCTGTCTCTCAATCATTTGCACCGTTGAGAGCATCCTGTCCGGCTGTATTACTGCCTGGTATGGCAACTGCACCGTCCGCAACCACAGGGCTCTCCAGAGGGTGGTGACTTCTGACCACCGGGGGCCCACTGCCTGCCCTCTACAGCAACCACATTTTTCAGGTTTAATAGATTTTTGCTATTTTTATATTGGGACATAAAACTAAAACTGAGGGACAAGTTTGAACTGAGGGGGTTAAACCCTCTTTAGCCCCTCGTGGAGCCGGGTACGGTCTGAGGTGGGTCTGGATGGGGCATCATTTGAGTGACAGTAAGTGTATGCGCATGCGTGTGTGTGTGTGTGTGTGTGTGTGTGTGTGTGTGTGTGTGTGTGTGTGTGTGTGTGTGTGTGTGTGTGTGTGTGTGTGTGTGTGTGTGTGTGTGTGTGTGTGTGTGTGTGTGTGTGTGTGTGTGTGTGTGTGCTTGTGTGTTCATTCATGCGTGCGTGCATGCGGGTGATGGAAATGCAACATTCAGCAGTGAGGTATGATGGAGGAGTGGGAGGTAGGTGGGTAGTACCTTGAGTCTCCTCTACTTTCTCCTAGGAAGGTGGATCAGGTGGATCAGTGATGTGCCGATCAGGCAGTGGCAGTGCTATATCCCCTGTCACCTAATGGAGCTAATGATAAACTTTACTGCTATGGCTGACTTAATATCCGTAGTCAACAGACCATGTTCGGATATAGCTCTACTTCAGGGATACATAATAAAAGTAATTAAGTACAGCACTGAACTCACAGTGGAACAGATTGGTTCTTTAAGACTTGAAAGCTCTCAAATAAAACTAAATGAATGCAGAGTGAGTGGCTCCTTTGATAACGCACACTGACTACTGAATCAATTGAAGAACGAACTATAGCTCATTCTGGACAGAATCTTAGTCGAATGCCTTTTCAACCCAAACCCCATGAGTCATGCTGGTCATGTCTGGTTCACCTTGGCTCTATCTGGTTCAGCCTGGTGAGTCAGTGAAATGAATGCTTTTTAGTGTTTAGTTTTAGGCCTTGCTGCCTCCGGGGCGGCTCCTGGCCACTGATCTGGATGGACCCAGCCAGTCATGCGAAACTAATGGTTACCGACAGTACAGAGAAAATGGATCTACTTTCTCAATCACTCCCACTCTCATCCCTGTGCCCCCACAATATTGCAAGCCTACCGCACTCTGGATAGAAACAAAATGCCACACTCGCCAGACCTAATTTCTGCATTAGTCATTGAGACCCCAGGCGTTGCCAGGGAGACAGTGTAATTACCATCTTATAGGAATTGGTGTAATAAAGGTGGGCCCTGGGGCATGGAGCTAAGGTAATGGCCTTTATGAGAGCATTTACTACCCTGCCATTGCACCAAGACATGCTTCGCCACTTGCAGCCAGCAGCCTAAGGCAGAGCGGGCGACAGGTGTGTTCGTGATACACCGGAGTCGTGTTTGTTAGGCATGATGGACTGAAGTAGGGTAAGGTGCAATCTGAACTCGTCCAATAACAAACGCTTTTTTTCTTTTCCCTTGCATAACGTTTTGAAATGTTTTGCAGCTGTGTTCCCTAATGAACATGACCCAGAACAGGACATCCCTACCAGTGTCACCTTTTGGCCATTCTGGGTCAGGAGGCAATATCATGATAATATATAGATAGATAAATAATGAGAATGATCGAGAAGTGAAGATATAGGTGGGGATATGCATGCTTCTCTTTCACAGAAGGTGATGAAAACCTCAAGCAAAGAATTGAAAGAGCATACCGCAAACGTTTATGTCAAATACTGAGCTTCTCCACTACTTGTCTCTCTAATGCGAGTAGTTCGGAGTGAGGCGTGGTTGAACATCTCTTAATGTCAGCTGTCTCCCTATGTCTAGGAATATATCGACAGAAGGAATTCAGAAAGGAATTTAGAGAGCCAGTTTTGAAAGCTTTTATCAAAATCCATGTCATCCTTGCATTCATTAATCTAAAGACATTAATGACAAATCCAGGTGTGAGAGTGTGTGTATGTGTTTGTATGTGCGTGTGTGTGCACGCTTGCATGTGTGTAGAAGTAGAAGTGTGTGTACTCTACTTCTTTATGATATTGAAGTTGTAGAGTAGAGATGGAGGGACTCTTGAGATGACAAGGTTTAATCCCACACTCTGTGAGGATTCAGGAGGGGCGGATTTCAGTTGATCCCTGCCACTCAGAATTAATACCCAGGGTTAGAAAGCTCCCGTGTGGAGCACAAAAAGATTAGAGGGGGGACACCTGACATAACGGCCTGATGCACTTGTACAGAGTGCCATTCATTTATATTTACTTGTGGAGGGAGCTGTGTTCACAATGGCCTTTTCATTTTTACAAAGCACTCAAGAAAAAGCTCAGGACAAATCCCCATGACACACACACACACGTACGCACGTACGTACGCACGCACACACGCACACACACACACACACACACACACACACACACACACACACACACACACACACACACACACACACACACACACACACACACACACACACACACACACACACACACACACACACACACGCACACACGCAGTGTAGGTACATACAAGGGCTATTACTCACACCTTGTGGTAAGAAATGGACACAACAGGCCTCATGGGATTGCGTTTTACATTGACTGACTGTAATGTTGCCCCAGTCACCTGGATAAGTAAACAGTGGTGGAAAAGTACTCAAATAAAATACATTATTATTTGTCACACCAACTACAACAGTGAAATGCTGACTTACACGCCCTTAACCAACAATGCAGTTTTAAGAAAATACCTATAAATAAAGTAAGAGATAAGAAAAATAAATAATTCAAGAGCAGCAGTAAATAACAATAGCGGTGCTATATATAGAGTCAATTTGTGGGGGCACCGGTGTCGAGGTAATTGAGGTAATATGTACATGTAGGTATGGTTATTAAAGTGACTATGCATAGATAATAACAGAGAGTAGCAGCAGCGTTGAAGAGAGGTGGGGGGCAATGCAAATAGTCTGTGTAGCCATTTGATTAGCTGTTCAGGAGTCTTATGGCTTGGGGGTAGAAGCTGTTTAGAAGCCTCTTGGACCTAGACTTGACACTCCAGGACCACTTGCAGTGCAGGAGCAGAGAGAACAGTCTATGACTAGGGTGGCTGGAGTCTTTGACCATTTTTAGGGCCTTCCTCTGACACCGCCTGGTATAGAGGTCCTGGATGGCAGGAAGCTTGGCCCCGGTGTTATACTGGGCCGTACGCACTAACCTCTGTAGTGGCCTGCGGTCGGAGGCTGAGCAGTTGCCATACCAGACAGTGATGCAACCCGTCAGGATGCTCTCGACGGTGCAGCTATAAAACCTTTTGAGAATCTGAGGACCCATTCCCAATAGTTTTAGTCTCCTAATGGAGAATAGGTTTTGCCGTGCCCTCTTCATGACTGCCTTGGTGTGCTTGTTGGCGATGTACACACCAAGGAACTTAAAGTTCTCAACCTGCTCCACTACAGCCCCGTCGATGAGAACGGGGGCGTGCTTGGTCCTCCCTTTCCTGTAGTCCACAATCGTCTACTATGTCTTGATCACGTTGAGGGAGAGGTTGTTGTCCTTGCACCACATGGGCAGGTCTCTGACCTCCTTCCTATAGGCTGACACTGTTGTGTCATCTGCAAACTTAATGATGGTGTTGGAGTCGTGCCTGACCATGCAGTCATGAGTGAACAGAGAGTACAGGAGGGGACTGAGCACGCACCAATGAGGGGACCCCGTGTTGAAGATCAGCTTGGCGGATGTGTTGTTACATACCCTTACCACCTGGGGGAGGCCCGTCAGGAGGTCCAGGATCCAGTTGCAGAGGGAGGTGTTTAGTCCCAGGGTCATTAGCTTAGTGATGAGCTTTGAGGGCACTGTGGTGTTGAACGCTGAGCTGTAGTGGTCAGCACATGCTCAGAGTACACGTCTTAGTAATCCGTCTGGCCCTGCGGCCTTGTGAATGTTGACCTGTTTCAAGGTCTTGCTCACATCAGCTGTGGAGAACGTGATCATACAGTCGTCCGGAACAGCTGATGCTCTCATTCATGTTTCAGTGTTACTTGCCTCAAAGCGAGCATAGAAGTTATTTAGCTCATCTGGTAGGCTCGTGTCACTGGGCAGCTCTCGGCTGTGCTTCCTTTTGTAGTCTGTAATAGTTTGCAAGCCCTGCCACATCCGACGAGCGTCGGAGCCGGTGTAGTACGATTTGATCTTAGTCCTGTATTGATGCTTTGCCTGTTTTTTGGTTCGACGGAGTGCATAGCGGGATTTCTTATAAGCTTCCGGGTTAGAGTCCAACTCTTTGAAAGCGGCAGCTCCACCCTTTATCTCAGTGCGAATGTTGCCTGTAATTCATGGCTTCTGGTTGGGGTATGTACGTACAGTCACTGTGGGGACGACGTCAGCGTTGCACTTATTGATGACACCAGTGAATCCCGGAATGTATTCCAGTCTGTGCTAGCAAAACAGTCCTGTAGTTTACTATCTGCTTCATCTGACCTCCTTTCTTATAGACCGAGCCACTGGTGCTTCCTGCTTTAAATTTGGTTTGTAAGCAGGAATCAGGACTATAGAATTATGGTCAGATTTGCCAAATGGAGGGCGAGGGAGAGCTTTTACGCGTCTCTGTGTGTGGAGTAAAAAATGTTACCCTCTGGTTGCACATTTAACATACTGATAGAAATTAGGTAAAGCTGATTTAAGTTTCCCTGCATTAAAGTCCCCAGCCACTAGGAGTGCCGCTTCCGGATGAGCATTTTCCTGTTTGCTCTACCTCAGGCAAGCAAAACCTCGAGACTTCCTTAGATATTGTGCACCAGCGGTTGTTTAGAAATATGCATAGGCCCCCGCCCCGTGTTTTACCAGAGTCTGCTGTTCTATCCTGCAAATAGAATGTATAATCTGCCAGCTGTATGCTATTAATGTCGTCGTTCAGCCATGACTCGGTGAAACATAAGATATTACAGTTTTTAGTGTCCTGTTGTTAGTATATATGTGCTTTCAGTTCGTCCCACTTATTTTCCAGTGATTGAACGTTAGCTAGCAGTACGTAGGGCAATGGCAGATTAGCCACTCGTTGCAAATATATATATATATTTTTTGCGTATAGCCAGGATCACACTCCAACACTCAGACATAATTTACAAACAAAGCATTTGTGTTTAGTGAGTCCGCCAGATCAGAGGCAGTTGGGATGACCAGGGATGTTCTCTTGATAAGTGTGCAAATTTAACCATTTTCTGTCCTGCTAAGCATTCAAAATGTATTTTTAGGTGTCAGGGAAATGTATGGAGTAAAAAGTACATTATTTTCTTTCGGAATGTAGTGAAGTAAAAGTAAAATTTGTCAAAAATATAAATAGTAAAGTACAGATACCCCCAAAAAACTACCTAAGTAGTATTTAAAGTATTTTTTACTTAAGTAGTTTACACCACTGTAAATAAAGGACAAATACAGTGCCTTGCGAAAGTATTCGCCCCCCTTGAACTTTGCTACCTTTTGCCACATTTCAGGCTTCAAACATAAAGATATAAAACTGTATTTTTTTGTGAAGAATCAAGTGGGACACAATCATGAAGTGGAACGACATTTATTGGATATTTCAAACTTTTTTAACAAATCAAAAACTGAAAAATTGGGCGTGCAAAATTATTCAGCCCCCTTAAGTTAATACTTTGTAGCGCCACCTTTTGCTGCGATTACAGCTGTAAGTCGCTTGGGGTATGTCTCTATCAGTTTTGCACCTCGAGAGACTGACATTTTTACCATTCCTCCTTGCAAAACAGCTCGAGCTCAGTGAGGTTGGATGGAGAGCATTTGTGAACAGCAGTTTTCAGTTCTTTCCACAGATTCTCGATTGGATTCAGGTCTGGACTTTGACTTGGCCATTCTAACACCTGGATATGTTTATTTTTCAACCATTCCATTGTAGATTTTGCTTTATGTTTTGGATCATTGTCTTGTTGGAAGATAAATCTCCGGCCCAGTCTCAGGTCTTTTGCAGACTCCATCAGGTTTTCTTCCAGAATGGTCCTGTATTTGGCTCCATCCATCTTCCCATCAATTTTAACCATCTTTCCTGTCCCTGCTGAAGAAAATCAGGCCCAAACCATGATGCTGCCACCACCATGTTTGACAGTGGGGACGGTGTGTTCAGGGTGATGAGCTGTGTTGCTTTTACGCCAAACATAACGTTTTGCATTGTTACCAAAAAGTTCAATTTTGGTTTCATTGGACCAGAGCACCTTCTTCCACATGTTTGGTGTGTCTCCCAGGTGGCTTGTGGCAAACTTTAAACAACACTTTTTATGGATATCTTTAAGAAATGGCTCTCTTCTTGCCACTCTTCCATAAAGGCCAGATTTGTGCAATATACGACTGATTGTTGTCCTATGGACAGAGTCTCCCACCTCAGCTGTAGATCTCTGCAGTTCATCCAGAGTGATCATGGGCCTCTTGGCTGCATCTCTGATCAGTCTTCTCCTTGTATGAGCTGAAAGTTTAGAGGGACGGCCAGGTCTTGGTAGATTTGCAGTGGTCTGATACTCCTTCCATTTCAATATTATCGCTTGCACAGTGCTCCTTGGGATGTTTAAAGCTTGGGAAATCTTGTTGTATCCAAATCCGGCTTTAAACTTCTTCACAACAGTATCTCGGACCTGCCTGGTGTGTTCCTTGTTCTTCATGATGCTCTCTGCACTTTTAACGGACCTCTGAGACTATCACATTGCAGGTGCATTTATACGGAGACTTGATTACACACAGGTGGATTGTATTTATCATCATTAGTCATTTAGGTCAACATTGGATCATTCAGAGATCCTCACTGAACTTCTGGAGAGAGTTTGCTGCATTGAAAGTAAAGGGGCTGAAAAATTTTGCACGCCCAATTTTTCAGTTTTTGATTTGTTAAAAAAGTTTGAAATATCCAATAAATGTCGTTCCACTCATGATTGTGTCCCACTTGTTGTTGATTCTTCACAAAAAAATACAGTTTTATATCTTTATGTTTGAAGCCTGAAATGTGGCAAAAGGTCGCAAAGTTCAAGGGGCAAGGCACTGTAAATGGATAGCAGATAGTCCAACAAAGTAATGGTTCAACAAAACTCCCTGGAGGTCGCTGCCATGTCATTTATGTACAATACAGCTGTAGTATGAAACCAGGGGCTTAAGCAGTGGTTGTTGTGACAATGAAGTAAGCCATGTCACTGTCACAACTGTCCTTCCCTACCATTTCCAAACTGGTCTTGCCACGGTCTTGCCCACACAATCCAACTTTTCAGAGTGAGCTCCACACAGTACCATGCCCCATATCACTACCATATTCATACATTTATCCAACACCTTCTGCCTTCCTTCCCTCCAATAATGTCATGCCTCCTCAGCACGTTCTCCCACCATATAACACCTCCCACCAAGCATTGCTGCTAAAACAAACACTCATGGATAAATAACTTCTTCTGTTTCCAAGTTACTGTTGCCAAGGGTGCCCATGGACAACTCCCCACCTTCCAATCCAACCATCACAGCACCATGTTCTGAACACATGTGTGGTTGTAAGACCATTAAGATGTTAGTTAGAGCATAGCTATTGGCAGCACTCAGTGCGTTAACTATCTGCGAAGCCACAGATCACCATTGGAGCATGAAATCAAACATGTCTAAGGTTGTTTTTTTAAGCTTGAAAGCCTTGCAGCGTGTTTACATAGAAATCTGTGCATTTCTTCAGAAATGTGTTTGGTTCAGTTTGATCCTCAAGGGAGGATTGAGTGTTTGTTGTTTGCTTGTTTGCATTGGCTCATTTTGTAGTGGTGGTTAGGGATTGGTGTGTTCAGACGCCCAGTGATCTGCCTCTTTGCTCCATCTCCAGATGGTGTTCTTTGTTTCATGCTTCGATTTGCCAGATTGTTTACTTTAATTAGAGAGGAGCATCATTTGAGGCTAATGACTTACACATCGGCTAATATTCCTCTGTAGTTAAGTACTGCAAAACAATTATCTGAGTGGGCAAATGTGATTTACAGACATTTTGGATAATTTGATAACTCATTGATATAATAATAGCACTAATGAACTTAGTTAATCTCAACACCATCATAACACTCCATTGTTAAACAAACTTTGTAAACAGCGTCTTTGAAAACGAACAATGTAGGCTATAATTTCAAAATATGGTTAAAACTATCAGGTTGTCCTCATGGACTGTCCTTGCGTGTATACATTTGAGTGGTTCCATTTCTCCATGCTTATCTGACAGCTTTAAAGCAAACATTGGGTTCAAAAAGGTTCCAATCATTAATAAAATAATTTACACACAGCAATGTTGAAGTGAAACATGTTGAGCTTGTAAAGGAACACATAAGGGACCGTTCTCCTGGAACCACAAGCCCAAAAATGACCAATTCTAAAGCATCTCACCCAGAACTAGAATGATGGATCCAGCCACAGTTATGTCTGGCACAATTACCGTATAACCATGTAACCGACGGTGATGGATGAAGACCGTCATGAAAATAAAATAACCGTCATAACCATTAAATGTCCAATGCCGCTGTTTTTATCTCAATATCAAACAGTTTCTAGGTAACAACTAAGAACTTTCTTGTGATTGTTTTCAATTAAAATTGTCAAAAACAACACAAATATTTTCTTAGCAAAGAGCAAATTCTCAATCAAGAATTTTGGTAGGACTGTCTAGGAGTGGTCTGAGTGGGGAGGGGAAAACTGAAAACTAGCTGTTATTGAGCGGTCTTTTCAAACAGCTCTTACACTAAAAGTGCATCATCATCACTTTCACAATAGGCTATTGTGTGGAAATGTATGTAAAACACATATAGTGTGTAGTGTGGAAATGTATGTAAAACACAGGGAAATCACATTTTTAACTGCACTGGGCCTGTGTGTGTGTGTGTGTGTGTGTGTGTGTGTGTGTGTGTGTGTGTGTGTGTGTGTGTGTGTGTGTGTGTGTGTGTGTGTGTGTGTGTGTGTGTGTGTGTGTGTGTGTGTGTGTGTGTGTGTGTGTGTGTGTGTGTGTGTGTGTGTGTGTGTGTGTGTGTGTGTGTGTGTGTGTGTGTGTGGGTGTGTGTGTGTGTGTCTAACGAACAGCTGACTGAAGACGGGGAGGCCGGGCATTCGTGTGTTTGAGTCTGTATCTGCAGTAATATGGACTCTTAACAACATTAAGAAACTTTGTTCATGAAAAAAGCAAGGTGTTGTAGCAAACAAGTCTTTGGTTGCCTAGGAAACGCCCCCTCCCTGCAGCAGCAGCATACATATAAATATAATTAATAGAATTGACTTGAAATCTCTAACCCTGGCAATTTGACTGGTAAACTCATTGGTACACTCGTAATGGATGCCTGGTATTGTGATGCAATTATTTCCATGGTAATGTAACATGTTAATTTAAATGATGTTAACTGATGTGGCTCATGCAATGGAATTATTGTTTTGTTTTAATTGCAATGAGAACATATTATACAACAATTTTCTCATCAATCTACACTCAATAACCCATAATACCCCATGATAAAAAACAGTATTCGGACCCTTTGCTATGAGACTCAACATTTAGCTCAGGTGCATCCTGTTTCCATTGATAATCCTTAATTAAAAAGTAAACTGCCTGTTGCTCAGGCCCTGAAGTCAGGATATGCATAAAATTGGTACCATTGGAAAGAAAACACTTTGCAGTTTGCAGAAATGTTAAAATAATGTAGGAGAATATAACACAATAGATATGGTAGGAGAAAATCCAAAGGAAATCCAACCAGATTTTTTTTTGCAATTGCAATGGCAAGTATAAGGGCATACTCAAGTATAGCTTTCATGGTGTTAACACATGGTGTGAGCAGTCTATGTTCAAGGTTTCAGGCATGTAACTTCCAAAATGAATAAGAAATATCAGTTTTAGTACAGGGACACAGTCTTGGAAATTCGTGTTTGCGCCGCCATGAAGAAAAGACGTACTGGCTAAGATCGGTTTCCTACTGAACATACTTCAGTACTTATATTATAGTTTGATTACATTTTAGGGTATCTGAAGAATAAATAGAAACATATTTTGACTTGTTGAAATAAAGTTTAGGGGTAGATTTTCGGATTCCTTTCTCAGCATGTTGAACGAGTGGATTACTCAAATCGATGGCGCCAACTAAACTGATTTTTTGGGATATAAAGACGCATTTTATCTAACAAAACGACACTACATGTTATAGCAGGGACCCTTTGGATGACAAATCAGAGGAAGATTTTGAAAATGTAAGTGACTATTTAATCGCTATTTGTGAATTTATGAAACCTGTGCAGGTGGAAAAATATTTTGGTCTGGGGCGCCGTCCTCAAACAATCGCATGGCATGCTTTCGCTGTAATAGCTACTGTAAATCAGACAGTGCAGTTAGATTAACAATAATTTAATTTAATTTAGTTTAATATCCATAATTTGTATGATTATTTATTTGAATTGCGTGTCCTCCAGTTTCAACGGAAGTTGTCCCGCTAGCTGGACGCCTAAGAAGTTTTTAAGATGTTTCTACAACTTGATTGGAGTCCCACCTGTGGTAAATTCAATTGATTGGACATGATTTGGAAAGGCACACACCTGTCTTCATAAGGTCCCATAGTTGACAGTGCATGTCAGAGCAAAAACCAAGACATGAGGTCGAAGGAATTGTCTGTAGAGCTCCGAGACAGGATTGTGTTGCGGCACAGATCTGGGGAAGGGTACCAAAAGATATCTGCAGCATTGAAGGTCCCCAAGAACACAGTGGCCTCCATCATTATTAAATGGAAGAAGTTTGGAACCAGCAAGACTAAAGCTGGCCACCTGACCAATCTGAGCTATCGGTAGAGAAGGGCCTTGGTCAGGGAGGTGACGAAGAACCCAATGGTCAATCTGACAGAGCTCTAGACAACAATTTCTGCAGCACTCCACCAGTCAGGCCTTTATGGTAGAGTGGCCAGATGGAAGCCACTCCCCATTAAGGCACATGACAGGCACTTAAAGGACTCTCAGACCAATTCTCTGGTCTGATGAAACCAAGACTGAACACTCTGGCCTGAATGCCAAGTGTCACGTCTGGAGGAAACCTGGCACCATCCCTACAGTAAAGCATGGTTGTGGCAGCATCATATTGTGGGGATGTTTTTCAGTGTCAGGGACTGGGAGACTAGTCAGGATTGAGGAAAAGATGAACGGAGAGCCCGGATTTGAACCCTATCAAACATCTCTGGAGAGCCCTGAAAATAGCTGTGTAGCAAAACTCCCCATCCAACCTGACAGAGCTTGAAAGGATCTGCAGAGAAGAATAGGAGAAACTCCACAAATACAGGTGTGCCAAGCTTGTAGCATCAAATCCAAGAAGACTAGAGGCTGTAATCGCTGCCAAAGGTGCTTCAAAAAAGATTTCTTTAACCTTTATTTAACCAGGTAGGCAAATTATGAACAGGTTCGCATTTACAATTGTGACCTGGCCAAGATAAAGCAAAGCAGTTCAACACATACAACAACACAGGGTTACACATAGAGTAAAACAAACATACAGTCAATAATACAGTAGAAATATAGGTCTATATACGATGTGAGCAAATGAGGTGAGATAAGGGAGGTAAAGGCAAAACAAAGGCGATGGTGGCGAAGTAAATACAAAATAGCAAGTAAAACACTGGAATTGTAGATTTGCAGTGGAAGAATGTGCAAAGTAGAAATAAAAATAATGGGGTCAAAAGGAGCTAAATAAATAAATAAATACAGTAGGGGAAGAGGTAGTTGTTTGGGCTAAATTATAGATGGGCTATGTACAGGTGCAGTAATCTGTGAGCTGCTCTGACAGCTGGTGCTTAAAACTAGGGTTTCCAGTTTCAGAGATTTTTGTAGTTCATTCCAGTCATTGGCAGCAGAGAACTGGAAGGAGAGGCGGCCAAAGGAAAAATTAGGTAGGGTAGTATATGGGGCCTTGGTGACAAAACGGATGGCACTGTGATAGACTGTGATAGACTGCATCCAATTTATTGAGTGGAGTATTGGAGGCTATTTTGTAAATGATATCGCCGAAGTCGAGGATCGGTAGTATCGTCAGTTTTACGAGGGTATGTTTGGCACCATGAGTGAAGGATGCTTTGTTACGAAATAGGAAGCCAATTCTAGATTTAACTTTGGATTGGAGCTGTCTGGAAGGAGAGTTTACAGTCTAACCAAACACCGAGGTATTTGTAGTTGTCCACATATTCTAAGTCAGAACCGTCCAGAGTAGTGATGCTGGACGGGCGGGTAGGTGCAGGCAGCGATGGGTTGAAGAGCATGCATTTAGTTTTACTTGTATTTAAGAGCAGTTGGAGGCCACGAAAGGAGAGTTGTATGGCATGGAAGCTCGTCTGGAGGGTTGTTAACACAGTGTCCAAAGAAGGGCCAGAAGTATACAGAATGGTGTTGTGGTGGAAGAAGGCGCAGCAGCGCCTCTTCAACCTCAGGAGGCTGAAGATATTTGGCTTGCACTCGAGCTCTTGAGCACCGAGCCTGCCCAACCCTACCTGGTTGCATGCTCCCGGTCGCCCTGCCAGTGCGGCGAGGTGGAATAGCCCGCACTGGGCTATGCAGGCGAAACGGGGACGCCATGCAAAAGGCTGGTGCCATGTAAGCCAGCCCAAGGAGACGCACTGGAGACCAGATGCGTAGAGCCGGCTTCATGGCACTTGGCTCGATGCCCACTCTATGCACCTGCACTGGCGACACCGTGCGCTTCACAGCATAACACGGTGCCTGCCCGGTCTCTCCAGCCCCCCGGTAAGCACAGGAAGTTGGCGCAGGTTTCCTACCTGGCTTCGCCACACTTCCTGTGTGCCTCCCCCCAAAGTAATTTTTGGGGCTGACTCTCGGGCTTCCATCCACGCTGCCGTGCTGCCTCCTCATACCAGCGCCTCTCCGCCTTCGCCGCCTCCAGCTCTTCTTTGGGGCGGCGATATTCTCCAGGCTGTGCCCAGGGTCCTTTACCATCCAACTCATCCTCCCATGTCCAGTACTCCTCGCGCTGCTCCTGCTGCCGCTGCCTTTCACCACACCGCTTGGTCCTGTTGTGGTGGGTGATTCTGTAACGGTTTTCTTGGTGTGATGGAGAGGTGGACCAAAACGCAGCGTGGTGGTTATTCATGTTTAATTTATAAAGACACTATACATGAATAAACTAACAAAACAAGAAATGTGAAAGACCAAAACAGCCCTATCTGGTGCAAACACAGAGACAGGAACAATCACCCACAAACCCAACACCAAACAGGCTACCTAAATATGTGGCAAATAACATTTGATTTGGTGATTGACAAAGTCAAAATCCTTGGCCAGGTCAATTAATACGGCTGCACAGTATTGTTTCTTATCAATGGTGGTTAAGATATCGTTTAGGACCTTGAGCGTGGCTGAGGTGTACCCATGACCAGCTCAGAAACCAGATTGCATAGCGGAGAAGGTGCGGTGGGATTCGAAATGGTCAGTAATCTGTTTGTTGACTTGGCTTTCGAAAACCTTAGAAAGGCAAGGTTGGATAGATATAGGTCTGTAGCAGTTTGGGTCAAGAGTGTCCCCCCCCTTTGAAGAGGGGGATGACCGCAGCTACTTTCCAATCTTTGGGAATCTCAGACGACACGAAAGAGAGGTTGAACAGGCTAGTAACAGGGGGTTGCAACAATTTCGGCAGATCATTTTAGAAAGAAAGGGTCCAGATTGTCTAGCCTGGGCTGATTTTAAAGGGTCCAGATTTTGCAGCTCTTTCAGAACATCAGCTGACTGGATTTGGGAGAAGGAGAAATGGGGAAGGCTTGGGCGAGTTGCTGTGGGGGGTACAGTGCAGTTACCCGGGGTAGGGGTAGCCAGGTGGAAAGCATGGCCAGCCGTAGAAAAATGCTTAAGAAATGTTCAATTATAGTGGATTTATCAGTGGTGACAGAGTTTCCTATCCTCAGTGCAGTGGGCAGCTGGGAGGAGGTGTCCCTACACCTCAGGGACTTTACAGTGTCCCTGAACTTTTTTTGAGTTTGTGTTGCAGGAAGCAAATTTCTGCTTGAAAAAGCTAGCCTTGGCTTTTCTAACTGCCTGTGTGTATTGGTTTCTAACTTCCCTGAAAAGTGGCATATCACGGGTTTTTGCGTTGTTTTTTATCACATGTTTTTGCGTTGGTTAAGGGTAGTCAGGTCTGGAGAGAACCAAGGGCTATATCTGTTCCTGGTTCTAAATGAAGTACTGAGTAAAGTGATCGAGTACTTATGTAGATGTGATATTTGCATTTATATTTGTAATTAATTTGCTAAATTTACTAAAAACCTATTTTTGCTTTGTCATTATGGTATATTGTGTGTAGATTGATGAGAAAAAATGTTTTAATCCATTTTCGAATAAGGCTGTAACGTAACAAAATGTTGAAAACTCAAGGGGTCTGAATACTTTCCGAATGCACTGTATATCTCTACTGTATTGATTGTTTCCCCCATCCCTAGTGGCCAGAGGTGTTGTGTGTGTGCTTTGATTTGATTCCACTACCACCACAACGATCATCATCCCACTGAGACTAAATGATGCTCATTATAGTCGAGCACCATCAGAGAAAATGATTATGCTGCCAGCGAGGAATCTGACATTACGATCACTAACAGTTACCAGGGGAGATTCCCCACTACAAACACATCCCACAGACACAAATGCATGAACACACACACAAAAACAAAACAACAATTAACACACACTGGTGTTTTGAATAAAAATTTAAGAGGGTACAGTTAGGATGTAACGCGCTGAACAGAAGGCAACCGTGCCTCACCGGTTGCTGTATGAACACACACACACACACACACACATAATCGCACAGACACACTGATGATCATAATAAACCATAATGATGTAAGGTATCCCATCTGAAGCAGCAGAGCTTTGAGAGCATCACTCTGTGGTCCATATCCAGGCAACAGATCCCCCGTGGGGCTGATGCGCCAACAGTAACATCTCTAATACACACTTTGTATTCTCTCATTCTCTTCTTTCTATGATTCTCTGTACTCTGACACAACTCATCTCAGTCTTTGCTGGGAAAAATAGCAGTGATTGTTTAAGCATGTCATTTCTCTTTGGACATGATATTGTATTATCAATTTGAACTCTGGGACCATAGTCATAAAGTGTCTCAGAGTGGGAGTTTTGATCTATGATCAGATTTTTTCCCAGTATGGCCTCTGTAAGTCTTACCGGTGGCTGCTGGGAGTTGAGCGCACTCCTCTTGGTGGAGCCCCCCCTGGAGCTAAGCCTCTTCCAGGACTCCGAGAAGCGCCCTCTGGTGGTTGGATGTCCCAGCCCCTCTGACGACTCCTCCCGCATGGAGTACGCCTGGTCCCTGCGAATGCCCTCTCTCCGACTATCACCCCACTTCTTCTTAGAAGCCATATAGACGCACCTGAAGAAGCTACAGCCACAGTAGCTCTGAGAGAACCTGAAGACACGTAGCTACTCAGAACACTATTCAACCTGCTACAGGTGTCAGGTCATTTCCTTTCTGCTGTCTTCTAAACTCTTTACCTTCTTCTCTTCTCTTCGCTGCTCCTCTCTTCCGTTCTTTTATCTTCTGTTTTCTTGTCTTGTCCTCCTCTTGGAGAGGAGAGTGAGAGAGGAATGACAGAGGGCGTCTGCACCCTGTTGCATGTGCTGCTGCTACCGCTGTTGTTGTTGCTATTTCTTCTCTCAGGAGGTAGAGACTGAGAGAACGGAGGGAGAGAGACAGCTTTCTTAAACTGTGTGGCTTCTGTCAGCGCGTGGCTCCTGTTGAGTGGAGCTCTGCACTGGTTCTTGAGACAGAGAGGCAGAGAGACCGATGTTGTGTTCTGTAAGTCACTCTCTCACTCTGAATGCGGCACCCCCCCTCCCCTCCGTGTTCTCCCATTCATCCGCCCTCCACCTCCCCTCCATCCTTCACTCCACAGTCCACACTAGCTCCCCTCTCCTTTACTGCTTCGGTTTAGTGTTTGTGCAAATGCCTCCATCTAAAACTATTCAGAAGCACAGCGACCAGTGAGAGCGTAAAGCTGATACTCATTCAACTGCAGTACAAATAGATAAAAGCAAACCCATTACAAAAGCCCGTGCAGACAGAGGTCTTAACCCATGTAATGGCTCTGTCAGTCCCTGTCTCTCTGTCTGTCTCTGCCTGCCTGTCTGTCTGTCTTTTCCAGCAGCCCTGTCCATCACTCCCAAGACCTTGGAACAGAGTCTGCCCACACCATACAGAGGAGAGCCAGAGGAGAGCCAGAGGAGAGACACAGGAGAGACAGAGGAGAGACAGAGGAGAGCCAGAGGAGAGACAGAGGAGAGCCAGAGGAGAGCCAGAGGAGAGACACAGGAGAGACAGAGGAGAGCCAGAGGAGAGACACAGGAGAGACAGAGGAGAGACAGAGGAGAGCCAGAGGAGAGACACAGGAGAGCCAGAGGAGAGACAGAGGAGAGACACAGGAGAGACAGAGGAGAGACACAGGAGAGACAGAGGAGAGACAGAGGAGAGACACAGGAGAGACAGGGGAGAGCCAGAGGAGAGACACAGGAGAGCCAGAGGAGTGCCAGAGGAGAGACACAGGAGAGACAGAGGAGAGCCAGAGGAGAGACACAGGAGAGCCAGAGGAGAGACACAGGAGAGACAGAGGAGAGACAGAGGAGAGACACAGGAGAGACAGAGGAGAGCCAGAGGAGAGACACAGGAGAGCCAGAGGAGTGCCAGAGGAGAGACACAGGAGAGACAGAGGAGAGACAGAGGGCACAGGTCACTGATAGTAACCAGCCACCATACCTGCACCTGAAGCCCTGAGGAGCTCAACCAACCACCAGAGAGAAAGATAGACGGACAGTCTCTTGTTTATTTTTATCCAACTGTTTTATTTGCGTAATCAAATTACAAATTGTAATGTTTTTTTTTTATTGTTGAACATGATGCTTTGGCAATAAAAATATGTACGTATTACTGTCCTACCAATAAAGCATTGTGAATTGAACTGAATCAACATAGAGAGAAAGTGAGAGAGAGAGAGCGAGAGAGAAAGCTAACAACCAAACTGCCATCTTACATGCTGTTTGGATGAAAGACTCACAAGGGGGATGTTGGTAACTTGATAGCTACATGTAAATGTCTCGCCAAGACACACATTTACCCCAAGGTTTTAAATGAACTGAAATGCAGGTTTGATTGAATGAAACACCTCAGTCTGAAACTGAAATTCGCCAATGTTCAGTCCTTGTTACTTAGGTCAAACTTTAGCCCTCCCCATCCCTCCTTTCTACCCTTCTTCTGCATTCCCATGAAGCCCTCTCCCCTTATCACTCCGATGTGCCCCCTTTTAGGATCCGCCCACTCGGGGCCATGTTGTTGCCATGGTTACTCCCAAGAAAACCTTGATCTTGCATCGTTAATGATTCACATCAAGCCACCACTGAGGAACAAACACCATATATTCATCATACCGCCACTCTACCTGGCACCATGTGGAATAAGGAAAGTAAAATATATTTTGGAATACTGAAACATGTGCATCTTACCACTATACTCCCTTGGTATCCATCATGCAGGTACAAGAAATATGCTCAGAACTAAGTTTCTCCTAATGTGTCACACCTGTCATCTGTCTCTTCAAATATTCAGGAGACCACTGGTACTGTGAATACTGTAAGTGGATCCGTAAATTCAAAAGAAATGCGTAACCACTTTAGGAACAGAACAGTTTAGAATCCCCACAAACATGACTTTAAAATTACATTGTAATAAATCTGTAATTTTCTTATCAACATCTCAACAAAATCTTAATCAACAAAAATCTCTTCAGTCCTACATCGAAGCAACTGTAGATTCCAGATAACATGCTACATCTTATGTTGATGTGCATGTAGATGTACTGCACACAGAGACTAATGGTGGAATTTTCCCTTGGAAGAAATTCAATTGGCTCCTTGATTAACAGGATACTGTTTCCAGGTCCATGATTACTTCCTCAACCTGAAATCTAAATGAGATTCTGAGAGAAGAAGAAACATGCCGCCTCTTATGAGATGTAGCCATTACTGCCGGTATAACTAAACACTTCAGAAATTGCTTTCATGCTTTCTAATTTTGAAAAAGAAGTACACGGATATCATTATATTTTTGCATATTGAGTGTTGAAGATTCAGGTAGCAACAGGCATCTATTAATGTCATCAGCAACGTGAAACAACACAACAGTTACAACATCCAATAACAATCCAATTACGTATTGTGATACTGGTGTAATTTATATTACAGCACAGAAGGACTCTGGAACAGTAATGATCAGGTCTTTGAAACAGGAATAACAACTAGCTTTCATATCTAAAATTGTGCTACTGTGCATTCCCCTAATACTATTTTCTTCCAGCACTTTTCAAACATACACCATATAAATCTAATGTCCAAATCTGAAAACTTTTCCCTAAATCTGCAAGAATGTCTTAATCTTTTAATGCATGTTCCTGCTTCTTAACTCCATAAATGTACCTATAATCCAAATGACATTCTGCATCTCCTCTCATAGTATAGCGGGTTATTTAACCTGTGGAATAATGAACACCTCTTGAAATAACTCTCCAGTGTTTCCTGATTTCTATGAAACATGACCTAAAATGAATTACAATATTAGTGAAATAACTTTCCTTCATATTTTTTTTCATAAGTATGTTAAAAAAACAGCTTTTTTGTGTTGGAATGGTGTGGGCATACCCCAACAACAGATTGGTGTGGGCATACCCCAACAACAGAATGGTGTGGGCATACCCCAACAACAGAATGGTGTGGTCATACCCCAACAACAGAATGATGTGGACGTACCCCAACAACAGAATTGTGTGGCCGTACCCCAACAACAGAATGGTGTGGACGTACCCCAACAACAGAATGGTGTGGGCATACACCAACAACAGATTGGTGTGGGCATACCCCAACAACAGAATGGTGTGGGCATACCCCAACAACAGAATGGTGTGGGTGTACCCCAACAACAGAATGGTGTGGGCATACCCCAAAAACAGAATGGTGTGGACGTACCCCAACAACAGAATGGTGTGGGCATACCCCAACAACAGAATGGTGTGGACGTACCCCAACAACAGAATGGTGTGGGCGTATACCGGTCATTATACATATTCATGCAAGTAGACCTCTGATTCGTTAGCTCATCCTCCTCAGGAGGATGACATCATGTTCTATGAAGAAATACCAAGCATTCTTGAAACTGTCTGTTTGAGATATGCTTTGGCCACAAATGAGAGTATAGGATGAGTCAACAACATTACTTGGGGATGAGTTAACAGAATATGAACTTTTAAAAGTGATATTTCCACTAGACAATTACTTTAGCCAAACAATATGTGGCTTTGAGGCTGCAAGTACTTTTACCCTTCACTCCGTGGGAATCTGCAGGTGCCAACAGATTTTCAATTAGAAGCAATTATCCTATTTTGATTTAAAGTTGGCGAAGACATTCAACACAACACAATTTTTACATGTTAACAATGTATCACAATATGATTTATAACCAGATCCTGCCTGACAGCAAAATTATTATAGACCAAATCCGTCCGGCACCTACAAGGTTACCGCTTACCACTTGGCCCAGTTACCACTTGGGTTTATGGTAGTAATACACCAGATCTGGTTTCCATACCGTAACCAGATCTTCGTCATGTAAAGACCTTCCCTGGCAAGGTACTGTAGATGTGGCCCACAGTCATACCTTAAGCCAGAGCTGGCCAATAAGCAAAGTGCCATCCCTCCCCAGGTATGCATCTCCCAAATTCAGACAAGATCTGGGCTATATGACGTGTTGCGATGACAGATCTGGCCATTAGTCATCTGCTGTCTAGGCTAAAGAGTATGAATGGCTAAAAACCAGGGTATTTGTAGTCTTCTTACAGCAGTGTGTCATCAGAGTGGTTAGTGATGGGGCAGGAAATACACAGTGAAAAACAAGAATTATGTTCCTACCTTCATCTCTGCGCACAGTGGCGTCAAAACTCTTCTGCTGTGGGCTTTCCTTGTCATGGTCCTCTGAAAGAAAGACAACAATAGATATAAACAGAAGGTGGGGTTGACTAGCAGTCACTCATCAGCTATCAACCATTTGGTTGTTTTTTCCTCACGGCAATTCAGTAAATAGCTGTTGAAAATAAATCTCTTGTTTAAAAAACAGGTCTAAAATAGCCCTCATCTCACCAACACTGACCAATTTGATCTCGTTAAGTCTTTTGAAACTTGACGTGAAGAGACAAAGATAGAGAGGGAGAAAAGACTAGTATTCAGTAGACATCCCACTCAAGTCAACAGTCAGAACCGTTTCAAAAAAATTGGGTAAAAGGTTCTGTCTCTTAAACCAAAAACTTTACTACACAGCAGGACTCATTCATGCTTATTTAACTCAGAAGCCTATGGAATTTCATAACCGGTCTTAATGCTACTGTGCATCACATGGGTTTATCTGAGCTACCAGCTTTAGAAGGTAAACATTGTATGTTTTAAACAGAGCACTTGAGTCAAGTCATAACCTACTGTATACACACAAAAACAGATCATATACAATGTATTAGTCAACTGTAAAACCTCTCTACCATCTAAATGTCATGCAACTGAAGTTTTGAGCGGCAGTGTACTTGCATTATAAGGAGAACGAATGACTGGACTTACGTTTGTGTACATATGTGAGTTTATGGCTATGCTAATAATGTGTGTACGCTTTGACAATGAAGCCTCCCTCACTTGACCTGAAACTGATCTAATCTTAACTTGACTTGATGACGACACTGAGTGGATTTTATTGTACCGTTGATTTCATTATGTGTGCTTGGCTTTCCTGCTGAGGTAGGCTTTATTGACAGCTCAAGAGGTCATATCTCTGACACTGGGACACTGATCCCATGGGCTGATGAAGAAGTAATGGTGTTCTGGTGGAAGAGATTGCCCAAGCCACATACATCTCTTCTCTGGTCTTCTGACGTCAGTATTCATGAGCCATGCTCACACCAAAGAAGAGAGAGCATGAGGGGGGAAGAGAGAGAAGACATAGAGCAAGAAAGGTATGGACATTTCTTAGAAATGTTACTCATTTAGCAGACATTCTTATCCAGAGTGACTTACAGGAGCAATTAGGGATAAGTGCCTTGCTCAAGGATACATCAACAGACTTTCCACCTTGTCTGCTCAGGGATTCGAACCAGCAACCTTTTGGTTACTGGCCCAACAGTCTTAACCGCTAGGCTACCTGCGATATGAAAGGACAGGAGCTCATACAGCGGCAATTAGTAATAATATTTGACCATATGAAGGTCCCTGACAAATAATGGGGTAACTCTGAGTAGTGATGCTGAAGGAGCGTTTTCAGACCTCAAAAGATAAATCCATGTCCACTACAATCAGTGCAGATCCAGCTACCTTCCTCAGCCCCGAATATATGGAAAAGAATTACAACTAAATAAAATCAGGATTGTGCCATATGCTGTATCCACACAACACATGGCCTGGAATTTTGGAGTGAATTTCAAGTAGGCCTAATAAATGTATACATTTTGATAACCTCTTCTTGCTCACATCCTCTCTCTCTGTTTTTTGTTATGTTATCCATCCTCTCCCTCTGAGTGTTACTGTAACTCTCTCTCAAGACCCAATTAATGCTCTGCCCCTCATCCAAATGCTCAGGTATTCCGAGGAGAAATGGAGATGGAGATTACTATATGCAAATACCTGTCCAATAAATTCAAAGGCATGTTCCATTTCAGAAGCTAATGCGTTGTGTTAAATTGCTCTATTTCATTAAGATGACTTCTTTTCACGCTGCCTATTTCACTCCCTTTCACCTTCTTCTTTCTCATGGTTACTCACCTTGTCTGACAAATTTTTTTTCTCTCTCACTCACCACATATTATTTCCCCTATCCCTCCCTCTCCCCTCTCCTCCTCTAAATGTATAAAACCAGCAGATTGTTATTCTCCTCATTCGTCTCCGGTAGGAATTTAGGAAGAGAGAAAAAGACAATCTAGAAGAATTAGGGACATCATTGCCCTTTGACAATGTGTGCAGTGTGTGTATGTGTATGTGTCAGAGAGAACTGACTCATGTATTTACACAAGGATAATCACCCTATGTCTCCTCTTATAGACCAGCTCTAATTAGCACTTCCTCTCCCTACATGATAAAAAGGTTGTGGATGCATTTTTAAGCAGGCTGTAGCCATCAATAATTCACATGAAACATCGACAGACGACAGACGTTTGTGCGCGCGCGTGTGTGTGTAATTAATATTGGGGAAAAAATTCAAGAACGTTTCAAGGTGGAGTCATCATTATTTCCCATTTAATAGAAAAACAGGCAAAACGTCAATAACCCTGTTTCCTAGGTTTCCAAAACACCACCTATTGAGAGATTCTTTCTCTTTGTCCATCAAGATGGCATTGAGGTCTAGACACACAAAAGCAAACATGTTTTTTTTATACACGGAGTCTTATATGTTCAATAATAGCATGATTTGTTTAATTGATTTAACAAACTTTGGCACATACACTACCATTCAAAAGTTTGGGTTCACCTTGAAATGTCCTTGTTTTTGAAAAAAAAAGCTATTTTTTTGTCCATTAAAATAACATCAAATTTATCAGAAATACATTGTAAACGCTGTTCATGTTGTAAATGGCTATTGTAGATGGAAACGGCTGATTTTTTATTGAATATCTACATAGGCTTACAGAGGCCCATTATCCACAACCATCACTCCTATGTTCCAATGGAATGTTGTGTTAGCAAATCCAAGTTTATCATTTTAAAGGCTAATTGATCATTACAAAACCCTTTGCAATTATGTTAGCACAGCTGAAAAAAAGCAATAAAACTGTCCGTCTTTAGACAAGTTGAGTATCTGGAGCATCAGCATTTGTGGGTTCGATTACAGGCTCAAAATGGCCAGAAACAAAGTCAGAAACTCATCACTCTGTTCTTGTCATGAGAAATGAAGGCTATTCCATGCGAGAAATTGCCAAGAAATTGAAGATCTCATATGACACTATGTACTACAATAGTCATTTACAACATTAACAATGTCGACACTGTATTTCTGATAAATTTGATGTTATTTTAATGGAATATTTTTTGCTTTTCTTTCAAAAACAAGGACATTTCTAAGTGACCCCACTTTTTAACACTAGTGAATATTGTACACACGCACACACACATATACATACATACATACATACATACATACATACATACATACATACATACATACATACATACATAATACATACATACATACATACATACATACATACATACATACATACATACATACATACATACATAAATACATACATACATACATACATACATACATACATACATACATACATACATACATACATACATACATACATACATACATACATACATACACTACCGATCAAAAGTTTTAGTACGCCTACTCATTCAAGGGTTTCTCTTTATTTTTACTATTTTCTACATTGCAGAATACTAGTGAAGTCATCAAAACTATGAAATAACATATGGAATCATGTAGTAACCAAACAATTCATTTTTATTTTTATATTTAAGATTCTTTAAAGTAGCCATCCTTTGCCTTGATGACAGCTTTGCACACTCATGGCATTCTCTCAACCAGCTTCATGAGGTAGTCATCTAGAATGCATTTCAATTAACAGGTGTGCCTTGTTAAAAGTTAATATGTGGAATTTCTTTCTTTCTTAATCCGGAACATTTCAAAAACTGTGAAAGTTTCTTCAAGTGCAATCACACAAACCATCAAGTGCTATGATGAAACTGGCTCTCATGAGGACCAAAACAGGTAAGGAAGACCCATAGTTATCTCTGCTGCAGAAGATAAGTTCATTACAGTTACCAGCCTCAGAAATTGCAGCCCAAATAAATGCTTCACAGAGTTCAAGAAACAGACTATAAATGCTTCACAGAGTTCAAGTAACAGACTAAGGCACAAGGCGAGACCCAGATGCAAACACAGGAGGCAGATTGTTGCAGTCTTACAATGTTTAATAATCCAAAGGGGTAGGCAAGAGAATGGTCGTGGACAGGCAAAAAGGTCAAAACCAGATCGGAGTCCAGGAGGCAGACAGCCTCGTGGTCAAGGCAGGCAGCATGGTCAGGCAGGAGGGTACAGAGTCCAGGAACAGGGAAGGGTCAAAACCGGGAGGACTAGAAAAAGGAAAATAGCAGAAGGTGTATGGGAAAAACACAATGGTTGACTTGACTTGATGTTAATAGATGACATCACATGCATAGATGAATATTAACCATTTACCTTACTGAAATATGTTATACAAGACGAACTGGCACAGAGAGACAGGAAACACAGGGATAAATACACTTGGGAAAATAAGCGACACCTGGAGGAGTGGACTGGCTGGCCACCGATAACCCGGGGGGAGGGATGGGCATGGAGACAGAAGACAAAAGGACAGTGAGACACAGGCTTAATCCTAGACACATGGAAGGTAGGGTGAATACGGAGGGTACGGGGTAACACAAGATGGACAGCCGTGGAACTCAGGACTCAGGAGATGGGAAAAGAACCAATGAACCGGGGAAACAGCTTCCTGGACTTTACCCGAAGGGGCAGATCCCGAGTGGAAAGCCATACCCTCTGCCCAATGCGGTAGCGGGGAGCTGGGGTCCGGCAACGGTCCGCTTGTCGACGATACCTGGAGTTGGTCTTGAGAATAGCCGCCCTGGCTCTTCTTCGGGTACATCGACAGCGACGAACAAACATCTGGGCTGAGGGTACTCTGACCTCCTGCTCTTCTTCCGAGAAGAGATGAGGCTGATACCCCATGGAGCACGCGAAAGGGGAGAGTCCCATGGCAGAACTGGGAAGGGTGTTCCTGACATACTCCACCCAGACCAGTTGACGGCTCCAGGCAGTGGGGTTGGTTGAGACCAGGCATCTTAAGGTGATATCCAGTTCTTGGTTGGCTTGCTCCGACTGACCGTTAGTTTGGGGATGGAATCCGGACGACAGACTGGCCGACGACCCAATAAGGGTGCAGAATGCCTTCCAGAACTGAGACGAGAACTGAGGACCCCAATCTGAGACCAGGAGTCCATGGATCCGGAAGACATGCTGCAACATAAGCTGGGCCATCTCCTTGGTAGTTTGGGGAGAGGAATGAAATGGGCGGCCTTGGAGAACCGATTAACTACTGTCAGAATGACAGTGTTGCCATCAGACGGAGGGAGCCCAGTGACAAAGTCCAGAGATATATGAGACCAGGGACGATGAGGGACCGGTAATGACTGAAGGAGGCCAGAAGGAGCTTGCCATGGAGTCTTGTTTTGAGCACACACTGTGCATGCGGCAACGAAGGCAGAGACGTCAGGGACCATTGTGGGCCACCAGAAACGTTGTCGGAGGAAGGCTAGTGTACGGCGGGACCCTGGATGACAGGTTAGCCTGGAGGAATGAGCCCAATCCAGGGACCGGGACCAGACTGGATTAGGGACAAACAGCCAGTTAGCCGCAGCCTCTTCAGGTCCAGGCTGGGAGCATTGTGCCTCACGGACCAGGTTCTTAATACTCCAATCCACAGTGGCATCAAGGCATGAGTTAGGGAGAATAGGTTTCAGAGGTCGAGGGTGTGGCAGAGGTATAGGCGGGAGAGGGCGTCAGGCTTCACATTCTTTGACCCTGGGCGGTAGGAGACGGTGAAATTAAATCTGGTGAACAGGAGGGCCCACCAGGCCTGCCTAGAGTTGAGGTGCTTGGCTGTATGGAGATATTCTAGGATTTACTGGTCTGTCCAGACTAGGAATGACTGTTCTGCTCCTTCCAGCTAGTGCCTCCACTCTTCCAACGCCATCTTCATCACCAGGAGTTGTCGGTTGCCAACATCGTAGTTCCTTTCAGTAGAATTGAGACGATGGGACAGGAATGCACAGGGAAGAAGCTTCTGGTCCTGGGCAGATCGCTGGGATAGGATGGCCCCCCTTCCAACATCCGAAGCATCCACTCCCACCACAAATTGACACGAGGGGTCCGGATGGATGAGGATGGGTGCTGTTGTGAACCGATGCTTCAGGTCCACAAAGGCTTTGTCGACAGCTGGAGACCATTTGAATGGTACCTTGGGAGAGGTGAGTGCCGAGAGGGGGGACGCCAGGTTGCTGTAGTCCCAAATTAAATGGGGGTAGAAGTTTGCAAACCCAAGAAACCATTGCAACTGCACCCTGGTTAATGGTTGAGGCCAATCCACCACAGCTTTCACCTTTCCAGGATCCATCTGAACATTGCCCTCAGCAATGACATATCCCAGAAAGGTGATTGTAGAGAGGTGGAACTCACACTTCTCGGCTTTCACAAACAGTTGGTTCTCAAGGAGGTGCTGAAGGACCTGTCTGACATGAAGAACATGTTCTTGTGCAGACCGGGGAGAAAACAAGATGTCATCAAGGTACACGAACACAAACCGGTTTAGCATGTCCCGAAGCACATCATTGACCAAAGCCTGGAAAACAGCGGGGGCATTGGTGAGTCCAAATGGCATGACCTGGTACTCATTATGTCCACTGGTTGTGTAAAAGGCTGTCTTCCACTCATCCCCCTCGCATATCCAAACCAGGTGGTAGGCATTTCGAAGGTCCAACTTGGAAAATATGGTGGCCCCCTGGAGAGTTTCAAACACAGAGGAGAGGAGAGGTAGGGGTAACGATTATTGACAGTAATGTCATTAAGTCCCCGGTAGTCAATGCATGGACGCCGGCAGGAGATGCAGATGAACGGCCCCAGTTGGCAGAGACTCCTCTATGTACACCTCCTTAGCTCTGGTCTCTGGTCCAGAGAGAGAATACAATTGACCCCGAGGTGGTGTAGTGCCTGGGAGAAGATCAATGGCACAATAATAAGGACGGTGCGGGGGAAGGGAAGTAGTATGTGCCTTAATGGACACTTCCAGGAGCTCATGGTATTCTGTGGGGATAGCAGAGACATCCACGGTCTTGCTAACATCCAGAGGAAGACGACTTGAGGAAGCTGCATGGAGGCAGTGGGAATGGCAAAATGGGCTCCAACCCAGGATGGAGCTTGTGGTCCAATCAATCAATCGTCGGATTGTGCTTTTGAAGCCAGGAAATTCACAAAACAACCGGAACATGGGGATATACAATGAGGAGGAACTGTGTTGTCTCACAGTGGTTACCAGAAACCCATAATTGAACGGGCACAGTACTATGGGGGACTTCCCCTCCTAAGCGTCTGTCCAGTGCCCTAGCATCCATGGGCACAGAGTGAGGCTGAGTGGGAATATCAAGCTCCAAAGCTATCGTGGCATCCATAAGATTTTCATTAGCCCCAGAGTAAATGAGCACTCGAAGAGACTTAGGTTGGTCTCCCCACAGCACAAGAGCAAAAAGGGGTGTGCGGGCGATGGGAATTAGGGAACTCCCAGTCTGACTCACCATAATACTGGTACCCACTAGAGACAAGGGTTTCCTAATAGAGCAGGTAGCTAAAAAAAAAAATCTGCCCCTCCACAGTACAGACAACAGTTATTATTCATCCTTCGTGAGCGTTCCCCAACTGATAACCTAGCTCTTCCCAACTGCATAGGCTCAGGAGTATCCAACTCACCCGTCGTAGATTCTCGAGAGGGTTCGGGTGGCTTCGAATCCTCTCGGAAGAGCTGCCTTCTTAAACTTCCGGATTGCCCAAGACCAGACCTCCTCTCACTCTTGCGTTCCCTTAGGCGTCCATCAATTTTAATGGTTAGGGGGATAAGGGAGTCGAGATCCATCGACAATTCCCGAGTAGCTAGCTCATCCTTTACCTCCTCAGATAATCCGTGCAGAAAGTGTCGAAAAGAGACTCTGGATTCCAGGCACTCGTGCAAAAATCAACCGCGTAGTCTGCCACACCACCGGAATTTGACGTAAGTCAAGCAGTTTACTGGCCGCCTTTCTCCCGGAAATTGGAGACTCAAATACCTTTCTCACTTCTGCCATGAATTCCTCCAGATGACCACAAATGGCAGATTGTTGTTCCCAAACTATCGTAGCCCAGGAGAGCGCCCTTCCCAACATTAGTGTAATCACTCTCCTTGGTCAAATAGCCCTTACACAGCCCGGAGGTGTTTTGGGTCATTGTCCTGTTGAAAAACAAACCTCCACACCATCACACCTCCTCTGTGCATTCCATGCTTTAGTAGTGGTTTCTTTGCAGAAATTTGACCATGAAGGCCTGATTCACACAGTCTCCTCTGAACAGTTGATGTTGAGATTTGTCTGATACTTGAACTCTGTGAAGCATTTATTTATACTGCAATCTGATGTGCAGTTAACTCTAACGATGTGAGATGCATACCTGGCACCGTGTTATGAGGAGCCGCCAGAATATTTTTAGCAGTGACACTACTCTATTATCCCTCAGCAATACTGCAAGAGTTGGTCTGTTTGACAACATCACTAATTACAGCTAGCTGAGGTAACTCATGGTGTGCTTTCGCCTTTTTGAAATCTGACAAAGCGGCTGGATTAACAAGAAGTTAAGCTTTTAAATGATGTATGACACCTGTGTTTTCATGAATGTTTAATATTACGATTTTTGTCATTTGAATTTCTCACTCTTCAATTTCACCGGATGTTGTCGAGATGGGACGCCCAATGATCCGTAAGAAGTTAAAATCACATTACATAATTTCACAAGTGGTTTCATCTTTACTCATTCATTTTATACAATAATTAGACTCAAATCTCATAACGGAGACTTGTATAAACAGAGTTATGGTAAAGTGGCTGTATTGTCTCTCAATGAGGTCACAAACATTAAACAAAATGGACCGGTCGTAGCTGGTTGAACTTGGTAGGCTCTCTGAAAGCGGAGCAGTCCACCACAAGGATGGGCAGTTGATGTCCGGTTGGTGATCACCATTGCAGTCCCCCTCTCGTGCTTTATCTTGGTAGGTTCTCTGACAGCGGGGCAGGCCACCACAAGGATGGGCAGTGGGTGTCCGGATTTTGGGATTGCCGTTCCGGACCCGTCATCTTGTCGTCCAGACTGGAAGATCTGGGCAGTAATTTAGGCAGATGTAAACAATGCACACACACACACAAAATATATATAATTACATTAATTCCCAAATGAGTGACATTGTGGTACTAAGTGATGGTTGTATGGGGCTTTGTTCACGGCTCTATCACATCCTAAGTGTCAAATGAACTGAACCGAAAAGGAATGAAAGCATAAACAAAAGATATACAAAATATAATTGTCACACACAAATCATCTAATTGGACTGTATTCTATATACGTCCAATGTCCTGGCAAAATTACTATCATGGCATTATATCTAATGCCATATCTCGGGTTTTCCTACTTGGTGTGTTGCTTAGGCACTATCCTAAGTTGATAACTATATGATAAGTCTACAGCTGTAAGACACTCGTTTTGGGAAGTCTACAGGGATGACCTATGGACTTCTGGGATGAAAACTGGTGAGTACTGTAGCTGTAGAGTCAAAGGCCTCAAAGTAAATGTTTACTGGCCTGGAGGTCAGTCAGAATTTGTGTCGAGGGAGTCTGTCGTGGTTTTACTCCAAGTCACTGTGTCTTCCACTATTGTAGTGGCGATAGGTATGAAGAAGACTATTTCATAGCTATGTTATCCACGGAGGAGCTAACCTCACAACGGAAGTACTCTTTAAGTATTGGACCAGTCATACGTGGTGTGACCATGGTTCATGACATCTAATAACTTTCCTCCTGAATGGAGGATTCTATTTATTAGTGACATGTGTGTTAACCATTGGAAAAATGTACTGGAGATTCCCTTCCCCGTGTTGCAGTCTGAGTGACTCCTAACTACTATGTCGCTGTTGTCAAGGGTAATTTGATTGGTTTCGTCTCTAACCTTCTTACTGATTGTAGCTGGACTGACTGTAGCTGGTATTGGTACTGGTACACAAAGGGACCAGTTATCCTACCGATTTATTCTGAAATATTATACTACTGGAACACATGATTGGAGCATTTTACTAGTTGTATTGTAGTTGAACCTACACATGGCAAGGAGTGATTATTGTTGCAATTTGTTTTGGAGGTGGACAAGTCCACTGGACTTCCTTTACGACCAGTGTGGTACACCTCAGTACTATCTTAGATGTGTTCTAAGATAAACCCTGTTTCGGGGCCTGTCTGCTCCTCACTGTTCTTAAAGAGTTTCTAACTAGATGTGATTTATGCTCTGGCGGCCTCGTACGGTGTTGTCCGTAGTCTCGACCCCCCCAACCGGCCTCGATGAGGCACATCATGGGTCTGGGCTACTATTCCCCCCCTTTGTGTCTCGGACCACCAACCCCCCCCACCAGCAGCAGGTGGTGTTGGTGTCGAAGGCGCAAACGAAAAGGTCGGACCCTATGTACGAGTTGTCAGCGTCAGCATTGTTATGAGAATGGCTGTAACCTTTCAACTAAATCTCCTGGTGTTTGTGCTTCATAACGCTCAGTGGCTGTCAAGGCCTGTCAGTCACCACCGCGTCCGCGTGTGGCAACCTCTTCAGTACCTGCGAACTGAGAATAGGATATCGGGTCTGTGATATCGCAAAGTGTTTCACCAGTGGGAGTCATTGGGTCAGTTGCTGGACTGACGCCATTAGTGTCATTGTAAGGGGTGACAGTCCCCCGCAAAGCGGAAGATGTATCATCGGAAGAAGAGTGTACTCTGAGCATCATTTCTTGCAGAGACGGCCTCAGTGCTTGCGGAAGTGTCCGAAGGGCAGGAGAAGTTCATCTCAACTACCGTATTGCATGACTGCAAGGAGGAGGGAAGTTGCTTATTCACAGAGACAGCTGGCTCAAAATCATGAAAAGAATGGTCAATCAGGTTGGCTGATGGAATGTGTCGAGATATCGTAATATCTCCTTGGATCTGATTCTGCACTAAGAGGTTTCTAAATGTCTTTTTCCCAAGGGGTGCTTTCGACAGATACCCCTCGTGAATGACTGCGTTGCAGCTAGCATTAGGGGAAGATAGTGTGGTCAGTGGAGAAAGCACTGTGGCCTGTGACCAGACCTGGTTGGTTTTCCAAACCATCAATGGGAGTAACCGATCCATCAAGTCTGCTCCAAGTAGCAGGGGTACAGTTTCGAGGCTGGTAACATACACGGACGGGGTGAACGAGTGATACGTCCTGGAAGTGCAGTTTCAGCATGACTCTCCATGTGAGAGGCGAGGTAGTGTGAGTGACCCCTTGAAGTGTAGTGTCGCATCGTACCACTTTTAACCAACATTTAGTTGGCTTCCAAAGCCCTTTTGAGATCATCGAACAATGTTTGAGAGATGAGTGATATCGTCATACCCAAATCAATCAGCGCATGACAAGTTAACTTCTTGCGTCGAGCCATCCCGGATCCGGGATCGTGAATACAGCCTCAAGCTCATTACCACAACGCAACGTTAACTATTCATGAAAATCGCAAATGAAATGAAATCAATATGCTAGCTCTCAAGCTTAGCCTTTTGTTAACAACACTGTCATCTCAGATTTTCAAAAATATGCTTCTCAACTATAGCAAAACTAGCATTTGTGTAACAGTATTGATAGCTATTGATAGCTAGCATTAGCATTTAGCGTTAGCATTCAGCAGGCAACATTTTCACAAAAACCAGAAAACCATTCAAATAAAATAATTTACCTTTGAAGAACTTCGGATGTTTTCAATGAGGAGACTCTCAGTTTGATAGCAAATGTTCCGTTTTTCCTGAAAGATTATTTGTTTAGGAGAAATCGCTCCATTTTGTGCGTCACATTTAGCTACTAAAAAAACCTGTATCCAGGATTGTGTAAATCTATCCGCAAGCTCATTAGCATAACACAAAGTTAACTATTCAGGAAAATCGCAAATGAAATGAAATCAACATGCTAGCTCTCAAGCTTAGCCTTTTGTTAAAAACACTGTCATCTCAGATTTTCAAAAATATGCTTCTCAACCATAGCAAAACTAGCATTTGTGTAACAGTATTGATAGCTATTGATAGCTAGCATTAGCATTTAGCGTTAGCATTCAGCAGGCAACATTTAACATTTAACATTTAACAGGCAACATTTTCACAAAAACCAGAAAACCATTCAAATAAAATAATTTACCTTTGAAGAACTTCGGATGTTTTCAATGAGGAGACACTCAGTTAGATAGGAAATGTTCAGTTTTTCCTGAAAGATTATTTGTGCAGGAGAAATCGGTCCGTTTTCTGCGTCATGTTTGGCTACCAAAAAAAAACGAAAATTCATTCATCAAAACGCCAAACTTTTTTCCAAATTAACTCCATAATATCGACTGAAACATGGTAAACGTTGTTTAGAATCAATCTTCAACGTGTTTTTCACATATCTCTTCGATGATATATCGTTCGTGGAAGTGTGCTTTCCCCTCTGAATCCCATGGGAAAATGCCTGCAGCTGAAGATTACGCACCAATTTAGACAAAGGACACCGGGCGGACCCCTGGCAAATGTAGTCTCTTTTGGTCAATCTTCCAATGATATGCCTACAAATACGTCACAATGCTGCAGACACCTTGGACGAACGGCAGAGAGCTTAGGCTGGTTCATGGCACATTCACAGCCATATAAGGAGACGATGGAAAACAGCCTCAAAAATTCTGCTAATTTCCTGTTTGAGGTTTCATCTTGGTTTCGCCTGTAGCATGAGTTCTGTAGCACTCACAGATAATATCTTTGCAGTTTTGGAAACGTCAGAGTGTTTTCTTTCCAAAGCTGCCAATTATATGCATAGTCGAGCATCTTTTCGTGACAAAATATTGTGCTTAAAACGCCCCCATAGGTTGAAGAGGTTAAGCAGTCCTACAGGACTGTGTTTCCAGGTATGGGCGTTTAGATTTCGTGGTTAGTGGACATATTCCCCACAAAGTGGAGTGGTCGTTCGCAATGACGTGATGTGCCATTTCTGTTCAAGGTGGAAGCAGATTGACTTTTCAGATTTTGAGTGGGCTTGGCTTTAACAAAGCGTTTGACCTTTTTCTTCGCAACCTTTGCATCAGAGTCTATAGACATTGCCCGTGGGCTTGTTTCTTGATCAAGTGGGCCCTGGATAGGGTCTCGAATTAGAGCGGGAGAAATTTGAACTTTAACATCCTTGCTATGGGTGTTAATTCCTGCGGACCTGGTGTCTGGTAATTCCCCGTCTTGTCCTTGTGACTTATCTTTTACCCTTTTCTCAAATTGTTCTCTTTTTAGTTCTCCACCGACCGGTTACACATTCTCCAAAACATGGATATTGTTCAGTTCTCAAGTTCTGTGAGGTAGAAGAAGTTTCTTTCTTCTACTGTGAACCTTTCTCTCTCTATACTGCATGAGGGAGAGAGTCTCCTTAAGGAATTTATGACCTGAGATAACAGACCTGGGTGTAGGGGGGAAGAGAGAGGAGGTGAGAGAGAGAAAGTTGGTGATTGCTATATCCAAAGAGGGCCACGTCATGACAACATGGACTTGGTCTTTTAGCAAATAGGGATATCTTCTGTATACCACCCCTACCTTGTCATAAAACAACTGATTGGCTCAAATGCATTAAGGAAATAAATTCCACAAATTAACTTTTAACAATGCATTCCAGGTGACTACCTCATGAAGCTGGTTGAGAGGATGCCAAGCCTGTGCAAAGCTGGCATCAAGGTGGCTACTTTGAAGAATCTCAAATATAAAAAATGTTTCCATATTTGTTTTCTTTTGGTGTGGTTTTCATACAATTATAACATCACCTGCAAACTGTTTTTTTACCTTGCTTTTATCTGCTTTGTTTTGTCTTTCATGTTTTCTTTGGTGTGAATACAATGTATTTAATCAAGCCTAAAACCTCCCTCCTTCTCCTCTCCAATTGATTTACCCATTTCTCTGAAATAACTTTTGAATGCAACTTTCTCTGAAAAACCATTTCTGACAAAACATCTCTAAAGTGACTTCACAATAGAAGGAAGAGGCTCATTAGACCTATGAAGCTCAATTAGATCACATTTCGCTTCGATAAACTGAAAGCTAACTAGCTGTCACACTGCACTCCTTGATGTGAGATGCATACCTGGCAGTGTTATGAGGAGCCACCAGAGTATTTTTACCAGTGACACCACTCTCTTATCCCTCAGAAATACAGCGAGAGTTGGTCTGTTTGACAACGTCTCTTATTACAACTAGCTGATGACACAGTAAATAGTTTTAAACGCAGAGATTCTAGGTGTGTCTGTATGTCGGTGTGCGTGCATCTATATGCGTCCATGCAACTCACCATCACTATGAGACACTAACAAGGGATTGCTTATCTGTGTCGAGGCAGCCAGAGACATGCAGCCTAACTAATCACTGAGTCAACGGGAATTGAGAAATGTTGCAGATGTACTTTCTATTGGACTGGAATTCATCATGAGGTTTCATGTCAATACACTGACAACTAAGCTTAGGTTTCATGTCATCACAACAAAAAACCTTGTTCCAAAAAAATTAGGAAGGTCTTCTCTGTTTCCTTTGTTGACAGGGAAGATGCTTTGCAAAATACATTTGTCACCAATGCCATAATGTATAAACCTTGTTATGGATGAGGTCTCACAAGGACGGGAGAGGACATTCCTACCAGAACACATATCAGTATAAAATGTGCTTTCATGAAATAAATAAACACTTTACATTAATGTTTGGTCTAATGCATGATGGTCACCTGCTCCGTGGCACACGTTTATAGCAATCTAACCTAACATAGCAGACATAAAAGAAACGCCTGAGCGGTGTATGTTTGTTACTGGTCCTAACGAAAAATAAAACACTGTCGGGGGAAGTTCTGATCTGCACTGTTGAACCAATACAGTACATATGGAGTGTCGCCTTGTTAACGTCCAAAAGGGGAAGTCGGGTCACAGGCTCTCTTTCCATTTCCATTGAAAACCGATTATAACCAACCCTGCTGAAGGTGATCACGATCAAACTCAGCAGAGCCAATATACCTCTCAAAATGAAAAATGAAATGAAGGAAAAAAGAAAGGTGATTGCTAAGGAAAACAGAGGAGACAACAGCGGAAAGAGAATAGTGAAAATTGCAGCGTGACAAAAAGTTAGTTGAAGCCCAAGGAAAGAGTCCCCCATTTTGAATGTTATATAGTTTTTGGGCATCTCTGAGCGATGTTCTATTGACTCCCGGGTAATTTCATGTTTTCGTGAAACTCTTCACGTTCACGCAGGCAGAAATACAGCCAGTGGGACGTAGCATTGTGATGAAGTCGCTCTCACTACACTGAATGTTAATAGGAAAGATGTCTTTTAGGGCGTGAAAATGTCTACCATACATGTCATATTTCAATACTGGCCGATGTCATAATGAGGGAGGTTGTATTCTCTCCAATGTGCCATTGATTATATTTTTGCGATAGTCCTTTCTCAAGAAATGTATAATTTACAGTGTAACAGAGGGTCCACCACATTTCTCCTATTTTTCTGCCTCTTCAGTCCAGGGTGCGATTCGTTGCAAACTTCCGACTCCACTCTGTGAAGCACACAATCTGCAGGTAGAACATGGTTAGATTGTAGACTGCTATTGATAGTGCAGTTTGTTTGTTTCAAGTTTTATTAGTCGTATGTACAGCATACACATGGTATACACCATCCAACGAAATGCTTACTTGCAGGTGCCTTCTAGAGCAATGCAACAACAATAATACTAATAATAATAATAAAATAAAAGCATACGAACATGAAGTAAATGGCTCAGTAGAATATAATACATTTTTTAAGACAAGTATAATACAGGAAGGCACAATTTATATGTATCAGGGAAGAGGGGATTGTGGGGCAAGTGTTTACATTGTGCAGTATTAGCAATAGTAAATAAGAGTCTGGTAGCAGCAGTTGTGATATGTGTGTAAGCGTGTGTGTGTGTGTGCGGGCGTGCGTGTGTGCGTGAGTGAGTGAGTGAGTGAGTGAGTGGTGAGTGAGTGAGTGAGTGAGTGAGTGAGTGAGTGAGTGAGTGAGTGAGTGAGTGAGTGAGTGAGTGAGTGAGTGAGTGAGTGAGTGAGGGTATATGTACTAAGGTGCAGAGAGTCAGTGCAGGTGCTCAGTCCTGTTCAAGTGTTCAGCAGTACTTTTCCGTACTGTTCCGTCTTCACCCTCCGCTGGTCTAGGACATAGCAATTCCTGTACCAGGCATTGATGCAACTGGTCAGGATGCTCTCGATGGTGAAGCAGTAATATTTGGAGAGGACCCGGGGTGGCATGCCGAATTTCTTCAGTCGCCTTAGGAAGTAGAGGCGCTGTTGCACCCTCTTGACAAGAGTGGTGGTGTTGTTGGTCCATGTCAAGTCATCAGTGATGACTGCAGTCCCCTTGATGCGGATCGGGCGTGTTCCCTTCTCTGCTTCCTGAAGTGAACAATCAATTCCTTTGTTTTGCTGACATTGGGTGAGAGGTTGTTGTCCTGGCAACACAATGTCCGTTCACATGCCTCTTCCCTATTGGCTGATTCATCGGTGTTGGTTATCAGGCCTGCAACCATGGTGTTGTCAGGAAACTTGATGGAGTTGGTGTCATGCAAAGCCACGTAGTCATGGGTGAACAGGTAATACAGCAGAGAGCTGAGGACACACCCCTGGTGGGCCCCTGTGTTAAGAGTCAGTGTGAAGGAGGTGTTGTTGTCAATTCTAACACCCTGTGGTCTGCCTGTCAGGAAGTACAGGATCTGCCCGTCAGGAAGTACAGAATCTATTTGCAAAGGGTAGTGTCCAGACCCAGGGCTCTAAGCTTACTGATGAGTTTGGAGGGAACAATATTGTTGATGTCACGCCTTGGTCATAGTGTTTTGTGTTTCGTTATATATTTTGTTCAGGCCAGGGTGTGACATGGGGTTATTGTATTGTCGTATTGGGGTTTTAGTAGGCATTGGGATTGTGGTTGATTAGGGGTGTGTCTAGTATAGGCTTGGCTGCCTGAGGCGGTTCTCAATCAGAGTCAGGTGATTCTTGTTGTCTCTGATGGGGAACCGTATTTAGGTAGCCTGGGTTTCACTTTGTATTTCGTGGGTGATTGTTCCTGTCTCTGTATAGTGTTCACCAGATAGGCTGTAATTAGGTTTCACGTTCCGTTTTGTTGTTTTTGTATATTACGTTATTTTCATGTATCGTCATTTCATTCATTAAAGACATGAGTAACCACCACGCTGCATTTCGGTCCGACTCTCTTTCTACAAACGAAGAACGCCGTTACAGTTGAACGCTGAACTGTAGTCAATGAACAGCATTCTCGCATAAGTGTTCTTCTTGTGTTAGACTGATGTGTTCGACTGTGTGAATAGCAATGGAAATGGCATCTTCCATGGATCTGTTGGAGCCTTAGGAAAATTGAAGTGGGTCTAGTGTGCCTGGCATGCTAGCCTTGATGTGGGCCATGACCAGCCTCTCGAAGCACTTCATGATTACAGGGGTGTGTGTGACGGGGCGACAGTCACACTCACCCACCTTGGTTTTCTTGGGCACTGGGACGATGGTGGTCTCCTTAAAGCAAGTGGAGACTACAGCCTAGGACAGGGACAGGTTAAAGATGTCCCACCAGCTGGTCAGTGCACACTGAGGACGCAGCCAGGGATGCCATCTGGGCCAGCGGCTTTATGAATAATCATTAATTTGAGAGTTTTCCTCACGTCAGCCTTGGAGAGTGAAAGCACCTGGTCGTCTGGAGCAGCGAGAGTCCTACTGGATGACTCGGTATTGTCTGCCTCAAAGCGGGCCTAGAATGTATTAAGGTCGTCTGGGGGGAGAGTCTTCGGTGGGCACCACACAGCTAGATTTGCCTTTGTAGTCCGTGATAGCCTGTAGTCCTTGACACATGCGTTGCAAGTCTGAGTTGTCTAACATTGATTCAAGTTTGAGTTTGTGTCGTCTTTTGTGTCCCTAATGGATTTGCGGAGCTCGTACCTGCTTGCGTTGTACGCATTGCACACCACTGAGTTGTCGGGGTTCATTCTGCTGACATTGAAATCTGCAGTACTGGCTCTCAGCATTATACGGATTTAGCAGGGTTTTTGGTTGGTGTATGTCCCATTTGTTATTGTGGGTACAACATCATCAATACATTTAATAATGAAGCCTGTGACTGGCGATGTACAGTATATTCCTCAATGTTGATGGATGAGTCGTGGGTGGGTGAATCTTCTAACATATTTCAGCAGTATTCTCAAATACGTTTTGCAGCATTGAGTATGCCTCCTCTGTCCAGTGCCTCACTATTCTGTGTGTTGGCTCCGTCTTGAGTTGCTGCTTGTGGGCTGGGAGTAAGAAGAGAAAGATGTGATATGATTGGCTGAAGTGGGTGGCTTTGTACACGTCCCAAAGGTTTGTGTACACATGGTCCAGCACGTTGTTTTCTCTCATGGGGGAGGGATACATGTTGGAGATACTTTGGAATAATTTGTTTTAAATTGGCTTGGTTAAAATCTCCCACAAGATTTTGTTGATTTTACAGTTAACTAGCTACTTCACATACTGATATTGACTTTGGTATTTTTGTATGTAGTTACGTTTGTTAGCTAGCTACCAAGCTAGGCAGCCCATAGAGAGAGCATTGCATTGTGGGTGTTTTTGTTGACAAAAAAATTAAACACATTTTTCTCACATACAGTATTAGTGTTATTTAACATAGTAAGTTATAAGAATTAATGGTTTTGGGTGGATTTTCCTTGAACTTAAGGGCTTGTTATGGAAAATGATTGTGAAATAGATATAGTGAGAGAGCGAGAGAGAGAGCGAGAGCGAGAGAGAGAATGAAAAAAGAGATTGTGAGAGGAGAGGATTGTCAATGATTTATATTAGACAGAGCATATGCTGTTGGCTGCCTCACCATCCAACAACCAACAGATGGAAAATTAGTTAAAGCTATAATTTATTCACCACACCAGCAGTCCCACCAAGTCTTACCATGACCTGCTTGGTATCATGGTCATTATTTAGTACACACACAGGCTAGGCCACAGAAAAAAGGGTTCCAAATGGGTTCTTTGGCTGTCCCCATAGGAGAACTCTTCTTGGTTCCAGGTAGAACCGTGTTGGGTTCCATGTAGAACCCTCTGTTGAAAGGGTTCTACCTGGAACCTAAAAGGGTTCTACAAAAGGTTATCCTATGTGGACAGCCGAAGAACCCTTTAAGGTTCTAGTTAGCACCTTTTTTTCTAAGAGTGTACAGTTATTAATTTTGTCCATTTTATTCAACTGTCAACTGTCTATTATTTTAATAGTCCATCACAACAACTAAGTACAGTACAGATAAATACAATGATCATTTAACAGACCGTCATATAAAGGACAGTTCGCTACAGTATCAACTTACGGCTAGGCGCATCTATTCATGTCCACACACCATCTCTGACCTTTTAAGCAGTTATAAACAAAGCCAACAGCCACGGCAAGTTAGTGTAACCTATACTCTACACAGTATGGCTAGCCACTATCCTTGAACTACTTTATCAATCCAAAAGATTCTCTTGCCAAATTCCAAAATGATCTCTTAAACTGCCCAGAAAGCAAAGTCAGATCACAACAGATGAACACGATCTTGAATTATGTATGAGAAAGCCTAATAAACTAAAACGAATAAGCCTACTGAAAATATATCAATGTGGTTATTCCCAGATAAATATTTTTCTCTAACAGAATAGCAAATGAACAGTAGTCTAATGTTTGACCACTTGTATTTTCCTCTTAATTTATTCATCCAAAATGGCACATCTCTTACCGTTTCGGTGGTCTGTGAGTGACCGCTGACTTTTCTTCCTGCTTTTCTTGAGTGACCTCTGAATATAATTATGAAAGAATACTTTCTTTGCTGAAGGAATCGGGCCCACCCAAAAAGAATGCCACTCTACAATTTCAATGGAGAGAGTGGCTCAGTGAGAAGATGTCTTTGTCCAGGAGCCACAGGTAAGTAGTCCCTCGATTTTCTCTCTTCTACTGGGAACGTGCTGGTGAATGAGGCATGACGCAGATGTGTGTAAGATAGCAATACTATCACCCTGGACTTTACCCGCTCTTTCGTGGGGTCACGACACCGCACTGGGGCCCAGGAGACTAGAACCCAAACACTATGACACACCCCATGCACACCTCTGCACAGAAAACAGCTGATCACTTCTCCTCAACACTGATGATGAAGACAATACCCAGGAGGATGGTGGTGGTGATGATGATGATGATGATGATCCTGTCACTCTTCCTTAAATGATACCATAAATCTCCTCTGTTCTCCCACATTGGTCAAATTGAACCGTTTGTCTGAAGATGAAAATTACTAAGGCCAAAGAACTCAGAGGACGAGAATAAAATAAAGAAAAATAACACTTCTCCTGTCTGTCTATCTGGCTGTTGGACCTCACTGGCGTGTGACACGCAGAACGTCATTGGGGGAGGCACCTGAGTCACCAGCGGTGGCACCACTCTGTTCTGGGGAATGCTGAGCAGGGTGAGGGTGGGGGGTGATGTGATGTGAGGACCAGAAGAGTCCGGATCCTTTGAGCATCTCCCCGGTGCAGGTTGCTAGGTGAGGGAGTTATAAAGCTCCCCCTGAATGGGGGGGTAATGATGGCAAATAAAATAAAGTAAACAGCAGGAGGTTAACGAGCATTAATTTAGCCTGCGTTCCGTTATGAATTAATGACGAGATCCCACTGACGCCAGGGAAACATCGGGGTAGGGAGTCTGCTGGAGCGACTGAAGGGCCCATGCAATCACTTTAAGGCCAGGGGGGTAGAGCTCTGTTGTCTGGATACTGAGGAATGATGGCCCCCTTCTCTCTTCTCCTCTAGTCAATATATCTCCATCTCTTCCCTCAACCCCTTGTCAATATCCACCACCTCTCCGAATTCCTGTCCTCTACTCTGTCTTCTACTGATGCTGAAGTTTTCAGTTGTTCTCATTGCCTCCAACATTTCAATCATCCTATGTCGTTCTTATTCGGTCTCCCTCTTTCCTTTCCAGCTTCATTCTCGGCCCACTCCTTCTGTCTCTCCTCCACCCCTCCATTGTCACGGCCTGTCCGTTCTCTGACAGGTCCGCAGCAGACTGATTTGCCGCGCCTGTCACAACCGGAACCCAGACTTAGGCCCATTCACTGCCACGCTACTTCTTTAGAGCCATTACTCATCCTCAAGTCAAATGGACCACACACTAAAACCCCACAACTTTACTCTTATCTGTGATACCTTATCCAAAGAACTGACAATCAGTCTCCTCTTGCCTTTTCACAAGTAGACTTAGATGCAATCAAGCAAAGTAAGTGTGTGTGTGTGTGTGTGTGTGTGTGTGTGTGTGTGTGTGTGTGTGTGTGTGTGTGTGTGTGTGTGTGTGTGTGTGTGTGTGTGCGTGCGTGCGTGCGTGCGTGCGTGCGTGCGTGCGTGCGTGTTTGAAATAGAGGTTCGAGAACAGACCTGAAAATGTCTCCCTTAATTAGTGTCTAAACATGCTGACAAGGTTAATTATTTGCCAAAGAACCGCAAAACCATGAATAAATCTTAAAGAACAGACAACACTACATTGAAGTGTAACAATTAGGCCTATACCATTCAATTATGACCCAACCGACAGTGAGGAGGTGGCTCTCTCCGACGTCATGATTACAGCTTCCTCCATACAACACTGAGGAGAGATGATGAGGATCCTTACACAACCCACCATTTTACCACTTTAAAGTGCTGGCTGATTGGGTCCTGAGTTTGAGTGTGTGGGGGTAAATAATCCCCAAACAGTTTTATAGCACACCACACATATTATTACAGAATACATTTTCCCTTCTCACAACTATCTCATTTTAATCTAGTTTTAATCTAGTTTCACTAGTGGGCTCAATGATGTGGACACTTGGTAATTAATGACTAGGGAGGGTCGGGTACTCAAGTACTCGATTCAAGGTTTGTATTCAATATTTAATAATCGAATACAAGTACTACAATATTTAAAATGTGCAACAATTTTGGAGATTCAATTTATAAAGCACTGAAAAAATGTCTAAGATGTGTTTAGTGTTTGAAGAGTATGTAAAGTGCCGTGAAAATATGTAAATGCTGTTTTCAGTAATTTGAAGAACCGATGACATTCTGAAAACTTTATTTTTTATACATTTTTTTCAAGCTTTACAAAATGTACATCAATGTACAGTAAGTACAAAGATTTTACCATATTCCAACCACCCTCCCTCCCTCCATACAACACATCCACCCAACTCCACTAGCCCCTCCCTACCTCTCCGGCCTACCTCAGTCCACCCATCTCGATTCCCTCCCTCCCAAACACTCGCCCCAACCCCCTTCCAACCACCATATTTAATTCCAACCACCATATTTAATTTTCTCAAGATTTAGGAAGAACATGTGACAATACAGAGGCGGATGCAAGATGCAAGCAACGATGGTTTAATGAATACAGTTTACAACAGCAACAGGACAGACAGACTGTACTCAGACGGAATCCGACCCAGGGACTAGGGCGCATCTTCCTATGATAGCGTGCTGAGAAATCCAGGGGAGTGTGTCCGGATGGGTAGGAAGGAGCACAACAGATAATCCACACAAGGGCGGCGAGAGAAGAGCACAGACACACGACACAACCTCAGGGAAGTAACAACGATCTGACAACAAGAAACACTGGTTACAGAACATATAAAGGGAAGATAAGTGGTTCCAGCTGGCGCAGACAATCAGGCCGAGATTGGGAACCACGCCCACACAAACACGGGAGAGAGAGAGAGAGAGAGAGAAGAGAAAGAGAGATGGAGGCAGTGGATTCATGAACCGTGACAATACCCCCCCTAGGAATGCCTCTTGGCGTTCCCCCCTAGGGGCGAATTTACCTGTCGATTGAAATCATCGATAAGGGAGTGATCCAGAATGTCCCTAGCAGGTACCCAACTTCTCTCCTCCGGGCCGTAACCCTCCCAGTCCACCAGGTACTGGAATCCGTGTCCCCTCCTTCTAGAGTCCAAAATACGATTGACAGAAAAGGTGGGTTAACCGGGACCGGCGGGTTAATGCGTGCCTGAAACACAGGTTTTATTTTAGACACATGAAAGGTAGGATGAATTCTCCTATACGCCGGAGGAAGCTTGAGCCGGACCGCCACCGGACTAATGATCCTGGTGACTTTGAACGGGCCGATAAATTTGGGGGCAAGCTTGTTCGAAACGGATCGGAGTGGAATGTTCTTAGTAGAAAGCCACACTCTTTGGCCAACGACGTATACCGGAGGCTTTGACCGGTGGCGATCGGCCTTAGCCTTGTGCGCGCCCCCACCCGGAGAAGAGTCTCACGGGCTCTGCTCCATGTGTGACGGCACCTCTGGATGAAAGCGTGAGCGGAAGGAACAGTGACCTCGGACTCCGTACTGGGAAAGATAGGTGGCTGGTAACCTAAACTACACTCAAACGGAGAGAGACCCGTAGCTGCCACTGGCAACGAATTGTGAGCGTACTCAACCATAGAGAGTTGTTGACTCCAGGAAGAGGGATTCTTAGAAACCAAACATCGCAACACTCTCTCCAAATCTTGGTTGGCCTTCTCCGTTTGACCGTTGCTCTGGGGATGAAACCCTGAAGACAGGCTGACACTCGCTCCCAGTAACCTACAAAACTCTTGCCAAAACTTGGACACAAATTGGGGCCCCCTGTCAGAAACTACGTCCATCGGCAGGCCATGTAAGCGAAAGACGTGATCCACGACAGCTACCGCTGTCTCCTTGGCAGATGGTAATTTAGGCAAGGGAATAAAATGAGCAGCCTTCGAGAACCGGTCCACCACGGTCAACACCACCATCTTGCCCTGGGAGGGCGGTAACAAAATCTAGCGCGATGTGGGACCAGGGTCTCGAAGGGACCGACAGCGGTTGGAGTAACCCATCTGGGGTCGATTAGAAGTCTTCCCAGTGGCACAAACCGAGCAAGCCAAGACAAAACTGTGAATGTCACGAGCCATCAGTGGCCACCAAAAGCGTTGCTTAACCAAAAAGCTAGTGCGGCTGACTCCTGGATGACACGCTACGTTGGAGCAATGCCCCCACCGAATAACATCGGACCGACACCCCTCCGGCACAAACAACTAATTAGGCGGGCAACCGGACGGAGGCGTTACCCCTTCTCAGGCCGTTTTGACCCTCGATTCAACCTCCCATGTGAGTGTGGATACCACTAGGGTCCCGGGTAGGATGCACTCGGGAGTGGATGGGCGTTCCGAATGGTCAAAAATGCGAGAAAGGGAATCGGGTTTGACATTCTTGGAACCCGGGCGATACGAGAGAGAGAGTCAAAACGTCCGAAAAAGAGTGCCCACCGCGCCTGCCTGGAGTTGAGTCGCTTTTGGCGGTTCTGATATATTCCAAATTTTTGTGATCGGTCCAAACTATAAAAGGTACCCCGAACCCTCTAACCAATGGCGCCACTCCTCCAGTGCTAACTTCACTGCCAACAACTCTCTGTTGACAATGTCGTAGTTGCGTTCCGCAGGTGATAACCGATGGGAAAGGAATGCACAAGGGTGCATCTTGTCGTCAGAAGAGGAACGTTGGGAAAGTACCGCACCTACCCCCACCTCTGAAGCGTCCACCTCTACTACGAACTGACGCGAGGGATCGGGAGCTATGAGGATGGGAGCCGAAACAAAGCGGCTCTTGAGTTTGGCGAATGCAGCCTCGGCTGTATCGGACCACCTGAACGTCACTCTGGAGGAGGTTAAGGCGGTAAGAGGAGCGACTATCTGACTAAAGTTGTGAACGAAACGCCGGTAGAAATTGGCGAATCCCAGAAACCTCTGTAGGGCCTTACGGGAATCTGGGCTAGGCCAATCCACCACAGCCTTAACCTTGTCAGGATCCATGCGAATACCTTCAGTCGAGACGATGTAACCTAGGAATGGAACGGATTGTGCATGAAAATGCATTTCTCCGTCTTGACAAAAAGTCCATTCTCCAACAACCTCTGAAGCACTCGTATGACGTGCTGAACGTGTTCCTGGAGAGAAGAAGAAAAAATCAGTATGTCATCCAGGTAAACATATATGAACTGATCAATCATATCTCTCAGCACGTCATTGACGAGTGCCTGGAAAACCGCTGGGGAGTTGGATAGCCCAAAAGGCATGACCAAATATTCGAAGTGCCCTCTGGGGGTGTTAAACGTGGTCTTCCATTCGTCCCCCCCACTTATGCGAACCAAATGATATGCATTACGTAAATCCAACTTAGTGAACACGGATGCTCCCTGTAACCTTTCAAAGGCTGAGGACATCAACGGTAAGGGATAGGTATTCTTCACTGTGATGTTATTCAACCCACGTTAATCAACGCAAGGACGCAGAGATCCGTCCTTCTTCCCCACAAAGAAGAACCCCGCCCCGCTGGAGAAGAGGAAGGACGAATGAATCCAGATGCCAGAGAATCAGAGATGTATCTCTCCATAGCCTCCCTCTCAGGAACAGAGAGTGAATATAACTTGCCTTTAGGCGGAGACTCACCTGGCAATAATTCTATTGCACAGTCATAGGGACGATGCGGAGGAAGAGAAGCAGCACGGGACTTACTGAACACCTCCTTCAGGTCGAGGTATTCAACGGGCACGTTAGACAAATCCACTGCCTCCTCTAGAAACACAGAATCAGACACAGACGAACAGGCAGACATTAAACAGGACTCAAGACACTTGTTACTCCACATGGATATAGAGTTATGACCCCAGTCAACTCTGGGGTTGTGTTGGGTGAGCCAAGGGTGGCCGAGAACTAATGGTGCAAGGGGTGAGTCCATGAGTAGAAATGATAGTGTCTCAGTGTGATTGCCAGAAGTGATGAGTGTGATAGGTTCAGTGGTGTGAGAAATGTTGGGGAGTTCTTGACCATTGAGAGCGTTGACGGATATCTTGTGCGTGAGTGAGGTGATAGGAATCTGGAGTTTGTGAGCGAGCTTGAAGTCCATGAAATTACCCTCTGCTCCTGAGTCCAGTAAGGCTTGGGTGTCGTGCGTGTGGGTGGCCCATCTTAGTCTTACCGGGAGGAGAGTAGATGATGAGGTCTTCTCTGTGGTGACACCACCCGATAGTAGCCTCATGTTTACTACCGGGCCTGATCTTTTACCGGGCAGGAGTGGATAAAGTGGCCCGCTCTACCACAGTAGAGACAGAGTCCTTGGGATCTCCGCCTCTCCCTCTCTTCCCGGGAGAGGCGAGCTCTCCCCAGCTGCATGGGTTCGTGAGCGGAGGCTGAACTGGCCGTGTTCCCGCCGCTGGCATGCCCGCCCTCCGTGTCGTTATACGGTCTGTTAGGGCATGCTCGGCGGCCAATACGACTCAGACGAGCGTCGACCCTCAAGGCTAGTTCCACTAGTCCATTTAAACTCCTGGGAAGGTCCAGAACATAAATCTCCTTCTGGATCCGGTCCTCCAGCCCATGCAGGAACATGTCCCACTGCGCCTCCTCGTTCCACTGACACTCTGCGGCCAGAGTGCGGAATTGGATGGAGTATTCCGATACTGAACGGTCTCCTTGGCGAAGGTCAGCGAGTAGTCTGGCCGCCTCCCTACCCGCCACGGCCCGATCGAAGACCCTTCTCATCTCCTCGGAGAGTGTCTGGAAAGAGGTGCAGCATGGGTCCTGGTTCGCCCACACCGCCGTTCCCCAAAGAGCCGCTTTGCCTGATAGCAGTGTGAGTACGAATGCTACCTTAGACTGTTCACGGTTGAAGGTCCGTGGCTGCAACGAGAAATGCATGGAACATCTCGTAAGAAAGGCTCTGCAATAGTCAGGATCACCTGAATAACCCTCTGGTGTCGGTAGCCGTGGCTCTAGCTGGGAATCCGGCTCTGGCGGGGCGGGTTGAACTGCCGGTGTAGGTGGCGCAGCGGAACCCCTCAGATGTTGTAATTGTTGGATCAGCTGGGATACCTGCGTCGCAAGGGCTTGTACTGCCCGACCTGTGCTGGAGATGTTCTCCTCTTGTTGATCCATTCTCGTGATACTGCGGGAAATGAATTCGGTCAGACTCGTTGAACTCGCTGCATCCATAGTCTGGTCAGATCGTTCTGTGACAATACAGAGGCGGATGCAAGATGCAAGCAACGATGGTTTAATGAATACAGTTTACAACAGCAACAGGACAGACAGACTGTACTCAGACGGAATCCGACCCAGGGACTAGGGCGCATCTTCCTATGATAGCGTGCTGAGAAATCCAGGGGAGTGTGTCCGGATGGGTAGGAAGGAGCACAACAGATAATCCACACAAGGGCGGCGAGAGAAGAGCACAGACACACGACACAACCTCGGGGAAGTAACAACGATCTGACAACAAGAAACACTGGTTACAGAACATATAAAGGGAAGATAAGTGGTTCCAGCTGGCGGAGACAATCAGGCCGAGATTGGGAACCACGCCCACACAAACACGGGAGAGAGAGAGAGAGAGAGAGAGAGAGAGAGAGAGAGAGAGAGAGAGAGAGAGAGAGAAAGAGAAAGAGAGATGGAGGCAGTGGATTCATGAACCGTGACAGAACATTACATCATTGAGCCATTGAGAAGTAGAGGGGGACTGAGCAGACTTCCACTGGAGAAGAGTTCTACGTTGAGCTAAGAACGATGTAAAAGCAACAATATCGGCATGTTTGGGGTCCAAGGAGAAGTCTTCTGGAATACCAAAAACGGCTATCAAGGGACAAGGCTGCAGGTTAATTTCAAGCACCTCAGATAAAGTTTTAAAAATATAATTCCTGTAATTTTATAGTTTAGAGCGTTAAATGAACATGTGACTAGGGTCACATGGTGAGACATCTATCACACTCATAATTTACATTTGGATATATGTCAGACAATCTGGATTTGGAAAAATTCACCCTATGTAAAACATTAAATTGTATGAGACCAAGACGAGAACACGATGTAGTGGAGCGTACTCCATCAATTGCCTCCCACCACTCCTGAGTAAATTCAACATTAATTTCCCGTTTCCAAGCTGATTTAATTTTGTTGGTGGAGTTTTTGTCCAATGACGAAATAAACAGATAGATTTGGAAATGACTGCTTTATGTTGAGGTAATAGAATCAATATGCCATTCCAGGGTTGGAAGGGGGTGGAGCAGGGAAAACAGAAAATTGGGAGGAGACAATGCCTAGGCTGAAGGTAAAGGAAAAAGTGAGATGGAGGCAAAGAGTATTTAGAGGCCAGGTTGGGAGAGGAGGATGTTGGGAGAGAAGGGCAGAGTAAAGTAGGAAGAGAAGAATAAATACAAGAATGTACCTCTAGGTGGCACCATAGTGTATCTGGAGCATGCAACCAAAATGGCAATTTCTGAAAGTTGGCTGCCCGGTAATAGTATACAATGTTGGGTAGTGCCAACCCTCCACTAAACTTGCATCTCTGAAGTAAAGATCTACTGACTCTGGGTACCTTTCCTCCCCAGATAAATGTGATAACAGACTGATTGATTGACTTTTTAAAAAACACTTTGATAAAAACAATGGGATAGATTGAAATAGATATAGTAATTTGGGTAAACTGTTCAGTTTTACAGCATTAATCCTTCCTATAAGTGATAGAGGTAAGCTACCCCATCTCTGAAAATCAGTTTTCATTTGCGCAAGAAGCGGAGCAAAGTTTGCAGAAAAAAGAGCATGTAATGAATAAGTTACATTCACTCCAAGGAATTTGAAACCAGAACGGCTAAGCTGAAAGGGCAAGTCCGTCTGCTGGAGCTATTGCGCTGCTGGATTGATTGGGAAGCACTCGCTTTTCTGGAGATTCAGCATGTAACCATAGAAGGAGCCAAAGATCTCCAGAATAGAAAGGATTGAAGGTAAACAGGTTACAGGGTTATTTCCATAGAGTAACAAATCATCTGCATATAATGATAACCTATGTTCAACTCCTCCCCATGTTACACCTTGGCAAGAGGAGAGTGCCCATAAAGCTACTGAAAGGGGTTCAATGGCGATGGCAAATAATAAAGGCGACAGTGGGCAGCCTTGGCGTGTCCCACGTTCCAAGGACTAAATATTCAGAATGGGTGTCATTGTTACAGACACTGGCCTGGGGAGATGTATACAAGAGACGGATCCATGAGCCAAATTTGTCCCCAAATTCACATTCTTTAATCTCTCTGGGATATATGGGACACTAGCGTCCCACCTGGCCAAAAGCCAGGGAAAATGCAGAGCGCCAAATTCAAATAAATTACTATAAAATCAAACTTTCATTAAATCACACATGTATCACACATGTAAGATACCAAATTAAAGCTACACGTGTTGTGAATCCAGCCAACAGCACCTCCGTAAACAAAAGAGAGAAAGCATATTTCAACCCTGCAGGCGCGACACAAAATGCAGAAATAAAAATATAATTCATGCCTGACGAGCTTCTTTTGTTGGCACTCCAATATGTCCCATAAACATCACAAATGTTCCTTTTGTTCGATTAATTCCGTCGATATATATCCAAAATGTCCATTTATTTGGCGCGTTTGATCCAGAAAAACACTGGTTCCAACTTGAGCAACTTGACTACAAACTATCTCAAAAGTTACCTGTTAACTTTGACAAAACATTTCAAACTACTTTTGTAATACAACTTTAGGTATTTTTTTACGTAAATGATCGATATAATTGAAGACGGGATGATCTGTGTTCAATACAGGAAGAAAACAAACTGAAGCATGCTTTCTGGTCACGCGCCTCTATTTAACAGTACACTTCAAGTGACCCTTGTTCAAGATGGCCGTACTTCTTCATTACACAAAGGAATAACCTCAACTAATTTCTAAAGACTGTTGACATCCAGTGGAAGCGATAGGAACTGCAAGCAGGTCCCTTTGAAAGCTGGATTCCCAATGAAAATCCATTGAAAAGAGAGTGACCCAAAAAAAAATTCTGAATGGTTTGTCCTCTGGGTTTCGCCTGGTAAATAAGTTACGTTATATTCACAGACATGATTCATACAGTTTTAGAAACATCCGAGTGTTTTCTATCCAAATCTACTAATAATATGCATATCTTATCTTCTGGGGATGAGTAGCAGGCAGTTGAATTTGGGCATGCATTTCCTCCGGATGTGAAAATACTGCCCCCTGTCACCAAGAAGTTAAGAACAGCAAATAGGTACTCAATTCTGTCGAATGCCTTCTCTACGTCTAGGGAGATTACCACCTCAGGGGAGTTGGAGAATTGTTTATAATAAATCATGTTAAACAATTCATGTTAAAAAAGGAACCTTTATAAAGCCGGTTTGTTCCTGTGATATGAGTCCTGGTAAAACTACTTCCAGATGCCTTGCTATCACATTCACCAGCACCTTTACATCCACATTAATTCGATTTAGGGGCCTAAATGAAGAACAGGAAGGAAGCGCTATTGAACCCTGTGTTAGGGTAGGTGGCAACGAGCCACGTTCAAATGATCCATCATACGTAGATAAAAGTCAAGGGGCTAACTTGGAATAGACTTTCTTAAAGAACTCAGTTGGAAACCCATCGGGCCCTGGAGCCTTCCTGTTCTGCATTGACTTGATAGACTGAATAACTTCTTTAAGGCTGAGAGGGGAATTAAGGTCATCTGCAGTTTCAGCCTCAACTGTGGGAGTCTCCAGTTCACCCAAAAATGTAGTCATATTGGCAGTATCTGAGGGAAATCCAGACATATACAGGGAGGAATAGAAAGATTTGAACCTGTAGGGTCAGAAATCAAGCTATGAGAGGAATCGTTCATTTGGGGAATCAGACGGGTAGCAGCACTGCGTTTTAATTGGCAGACGACTTGTCCTGTCACCATGTTCAAAGTTGGTACCACGTGAATTCAATAGTAACTGTTCTGCGTATGTAGTGGACAAGAGATTGAATTCAGATTGTAAGTTCAAGCGTTGCTTATACAGCTCTGGGGATGGCATCAGGGCATATTGATGGTGTGAGTCAAGAATGACTTTAGTGAGTTCTTCTAGTTTAGCTTTCTGAGTTTTGTTCAAATGAGAAGAATGAGGAATAATTTATCCTCTAAGATAGGCCATAAGTGATTCCCATAAGAGAGAATGAGAGGTTGAGCTTGTCGGATTTGAAAAAGTAAAATGATCAATAGAAGTGGAGATAACATTACAGAAGTCTGCATCAGACAGGAGAAGAGAATTGAATCTCCAGAGAGGAGTACGAGTTGGTCCTGATAGGTCTATGTCGAGGGCTAAAAGTCCATGGTCAGAAATTACAAAGGGTAAATATTCAGAAGAGGTGACATTTGGAAGTAACTTATGATCAATAAAGAAATAGTCAAAAAGAATGGTGTATGTGTGAAAAGTAAGAATACTCTTTTGCCTGGGGAATCTGAAATCTCCAGGGATCTGTACACTCATTCTGAACCATAAAATCGGAGAAGGACTTTGACATAGCAGGAGACATAGTTCTGGGGTTTGAGTGGTCTAAAGCCGGGCTAATAACACAATTCAGATCCCCGCCAAATATCGAAAGATGGGTGTTCAGAGAAGGAATTTTCCCCAGAAACCCATTGGCAAATTCAACATCATCAAAATTGGGAGCATATACATTGACCAATACTACAGGTGTATGCCAAATGGTGCCAGTGATGATTAAATATCTCCCATTACTGTCATTACTGTCATCCCATTACATAACATTAGCAGTAGAGAAATTTATTATTTTATTAACCAAAATGTCAACCCCTCTGGCTGTGGAGTTAAAGTCTGAATGGAAAACCTGACTAAAACTGGAGTTTTGTAGCCTTGAGTGATCTTTAATTTGTAAATGGGTCTCTTGTAAAAAATACCACATCTGCTTTTAGCTTTTTCAAATGAGAGAAGACTAGACCTCGACAGGATTGTTCATGGCCTTAGTATTCCAATATAAAAACTTTATAGGATTAGGCCTACCTATATTTCTATCATTAGCGTTGTTAGCCATATAAAATATTGAAATGATAAAGGTGTGAAAACAGACCAAGCATTTGCAAAGTTAACAGAAAGAAATATGAAAAAAGCAAATATATTTTTTTTTAAATAACAAAATAGGACCGAAAAAGTTCACTCCCACCCAAAGCCAAAGTCTCCTTCGCCAGAGAATGGAGACAGCAGGTTGAAGTTTGCGCAGCTTCAGTGCATATAAACAGAAAAGCATCCAATACTAACGCGGAGAGGCTCCATAGCACCAGTCGTGAAATACACTTGAAAAGGCATTCACAAAATGGTAGGTCAACCAAAACAAACACCCCATAACAGTGAAATGGAATTGTCCTGACTCAGGGAGTCTTCAATCAGTGCAACACGTACAACATGTCTTAAGGATGGCCAAGTGTCCCACAGTATGTTACCCTGTTCCAAAAAAGAAAAGTGCCTGAGTGTCTGTACATGTACGAATGATAAATAGGGCGAATAAAGTGGTGAAAAGTCCTTCAGTAAGTATCTATACGAAAAGAAAGAAAAAAACAATAGAGGAAAGCTCTGCAAAAGCCTGGAATTGTAGCCATGCATTACTAAGTTAGCCATCTAGCCAAATGAAAAGGACCCCCCAAATGTGTAGCTTAAATGACAACCACATAAGACAGTATTAGGCATTTTTATCAGAGTTCAATAACGTTAGTGTTTCTGCCGAGTAGAAAAGGAATGGCAACATGGAAGACAAAAAAATGCCCTGCCGTAAAAGTCATACATACCTTCGACTTAGAGGCTAGGCTATGCATGCTACCTGGCAAAAGAGTAGGTCATAGATGCAAGATTCGGCTCAGAAGTGACTGAACCAATGCTGGTTGTCCTCGTGGTAGTCGAATTGTAGCTTCCCCCCGGCATGTTCAATGTGCAGACGAGTAGGGAAGTTTGCGTTTCACGTCGAGGAATTTAGCTCTTTTCTTGGCGACATTTGAGCTGAGGTCAGGAAAGATGAACACCTTGCAAACCAGGGTCATTAGCACTGGTGAGGACTAAAGCCAACGTTTAAAAAGCATGATGAGAAAAAGTCCAACAAACTCCTAAATTCAGCAACTTTCTATGACTGTGGACAGGTTTGTTAAAGAGTTTGTCTTAGACATCCCACTGGGCACAGACATCAATTCAGCATCTATTCCGCATTGTTTCAATGTAATTTTTACCTTATCATAAGTAGACATAATTGCAAATAAATAAATCCTTCCAATAGAAATTTTAAAAAACTATTTAGTTACGAATTGAACTTTAATCAAATTAGTTGACTCTTCACATGGGATGATTTCACTTAACAAACAAAGAAAGGGAATATTGAAAGATCCCCAATGATCCATCGCATCTCCCAAAAAAATTATGGGTTTGAAAGCTTTGAAGCTTTGGTTGTCTTCCTCTCAGGCTTCCATGTCTTCTCCCTGGACCTCCTCAATGTCCACCTCTTGAACATCAGACTCTGATGCCTCATCTTCACTGTTACTTTCCAACCTTGTTGAGGATGGCTCGTTGTCAGGCTCAAAAAGCCTCAAATTTGCCCAGATAGCCACCAATTTTCAACCCTTGTATTGGTCAGCCTGTTGCATGCTTTGTTGTGTGTGTTCCCAAACAAGCACCAGTTGCTCTCTGAGGTGGCTGATGTTGGTGAGATTTGGACGATGATGGAGGCAACAGGGGAAAGAGGAGGATCTGAGGACCCATGCCAAATCTTTTTAGTCTCCTGAGGGGGAATAGGTTTTGTTGTGCCCTCTTCACGACTGTCTTGGTGTGCTTGGACAATGTTAGTTTGTTGGGGATGTGGACACCAAGGAACATGTAGCTCTCACCCTGCTCCATTACAGCCCTGTTTATGAGAATGGAGGCGTGCTCAGTCTTCCCTTTCCTGTAGTCCACAATCATCTCCTTTGTCTTGATCACGTTGAGGGAGAGGTTGTGTTCCTGGCACAACACGGCTAGGTCTCTGATCTCCCTATAGGCTGTCTCGTCATTGTCGGTGATCAGGCCTACCATTGTTGTGTCATCGGCAAATTTAATGAATGTGTTGGAGTCGTGCCTGGCTGTGCAGTCCTGAGTGATCAGGGAGTAAAGGAGGTGACTGAGCATGCATCCCCGAGGAGCCCCTGTGTTGAGGATCAGCATGGCGGATGTGTTGTTACCTACCCTTACCACCTGGGGGTGGACCGTCAGGAGGTTCAGGATCCAGTTGCAGAGGGAGGTGTTTAGTCCCAGGGTCCTTAGCTTAGTGATGAGCTTTGAGGGCACTATGGTGTTGAATGCTGAGCTGTAGTCAATGAATAGCATTCTCACATAGGTGTTCCTTTTGTCCAGGTGGGAACAGGCAGTGTGGAGTGCAATAGAGATTGCATCATTTGTGGATCTGTTAGGGCAGTATGCAAATTGTAGGGTTTCTAGGATAATGGTGTTGATGTGAGCCATGACCAGCCTTTTAAAGCACTTCCTTTTAAAGCACTTCATGGTTACAGACGTGATCACACAGTTGTCTGGAACAGCTAATGCTCTAATGCATGTTTCAGTGTTACTCACCTCGAATCGAGCATAGAAGGTATTTAGCTCGCCTGGTAGGCTCGTGTCACTGGGCAGCTCTCGGCTGTGCTTCCCTTTGTAGTCTGTAACAGTTTGCAAGCCCTGCCACATCCGACGAGTGTCGAAGCTGGTGTAGTTCCATTTGATCTTAGTCCTGTATTGAAGCTTTGTCTGTTTGATGGTTCATCGGAGTGCATAGCGTGATTTCTTATAAGCTTCCGGGTTATAGTCCCGCTCCTTGAAAGCGGCAGCTCTACCCTTTATCTCAGTATGGATGTCCTGAGTCCTGTAGCTTAGCATCTGCTTCATCTGACCACTTTTTTATTGACTGAGTCACTGGTGCTTCCTGCTTTAATTTTTGCTTGTAAGCAGGAATCAGGAAGATATAATTATGGTCAGATTTGCCAAATGGAGGGCGAGGGAGAGCTTTGTACACGCCTCTATGTGTGGAGTAAAGATGGTCTAGAGTTTCTTCCCCTTCTAGTTGCACATTTATCATGCTGGTGGAAATTTGTAAAAATGGATTTAAGTTTCCCTGCATTAAAGTCTCCGGTCACTAGGAGTGCCGCTTCTGGATGAGCATTTTCCTATTTGTTTATGGGGGCATACAGCTTATTGAGTGCAGTATTAGTGCCAGCATCGGTCTGTGGTGGTATGTAGACAGCTCCGAAAAATACAGATGAAAACTCTCTAGGTAGATAGTGTGGTCTATACCTTCCGGTTACTAGTCCAACGCTCTAACCACTAGGCTATGCTGCCGCCCCAGTTTTTAATGTCCCGTTGGTAGTTTAATCTTGCTCGTAGGTTTGGATTTTATTTTACAATGATAGCATGTTTGCCAATAGAACAGATGGCAGCGGGGGTTTACTCACTCGCCTATGAATCCTCAGAAGACCTCCACCCACTTTTTCTCTGTCTTCTCTCCACAAAATTAACAGGGATTTGGGCCTGGTCTGGGAAAGCAGTAGATCCTTCACATTGGACTTGTCAGACTCATTAAAGGAAAAAGCTTCTCCCAGTTCGTGGTGAGTAATAGCTGTTCTGATGTCCAGAAGTAATTTTTGGTCTTAAGAGACGGTAGCAGAAACATTATGTACAGAATAAGTTACAAAATAAGTTACAAAAAAATCAAAAAAACAAACAAAATAACACAGTTGGTTAGGAGAACGTAAAACATCAGCCATCCTCTCCAGCACCATTCTACCACCCTGCACTGTGAATGTTTACACGGTGTGCTCAATAAAGACATGGAAACGCATAATTGTTTGTGTGTTATTAGTTTAAGCAGACTGTGTTTGTCTATCGTTGAGACCTAGATGCACATCAGATCAAATTTTATGACCAATTTATGCAAACATTCAGGTATTTCCAAAGAGTTCACATACTTGTTCTTGCCACTGTATCTGACAATGAGGGAACCTACAGCTTCAGTTGGTTAAATTACTGGAAATAGAAAGAAAAAATTATTTAGATAGACATGCCTAGATCTAGCCTATATACCGAGATATCCCATCCATTAAAGACATACGTATAAGATAGACGGTACTCCTTACATCTTTGGATCAATTCATGGATAGCTACATGAGCTCCTGATTCTGCACTCTCTTCCTTCAGTCATAGTTATGAAAAAATATTTTTCCCAGGGTTGAATAAATGGCCTATTCCAGAGAACCTGGCCAATCGTTGCTTTGTGTGTGAGAACAGTCAAATGGCCGTTAGCCATAACATAATGATGAGATAATATTAGGAATAATTAAATGATGCAATGGCTGAATTGCCTTTGCTCTAGGAGCTGATTGGGGCCGCGGGAAGGAGGGCCGGATGGAGACCCCAACACTTCAGGAAAGCCTGGTCACTGCTCTGACCAGCTCTGGAACCTATAATCGACACCATGTGTAGGCTCTTTTCTCTTTCTCGGCCTTTCACCTAGTGCCACAGAAAATATATCCTTTTCAACTATACTGATCAAAAATGTATACGCAACATGCAACAATTTCAAAGACTTTACTGAGTTACAGTTCATATAAGGAAGGTTAAAAAAAAGGGAAAAAAAGAAATCAGTTAATTGAAACAAATTCATTAGGGCCTATGCTATGGATTTCAAATGACTGGGCAGGGGTGCAGCCATGGGAGAGCCTTGGAGGATATAGGACCACCTATTTGGCAGCCAGGTGAAGAAGCCAGATGTGGAGGTCCTGAGCTGGCTTGGTTACACGTGGTCTGCGGTTGTGAGGCCGTTTGGACGTACTGACAAATTCTCTAAAACAGCATTGGAGGCAGCTTATGGTAGAGAAATTATCATGCAATTCTCTGGCAACGGCTCTGGTGGAAATTCCTGTAGTCAGAATGCCAGTTGCACGCTCCCTCAACATTTGAGACATCTGCGGCATTGTGTTGTGTGACAAAACGGAACATTTTAAAGTGGCCTTTTATTGTCCCCAGCACCTGTGTAATGATCATTCTGTTTAATCAGCTTCCTGATATGCCACACCTGTCAGGTCAAATCAAATGTATTTGTCACATGCAGATGTTAATGCGAGTGTAGCGAAATGCTTGTGCTTCTAGTTCCCGACAATGCAGTAATAACCAACGAGTAATCTAACTAACAATTCCAAAACTACTACCTTATACACACAAGTGTAAGGGGATAAAGAATATGTACATAAATATATATGAATGAGTGATGGTACAGAGCGGCATAGACAAGATGCAGTAGATGGTATCGAGTACAGTATATACATATGAGATGAGTATGTTAACAAAGTGGCATAGTTTAAAGTGGCTAGTGATACATGTATTACATAAAGATGCAGTAGATGATATAGAGTACAGTATATACATATGAGATTAATAATGTAGGGTATGTAAACATTATATTAAGTAGCATTGTTTAAAGTGGCTAGTTTAACAGTCTGATGGCCTTGAGATAGAAGCTGTTTTTCAGTCTCTCGGTCCCAGCTTTGATGCACCTGTACTGACCTCGCCTTCTGGATGATAGCGGGGTGAACAGGCAGTGGTTCGGGTGGTTGATGTCCTTGATGATCTTTATGGCCTTCCTGTAACATCGAGTGGTGTAGGTGTCCTGGAGGGCAGGTAGTTTGCCCCCGGTGATGCGTTGTGCAGACCTCACTACCCTCTGGAGAGCCTTACGGTTGAGGGCGGAGCAGTTGCCGTAACAGGCGGTGATACAGCCCGCCAGGATGCTCTCGATTGTGCATCTGTAGAAGTTTGTGAGTGCTTTTGGTGACAAGCCAAATTTCTTCAGCCTCCTGAGGTTGAACAGGCGCTGCTGCGCCTTCTTCACGACGCTGTCAGTGTGAGTGGACCAATTCAGTTTGTCTGTGATGTGTATGCCGAGGAACTTAAAACTTGCTACCCTCTCCACTACTGTTCCATCGATGTGGATAGGGGGGTGTTCCCTCTGCTGTTTCCTGAAGTCCACAATCATCTCCTTAGTTTTGTTGACGTTGAGTGTGAGGTTATTTTCCTGACACCACACTCCGAGGGCCCTCACCTCCTCCCTGTAGGCCGTCTCGTCGTTGTTGGTAATCAAGCCTGCCACTGTTGTGTCGTCCGCAAACTTGATGATTGAGTTGGAGGCGTGCGTGGCCACGCAGTCGTGGGTGAACAGGGAGTACAGGAGAGGGCTCAGAACGCACCCTTGTGGGGCCCCCGTGTTGAGGATCAGCGGGGAGGAGATGTTGTTGCCTACCCTCACCACCTGGGGGCGGCCCGTCAGGGAGTCCAGTACCCAGTTGCACAGGGCGGGGTCGAGACCCAGGGTCTCGAGCTTGATGACGAGCTTGGAGGGTACTATGGTGTTGAATGCCGAGCTGTAGTCGATGAACAGCATTCTCACATAGGTATTCCTCTTGTCCAGGTGGGTTAGGGCAGTGTGCAGTGTGGTTGACATTGCATCGTCTGTGGACCTATTTGGGCGGTAAGCAAATTGGAGTGGGTCTAGGGTGTCAGGTAGGAGGTGATATGATCCTTGACTAGTCTCTCAAAGCACTTCATGATGACGGAAGTGAGTGCTACGGGGCGGTAGTCGTTTAGCTCAGTTACCTTAGCTTTCTTGGGAACAAGAACAATGGTGGCCCTCTTGAAGCATGTGGGAACAGCAGACTGGTATAGGGATTGATTGAATATGTCCGTAAACACACCGGCCAGCTGGTCTGCGCATGCTCTGAGGGCGCGGCTGGGGATGCCGTCTGGGCCTGCAGCCTTGCGAGGGTTAACACGTTTAAATGTCTTACTCACCTCAGCTGCAGTGAAGGAGAGACCGCATGTTTTCGTTGCAGGCCGTGTCAGTGGCACTGTATTGTCCTCAAAGCGGGCAAAACAGTTATTTAGTCTGCCTGGGAGCAAGACATCCTGGTCCGTGCCTGGGCTGGGTTTCTTCTTGTAGTCCGTGATTGACTGTAGACCCTGCCACATGCCTCTTGTGTCTGAGCCATTGAATTGAGATTCCACTTTGTCTCTGTACTGACGCTTAGCTTGTTTAATAGCCTTGCGGAGGGAATAGCTGCATTGTTTATATTCGGACATGTTACCAGACACCTTGCCCTGATTAAAAGCAGTGGTTCCCGCTTTCAGTTTCACGCGAATGCTGCCATCAATCCACGGTTTCTGGTTTGGGAATGTTTTTATCGTTGCTATGGGAACGACATCTTCGACGCACGTTCTAATGAACTTGCACACCGAATCAGCGTATTCGTCAATATTTCCATCTGACGCAATACGAAACATGTCCCAGTCCACGTGATGGAAGCAGTCTTGGAGTGTAGAGTCAGCTTGGTCTGACCAGCGTTGGACAGACCTCAGCGTGGGAGCCTCTTGTTTTAGCTTCTGCCTGTAGGCAGGGATCAGCAAAATGGAGTCGTGGTCAGCTTTTCCGAAAGGGGGGCGGGGCAGGGCCTTATATGCGTTGCAGAAGTTAGAGTAACAATGATCCAAGGTTTTACCACCCCTGGTTGCGCAATCAATATGCTGATAAAATTTAGGGAGTCTTGTTTTCAGATTAGCTTTGTTAAAATCCCCAGCTACAATGAATGCAGCCTCCGGATAAATGGTTTCCAGTTTGCAAAGAGTTAAATAAAGTTCGTTCAGAGCCATCGATGTGTCTGCTTGGGGGGGGATATATACGGCTGTGATTATAATCGAAGAGAATTCTCTTGGAAGATAATGCGGTCTACATTTGATTGTGAGGAATTCTAAATCAGGTGAACAGAAGGATTTGAGTTCCTGTATGTTTCCTTCATCACACCATGTCTCGTTAGTCATAAGGCATACGCCCCCGCCCCTCTTCTTACCAAAAAGATGTATGTTTCTGTCGGCGCGGTGTGTGGAGAAACCCGCTGGCTGCACCGCATCGGATAGCGTCTTCCCAGTGAGCCATGTTTCCGTGAAGCAGAGAACGTTGCAGTCTCTGATGTCCCTCTGGAATGCTACCCTTGCTCGGATTTCGTCAACCTTGTTGTCAAGAGACTGGACATTGGCAAGAAGAATGCTGGGGAGTGGTGTGCGATGTGCCCTTGTTCTGAGTCTGACCAGAAGACCGCTACGTTTCCCTCTTTTTCGGAGTCGTTTTCTTGGGTCGCTGCATGCGATCCATTCCGTTGTCCTGTTTGTAAGGCAGAACACAGGATCCGCGTCGCGGAAAACATATTCTTGGTCGTACTGATGGTGAGTTGACGCTGATCTTATATTCAGTAGTTCTTCTCGACTGTATGTAATGAAACCTAAGATGACCTGGGGTACTAATGTAAGAAATAACACGTAAAAAAAACAAAAAACTGCATAGTTTCCTAGGAACGCGAAGCGAGGCGGCCATCTCTGTCGGCGCCGGAAGTTATGTTGCTTTTACATGTTGCTTTTATATTTTCAGTCAGTGTATGTGTGGGATAAACATAGTGTAGCTGATGACAGGTATATTGGGACATGGATTGGATGGTTTCCTGTTTCAAATTTCAAACTTCAGATTGGATTTACAGATATGATGTCTGAGTTGGTAGAAGACATTATTCACACAAAATAGTGACCTACTGTAGATGTCCTTATGGAGATAATCACCCAAAACCTTTTTTTAGCATTGTCGACAAAGAGCAATGACAAAAAATTACATTTATATTACAGTTTTTTTCGATTGCTAAACGACAGTGGGCACAACTGGAGTCACATGTGCAAAACTCTAACTACAGTCTGCACTACCAACAGTCACCTGAGCTAAACAGTTAACATCACCTGCAAAACTCATTCCAAGCAACACAACTCTTAACACATGGCTCAAAACACACTTAGTGCAGCCAACCACTATGCACAACCCTCACTGAGATAACACACACTGTCACTGAGAACACACTGAGAGTAAAAACACGAGCATCAAACACCAATACAGAAAATACAAACTTTTCATCTTTACAGTTTGAACAATTTCAGTGACTTCATACAAAGTAATATTTTCTTCAAAGAAAAGAGTGACATTCTTTCACATGATTTATTACAATATTTAGAACAAAACAATTCTTTAAGGTAAATGAAAATTAGCAGTTTGCTTCAATAGTCTGTAGTAATTTACGGAATTACAGTAATGAGAAAAAAAAGGTAGAAACTAAAAGTACATACTGTAATTCGAACAAATAATTGAGGGGCTAATCCTGCCTCTCTCTGGCATCAGGCCACAGGTTTTCTTCAACATCACATCTGTTTTCTCTTGCCATGCACCTGGGGAAGAACCTTCTGGAGTGCCTTATCCATCCCTGGCAGTCCTCTGGACTCGTGTCCTCACATCCGGCACGCATGGCTTCCAAAAGAGACATTTGGTCATGTGGGTGGTGACCAAACACGTTCCACCACCAGGCAGAGAAAAACTCCTCTATTGGGTTGAGGAAGGGTGAATATGCAGGCAGGTTCAAAGCCATAAATCTGTGATGTGCTGCAAACCAATCTGTGACAGCTGCAGAGTGGTGAAAAGCAACGTTATCGCAAACTATGACAAAAACTTGGGGGTTTCTTACTGGCTCCCCCTGTTCTGCTGGCACTAGCTGACCATAGAGCTGTTCTAGGAAAGCTATAAGCCTTACTGTGTTGTATGGGCCAATGAGTGGTGTGTTGAGAAGCAAACCATCATTGGCCATTGCAGCACACATGGTGATATTTCCCCCCCTTTGGCCTGGAACCTCCACAGTGGCCCTTTGACCTATAACATTCCTTCCTCTGCGCCGTGTTTTGGCAAGGTTAAATCCAGCTTCATCGATAAATACAAATGAATGTGGTCTTTCCAGTGCTTCCACCTCCATTACTCTCTGAAAAACAGTAAGTGCACAGTTTTACTGTAGAAATGCTAGTGTTTTTTTTTAACTGTAAATATTTTGTATAGCTGTGTACGTAACCTCAGACGTCTTACCTGGACATATTGGTATCTTTGCTCTTTTACCCGTTCACTGTTTCTCTCGAACGGTACAGTGTATAACTGTTTCATTGTAACTTGGTGTTTCTTTAGGACTCAAGCAATAGTTGTTGTGCTGACAGAATTAACATTTTCAAATATATCATTATCAGCCAGCACTCTATCTTGAATCTCTCGCAGTTTTATTGCATTGTTGACAACAACCATGTCAACAATAGCATTTTCCTGCGCATCTGAAAATATTTTTCCTCTTCCCCCTGTTGGGGGCAGCCTTTGGGTCTTGTTGTAAAAATATATTTTACAGTCAAACTTACTGTAATATATATCTGTGTAAATATTCTATAATTGCAATACAAAATAGATCCCTGTAATGTTTTCATTTACTGTAAGGATGTAACTCTCACCTGTTTGCATGATGGAAAATTCACATTACAGATGCCACTGTGGATCTTTGCAGATTGGGTTGCACCCTCAACCCTGCCTCTCTCAATGAGAGACCATGGTTCACGACATGGTCTATAAGTGTAGCCCTTATTTCATCTGAAATAACAGCTCTTTGTCTTCTTTGTCTTCCTCCACGCATCCGCCCTCTCCCTGCCACCCTTCTCCCTCCACGAACCCATCTTCCTTGTTCCATTTCCAAAATGAGTCTTTCTGAGCTCTTACCTATATGTACTGTAATATGTGTGTGTGTTCACTAACAAGTCTAAAACAAGACACCTGCTTAGCCTTTCAGCTGAAATTGCAATCAGCAGTGTTTGAAAGGCACAAGGCTGAAATCTATTCCGTTTTGAATGTGTGGTTCACAGTTTTGACAGCAGTGTGTTAGCATTTGAACAAAGTGCTGTAAATACACAGTGTTGTGCAGGTTGTGGTTAAAGTCATGGGATAAGTGTGTAGAGTTTTGAAAACTGTGTTCAAGCAATGAAAAACGAACTAGAGTTTGGTCCACATGAACTGCTGCTGTGCAGACTGTAGTTACTGAGTTTTGCACATGTGACTCCAGTTGTGTCCACTGTCGTTTAGCAATCGAAAAAAACTAAGTTACTCCTGGCCTAATAAACTGGTCTCATCTTGTTAAAGGACAGGGTAAAGTATTTAACAGCCTGAGTCCCTTTCAGCTACACTGGCTGTGCTATGAGTGTCTAATATATCTCCATTAGCAGGTAGATAAGGTTAATGCACTGGCTAATGGGGTAGGGGAACTGATGAGGCATTTGATGTTAAAGGGTAATTGAGTAGCCCTGTCTCGCTCTCTCTCACACGGTGTGTTTGTGTGTTTGTGTGTGTGTGTGTGTGTGCTCTCAAGTGCAAATGTGTGTGTAAATCAAACAAGATTTCTATTTTTTTTATTGAATTAAATGTATTTAGAACAACTACAATAAAATACAAAGACAATATGAATGTTCGCCTCCACCCGCACCGAGAAGCTGGTAATAAGTCAACACTCATCCCCTCTGACGTCAAAAACGTCAGGGCCGGTATCCCTTCTTCCTTTACTTTCCAAAACACTTGAGTGCGCATTCTCTCTCAGAACAACCTTCTTGACCCTAACATGTCAGGCTTCAAGACGAGTCACTCAACCGAGACTGCTCTTCTCTGTGTCACGGAGGCTGGACACTGCGAAAGTTGAGTCTCTCTCCTCTGTTCTCATCCTCCTAGCTGCCTTCGACCCCGTGAACCATCAGATCCTCCTCTCCACCCTCTCAGGGCTGGGCTTCTTAGGTTGTCCAAACTCTAGGATTGCATCATACCTGGCAGGCTGTTCCTACCAGGTGACGTGGACAGGATCTGTGTCTGCACCATGTACTCTCACTACTGGTGTCCCCCAGGGCTCAGTTCTAGGCCCTCTCCTCTTCTCTCTATATACCAAGTCACTAGGCTCAGTCATATCCTCATATTGTATCTTCTATCATTGCTATGGAGATGACACTCAACTATTCTCCTTCCCCCCTTCTGACAACCAAGTTGTGACACATATCTCTGCGTGCCTGGCAGAGATTTCAACTTGGGTGTCGCCCCACCACCTCAAGCTCAACCTCAACAAAACGGAGCTGTTCTTCCTCCTGGGAAAGGCTTGCCCGATCCAAGACCTCTCCATCACGGTTGACAACTCAACAGTGCCCCCCTTCCAGAATGCAAAGATCCTTGGCATGACCCTGGACAATAAGCTGTCGTTCTCTGCAATCATCAAAGCAGTGACTTGCCCTTTCAGTTTCATGCTCTACAACATCCTTAGAGAATGATCCTACCTCACACAGGAAGTGGCGCAGGTCCTAATCCAGGCACTTGTCATCTCCTGACTGGGCTATTGCAACTCACGGTTGGCTGGACTCCCCGGTTGTGCCATCAAACCCCTGCAACTTCTCCAGAACGCTACAGCCCGCTTGGTGTTCAACCTTCCCAAGTTCTCCCACATGCCACTGGTTTCCAGTGGAAGCAGAAAGAGGAACTGCCCATCCTTACCTTCAGGCTATGCTCAAACCCTACATCCCAACCTGAGTACTCCATTCTGCCACCTCTGGTCTCTTGGCCCTAGCTCCTGCTCAGCCCAGTCCAAGCTTTTCTCTGTACAGGCTCCCCAATCCTGGAACCAACTTCCCACTGAAGCTAGGACAGCAGGGTCCCTGCCCATCTTCCTAAAACATCTGAAAACCTACCTCTTCAAACAGTATCTTAAAAAGCTCCTCACACAGCACCTCCCCTCACACAGTACCCCCCTCCTTCCAACCCCCCAAAAATATTAAAAAGCATTTTGTGAACTAACACTCACACTTTACTTTTTCCCCCTTAGCTTGGACTTTGCTGATAGCTATTTTATTTAAGAGAAAATGTACATACTATGACTGTGATATGTGGTTGTCCCACCCAGCTATCTTAAAATGAATGCACTAACTGTAAGTCATTCTGGATAAGAGCATCTGCTAAATGACTAAAATGTAAACTTTCTCCTTTGAAAGTTTGAAACATTCTTCACATTGTGATTACAAAGAACTCAATAAACTAATATTATTTAGTATTCTGTTGATGTGTCTTTGATTTGAGCTAAGACAGTTAGATAAAAATCCTTTCCTGTAGTCAAATGACCAAAGCGCCTTCTAGTGGCCTCATGGGTGGAATGCTATTAACATTTTTCATAATTTCATCATTAATAAACGTTTGTCTTTTTTTGTGCAGAAAATATGGTGAATCTATGTCAAACATTTTTGTTATACTTCAGTCTTCTGTGATGTAGTATATAAAGTGTAATATTGGGATGCAAACAAAACATTTTGTAAATGTCAAGTATATATTTATCTTAAGCCCATAACCGTGTGTGTGAGGTGTATACTTTTGTTTCAAAGTAGATTTGTTTAAGACTACAATAAACACTCTGTGTGACCCTGATTTAACCCACTGCAGTAAAAGGTTAATGGCTGTGTGAATTTGATGTTCCATTTTGCTCCCGGTGCAAATATACTTCCTGAAGAATCAATCTTGAGATTCATGATATCACTGTTTTATAGTTGTTTATTTAGCCTAATCTGTAATGGGTATAAGAGGATTTCTGCTTTGACCATATGACAGGACTTACAACATTGTACACTTATAAAGCTGTGTGGGTTGGCTACAACAGGTTCTCTGACTGCCATAATGTCATTCTGTGCCCTGTTCCAGAGAACAACCCTCCGCTGACATTAAGCAGGGAAGAGATTTACATTACCCCTCAGTGTGGCATGTCCACGGGTGAGGAAGTGCCATGGAAACACACCCGTGTTGCTGTCAGAACCATTTAATTATTCAGGACCTCACACATCAGCTAGGAAACTCGTAACACACTGCCTGTTGCACTCACAAGTATGCATACATAACAACCTAGCAACAAATACAGACACTACTAGCAGCCTACAGCAGTGTTTCCCCAACAGCATATATTTTTGTTGTGGCCCTGGACAAGCACACCTGATTCTACTTGTCAACTAATCATCAAGCCCTTGACAAGTTGAATCAGGTATTTTTGTCTGAGGCTACAAAAACAATTGTGCTGTTGGGGCTACCCGAGGACCAGGGTTGGGAAACACTGGCCTACAGTATAGAAATAGCTTAGCTATGAATATCAGGTATCAAGGTAAGCACCAAGTGCAAACGGTGTGAAGTAATACTGTTTATTGTAACACCGGGATAGGAAAACGACAGGTCAAGGCAGGCAGGAGTCGATAATTCAGAGTAGGAGCAAGGTACGAGACAGCAGGCAGGCTCAGGGACAGGCAGAGAGGTCAGGTGGGCGGGTACAGGGTCAGGACAGCCAAAGGTCAAAAAGCAGGAGGACGAGATAAAGAGAGGCTGGGAAAAGGCAGGAGCTGACAGGACAAACGCTGGTAAGCTTGAACAAACAAGACGAACTGGCACAGACAGACAGAAAACACAGGTATAAAAACACAAGGATATAATGGGGAAGATGAGCGACACCTGGAGGGGGGTGGAGACAAGCACAAGGACAGGTGAAACAGATCAGGGCATGACAATGAATATCGTCACATATGAGTGGCGATATATCCATGATAATTTAAAGTTTAATCATATGTCCAATAAATGGATGTAAATTAGGTATCTAGAAGTTTACCGGTAATTAGAATAATATACACTACATGAGCAAAAGTATGTGGACACCTGCTCGTCAAACATTTCATTCCAAAATCATGGGCATTAATATGGAGTTGGTCTCCCATTTGCTGCTATAACAGCCTCCACTCTTCTGGGAAGGCTTTCCACTAGATGTTGGAACATTGCAGCTGGGACTTGCTTCCATTCAGCCACAAGAGCATTAGTGAGGTTGGGCACTTATGTTGGGCATTTAGGCCTGGCTCGCAGTCGGCGTTCCAATTCATCCCAAAGGTGTTTGATGGGGTTGAGGTCAGGGCTCTGTGCAGGGCAGTCAAGTTCTTTCACACCTATCTGGACAAACCTTTTCTGCATGGACCCCGCTTTGTGTGTGGGGGCATTGTCATGCTGAAACAGGAAAGGGAGTTCCCCAAACTGTTGCCACAGTCTAGATTGTGTAGCATTAAGATTTCCCTTCACTGGAACTAAGGGGCCTAGCCCAAACCATGAAAAACAGCCCCAGACCATTATTCCTCCTCCAACAAACTTTACAGTTGGAACTATGCATTCGGGCAGGTAGCATTCTCCTGGCATCCGCATCCGCCAAACCCAGATTCGTCCGTCGGACTGCCAGGTGTTGAAGCGTGATACATCACTCCAGAGAACGTGTTTCCAATGACGGCAAGCTTTACACCACTCCAGCCGACGCTTGGTACTGCGTATGGCTGCTCAGCCATGGAAACCCATTTCATGAACTCCTGACGAACAGTTCTTGTGCTGACGTTGCTTCCAGAGGCAGTTTGGAACTCTGTAGTGAGTGTTGAAACCAAGGATAGACATTCCCGTTCTGTGTGCTTGTGTGGCGCTCGGTGCACTCGTTGTTGCTCCTAGACATTTCCACTTCACAATAACAGCACTTACAGTTGACCGGGGAAGTCTAGCAGGGCAGAAATGTACAAATTGACTTGTTGGAAAGGTGCATCCTATGACGGTGCCATGTTGAAAGTCACTGAGCTCTTTAGTAAGGCCATCCTACTGCCTATGTTTGTCTATGGAGATTGCATGGCGGGTGCTCAATTTTATATACCTGTCAACAACGGGTGTGGCTGAAATAGCCGAATCCACACATTTTAAGGGATGTCCACATACTTTTGTATATATAGTGTAGTTTTTATGAATACAATTATGTATTAATCAGTGTTTAGTCTAACATAAAACATGTGGTTGCCTTTCTTAATGGCAAAGACAAACGATAACCCCATGTTGTTCATAAGGTACACTCTTAGAAAAAAGTGCTATCTAGAACCGAAAAGGGTTCTTCGGCTCTCCCCTACTTGAAACCTTTGAAAACCCCTATTTGGTTCCTGGTATAACCCCTTTGAGTTCCATTTAGAACCCTTTCCACATAGGGTTCTACATGGAACCCAAAAGAGTTCTACCTGGAACCAAAAAGGGATTATTAAAATGGATTATCCTATGGGGAAAACTGAACAGTTTTGGAACCCTTTTTTCTAAGAGTGTACAGGCCTAGCCTGTGTGCGCGTGTTTGTGTGTGCGTGCATATGTGTTACAGTATACTACATGGCATAATCTTCAGTGCAAATGTGTTGTTGTGGGGCAGGGGCTGCTGCACATACTTAAGCTTGCATGTGACATACAGTTGAAGTCGGAAGTTCACATACACTTAGGTTGGAGTCATTAAAACTTGTTTTTCAACCACTTCACAAATGTCTTGTTAACAAACTATAGTTTTGGCAAGTCGGTTAGGACATCTACTTTGTGCATGACACATGTAATTTATCCAACAATTGTTTACAGACAGATTATTTTACTTATGATTCACTTTATCACAATTCCAGTGGGTCAGAAGTTTACATACACTAAGTTGACTGTGCCTTTAAACAGCTTGGAAAATTCCAGAAAATGATGGCATGGTTTTAGAAGCTTCTGATAGGCTAATTGACATCCTTTGAGTCAATTGGAGGTGTTCCTGTGGATGTATTGCAAGGCCTACCTTCAAACTCAGTGCCTCTTTGCTTGACATCATGGGAAAATCTAAAGAAATCAGCCAAAACCTCAGGAAAAAAACATTGTAGACCTCCACACGACTGGTTCATCCTTGGGAGCAATTTCCAAACAACTGAAGATACCACATTCATCTGTACAAACAATAGTATGCAAGTATAAACACCATGGGACCACGCAGCCGTCATACCGCTACGGAACGTGACGTGTTCTGTCTCCTAGAGATGAACGTACTTTGGTGCGAAAAGTGCAAATCAATCCCAGAACTACAGCAAAAGACCTTGTGAAGATGCTGGAGGAAATAGGTACAAAAGTATCTATATCCACAGTAAAACGAGTCCTATATCGACATAACCTGAAAGGCCGCTCAGCAAAGAAGAAGCCACTGCTCCAAAACCGCCATAAAAAAACAGACTACGGTTTGCAACTGCACATGGGGACAAAGATCATACGTTTTTGGAGAAATGTCCTCTGGTCTGATGAAACAAAATAGAACTGTTTAGCCATAATAACCATTGTTATGTTTGTAGGAAAAAGGGGGAGGCTTGCAAGCCGAAGAACACCATCCCAACCGTGAAGCACGAGAGTGGTAGCATCATGTTGCGTGGGTGCTTTGCTGCAGGAGGGACTGGTGCTCTTCACAAAATAGATGGCATCATGAAGGAGGAAAAGTATGTCAATATATTGAAGCAACATCTCAAGACATCAGTCAGAAAGTTAAAGCTTGGTCGCAAATGGGTCTTCCAAATGGACAATGATCCCAAGCATACTTGCAAAGCTGTGGCAAAATGGCTTAAGAACAACAAAGTCAAGGTATTGGAGTGGCCATCACAAAGACCTGACCTCAATCCTATAGAATATTTGTGGGCAGAACTGAAAAGGTGTGTGCGAGCAAGGAGGCCTACAAACCTGACTCAGTTACACCAGCTCTGTCAGGAGGAATGGGCCAAAATTCAGTGCTCAGATTTATCCGCAATCGGAGGTTCGCGCTAAATTATGTAGCTATGCGCGTGGGCGGAAAGAAGTTACGAATGAGTTACGTGTTACGTGACAAAAAGGCCATTTGACGCTAGATTGAACTCTTTGTCTCTATTCAACAACAACAAAAACAGTATTAGCACAGCTCCTGTGTGGCTCAGTTGATAGAGCCTGGTGCTTACACCGCTGGGGTTGTGGATTCGATTCCCACAGGGAACCAGTACAAAAGTTTATGTATTCACTACTTACTGTAAATCACTCTGGTTAAGAGCTTGAATAAATGCTTGAACATCAATCACAAATTAAGTATATAGAGTTGCAGCCATGACCAGGCCAGCCAGGTCAAATGACTTGAGTTGTGAACGTATTGATTTCAACGGTGTAGTGGTAGCGCTGACGATGTGGGTTCAAGCCCCCTCTACTATGTTTATTCCTCTCTCCTTCAATAAGGTTCAGAATACTGTTTTGAACAATGACACATTAAGTCTTTAGGTCAGTTCTCATAGGAGTTTCATATTACATCTGTAGCATGAAAACTCATGTTACAGATTGATGGCATGGTTTCGGTTAGATAAGACTTCCTAACTATTAGAACAAGCCTGCCCTCAAGTGGTAAGATTGTCAAGTAGCAAGTACATCATTAGAAATGCACTGTTCTTGATCGTCTCCCTACCTAAACTTTCTTGCCCACTATAACCCAAGTCGACCATACAGCTGCCCCATTAGTCTCATAGGCTAGATCAGAGATTTCAGTAATCTGATTCCTTTGTGCATAACATTAAGTCATCCTAGAGGCATCCTTGATTTTGTTGAATACATCAGCTAAAATAATGACAAGACAATGATGACAGGACACTTTATCACAAAGTTATCATCTCTGCAATTTCAGAAGAGCACTGAGGATGTGAGAATTCAAATATAAAGGTTTGATTAAAGAAATAAACTCTCATGAGTATATTGATTTAACATTTCAAATACAACTCACAGCAAATTGAAAGGCACTCTCACAGTATACAGACAGCTTCTCAACATCCCTCAATACTCAACCCTATTCAAAGTGCTCAATTTGGAGTGTGCATCTTAAAAGCGTTTGCATAACAAAAAAACATCTTATTTACAACAGAACAGTGGTTGAAAAGCAGGTCCTTCTCTTCAGAGGCTCTCTCACAATGGTTGTATTAATTTTAACTCGTCCAGGGCACTGGGTAGGCAGAGTTGGCAAATTCTTGACCATTTCTTAGATCTTAAAGTGAAATCTTCACCGGGCGAGCTAAAATGAATGCACCCAATCACATACAGAAAGTCACTAATCGCCGGCACAGTGGGGGAGCCCCTTTTCAAATCACCTGCTGAGACCACAGAGGTACAGTGAGCCATGGTTTTGTTATGGACTACTAGTCTGTGTTTGTTTCAAGGCCAGATTTACCTTGTAAAATGTCCCCCCGTAACACATACTTTTGGCATTTATACTTAATTAACAACATACATGACCATACTAAAAGGTAAATTAGTTGGAAATGCAGTTTCAATGGTAAGATAATGAGAAGCAAAAGAGAAACAAACCATCTCTGCTGCATGCGTAACCAGCCCTAGGGGAAAGTGTCACTGTGTAGAGATCAAATAAATATGGAACAAAAAAGGACACATCCTGGGGAAAAAAGGTTTGTTGGAAATACAACAATCTCAACGGAATCTAATACAAAATGTTTTCATTAAGATACAGCTGCCCTTAACAGATCTAGTTGCTGAACAAAATGCCTCCAGGGACATGCAAAAACTGCAGAAAAAAAGAAGTGAGGAAACAGACAGTTTTTCCTTTGATTTGCTAATTCAGTCTTCTTCTAAATTATGTGTTTCATCTATGGACGTGGTGAGCAGCAGACAGGTCGATCGCTGGCCTGAACCTACAACCCATCAGGTAACTGATACAAGTGTCAGACCACACAAGTTTGATGTGGTTACTTACTTTGTTAATTTGCTCTTATAATTCCATTATGGGTCCATCCCCATTGATTCCCAGTCAAATATAACACACACACACACACACACACACACACACACACACACACACACACACACACACACACACACACACACACACACACACACACAGTAAATTACCCCCCAAATTATTAAACATATTTGCCAATAAAATAATAAATAAAAGTTCAGCAGTTCACATTCATTCGCTGGTTGGTTGTGTTTTGGTTAAATTGTGTTTACATTTGTCATTGTGGTCCTGTGGCGGTCCTCAGTAGCTCCAGGTCTCTGCGTGTGCTGGTCTGTGTGCAGCCATAGGCCTCCAGGCCCAGGGGGAGGTAGCGCTCCTGCAGCCCCAGCCCCTCCTCACCCTGCCCAACCAGGATGGAGGCCCACGGAGGGGGGGCAGAGCCACCCTGGAACCCCCAAAACACCAGGCTCTCTGTGAGAGAAACACAAAGTGTCATGTGGAAAATACTGTAATGAGGTGAGCAGAGAAAGAAGAAAAGGTATAAATCGCAGAGAAAATACATAGTTGGAGAGACAGCAGGAAGAAAAGAGGAAAACAACAATAACGAGGAACAGAGAATTGGATAGAAAAACCAGACCTGGCCTACAGTAATAGCACCCGCAACAGGGAACCATTTGAGAGTGACACCTACCTTTACTCTGCAGATCTGCTGCCTTAGTCATTCCCAGGGGGACCAGATATCGTGCAACACTGACCAAGCCATCGGGCTGCCCTCGCGTTCCCAGAAGCACTATTGACCTAGTCATGAGAAAATATAAGCAATTATGATTCATCGATTTTCCCATCAAGTCAAACACCTCTGATCAAAATGATAGTACTTCTACCAGACGAAGAAATGCTACCTCTTACAATTCTCTTAAATGCACCTTGTTGCAATGAAACCAATAGAAAAGTGCCAAAAGCGCAAACCCCACCGAACTGGCACTCCAGGTTGACTAAAGCAATGCTCAAAGTATTTGAAAGATTTAAAATAGTATTTGAACCCAGGTCTGCAACAGACCACCAATCAGACCACCAATCGAGTTCCAGCAAGGGCCTAATTCTTCCCCCTCACCTCTTTGGTAATCCAGTTTTAAGATACTCCTCCATTTTGGAGTCCATTTTGGAGAAAAATCTCTTATTTGTGACTTTTCCAGAGCAGGCATCAACAGAGACCAGGAAGAGGCCTGGCTCTGTGAAGGAGAATGTCTCACTGTTCACCTGAGAGAAGAAGACGTTGTAGAAAAGTGGGTAAGAGATACAGCTGGCATCCTACAACCACAAACCGATTCAAAATATGGGTGGTGCTTTTGTATTGATCAATAGTGTATTCATAAATTAGTATTTCATTCATAAACATTTATAATGGCCGTTTGATGAAAGTTAAACAACAGCACACCAACAACATGCAAACACTCATTATGCACACTGTGGCACCGGGACACTATTCTCTAATGTAATACTGTGTTATATTTAAACCTGTGGCACTCACAGTGATAAAGGATTGTGTGTCTCCAGTCTGCTGCTCCTTGCTGCTGAGCGATTTGATCTGAGTTTGGAGGTAGGAGTTCCACGGGTCACTGGAAAACACCAGCTACCAGAAAACACACAGATTAATGCAGGGCTTTTATGTCAGACAGCACAACATGAGCTCATTCCTTTTCCAATAGAATTGCATACTAATGGAACAAAGACAGTGTGGTGGACTACCAGGCTAACCTGGGAGGCCCCACAGTCCTTGCATGGTTGGTTGCTGAGGGTGGGCATGGGGACCACTGCCGAGGGAGTCTTGGTGTATTTGGGGTAGGCCTTGGCCGTGCAGTTACAAGTCAGTTTGGAGGACGACGTGGTGGCCATCACCTTCACTCTCTCGCAACCCTTAACCGAGCAGTAACTGTGGCCATTGCGCCCCTGCCTCGCCCGCAAATACAGCCACAGCAAGCTGGGAGAGGAGAGAGGCCGGTGTTAATTGAGAGAGAGTGATGAAGGAGAGCGAGACAGACAGAGGGGTGAATCCCAACTTAAGCAAAATGCTCACTTAAAAATGTTACTTAGTCATACTATTGAAGTCAATAGGAGACTAAGTAAAAATTCTAGAGGGAGAGAGAGGTACAGTAGATATAGCCATATGGATAGAGACATTAGGGTATAGTGACTCTCACCCCACACTGCGGTCAAAGAAATACTTCCTCTCCAGCAGCCTCTTCTCCAGTTCAGCGAGGGAGAACACAGGCCCATAGTCGCTGATGTCATCGAAGATGTTACTCTGGCGGTCGTTGATGTCAGCCATGACCTGGAAGGTGGTGTCGGACGGGTAGCAGAGACCCACCAGCACCCAGTCACCTCTGGAGAGAAAGGAGGAGTCAAAAGGTGACAATGAAGGTTAGAGATCTGTCTTACAAACTGACAAACACATCCTCTTATAGCACACACATTCAAACACACAGCAGAAAAACCAGAGACCTCATGACACAAATCCTGTGTATCGAGACCGGAACGAGACCAAGACCAGTTTCAATGTGGACAAACACCCAGACCAACCACCTTAAAAGACACACACACTCATCAGTCCCAGTGTTCCACTCACTGGTTGAAGTTAATGAGGGAAAGGACAATCTCTCTGGGAGCCGGACCGTTCCAATGCAGGGTGTAGCTCTTGCTCATCATGAGGATAGGCTGGTACTGCTGAGACAGCGCCCCTTGGCTGTTAATACCCCTCAGCACCAGAGGAGCCTCAGGGTAGTCATCTCTACTGATGGACAGACTGAGGCTGGAAGCTCCCTGAGTCTGGATATACACCTGGAGGACACGCATTAGAAAATGATAGAGTAATAGTTTGGTCAATTCTATGCAGTGTATATCCTAAGCAGTGAATAAAGTCACTGGTGATAGGCATTAGGGCCACTGTCCCATCCATACCTGAGAGTAGGTGCCACTGCAGACCACTCCGTTCCACTGGGTGATGTTGACACAGCCGGGGTGACGGATCAGGTAGTTGTCTGCTCTGCCTACATACGTGTCCCTGTAGCCCGTCACAGAGCCGTCCACGTCATGGAAGATGGAGTTCTTATCCCCGTCCAGATCATTCTCATCGAACCACTGGCCCGGACGCCCGAAGAATGCCCTCAGACCCACCTGTCACAAACAATAGGTTTTAAAAGACAGACATGACAAAACACAACCAGTGACTTACAAAGATATGTATGGCCTAAAAAGTGATGATGCGCAATTTGGTGTGCAGGTTTCCTAACTTTGATCTTATAGGTCAATAGTATTTGAGAGTTGAGCTGAATGTATATTATGGTCGTATTCATTAATATAGACTGTAGCAAAACGTTCCTAATGAATTCAACCCAGGTGTCAGTGATGAGCGTTCAACAAAAGTCCTTGAAAGCCATTTTGAAAAGGGACATTTTGAGTTTAGTCAAGCTTGAAAAGTTGAGTCAAGCTTGTCACCACATCCGACACTAGAGGGCTCTCCAATTCAGAATGACTTTCATCCAGAACCTCCCCTTCGCTCTCCCCATCTCTCAGCATGGGGTCTCCACCCAACCACAGGTTCCAGTAAAATTCCAACTCAGTAACTCAGCTCTCTGCTGTGTTCCAGGACAATAGAGATTTTTCCAACAGATAAGACTGAACCAACGGCCAAAAGGAAACAGGCAGAGGGAAAGAGTGCATGCAGGAAAACAGTGTCTTATCCCTGCACTTCCAAATCAAAGCTTTCAATGTAAACACAAGTGGCACAAAAACTAAACTAGGCCCATCAGAATGGAATCATGACCATGTGCAAACAAGCAGACGGAGGTTTCAGATGGTTATTTTGCCTGATTTGGCAAAGGAAAACTCCATAGACACTAATGTTTCAGTCAGTGACCTTTATCAAATCATATCAAATATAAGTTTATTGGTCACATACACGGTGTAGAAGATGTTATAGCAGATGAAGATAAATGCTTATGCTACTAGCTCCAAACAATGCAGTAAAATGTCAAACATATACACAAATAATACCATTTTTTTATCTTGAAATGTCAGAACGAATCCAATCCGAATAGCACATAACAGTAATGCAATCTATATGTATATACACCAGATTAATCTACTAAGAATGATATAGGGTGGGCTATGTAAAAAAAAACAGTTTATAAAAATACATAAGCAGTGTGTAGAAACAGTGTAACTAAAATGCAATGTACAGTAGTAGAAATATTAGAACATATTATTTAAATACATAGTACAAAACCCGATGGCAAAATGGATAGAATTGCACAAATTTTTCTTATCAGACTTTTTGTTTGTAACATCATTATTACGTCAGTATTTGAGAACAACAGAGACGAGGCAATGGCCCTTCTCCTGAAGTGTGCAATCGTAAACTCCCCCTCGTGGATTTAAAAGGAAAGGATTGGTCTAAGGAATATGGCAAACTCCCTACACCATACCTACACCAATCCAATGCTTTTCAATGCATGAGGGTCAGAGAATGAGTGTGCACTTCTAGGAAGAAAGGTGGAGTGATGTGATGGCTACTCACAGTGGGCTGGAAGCTGAGCTTGGACAGGTTGTTGCGTGGTGTGAGCTGCCAGGTGTTCTTTAGGTTGAAGCCCACCGCGCTGGTGAAACGTTCCTTTGTCGGGATGTAATTTCGGAATGTGCTCTGAGTGATCCGCACAGGACCGTCATAGATCTGGAAGCCGCGGATCGGGAACGTCCTTTAACAAATCCGTATGAGAGTCACACAACAAACATGACTGGAGTCACACCGAGCTAACACAAACAAAACAAGTCACGTTACGTTCAAGACAGCATCAGCTGATCCAGAGCATCTACACTGACTGTACAAAACATTAAGAATACCTGCTCTTTCCATGACAGACTGACCAGGTGAATCCAGATTAAAGCTATTATCCCTTATTGATGTCACTTGTTAAATCCACTACAATCAGTGTAGATGAAGGGGAGGAGACAGGTTAAAGAAGGATTTTTAATCCTTGATACAATTAAGACATGGATTGTGTATGTGTGCCATTCAGAGTGTGAATGGGCAGGACAAGGCAGCAGCTACTCCTCCTGGGATCCAAACATAAAGCACTTACATTACATTAAATCAAATCAAAAGATAAAACAGTACATCATATAACATTATTACACTACTACATATCTAAAATTTAAAAAAACGTTTGATACCACTATACAACAATATCACAGTGCATGTGTGTCCATGTGTCTGTGTCTCTTCACAGTCCCTGTCGTTCCATGAGATGTATTTTTTCTTTGTTTTTTAAAATCTGATTCTACTGCTTGCATCAGTTACCTGATGTGGAATAGTACCATGTAGTCATGGCTCTATGTAGTACTGTGCGTCTCCCATAGTCTGTTCTGGACTTTGAAGAGACCTCTGTTGTCATGTCTTGTGGGGTATGCATGGGTGTCCGTACATTCAGCTTGTCAACACCTCTTTCAAAAAACAAGAGGTCATGAAGTCCATCTCTCTTCCACTTTGAGCCATGAAAGATTGACATGCATGTCATTAATGTTAGCTCTCCGTGTACTTTTAAGGGCCAGCCGTGCTGCCCTGTTCTGAGTCAACTGCAACTCAATATTAGGAAGGTGTTCTTAATGTTTTGTACATTCAGTGTATAGCTATTTATAACACCGGAGAGAAACATTAGGCCTATTGCTAGCTTCATCAGCTTGTTGTCTTATCAGTGTAACAGTATAATTTTAAACCGTCCCCTCGCCCATACCCGGGCGCGAACCAGGGACCTTCTGCACACAACGACAACAGTCACCCTCGAAGCATCGTTACCCATCGCTCCACAAAAGCCGCGGCCCTTGCAGAGCAAGGGGAACTACTACTTCAAGGTCTCAGAGCAAGTGATGTAACCGATTGAAACGCTATTTAGCGCACACCGCTAACTAAGCTAGCCGTTTCACATCCGTTACACTCACCCCCCTTTTGACCTTCCTCCTTTTTCCGCAGCAACCAGTAATCCGGGTCAACAGCATCAATGTAACAGTATAATTTTAAACCGTCCCCTCGCCCATACCCGGGCGCGAACCAGGGACCTTCTGCACACATCAACAACAGTCACCCTCGAAGCATCGTTACCCATCGCTCCACAAAAGCCACGGCTCTTGCAGAGCAAGGGGAACTACTACTTAAAGGTCTCAGAGCAAGTGACGTAACCGATTGAAACGCTATTTAGCGCACACCGCTAACTAAGCTAGCCGTTTCACATCCGTTACATCAGCTTGTTGTCTCATCAGCGGGGAAAAACAGTCATATAAGTCTAACTAGATAACAGAAGGATATGTTGTTTTGTCTCACTCTGAAAAGCCTGGCTGTGACCAAACATCTAACCGTTAGTGTGGTCAGGAAGTGTGTAAAAAGGCCAGAGAGGGATGACAGGGCCATCATGAATGAGGGAGCAGTTGGAGAAATCAGGGCATGCGGCAATTAGCTGTTACCACGTTTTACAGCCTCCAAAGAGGGAGCTGCCAGAGAAGGGGATATGCAAAGCACCAGATGTTAGGAACTTTATATCACCCTTTATGTAGTATGACTTTGCTTATAAATAATTTTGTAAGCAATAACTTAGTGCTTATGGAGACTTTATAAATGTTCTTTAATTCCTTTCTAAGTTGTAGTTTGTTTAAAGTGTGACCAAACCCTCAACTCTGATATACCAACCTGTCATACAGGCTCCTTACCAATTGTGTTTTTTTGGGTGCTGTTTTGAACTTTTTTGAACATAATGTTTCTGCCATCGTTTCTTATGACCGAAAAAAGCTTCTGGACATCAGAACAGCGATTTCTCACCTTGAACTGGATAATATTTTTTCTTTAATGAGTCGTAAGTAAAGGATATACTGCTCCTCCCGGACCAGGCCCAAATCCCTGTTATTCATATGAAGAGGAGACGTTGTTACAGAGGTCGTAGAGCCGGATGCCTGGCGAGACTGCGTCAGCGAGTGGATAATCCGCCTTTACCCTCCATTATACTGGCAAACATACAATCACTTGAGAATAAACTGGATGAGCTCCGTTCGAGACTATCCTATCAATGGGACATTAAAAACGGTAATATCCTGTTTCATCAAGTCGTAGCTGAACAAGGACATGGATAATATACAGTTAGCTGTGTTTTCCGTGCATCGGCAAGACAGAACAGCAGCCTCCTCCGGAAAGATCAGGGAGGGTGGTGTGTCTTTGTCAACAACAGCTTGTGTGCAATCTCTTATATTAAGAAAGTCTCAAGGTTTTGTTCACCTGAGTTAGAGTGCCTCATGGTAAGCTGTAGACAACACTATTCTTCATAGCTGTCTATTATCCACCACACACCGATGCTGGCACTAAGACCGCACTAAACAAGCTGTATAAGGCCATAAGCAAACAAGAAAATACTCATTCAGAGGCGGCGCTCTTAGTGGCTGGGGACTTTAATGTAGGAAAACTGAAATCTGTTCTACCTCATTTTTATCAGCATGTCACATGTGCAACCAGAGGGGGGAAACAAACTCTAGATCACCTTTACTCCACACACACAGAAGTGTACAAAGCTCCCTCTCACCCTCTATTTGGCAAATCTGATCATAACTCTATCCTCCTGATTCCTGCTTACAAGCAAAAATTCAAACAGGAAGTACCAGTGATGCGCTCAACACAGAAGTGGATGCTAAGCTACAGTACCGTCTCGCTAGCACATACTGGAATATGTTCCGGGATTCATCCGATGGCATTGTGGAGTATACCACATCAGTTACCGGCTTCATTAATACATGCATCTACGACGCCGTCCCTACAGTGAACATACGTACATATCCCAACCAGAAGCCAAGAGTAAGGCCATAATGTATTATTCTAGCCCAGCCACAATTTAGATTTTGGCCACTAGATGGCAGCAGTGTATGTATCAAGTTTTAGACTGATCCAATGAACCACTGCATATCTGTTCAAAATGTTGTATTAAGACTGCCCAAATGTCCCTATTTGGTTTATTAATACATTTTCATAATTGTGCACTCTCCTCAAACAATAGCCTGGTATTCTTTCACTGTAATAGCTACTGTAAATTGGACAGTGCAGTTAGATTAACAAGAATTTAAGCTTGTTGCTTACAACCTCATGTAAATCACATTAGCCTACGGTAGTTCAACCATCCTGCGGGGGGGGCACTGAATCTGTATTATCCACGCCAAACTTCGTGCAAACCCAGATTAAAAAGAATTTAAGCTTTCTGCCCATATCAGATATGTCTATGTCGTGGGAAATGTTCTTGTTACTTACAACCTCATGCTAATCACATTAGCCTACGTTAGCTCAACCGTCCAGCGGGGGGACAACGTTAAAGGTTAAACATTCACAAGGCCGCAGGGCCAGAGTGATTACCAGGACGCGTACTCGGAGCATTCGCTGAAGAGCTGGCACTGACATCTTCAACCTCTCCCTGACCCAGTCTGTAATACCTACATGTTTCAAGCAGACAACCATAGTCCCTGTGGCCAAGAACACTGAGGTAACCTGCCTAGATGACTACCGCCTCGTAGCACTCACATCTGCGGCCATGAAATGCTTTGAAAGGCCGGTCATGGCTCCCTCCAATTAGCATACCACCCTAACAGATCTACAGATAACGCAATCTCTATTGCACTCCACACGGCCCTTTCCCAGCTGGATACAAGGAACACCTACTTGAGAATGCTGTTCATTGACTACAGATCAGCATTCAACAACATAGTGCCCTCCAAGTTCACTAAGCGAAGGACCCTGGGACTGAACACCTTCCTCTGCAACTGGATCTTGGAGTACATCACTGGGGATGAGCTTCCTGCCATCCAGGACCTCTATAAAAGGCTCCTTAACAGCTTCTACACCCAAGCCATAAGACAGTTAATCAAATGGCTACACAGACTATTTTCATTGACCCCCTTTTTTAATCGTATTTTTTATATATATTTTTGCACCGAGTCTCCTGCACAGGCTTGATGTACACTCACTGGACTCTAACCACACACTCACACATATTTCACACACACACACACACACACACATTTCTTCACATACGCTGCTCCTATTCTGTTTATTATCTATGCATAGTCACTTTACCCCGAACTACATGTACATATTACATCAATTACCTCAACTAACCCATACCCCTGCAAATTGACTCAGTACCAGTACACCTTGTATATAGCCTTGTTATTGTATTGTGTTACTATTTTTCCTTTAGTTTATTTAACAAATGTTTCTTACTTTTTTGTTGTAAATCATGCAGCGCCTTGTGTCACGGTCGCAGATTTTATGTGTCGTATATCGACTGAAAGCTTAAATTCTTGTTAATATAACTGCACTGTCCAATTTACAGTAGCATGGCATTTACAAATGCCATGCTATTGTTTGAGAGCTCCTAACAACAATACACTTTTTTCACCGCGACAGGTTTGATAAATTCACCTCTGAAGGTGAAATGTGTACTTACATTCTGAAATCTTGCTCTGATTTATCATCGAAAGGGTCCCAGAGATAACATGAAGTGTCGTTTTGTTAGATAAAATCATTTTTCATATCGTAAAAAGGTCCATATAGCATGCACAATCGATTTTGTATTTCCACTCGTCCAATTTGCAAAGAAAGGAATCTGTGAAAATCTAACCCTAAACTTTGTTTCAACTAGTCAAATCACGTTCGTATGTATTCCTCCGAGATCCTAGAATGTAACCAGACTTCACTATATCATTAGGTGTGTAGTATATCCTATAGGACACCAAATTTGGTCAGAGAGCGACGCCTTTATGGCACGCCGATGACGAGGGCGGTCTTCACTTGATTGACTGTAACTTTGTCAAATAAGCACCTAATTGGGGTCAAACAAAGCTAGCTAAATAACCAATGAGCTGGGCTTTACGGTAGTATGCAGAAAACCAGTATCTGTCACACAATGTTGCTGCTAACCTTGTACGACATCAAGCCTTTTCCTTTTGGACAAAAATTATAAGAATATGGAGAGTTATGAAGTTATGGAAACTGGGTGTTTTGCAAATGTTGAACTTATAATATGGCTACTAATATTGGAAAAGCTCAATCAAAGTCCAAGTATACAGATTTGACGATATTCTTACAGAAAAATGTAATGTGAATGTAAATGTCTCCTTCACGATTTGCCCAAATGTACCTGGGTGACTTCACACTAAATGTCATGTAGGTCTGAATCTGTCGGAAAATTTCCACATACACTGCTGCCATCTTGTGGACACCATAAGAATTACAACCAGAGTGATGGCTAGGTTGGGGACCTTTCTGTTGCATTTCAAAGATGGTGGTAGAAAAAAAGAAAAAAAACAGTTGTTTTTTTTCTTTGTATTTTCTTCTACCAGATCTGTTGTGTTTATATTCTCCTACATTCAATTCACATTTCCACAAACTTCAAGGTGTTTCCTTTCAAATAGAACCAAGAATATGCATATCCTTGCTTCAGGGCCTGAGCTACTGGTAGTTAGATTTGGGTATGACATTTTAGATGAAAATTGAACAATAATGCCTAACCCTAATCTTATATTAAGACCAAAAAGCACATTTTTGTTCTCATGAATTCTTTTACATATAGCCAATTTTGACTTTGCAGCTAACGGAAATCGCTCAGTTCTTCCTCAAGGACAAGACACATCCCAATAAACGTTCAATGCTCTCTTTTTTTCTACTGAAAAATGTTTTCCATTGCATACCTTAATGAACCCGAACCTGAGGACGGTCTCTCTGACTGTGGGTGGGTTACAGCCTGCTCCCTGTCCCTGATCCGAGTGCTCTTCGGCAAGTGCTCGCCGTGACTGTGACTGTTTCTCAGTCTATAATTTCTCATTGGTCACTGTAAGCAACGCTTTGATTATTTTTTTCCTTTCAGTCACTGTTTATCAAAGGAGGCTTACGACGCGGATGGAGGAAATTGGTTCTCAGGAAACACAGAAGTGATAGAAACATTAAAAAAACATTTATCCTATTACAGGAAGTTAGTCAAAGCAGTACTTCCCCTACAAGAGCAATGCACCTCTCCAACACTATCTGCAATTTTTTATTACAGTATTTTTCACACGCGTGCACACACACGAGAACATACACGCACACACACACACACACGAACACACACACACACCTGTTCCTGGGTAGTGTCCTCATCTTGCCGTCTGCTCCTCCCTGGCCCCAGTACTTGTTCTGGCCTCCGTTGAAGCCACGGTTCCGGCTCTCTCCCACAAACAGAGACTGAGTCACTTCCTGACTGGAACCCTCGTCCTTGGGATAACTACCGTCACTGACAGAGGGAGAGGAAAGGGACAGGATGTGTTTTTGAGCATAAGTGTATGTGTAGTGGGTGTGTTAGGAATGTACAGACAGAAACACAGGTGTAGAAACAGACACAGGAGCCTTGGTACATACCTCGCAAAGGAGAGTCCCACCCCATTGTCTGCAAATCTATAACCAGAGAGAATGAACGTATCATTCATTCTGCATTGTAGACGTGCACTGTGTGAGAGCTCCACTGAGTAGGGCTAACCCAGAAGTGTAGGAGTCACCAGTTCAATGTCATCCATAGAATTGAGGACTGAGAAATAGGAAGTCCTGGCCCTTTGCCACATCCGAGATGGCCACTTGATAACATGTTAGCTTAGCATGCTAGCTACTAATTCTAATGCAAGTTGCTACAGTAAAACCTGAGTCACTTCTGAGACACTTTTCTCTGTGTAAATCATACAGGGACATCGAAGACAGAAGCGATGACATGTGACTACTGCACAGCACATTGATGAACAAGGATACAGTAACCACATTCATGGGCTCAATGAGATGACATCACAGCACTCACCCAGAGTTCTGAATGGTAATGTCACCGCCTCGTATCCAGGCTCCGAGGTCATTGTTCTTAAAGGCGATGAGTGTGTCGATGAGAGCAGCCACCCTGGGACGGTTTGGGTCTGCATTCTCATGTGGACGGAACCTGAAACAGACCCATGTGTAATATGAGTATAGAAACACACACACTCTTGATCTTTCTCTCTGACACACAGATACACATACTCTTAGAAAATACACACAGACAAACACTATGCACAGACAAACACTACGCACACAGACAAACACACACAGACAAACACTATGCACACAGACAAACACTACGCACACAGACAAACAAACACACACAGCGTAAGCAGTGGTCTTAGATGGCCTAAGCTATTTTCTTTTTATCTGTTGAAGAAGAGGCTTGTATTTGGACAGACTGGTGCAGATTGGAGCCTTGTTTTGTCTGTAAACACAAACCTGCCAGACCCTCCAGACTACTGTACAAGGAGAGTACCGACCAGTACAGGCTATCAAAGTACAGTACAGACCATACCATATAAACTACATACCATCTACAGTAAGTGCTGTAGAGATAGATACTAACTAAACCACAGCCTACTAGACCAAGTAAATATATAGACAATGATTGATCCAAATGATTGATGATCCCTGCATGTCGAAATTTAATTGTAAATGCAATGTAGTTTGACCTGTATTCTTACCTGGCGTTGTTGTCCAGACACAGGTACTCCCGGGGGTCTGCAGCACTGGCATTGGTGGTCTTCACACCTTTATCAATGAAGAGCCCAGCCTGGGTAACACAAACAGGTATGGGAACTATGGTCATAAAGGAGTCGGACAGTTTTACATATTTTGCATGAGAGTGTCGTAATAGCACACAGTGGCAACTCTGTAAAATAGATATATTGTCAAATGTACGGGATATAAGAGTGTAGTGTGTAATGTGCAGTTCAAGTGTGAATGCAATGTAATGAGACTGTGTATATACCATAGGTATACACTACCGGTCAAAAGTTTTAGAACACCTATTCATTCAAGGGTTTTCTATATTTTTGCTATTTTCTACATTGTAGAATAATAGTGAAGACATCAAAACTATGAAATAACACATATATGGGATCATGTGGTAACCAAAAGTGTTAAACAAATCAAAATATATTTGATATTTGAGCTTCTTCAAACAGCCACCCTTTGCCTTGATAACAGCTTTGCACACTCTTGGCATTCTCTCAACCAGCTTCATGAGGTAGTCACCTGGAATGCATTTTAATTACTAGGTGTGCCTTCTTAAAAGTTAAGTTGTGGAATTTCTTTAATTATTAATGTGTTTGAGCCAATCAGTTGTGTTGCGACAAGGTAGGGTTGGAAGATGGTCTTTTACCAAATAAGGCTAAGTCCATATTATGGCAAAAGACCAAGTCCATATTATGGCAAGAACAGCTCAAATAAGCAAAGAGAAATGACAGTCCATCATTACTTTAAGACATGAAGGTCAGTCAATCCGGAACATTTCAAGAACTTTGAAAGATTCTTCAAGTGCAGTTGCAAAAACCATCAAGTGCTATGATGAAACTGGCTCTCATGAGGACCGCCACAGGAATGGAAGACCCAGAGTTACCTCTGCTGCAGAGGATAAGTTCATTAGAGTTAACTGCACCTCAGAAATTACAGCCCAAATAAATGCTTCAGAGTTCAAGTAACAGACACATCTCAACATCAACTGTTCAGAGGAGACTGTGTGAATCAGGCCTTCATGGTTGTATTTCTGCAAAGAAACCACTGCTAAAGGACACCAATGCGAAGAAGAGACTTGCTTGGGCCAAGAAACACGATCAATGGACATTAGACCGGTGGAAATTTGGCCTTTGGTCTGGAGTCCAAATTGGACATTTTTGGTTCTAATCGACGTGTCTTTGTGAGACGAGGTGTGGGTGAACAGATGATCCCCGCATGTGTATTTCCCACCGTAAAGCATGGAGGAGGAGGTGTTATGGTGTGGGGATGTGTTGCTGGTGACACTGTCTGTGATTTTGTTGTAGAATTCAAGGCACACTTAACCAGCATGGCTACCACAGCATTCTGCAGCGATACGCCATCCCATCTGGTTTGGGATTAGTGGGACTATCATTTGTTTTTCAACAGGACAATGACCCAACACACCTCCAGGCTGTGATGGAGTGCTGCATCAGATGACCTGGCCTCCACAATCCCCCGACCTCATCCAAATTGATCCAAATTGATATGGTTTGGAGTGAGTCGGATCGCAGAGTGAAGGAAAAGCAGCCAACAAGTCCTCAGAATATGTGGGAACTCCTTCAAGACTGTTGTAAAAGCATTCTAGGTGAAGCTGGTCATCAAGGCAAAGGGTGGCTATTTGAAGAATCTCAAATATAAAATATATTTTGATTTGTTTTTTGGTTACTACATGATCCATATGTGTTATTTTATAGTTTTGATGTCTTCACTATTATTCTACAATGTGGAAAATAGTAAAAATAAAGAAAAACCCTTGAAGGAGTAGCTGTTCTAAAACGTTTGACCAGTAGTGTATAACTGAAGCAGTCTTGAGACTGTAAGCTCACTCCTTATGAGAGAGGCACTTGTGGGCAATGGGCTCCCAGTTCACCTAACCTAATTTTGCTATTAAGAGAAAAGTAAGAGAAAATACAAAGAAAAAGGCATGCATTTTTTTGTATTTTGTTTGTACCATCATCTTTGAAATGTAAGAGAAAGGCCATAATGTATTATTCTAGCCCAGGTGCAATTTAGATTTTGGCCACTAGATGGCAGCAGTATATGTGCAATGTTTTAGACTGATCCAACTAACCATTTTTTATTTTACCTTTATTTAACTAGGCAAGTCAGTTTTAAGAACAAATTCTTATTTTCAATGATGGCCTAGGAACAGTGGGTTAACTGCCTTGTTCAGGAGCAGAACGACAGCTCGGGGATTTGAACTTGCAACCTTTCTGTTACTAGTCTAACGCATAGCTGTTGCATAGCTGTTGTATCAAAACTGCCCAAATGTGCCTAATTGGTTTATTAATACAAGTTCATAATACAGGTACATAATTGTGCACTCTCCTCAAACAATAGCATGGTATTCTTTCACTGTAATAGCTACTGTAAATTGAACAGTGCAGTTAGATTAACAAGAATTTAAGCTTGTTGCTTACAACCTCATGCTAATCACATTAGCCTACATTAGCTCAACCATCCCGCGGTGGGGACATCGATCCTGTATTATCCATGCCAAACTTGGTGCAAAACCATGCCCACTGGTAACCTAGCAACATTCAAAGCCATGCTGATTGGTCAGAGTTTGGACGTTCCCTTGTGCCTGCCATGCCACTGACTGCGGGAGACGAGCAGTTTCACAGCATCGTTTGAAATGAGCTAAACGAAAGGAAAGAAACATGTGACTCTGTAGAAAACTAACATTACATGATTGTCAGTAATAGTGAATCAATGGCAATTCGGGAAAATGCAAGTATGGGTGGAAATGTTTTGTTTTGGTGGGGATTCCATCTCTAACGTTCCTCCTTCTCTCGCGCACCTTTGCTTCGTCACAGGAAACAACCGAACTCTGACCAATCAGTGCAGCTTTTAATGTTGCTATGTTTCTCGTGGGCGTGGTTTTGCACTAAGTTTGGCATGGATGAAAAGGATGCATGCATGTGTCAGGTTTTGAGTGAGAGCTGGCATCCTGTATGTGGAAGAAATCAGACAATTGGAAGAGCCCTTACTACGTTGTGTATGTGATCCCTGCGGGAATTTAAAGCCAAGACCTCGGTGTTGTTAGCGCCATGCTTTTACCAGCTGAGCCACACAGAACCACAGTGTTTTTGTCTTTTACACAGTGCTGCCAGTGAGTGGTACCTTAAAGTTGGAGTGCACACGGTTGTTGTAGAAGATCCCCAGAGGGGTCAGTTCTGCCCGGGTCTCTGGAAACAGCCCATGGGAGTCCCCTGTGGATGAGCTGTGGAACACATACCATATCCCAGCATCCTTTAGGATGACATGGGGGGGGTGAATGGAGTGAAAAATAATAATGGTCCTGGAGTAATAATCAATCACATGTATTTAGAAGCTCTTTTTACATCAGTAGATGTCACAAAGCGTTTATACAGAAACCCAGTCTAAAACCCCTAAGAGCAAGCAATGCAGATGTAAAAGCACGCGGCTAGGAAAAGCTCCCTAGAAAGACAGGAACCTAGGAAGAAACCTAGAGGAACCAGGCTCTGAGGAGTGGCCAGTCCTCTTCTGGCTGTGCCCGGTGGAGATTATAAGAGTACATGGCCATTAAGGCCAGATCGTTCTACAAAATGTTAAAATGTTCATAGATGACCAGCGGTGTCAAACAATAATCAACGTGATAATAGAGGGTGCAACAAGTCAGCACCTCAGGAGTAAATGTCAGTTTGCTTTTCATAGCCGAGCATTCAGAGTTCGAGACAGCAGGTATGAGAGATTTCTCTCTCTCTCTCTCTCATACCTGCTGTCTCGAACTCTGAATGCTCGGCTATGAAAAGGGAGAGAGAGAGAACTGCACAGAGAGAGTACTGTCATTGAGTATTGCACAGTGAGAGTACTGTCATTGAGTATTGCACAGTGAGAGTACTGTCATTGAGTATTGCACAGTGAGAGTACTGTCATTGAGTATAATGCACAGGCACATTGATACAATTGTGCTTGAACTAGAACAGTAAGGTCTTGATGTTGAACTTTATCTCCTGGTTGAAGCCATCATTTATTGCTGTTGATGTAAAAGTAAGAACCCAATATCTCCCCAGATTTATCACCTCATCACATGAGATGAACCGGTAAGCCACAGCCTTAGATCCTTATGAGTGGCTAAACCTTAAAGCTGGGGGGGGCTCACCAGATGTACAGTCTCAGTCCCCTGCTGATCTTTATTCATTCATTATTAAACAGTGTTGTTTTGTTGGTAGGCAGAGATGCTTATTACAGTCATACCTGGGAGCCAGCAGCAGCGTTGCTTATGAGGTTATTATTGGGATTGGCGATCCAGAACGTAGACACTGCCCTAAAACAACACACACACACCGAGCAGACAGACAGACACACAGGGAGGATGAAAGGGCATTAGAGGTGTCTCCAGGCTAACTGATTGTTAATATCAGGATCTATTCATTTAATAAGAACAGTGACTCCTGTTATCCATGGAATAATTCACCTCTCCCATATAAATCCTGTCCAGGGACGGTTCTGCCAACACACACACACACACACACACACACACACACAGTCCTCCAAAAACAGCGCCTGCTGCTCCCCAAACAGACCTCCTTTTCAACCTCTCCAGAAACAGAAATACATCTCATGCAGCGGTGTGGTTGATTTTGCAGGGAAAAGACGGCCCTATCACTCTCACACAGAGGACATGAACCCTTTGTCTTCTCTCAAGGTTGGCCTGTCCAACCCAGTAAAACCTGACACACCACACCCCACAGTAGGCCTGTCCAACCCAGTAAAACCTGACACACCACACCCCACAGTAGGCCTGTCCAACCCAGTAAAACCTGACACACCACACCCCACAGTAGGCCTGTCCAACCCAGTAAAACCTGACACACCACACCCCACAGTAGGCCTGTCCAACCCAGTAAAACCTGACACACCACACCCCACAATAGGCCTGTCCAACCCAGTAAAACCTGGGACACACACACACCCCACAGTAGGCCTGTCCAACCCAGTAAAACCTGACACACCACACCCCACAGTAGGCCTGTCCAACCCAGTAAAACCTGACACACCACACCCCACAGTAGGCCTGTCCAACCCAGTAAAACCTGACACACACCACACCCCACAGTAGGCCTGTCCAACCCAGTAAAACCTGACACACCACACCCCACAGTAGGCCTGTCCAACCCAGTAAAACCTGACACACCACACCCCACAATAGGCCTGTCCAACCCAGTAAAACCTGACACACCACACCCCACAGTAGGCCTGTCCAACCCAGTAAAACCTGACACACCACACCCCACAATAGGCCTGTCCAACCCAGTAAAACCTGACACACCACACCCCACAGTAGGCCTGTCCAACCCAGTAAAACCTGGCACACCACACCCCACAGTAGGCCTGTCCAACCCAGTAAAACCTGACACACCACACCCCACAGTAGGCCTGTCCAACCCAGTAAAACCTGACACACCACACCCCACAGTAGGCCTGTCCAACCCAGTAAAACCTGGCACACCACACCCCACAGTAGGCCTGTCCAACCCAGTAAAACCTGACACACCACACCCCACAGTAGGCCTGTCCAACCCAGTAAAACCTGACACACCACACCCCACAGTAGGCCTGTCCAACCCAGTAAAACCTGACACACCACACCCCACAGTAGGCCTGTCCAACCCAGTAAAACCTGACACACCACACCCCACAGTAGGCCTGTCCAACCCAGTAAAACCTGACACACCACACCCCACAGTAGGCCTGTCCAACCCAGTAAAACCTGACACACACCACACCCCACAGTAGGCCTGTCCAACCCAGTAAAACCTGACACACCACACCCCACAGTAGGCCTGTCCAACCCAGTAAAACCTGACACACACCACACCCCACAGTAGGCCTGTCCAACCCAGTAAAACCTGACACACCACACCCCACAGTAGGCCTGTCCAACCCAGTAAAACCTGGCACACCACACCCCACAGTAGGCCTGTCCAACCCAGTAAAACCTCGCACACCACACCCCACAGTAGGCCTGTCCAACCCAGTAAAACCTGACACACCACACTCCACAGTAGGCCTGTCCAACCCAGTAAAACCTGGCACACCACACCCCACAGTAGGCCTGTCCAACCCAGTAAAACCTGACACACCACACCCCACAGTAGGCCTGTCCAACCCAGTAAAACCTGGCACACCACACCCCACAGTAGGCCTGTCCAACCCAGTAAAACCTGACACACCACACCCCACAGTAGGCCTGTCCAACCCAGTAAAACCTGGCACACCACACCCCACAGTAGGCCTGTCCAACCCAGTAAAACCTGGCACACCACACCCCACCCCACAGTAGGCCTGTCCAACCCAGTAAAACCTGGCACACCACACCCCACAGTAGGCCTGTCCAACCCAGTAAAACCTGACACACCACACCCCACAGTAGGCCTGTCCAACCCAGTAAAACCTGGCACACCACACCCCACAGTAGGCCTGTCCAACCCAGTAAAACCTGACACACCACACCCCACAGTAGGCCTGTCCAACCCAGTAAAACCTGGCACACCACACCCCACAGTAGGCCTGTCCAACCCAGTAAAACCTGACACACCACACCCCACAGTAGGCCTGTCCAACCCAGTAAAACCTGGCACACCACACCCCACAGTAGGCCTGTCCAACCCAGTAAAACCTGGCACACCACACCCCACAGTAGGCCTGTCCAACCCAGTAAAACCTGGCACACCACACCCCACAGTAGGCCTGTCCAACCCAGTAAAACCTGGCACACCACACCCCACAGTAGGCCTGTCCAACCCAGTAAAACCTGGCACACCACACCCCACAGTAGGCCTGTCCAACCCAGTAAAACCTGACACACCACACCCCACAGTAGGCCTGTCCAACCCAGTAAAACCTGACACACACCACACCCCACAATAGGCCTGTCCAACCCAGTAAAACCTGACACACCACACCCCACAGTAGGCCTGTCCAACCCAGTAAAACCTGACACACACCACACCCCACAATAGGCCTGTCCAACCCAGTAAAACCTGACACACCACACCCCACAGTAGGCCTGTCCAACCCAGTAAAACCTGACACACCACACCCCACAGTAGGCCTGTCCAACCCAGTAAAACCTGACACACCACACCCCACAGTAGGCCTGTCCAACCCAGTAAAACCTGACACACCACACCCCACAGTAGGCCTGTCCAACCCAGTAAAACCTGGCACACCACACCCCACAGTAGGCCTGTCCAACCCAGTAAAACCTGGCACACCACACCCCACAGTAGGCCTGTCCAACCCAGTAAAACCTGGCACACCACACCCCACAGTAGGCCTGTCCAACCCAGTAAAACCTGACACACCACACCCCACAGTAGGCCTGTCCAACCCAGTAAAACCTGACACACCACACCCCACAGTAGGCCTGTCCAACCCAGTAAAACCTGACACACCACACCCCACAGTAGGCCTGTCCAACCCAGTAAAACCTGGCACACCACACCCCACAGTAGGCCTGTCCAACCCAGTAAAACCTGACACACCACACCCCACAGTAGGCCTGTCCAACCCAGTAAAACCTGACACACCACACCCCACAGTAGGCCTGTCCAACCCAGTAAAACCTGGCACACCACACCCCACAGTAGGCCTGTCCAACCCAGTAAAACCTGACACACACCACACCCCACAGTAGGCCTGTCCAACCCAGTAAAACCTGACACACCACACCCCACAGTAGGCCTGTCCAACCCAGTAAAACCTGACACACCACACCCCACAGTAGGCCTGTCCAACCCAGTAAAACCTGACACACACCACACCCCACAGTAGGCCTGTCCAACCCAGTAAAACCTGACACACCACACCCCACAATAGGCCTGTCCAACCCAGTAAAACCTGACACACCACACCCCACAGTAGGCCTGTCCAACCCAGTAAAACCTGACACACCACACCCCACAGTAGGCCTGTCCAACCCAGTAAAACCTGACACACCACACCCCACAGTAGGCCTGTCCAACCCAGTAAAACCTGACACACCACACCCCACAGTAGGCCTGTCCAACCCAGTAAAACCTGACACACCACACCCCACAGTAGGCCTGTCCAACCCAGTAAAACCTGACACACCACACCCCACAGTAGGCCTGTCCAACCCAGTAAAACCTGACACACCACACCCCACAGTAGGCCTGTCCAACCCAGTAAAACCTGACACACCACACCCCACAGTAGGCCTGTCCAACCCAGTAAAACCTGACACACCACACCCCACAGTAGGCCTGTCCAACCCAGTAAAACCTGACACACCACACCCCTTACTTCCATTACTCTTCTTCTTGAGCTATATTTTTTCCTCATTTCTGCCTCTTTTCACTTTCATTCTGTTCCTCTAATTTCCCCTCTGTCAAAGTTTACTCTTTCTCGGCCAGACAAGTATTTCCTGTGTCTTACTTGCACTCCATGCTCGGCGAAGGTGTATAGTTCTTATACACTTTGTCTCGGATGCTGGTGCACATGGTCTCGTTGCGGTCGGTGGGCAGGAGTGTTCCTGGTCGGGTCACCAAACCCAGGTTGTGGAAGAACGTGTTCCTCTGCTCCATCCCGTCCTCCAGGAAGAAACAGTGACCCAGGGTGTCATAGCCTACAGTGTCCTTCACCTGGAGAGGAGAAACATTTGGGCAACGCTACACACCAATGACAGGAGCAGAGCAGGAAAGCAGCTTGGAGTTACTGCATCATGTTATCTGAATGATGGTCGATTCACTTTCTCAGCGCATTTGACATTCATTTATTTCATGACTGGCGTCATATGGTCATCATTTCCCCAAGTTTTATCACACATACGGCACATACACACACACCAGGGCTGGAGTCAATTCGAAATAAAGACAGTCAATTCATGAAGTAAACTTAAATTACATCTATTTTCAATGATAAATCAATAAACTGAGAAGTTTTTCAAAAGTATTTTCTTTTTAATAAAAACAATAATTAAAATCACTTCCTGAATTGACTGCCTTCAATTATAATTGACCCCAGCCCTGACACACACGTTCACACACATACAGCACACACACCAGCAGGCCATTGGTGGCGTGGATGGTGATGCAGCGGGAGAAGGAGTGGTGGATGGAGAGGCCGTCCACGTAGGCTGGTTCCCGGTAGCCCCCTCGCCAGTCAACATCCCCACAGCGGTGGAAGTGGACCGGGTAGCGGCCCTGCTCCTGCTGCCCCATGTTCCTCAGCTCCACGTGGGACAGGTGCACCGAAGTGAAGTTCCCAAATATCTGAGGAGAAATGGGGTAGAGAGAGAGAGAGAGAGAATAAGCTGTGTTGTACTGTGCTGTGTTGTGTGCTGTGCTGTGCTGTGCTGTGCTGTGCTGTGCTGTGGTGTGTTGTGCGGTGTGGTGTATTGTGCTGTGCTGTGGTGTGCGGTGTGTTGTACTGTGCTGTGTGGTGTGGTGTGTTGTGCTGTGTGCTGTCTTGTGGAGTGCTGTCTTGTGGAGTGCTGTCTTGTGGAGTGCTGTCTTGTGGAGTGCTGTCTTGTGGAGTGCTGTCTTGTGGAGTGCTGTCTTGTGGAGTGCTGTCTTGTGGAGTGCTGTCTTGTGGAGTGCTGTCTTGTGTTGTGTTGCATCATATTACTCTGGTTCTGCTGATCTATTGGTGGCTCTATTTTACAGTTACATCTATTGATGAATGGAACATCATGCAACAACTGAGATGATCTGAGCACAAACAATGCTAGAGAGAGAGACACACACACAAATATGACCTAATGAGCAAATAGACACAAAAACATGCAGTAAACTCAGGGAGGTCTTTCTTAGGTATATGGCCTTTTCCACATTGCCTGTTTTGTGTTAAGGAGATATTGGCCAATCCCTCAAGCTAACTGTAACTCACTCATTCACTCACCCAAACTCTCTCACACACACACTACACTTGGACAGAACTCTCTACAGTCAATAAACAAGTTTTTTTCCATTTACTGCAAAGGGGCTGCTTTTACATAAGGCAAGGAATGTTATTATGTATTTATCAGAAGAGAGCATGAGTATGTAACACATTATACAGGGAAAATATTGTACTTGCATCCTGGATACAGAGAATGTGTGTGTGTGAGGGAGGGGTGTGTGCATCGACGTTGGTCTGGTGTTTGAGTTTTCTGTGTGCTCAGTGGGGTTGTGAAATATACAGAGTAAAAAAGGACAAAGAAGGATTACAATACTGAAACACAAAACATTAAGAGTAATGAGTGTTGCTCATCCATGCTCCCTCTTTCTCTGAGTGGTGCCTGGGTTGTGTTCATTAGGGCATGCAACGGAAACCATTTGCAACCAATTTCTTATTGGAGAAGGCCAGGTAGTCCCTCCCTTTTTCAGACTGTTTTCTTCCATTAAGTACCTAATGAACATTACATGTTGTTAGATCATGTGTGAATGATGAATGTCCTCAGTCATTCAGCATCTGCTGAATGCTCTAATGACCCTCCACCACAGAAATATGGTAATGATCAACATGATTACACTAGATTGAATGGCATTAGATAAGCATATAACTCAGGCTGAAATGCACAGGGCAGGCAGGCTCAAGGTTCAACACAGACCCGATACTCACAGCTACACATGGTTACATAAGCACACACCTTGATGTGTCCGCCGTATGTGTCGTGGCCAAAGAACTGGCACCAGTTGTTTCCATAGCAGGTGTTTTCCATCTCCCCATAGATGAGTATGTTCCTGCTGAGCAGTGCCACCTCCGCTCGCATGTCCATCCCGTCCACAATCTCCCCCATGTGACCAAACTGGGGCCTCCCTGGGAGAGGGGACACATGGTACACAAACTTCATAGCATGTACTATTGTCATAAATCAGTGAAAGCAACAAATCAATTGTTGTATGTAAACATTTAGACATACATAGTAATATGATATTTAAAAGTGTTCACATTAACAACAGTCGGCCAAATATATGGTTGTCTCGATACAGTAGGTCTGGATATAATTTGATGGGGCCAGGTGAGTGACCTTAATCCCATACAGAGCAACATCAGTACCTCTCTTTCTAGCCATGAAAACAATTTAGAGAGAATGAGATGAGACTGTCAGTTTGTCATTATTGTCTCTCAATATGGCAAGCCAACTGCTGCCAATGCCAACCATAGGATGTGTGCTTCACCTCACAAACACATAGAGACAGAGACAGAGACAGAGAGAGAGAGAGAGAGAGAGCATACACAGCTCTTGCTCCAGGAAGGGAGGTGGCTTGTGTCGACATCAGAGCAGTGGGCCAAAACAGAGGTGTTGGCAGACAGGGGACTACACAGGGTGGAACACCAGACCAGATTACAACAAACTGGTCTTTGTTACAACCAGGTTATGATGTCCTTTTCATAACAAGATCAAGACATCATACTTTGGCTGTTATCTGGTCAGATTACAACCAGATGAGGACTTTTTTTGGGTCGTTATTGCTAAAAAGAAGTGAACATAAATTCCTTACAACCCGTATAGAATCTGACCATGATGTCATTGCAACCAGTTTTGCTCGTTGGGCTTGTGACACCATGGACAGTTTATAAAACCGGACTGGCATCCACACACACAGCAGAAAACAGGACGATGGAGGGAGGGACAGAGAGAGGGAAATAAATACATCTGAAATGTAATATTTTGTGAGTATAATGTTTACTGTTCATTTCTTAAACTCAGAGAAATAGGCAATGAGCCAACAGGCCCCCTGTTTACCAATGGGGAGTGTAGCTGAAATTAAGAGAGAGAGTCCGTGAGAACAATACAGACTTACAGGTAATTTTCGTTCCCAAAATTGAAAACAAATACAAACATTTTGAAACCAAAACAGAAAAGGAGAAAATCCAATATCTATTGGGAGAAACCTCCCCTTTGTGCCATATTAGCTGCAAAATATGTATCTTCCTGCCACACCCGTAGGGACAGCCAGTGGAACGACCAACTGGAACAATAGCATTGCTATGTCTTTCACTTTTTAATTATTGTCCTCATTCATTTCTTACTGTAGTGTCCTGTTAATTGTTACTACTCATTGAGCATTATTATTTTTCCTATTATTATCTATCTGCGTCATCATTGATTTGTTGTGCCTATATCTTTGCTTTGGCAATATATGTGGAAACACTTCCCATACCAATAAAGTATGAGAGAGAGAGAGAGAGAAAAGAGAGAGAGAGAGAGAGAAAAGAGAGAGAGAGAGAGAGAGAGAGAGACAGAGAGAGAGAGAGACAGGAAGAAAAGAGAGAGAGAGAGAGAGAGAGAGACAGAGAGAGAGAGAGACAGGAAGAAAAGAGAGAGAGAGAGAGAGAGAGAGAGAGAGAGAGAGAGAGAGAGAGAGAGAGAGAGAAGAGAGAGAGAGAGACAGAGAGAAAGAGAGAGACAGACAGAGAAAAGAGAGAGAGAGACAGGGAGAAAAGAGAGAGACAGAGAGAAAATAGAAAGAGAGAGAGAGAGAGAGAGAAAAGAGAGAGACAGAGAGACAGAAAAGAGAGACAGAGAGAAAAGAGAGAGACAGACAGACAGACAGACAGACAGACAGACAGACAGACAGACAGACAGACAGAGAGACAGAGAGATATAATTGACCAACACCATCCCATGTAGGAGAAAAGCCTGACTACCTGTCTTTTCCCAAGGGTCATTTATAGAACTAAAAATTTATAGGATCAGGATTTATAAATAATGATACTTATTTTTATATCATACCATATCCAGTTAAAAACACAGCAATGATACTCAATTTCAGAATTAAAGTAAGCCCCCATAAATGTACAAACACTACATTCGTTTTCACTCACCTTGAACTCTGACCTGTCTGCTGGTGCAGTGGGGGCAGGGAAGAAGTGTGAACTCCTCTGCCTGATGCATGGAATAGTCAGTACTGGCAACCACAACATGGTTCCCAGGTTGCCAGGTGTGTACATCATCCTGAAGGTTGAGGACTACCTGGTCCACAGCATCCACCTGGAACCCAGATATGGGATAACCTAGAAGAGCACAGATAAGATCTGTTGGATTAGCAGTTTTCTACCTGCATACCAAATAACTAATGGCGAATATAGGATCTAGTCACAAAAAATGTCGCTAAAACTAAGGATTTGTGTGGTTTAATGAGATAACAAACCTGAACCATGCCATACACCCAACATTCAAGCTAAAAGTTGGACGAAAACAATAACAAACCTCCATAGTGTATCTTGAACTGACTCTGTGGACCATTGAAGTGTGAGAGTAAGACTATATGAGAACAAACATCTCAGCTTACTGGACATACCAGTGCCAAACCCAAACCCCCTCCTGGGGAGCTGCTGTTTGCCCTGGTGACAGGAGGACCCTGCCCGCACACGCTCAGGAATGTTCAGTCCAGCTGATTGATCTAGCCTGTAAACACTAACCACTTGAACCCCCCACACATACACCATCCAGGAAAAGCTGCAAGATCAGAGAATCTGAGTAAGTAAGCTTTGCTTTTAAGTGGCATTCCTGACTATGTGAAGTGCCTGATATGACCTGTTCAATAAGCAGACAATCAATGACATACACAAGTAAACAAGCACCTACAATAATGCTCTCCTTAAGCAATATTTGTGGTATTGGGTTACCAATGTGGTAACACTTTTCTTAAAGCCTGTAGGTATAATGGACTAATGCGGTTATGGAAATTTTAAAAGATAAGTAATGTAACAAGTTATAAACCATTCTAGCTGCAGGGTTTAAGTAAAGCCAAACTGGTTATAAATCACCCACCGTTCCTCCATTCGCTGTACGCGGTGACAGAGAAGCCGACCCCGTCCACAGTGCTGAAGTTCTTCCGGGCCAGCGCCTTTCCTCCCGTGTCATGGTTCTCATGTTCCCGCACGTCCTCGGAACACGAGCCGTTCCCTCCACCAATTACAGATACCAGTGCCCAGGCCTGCCTGTGGACAGAGACACAGAGTTTGAGCTTTAGAAGTTAAGAAATCGAGGTAACACTTAAAGCATCCAGGCAGATATGCTCTATAACTTGTTATAAGCCGGTATGAGCCTTTTTATGGTTTTATAATAAGGCTTGTTGCCATGTTATTTGTCTCTACACTCTTACAAAAAAATGTGCTATCTAGAACCTAAAAGGGTTCTTCAGCTGTCCCCAAAAGGGTTCTTCAGCTGTCCCCTTCAGCTGTCCCCAAAAGGATTCTTCAGCTGTCCCCAAAAGGGTTCTTCAGCTGTCCCCTTCAGCTGTCCCCAAAAGGGTTCTTCAGCTGTCCCCGTACCCTTTGAAGAACTCTTTTTGGTTCCAGGTTGTACCCTTTACACAAAGGGTTTTATCTGGAACCAAAAAGGGTTCTCCCAAAGTCCCAGTCGGTATTCACATAATAATATTTCCCCTCGACCATGCCCACAAATTGAGGAAAACAAACATTATTTCCTATTGTAAAAGAGGCAACTTCATAGTCAATTTGTTGTTATAAAGAAATAACAAAACATGCCAAAAAGCTGCTGTGTTGTTCAACATAAATGCAACTAGGGAAATAGAGCCTGTGAGAAGAGCACTGTGGCTTCAGGCTATTGGGCATGGGAGACTGTGAGATGTGGGAGACTGGGATACTGGGAGAGTGGGAGATGTGGGAGACTGGGAGAGTGGGAGACTGGGAGATCTGGGAGAGTTTGAGATCTGGGAGAGTGGGAGATGTGGGAGAGTGGGAGACGTGGGAGACGTGGGAGAGTGGGAGACTGTGAGAGACGTGGGAGATCTGGGAGATCTGGGGACCCGGTGTGTAGAAAACATTTAATCACAGGTAAGACATTTAACTTGTTTAGTATAGTCCCTTTGTAACTCCATTCACTACTTGTAGATGTATAGTCCTTTTTTGTGTTGCTGGTCTTGGCTAGCTAGCTAGTACTCCCTCATGTGGCTGCTAGCACCATCATAAAAAGGGGGATGAGAGAAGCCCTACAATATTAGGTTTTTCTATGTAGCGAGAACACTATGGAGCAGGCAATGTTGAAAAGTAATATTTACATGTTGTACTTTTCTTAAATGTAGTTTTGAAATTGACTAAAACAAACAGATATGACAAGAACATTTAGTTTGAAAAAGGTCACATTTTTGCTGTGAGTCAATGGAGTAACCTAGGTAACCACAGGTTATTTTCCCCACAGGCAGGCAGGGCCGCAACGTTCTATCTAATACCGACTGGGACTATGGGGAGAGCCGAAGAACCCTTTTGGAACCCTCTTTTCTAAGAGTGTATGCATAACATATTTAACTGCACATTATGATAGTCATGTAGTCCTGTAGTGACCACTGTAAAGAAAGCATATCAACAGGACAACATTCTCATGTATGATTTGGCAGCTGTGTGACTGCTGTGTGACCAAACTGACATGATGTCTGTGTGTGTGTGTGTGTGTGTGTGTGTGTGTGTGTGTGTGTGTGTGTGTGTGTGTGTGTGTGTGTGTGTGTGTGTGTGTGTGTGTGTGTGTGTGTGTGTGTGTGTGTGTGTGTGTGTGTGGTCATCACATTCACTTCAATCATATAGACTGAGAATTGGCATCAGAAAAATGAAGGAAGTATTCAAGCGAGATAGCGGTGGGTATCTCAGTCCAGCACACCACAATACCCACTAGGCAAAACACAATCTGCCTCTGAAGTGGAGATAAGTCTAGTAATCCCCTGGTTCAAGGCTTGGGTGTGGAGCAGAGGTCATGCAACTCTGGACCAGTGAAGGGTGTAGAGTGAAATGTCAGCATCAACACAACGTCAAAACAAAGCCAAAATAACTACAAAACAATGTCATCACCTTTCATAAAGCATTTTGTTTGGTTACTCCTTAAAGAGTCTATTGACATGCATCAATCTAAGCAACATATTTAAAAAATCCCCATAAAATGCTGTCAGTTTAAGTTAGATATATGTTTTTTTTGTATGGGCTGCATCCGCCTATGTCGGTCTTACGCATCTGCCGTGAAAGATGGCTGATCTACAGCGGTGTTAGTCAGACAATGAGATATCCCGAAAACCGGACTTCTCACGAAACCATCTCTAATGCCCGGATATGACCCCTCTATGGAAAGACGAGAGTCTCATGAACACGATGGTGTTCTCTGTTTTGCTTATCTTCCCACAAGTGTCACGGGACTCGTCTGAAGGTAACCCGTACAAATGAATGGAAGTATTGAGATAGACAGACTTCTTACTTCTCCTAGATACTGTATAGGACAGACTTCTTAAATCTCCTAGATACTGTATAGGACAGACTTCTTAAATCTCCTAGATACTGTATAGGACAGACTTAAATCTCCTAGATACTGTATAGGACAGACTTCTTACATCTCCTAGATACTGTATAGGACAGACTTCTTAAATCTCCTAGATACTGTATAGGACAGACTTCTTATATCTCCTAGATACTGTATAGGACAGACTTAAATCTCCTGGATACTGTATAGGACAGACTTAAATCTCCTAGATACTGTATAGGACAGACTTAAATCTCCTAGGACAGACTTCTTAAATCTCCTAGATACTGTATAGGACAGACTTCTTAAATCTCCTAGATACTGTATAGGACAGACTTAAATCTCCTAGATATCTCTCCTAGATACTGTATAGGACAGACTTAAATCTCCTAGATACTGTATAGGACAGACTTAAATCTCCTAGATACTGTATAGGACAGACTTAAATCTCCTAATCTCAGACTAGATACTGTATAGGACAGACTTAAATCTCCTAAATCTCAGACTAGATACTGTATAGGACAGACTTCTTACATCTCCTAGATACTGTATAGGACAGACTTAAATCTCCTAGATACTGTATAGGACAGACTTAAATCTCCTAGATACTGTATAGGACAGACTTCTTAAATCTCCTAGATACTGTATAGGACAGACTTCTTAAATCTCCTAGATACTGTATAGGACAGACTTCTTAAATCTCCTAGATACTGTATAGGACAGACTTCTTAAATCTCCTAGATACTGTATAGGACAGACTTCTTAAATCTCCTAGATACTGTATAGGACAGACTTCTTACATCTCCTAGATACTGTACAGACTCTCTCTAGATACTGTATAGGACTTCTTAGACTTCAGACTTACATCTCCTAGATACTGTATAGGACAGACTTCTTACATCTCCTAGATACTGTATAGGACAGACTTCTTACATCTCCTAGATACTGTATAGGACAGACTTAAATCTCCTGGATACTGTATAGGACAGACTTAAATCTCCTGGATACTGTATAGGACAGACTTCTTACATTTCCTAGATACTGTATAGGACAGACTTCTTACATCTCCTAGATACTGTATAGGACAGACATCTTACATCTCCTAGATACTGTATAGGACAGACTATGACCATCTTAAAACAATTCCATATGTCAGCTTAGTAAAAAAACAAACAATGGCTTAGACTTTTAAACATCAAATAAGCTTTATGCCCCATCATCAGGAATTCTCTCATCACAATCACACAGTCATTATCTTCAACCATCATGTACCCTTTTCAGGCGTGGTAACATTTTTAAAACCTTTCCCCTTGTGTTACCTTTTTAAAAGCTTTCCCCTGTACTTCTTTAGGCTTCACATCTGACAGGGCACTCCATACGATGACGTCTGGAAGTAGGCCCGACTGTCAGCTCTCTGTTGAGGTTGGTCCTAACGACACAATCATGGGCCAATATGCCATTCAGCAGATCAAAGAGCCTCTCTACCATTTACCCACTGAAATACAAACAGGAACCATCTGTGAAATCACCCTGTCCTCCCAGCAGCTATTACACTCAATGTGTGTGTGAGTGCGCAACTTCTGGTGTGCGTTTACTGTGAACACTGAGGCTGTATCTGCTTTAAGTTACAGTTATAACAGTGGCCAAGTAGGCTACTGTGGCTATGTGATCATAATGTAGGCCTAACAGAGTGGCCTACCATCAATAACAATGCATCCCATAACATTTTAGCATGGAAATAGCTATCATTCAGCCTACAGTAGCAGCCAATGTGTTGTGTTCAAAGTAGGCCCACATTCCATTTGACTTTTGGAAAAAAAATATGCAGGGCTTGACACTGTCCTGTTAATCCACTTGTCCTTCAGACAAGGAGGTGATTGAAAATGTGTTGATTGATGCAAGAAACCACTTTACAAAATAAAGTTAATTCATATTCCCATACCATTATTACAGAGAATCAGACAAATTATGCTACCCTCTGCCTATTGGCTACTTGGATTATTCAAGCCTGTCTCAAAATACACTGCTCAAAAAAATAAGGGGAACACTTAAACAACACAATGTAACTCCAAGTCAATCACACTTCTGTGAAATCAAACTGTCCACTTAGGAAGCAACACTGATTGACAATACATTTCACATGCTGTTGTGCAAATGGAATAGACAACAGGTGGAAATTATAGGCATTTAGCAAGACACCCCCAATAAAGGAGTGCTTCTGCAGGTGGGGACCACAGACCACTTCTCAGTTCCTATGCTTCCTGGCTGATGTTTTGGTCACTTTTGAATGCTGGCGGTGCTTTCACTCTAGTGGTAGCATGAGACGGAGTCTACAACCCACACAAGTGGCTCAGGTAGTGCAGCTCATCCAGGATGGCACATCAATGCGAGATGTGGCAAGAAGGTTTGCTGTGTCTGTCAGCATAGTGTCCAGAGCATGGAGGCGCTACCAGGAGACAGGCCAGTACATCTGGAGACGTGGAGGAGGCCGTAGGAGGGCAACAACCCAGCAGCAGGACCTCTACCTCCGCTTTTGTGCAAGGAGGAGCACTGCCAGAGCCCTGCAAAATGACCTCCAGCAGGCCACAAATGTGCATGTGTCTGCTCAAACGGTCAGAAACAGACTCCATGAGGGTGGTATGAGGGTTCGACGTCCACAGGTGGGGGTTGTGCTTTACAGCTCAACACCGTGCAGGACGTTTGGCATTTGCCAGAGAACACCAAGATTGGCAAATTCGCCACTGGCGCCCTGTGCTCTTCACAGATGAAAGCAGGATCACACTGAGCACATGTGACAGACGTGACAGTCTGGAGACGCCGTAGAGAACGTTCTGCTGCCTGCAACATCATCCAGCATGACCGGTTTGATGGTGGGTCAGTCATGGTGTGGGGTGGCATTTCTTTGGGGGGCCGCACAGCCCTCCATGTGCTCGCCAGAGGTAGCCTGACTGCCATTAGGTACCGAGATGAGATCCTCAGACCCCTTGTGAGACCATATGCTGGTGTGATTGACCCTGGGTTCCTCCTACTGCAAAACAATGCTAGACCTCATGTGGCTGGAGTGTGTCAGCAGTTCCTGCAAGAGAAAGGCATTGATGCTATGGACTGGCCCGCCCGTTCCCCAGACCTGAATCCAATTGAGCACATCTGGGACATCATGTCTCGCTCCATCCACCAACGCCACGTTTCACCACAGACTGTCCAGGAGTTGGCGGATGCTTTAGTCCAGGTCTGGGAGGAGATCCCTCAGGAGACCATACGCCACCTCATCAGGAGCATGCCCAGGCATTGTAGGGAGGTGATACAGGCACGTGGAGGCCACACACACTACTGAGCCTCATTTTGACTTATTTTAAGGACATTACATCAAAGTTGGATCAGCCTGTAGTGTGGTTTTCCACTTTGATTTTGAGTGTGACTCCAAATCCAGACCTCCATGGGTTGATAAATTTGATTTCCATTGATAATTTTTGTGTGATTTTGTTGTCAGCACATTCAACTATGTAAAGAAAAATGTATTTAATAAGAATATTTCATTCATTCAGATCTAGGATGTGTTATTTTAGTGTTCCCTTTATTTTTTTGGAGCAGTGTACAACACTGCCCCTTTAAGACAGCAAAAAATTAGATTTACTTGACTCGCTTTTCAAAAATGTCTAGAAATGCACACGTTTTGTGCTCTTGTAGGAAGCAACCATTCCCCCATTGCTGACTAGAAATGAGCTATAACTGGGCTAATAACTCACTAACTAGCAAAGAATATGAACAAATGTGTACGTGTGGCTATAAGCAGCTCTCGCTTTGATCTTAAAACAAGCGCATCTAGACACGACCTCTCATGCTGTAAACATAGTCCAGTTTGGCACAGATCCATATATGACAATGGACTATTTGCATATAGGGATACTGCAGCTGGTTATTGGTTATGCCACACCGGTCTGTAGAATAAGGGCTGAGGTGCCTGTCATTGCAAAACAATCCTATTTTTGCATAATAAGTTTTGCATATTTGATTTTGTTTCGGTTTGTTGCGCTGAAAGTGGTTAATATTGGCAATTCCCATAGTAGAGGGAAACGTTGATAATGTTAACTAAAGGGAAAAACTAGAGAGTTGAGTGAAGTTCAATCTCGTGCTTCTCTGCGCGAGCTCATATTTCTTCTGCACAGAAGTCCCAGGTGAGCTGCGCAGCCGCGCACGCGCACCGCTTAGAGGGGCCATTAGTCATTACCCTCACTATATGGAATGGGTGTGTTTGATCATGGTGTGTGTGTGTGTGTGTGTGTGTGTGTGTGTGTGTGTGTGTGTGTGTGTGTGTGTGTGTGTGTGTGTGTGTGTGTGTGTGTGTGTGTGTGTGTGTGTGTGTGTGTGTGTGTGTGTGTGTGTGTGTGTGTGTGTGTGTGTGTGTGTGTGTGTGTGTGTGTGTGTGTGTGTGTGTGTGGGCTTGAAATGAATGATTGTTGCCGTTTGTTTCAGGGGTTCACCTGCAGGACTCTGGGGAATGGTGGAGATAGGAATGCCCATAGGCACAGTATGAGTATGTGTGCGTGTGCGTGTGCGTGTGTGTGTGTGTGTGTGTGTGTGTGTGTGTGTGTGTGTGTGTGTGTGTGTGTGTGTGTGTGTGTGTGTGTGTGTGTGTGTGTGTGTGTGTGTGTGTGTGTATGGGAGTGCCTACATCAAACACATTTCCTGTGTGTAAAAACATTTCCTTTGTGCAGTTCCTGGTGTTCTCCTGCTGTCTGTCCACTCCTGCCCAGACAGATTACATCCAGTGTTGTGTTCAATAAGCAGCAAAAGGCGCAAAACTGAAACAAATAGATACTACCTGGACTTGTCCTTTAAGAAACACATTTTGTTTTCCGTAGCAAATTATTATTCTTTTTCCATTGGGTGCCGTAAAGAACACGACCCAGATGACCTCGTGCCCAGTACTTTCAATCATGTCTCCCTCAGTCACACTAAGACAGTATGACTGTAACTGACACAAGTCTTAAATACCCTGGACCCTGCTAGCTAGCTCACACAGACACACATACTAGACACAGACAAACACAGAAACACACACATACTACGCACAAACAAAATCAGTGTGTAATCAGAAAGCATAACCGTCCCTGTTTATCGTGCCTAGGTAGCTGGACTGAATTGTGATCCATTTAAGAAAGTGTCACGCTATGGGTTTGATTGGATTTGAGGCTGGGGACCGCATCGTTGCCTTGGCGACAACTCCACAAATGAAATGTGACACTGTGGATTGGTGTGGTTTGGGTTTGAGACCAGTAAGCTGCCAAGGCCAGGAGTGCCCTTAATAACTAAAAATCTAAACTTTCCATTCCATTGGGCTAAGTGTGTGTGTGTGTGTGTGTGTGTGTGTGTGTGTGTGTGTGTGTGTGTGTGTGTGTGTGTGTGTGTGTGTGTGTGTGTGTGTGTGTGTGTGCGTGTGTGTGTGTGTGTAAATAAGGCTTCATGAGCTCTATGTCTAAAATTGTGAGATGCTCAAACTAGAGTATTGGAATGGTTTTACAGCAGAGCACCAAAAAAGAACATATGGTGTATTATCAATTGTACTGTACACTGTCACACCCTGATCTGTTTCACCTGTATTTGTGTTTGTCTCCACCCCCCTCCAGGTGTCGCCCATCTTCCCCATTATCCCCTGTGTATTTATACCTGTGTTCTCTGTTTGTCTGTTGCCAGTTAATTTTGTTTCGTCAAGCCTACCAGCGTTTTTCCTTCTGCTCCGGTCTCTCGATTGTTCCTGTTTCATAGTTTTCCCGGTGTTTCTGCCTGCCCTGACACTGACCCTGCCCACCGTCCTGTACTTTTGCCCCACCTTTCTGGATTACTGACCTTTTCCTGCCCTGACCCTGAGCCTGCCTGCTGTCCTGTACCTTTGCCCCGCCTATCTGGATTACTGACCTCTGCCTGCCCTTGACCTGCCTGTTCAATTAATAAACTGTTGTTACTTCGATGTTGTCTGCATCTGGGTCTTACCTGAAACGTGATAATATACAAGTCACTGGCATTGCTAAATATCTGTATTCAAATGGACATGATATTCGTCCCTCTGTGTTCAGGGGACAGTGTGTTTTCGACCTGTTCGGGAACTCTGTGCAAAGGCGAAAAGTACAGAGTCAGCTCATTTTGCACAAATCCTGGAAGTAAGCCTGCTTATCCCTCAAGCCATGCACTTTCTGCCGGAATATGGTCTTCGGAAAAACAGGAAGAAACGCCTCTGAATGTTTCACTGGAATCGTGTTGACAGTATTTGCAGGGAGGAGATGAGATTCTGCTGGCATGACATGAAAGATTAGGCTTTATCTTGAAGGACGTAGTAAGACAAACCCTCTCAATCACTCCCATGGGATGGGTAGTATAAACCGTTACACACCGCTCCAGTGACACAGCTTCAGATTAGGGATGCACGATATATCGTGAACATATCGGAATCGTCTGATACCGATGTTGGCATTTTCAACTAATATCGTCCAATTCCGATATGTTCACGATATTTATTTATTTATTTATCCGTTATTTTACCAGGTAAGTTGACTGAGAACATTTTCTCATTTGCAGCAACGACCTGGGGAATAGTTACAGGGGAGAGGAGGGGGATTAATGAGCCAATTGTAAACTGGGGATTATTAGGTGACCATTATGGTTTGTGGGCCAGAGTGGGAATTTAGCCAGGACACCGGGGTTAACACCCCTACTCTTACGATAAGTGCCATGGGATCTTTAATGACCTCAGAGAGTCAGGACACCCGTTTAACGTCCCATCCGAAAGACTGCACCCTACACAGGGCTATGCATATATGGATATATCGATGTCTAGTTTAACGCCGTGGTGCAAAGCCAATGTCAAAGCTGACGTGCATGCCTATATAACGAAGGTACATGACGCAATGACGCCACACAAAATTTTGCGCTATATGTTCAACACAGCATTCCTAAACCAGCCCACAATGTCTGCCAGTCAACAAGTCAAAATTTCAGCAAGACAACTCAAAGGTGAAATCCATTAAAGCCAAGATAATGGAATTCATTGCCCTTGATAATTAACCGTTTTCTGTCGTGGGTGATGTTGGCTTTCGCCGACAGGTCGAGCACCGGTTAACACTACCAAGTGCGCTACTTTTCCAATGGGACTCACAATCACGGCCGGATGTGATACAGCCTGGATTCGAACCAGGGAGTGTACTGACACCTCTTGCACTGAGATGCAGTGCCTTAGAACTCTGTGTCCATGTGTGTGACTCCATCTCTAGTCATTATTTGTCTATTAATTTGGTACTATTCATATTATATTTAACTGTATTTTTACCTGTATTTGAGGTGATGGACGTAGGTACTACCCAGCAGGCTCTGGATGGTTCTCTTGGTCTCGTCCAGCAGGTTCTTGGTGGCAGAGTCTCCCACGGCCAGCGTGACGATGCGCCCCGCAGGCAGCGACTGAAGAAGATGCATAAGCCGCCGGCTGTCGTTCCGTGAGTCATATGTGTCGTAGCGCTCGGTGAACAGAACAGCGGCCGTGTCCTGGTCCACCACACGCAGGTTGATGCCACGGCTAAAGTTGCGCTGAAAGGCATAGCCCCCCGTGGCTAGGCCTGAGGATGGGATGCTGCGGGTCAGGAGGGTCCACGACAGCCTCTCTGTCCCGTGAAGCTCCAGGGTTGCGCCTCCACGCACCCCAATGAACTTCCGGCCCAGTTCCGGTACTTCTGCTACGGCCTTCTCGTCTGAACGGCCCAGGAGGGTGATGGTGGCCCGAGAGCGGTAGCGGCATTTGGGGGCACCGATGTGCAGCGAACCCCCGTCTTCTATCAGCACATTACGTGTTCTGAGAGTGATGTTTTTGGAGCCCTCAGTATTGTCTGCAAAGACCACTCGGCCTGTGGGAAGACAGATATAGGCTAAAACATAAAACAATCACTTCATCAGAGGCCATTTCTTTATGATACTTTCTAGAGAAAACCATATTATTCTCAGTGCCAGTGCCAAATACTGCATGCTCTGTCTCTATTTACGTCTGGGGTGGAAATGTGTTCAGATCAGAGAGAGGACCTAACCTACCTCCTGATTGGATGGTTAGGGAGTAGAAGGTAGCAGAAGAGTCCAAACGAAACAGATCTCCCCCTCGGACGACCATGGCCTTCTCTGGGTTGTGACCTGGGTTCCAGCTGCTCAGGGAGGGGCTGTGGTCTGGACAGTTCTCTGTGCACACAGACAGGACCAATCAAAGACAACATCACTGACACAGCACATAGATACAGAAGCTCTGAGTCAGAGTAAAATAGGGTATGGTAGAAAACTATAGTCAATAACTTATGAGTATGGTGGAGCAATGGACCTAAGTAACTTAGCCAAGTCCGTATTAACAGCTCATAACATCCGTATACTCACACAAACACACACTCACCATCCAACACGTCTCCACTGGTGAGGCTGAGGATGAGGATGAGCAAGAGGAAAAAGGCCCCCAGGGAGACACTAAAGCAGATGAAGGTGTTCTTCCTCAGAACCTGAGCACGCTCCCGGTGCTGCCCCTCCTCTGATAGGTTAAAGGTTGCCCGGCACTCAGGAGGCGGGCCAATGGGCTTCAGAGGGGGAGGGGGTGGGGCCTTGGCCGGAGGTGGGGAGCGGACAGGTATGACCCTGCCGGAGACGCATCCTGGCGACCGGAGGTTACCGTTGGGCGGGGCCACAAAGACGGGGACGCGACTGGGGCCATCACTCATCTGCATGGTATCTGTCTGCTACCGACACAGAGAGACAGAGAGACAGAGAGAGAGACTTTTTGGCTCTCTTTAATGAAACATTCTCATTTCATTAAACCCCCCCACGCCCCCTTCAAATATAACCTGTACTGCAGACATGTACCATACTCACCTTGCCCTCGACCCCACGATACAAAACAACACCACACATCACAATAACCAAAAACCTCACCACTTCTACAACCGTATATCCAAAACATCTTCCCCAGCTATACAGACAATCCCCCCAACACACCATATCTCCTGAAACATCTCCTCACTTTTTAACATTTTATAGAACTCAAATTCTACCCTAAGGCGTGCAGAGGGTCTGTTATCCCCCCACCTTTGACCCTGTTCCTTCTTGTTAGACAAATAGCCAACTTTGCCTGAGCAAACAGAAAATTAAAGAAAACACATTTGGCCTTCTCCTTATTTGAATACCTTTACCCCATTATAAACATCCCAACAGTAAAAACCACTCCCAACCTCTTACACAGACATTCCAACAGAGACATTATTGGCATTAACCTGGCGCACACAGAAAACACATGAATCACAGTTTCTCTCATAACACAGAAAGGACACCCCTGCCCGGATTTCCACCCCTCATCTCCCAGCAGTTGCAGGTCACCCAGCCTAAGTAAACCCGCTGCCATCTGTTGCCTCTGCAGGGTGGCTGACTGAACCGATCTCAAAGAGAGAGAGCTGCCAGGCCCTCAGCACTGCAGCTGCCAGGCCATCAGCACTGCAGAGTAAAAGTCTGAGAAACCTGCTGTACTCAGCCTCTCCAGCTTCATGAGGAATAGCTGCCGGTCCAACCCTAATCAGCCAGCTCTCCTCAGCAGAGCGCATGCTGGTTCCCTCCAGCCGACATTAATACGGTACAGCAGTCTCTTCACCGCCAACCAAGAATTCACAAAACGGGACAAGCACCAAATTGAGACTGCATGCAGAATTCTGTAAAAATATATCCTCTGTGTCCAACATAAAACACCAAATAATGCATGAGGAGCAGAATTAGGCCGATACCCGCTAATTATCAAAATCCAGAAAAAAAGCTGTTAAATTCTACAACCACCTAAAAGGAAGCGATTCCCAAACCTTCCATAACAAAACCATCACATACAGAGAGATTAACCTGGAGAAGAGTCCCCTAAGCAAGCTGGTCCTGTGGCTCGGTGAACAGAACAAACACAAACAGACCCCACAGAGCCCCAGGGCAGCAACACAATTAGACCTGTCACGTTCTGACCTTATTTCCTTTGTTTTGTCTTTGTTTATATGGTCAGGGCGTGAGTTGGGGTGGGCAGTCTATGTTTGTTTTTCTATGTTGGTTTCTGTGTTCGGCCTAGTATGGTTCTCAGTAGGTGTCGTTAGTTGTCTCTGATTGAGAATCATACTTAGGAAGCCTTTTTCCACCTGGGTTTCGTGGGTGTTTATTTTCTGTCTTTGTGTATGTCGCCAGACAGGACTGTTTCGGTTTTCGTTCGTTCACTTTATTGTTTTTGTATTTCAGTGTTCAGTTTGATTCATTAAATCATGAACACTTACCACGCTGCAAATTGGTCCTCCGATCCTTCTCGCTACTCCTCCTCAGAAGAGGAGGACGAGATCCGTTACAAGACCCAACCAAATCATGAGAAAACAAAGATAATTACTTGACACATTGGAAAGGATTAACAAAAAAACAGAGCAAACTAGAATGCTATTTGGCCCTAAACAGAGAGTACACAGTGGCAGAATACCTTACCACTATGACTGACCAAAACTTAAGGAAAGCTTTGACTATGTACAGACTCAGTGAGCATAGCCTTGCTATTGAGAAAGGCAGCCATAGGCAGACCTGGCTCAAGAGAAGACAGGCTATGTGCACACTGACCACAAAATGAGGTGGAAACTGAGCTGCACTTCCTAACCTCCTGCCAAATGTATGACCATATTAGAGACACATGTTTCCCTCAGATTACACAGATCCACAAAGAATTTGAAAACAAACTCTTTGATAAACTCCCATATCTACTGGGTGAAATACCACATTGTGCCATCACAGCAGCAAGATGTGTGACCTGTTGCCACAAGAAAAGGGCAACCAGTTAAGAACAAACACCATTGTAAATACAACCCATATTTATATTGATATATTTTCCCTTTTGTACTTTAACCTTTTGCACATCGTTACAACACTGTATATATACATAATACGACATTTGTAATTTCTTGATTATTTTGGAACTTCTGTGAGTGTAATGTTTACTGTTCATTTTTATTGTTTATTTCACTTTCGTATATTATCTACTTCACTTGCTTTGGCAATGTTAACATATGTTTCCCATGCCAATAAAGCCCCTTGAATTGAATTGAGAGTGCGAGAGCGAGAGAGAGAGAGCGAGAAAGTGGATAAATAATGGGGTCTTAAACTCAGGGAAACAAGGCAATGAGCCAGCAGGCATTTACTGTTTACCCCAGGTAAACTGTGGGGGGTTTATTTGAAATTGACAATGAATCTGTCCATCCAGGACAATCCCCTGGGATTGTTTACTTAGAGGGAGTGACCTTGTCTGCCTTTGTCCAGAGTAATGAAGGAGATTTTCAATGGATTTCTACATTCTGAAGCCATGTTAAAATAGCAGACAGATGGCACCAATTAGAGTGCTAGAGGAAAATGCCCCCACACGCACAAACATACACACACATGCACACAAACACACACACACACACACACACACACACACACACACACACACACACACACACACACACACACACACACACACACACACACACACACACACACACACACACACATAGAAAGGACATTACACTACTAAAAACACCCTCTTTTTTTTATCCCCTTTTCTCCCCAATTTCGTGGTATCCAATTGTTTTAGTAGACTATCTTGTCTCATCGCTACAACTCCCGTACAGGCTCGGGTTGAAAGTCATGCGTCCTCCGATACACAACCCAACCAAGCCGCACTGCTTCTTTACACAGCGCGCATCCAACCCGGAAGCCAGCCGCACCAATGTGTCGGAGAAAACACCGTGCACCTGGCACCCTTGGTTAGCGCGCACTGCGCCCGGCCGGCCACAGGAGTCGCTGGTGCGCAATGAGACAAGGACATCCCTACCTGCCAAACCCTCCCTAACCCAAACGACGCTAGGCCAATTGTGCGTCGCCCCACGGACCTCCCGGTCGCGGCCGGTTACGACAGAGCCTGGGCGCAAACCCAGTCTCTCATGGCACAGCTGGCGTTGCAGTACAGCGCCCTTAACCACTGCGCCACCCAGGAGGCCCTCAAAAACTCCCTTTTTGACACCCCTGACACAGCCATGTCAGCACCAGTCCCATGCATGAGCATCCAACTGTCTTCTTTCAATGAGAGGAACATATTAACTCTACATGTTCAGTTCATTCGGAAAGTATTACGACCCCTGGACTTTTCCACATTTTGTTACATTTAAGCCTTATTCTAAACTGTATTAAATAAAAAACGTTCCTCATCAATCCACACAATGCCCCATAATGACAAAGCGAAAACTGGTTTTAGAAATTTTAGCAAATGTATTCAAAATAAAAAACAGAAATACCTTATTTATATAAGTCTTCAGACCCTTTGCTATGAGACTCAAAACTGAGCTCAAGTACATCCTGTTTCCATTGATCATCCTTGAGATGTTACTACAACTTGATTGGAGTCCACCTGTGGTAAATTCAATTGATTAGACATGATTTGGAAAGGCACACACATGTATATATAAGGTCCCACAGTTGACAGTGCATGTCAGAGCAAAAACCAAGCCATGTGGGTGAAGGAATTGTCCATAGAGCTCAGAAACAGGATTGTGTTGAGGCAGAAATCTGGGGAAGGTTGCCAAAACAGTTCTGCAACATTGAAGGTCACCAAGAACACAGTGGCCTCCATCATTCTTAAATCGAAGAAGTTTAGAACCACAAAGACTCTTCCTAGAGCTAGCCACCCGGCCAAACTGAGCAATCGGGGGAAAAGGGCCTTGGTCAGGGAGGTGACCAAGAACCCGATGTTCACTCTGACAGAGCTCCAAAGTTCCTCTGTGTTGATGGGAGAACCTTCCAGTAGGACAACCATCTTTTCAGCACTCCACCAATCAGGCCTTTATGGTAGAGTGGCCACTCCTCAGTAAAAGGCACATGACTATCCCACTTGGAGTTTGCTAAAATGGCACCTAAAGGACTCTCAGACCATGAGAAACAAAATTCTCTGGTCTGATGAAATAAAGATTTAACTCTTTGGCCTGAATACCAAGAGTCACATCTGGAGGAAACCTGACGCCATCCCTATGGTGAAGCATGGTGGTGGCAGCATCATGCTGTGGCAATGTTTTTCAGCGGCAAGGACTGGGATACTAGTCAGGATCAAGGGAAAGATGAACAGAGCAAAGTACAGAGATCCTTGATGAAAACCTGCTCAGGACCTCAGACTGGGTGAAGGTTCACCTTCCAACAGGACAACAACCTTAAGCACACAGCCAAGACAATGCAAGAGAGGCTTCGGGACAAGTCTCTGAATGTCCTTAAGTGGCCCAGCCAGATCCCGGACTTGAACCTGATCGAACAGCTCTGGAGAGGCCTGAAAAAAGCTGTACAGCAAAGCTCCCCATCCAACCTGACAGAGCTTGAGAGGATCTGCAGAGAAGAATGGGAGAAACTCCACAAATACAGGTGTGTCAAGCTTGTAGCGTCATACTCAAGAAGACTGTGGACCTTCTGTAGCTCAGTTGGTAGAGCATGGCGCTTGTAACGCCAGGGTAGTGGGTTCGATTCCCGGGACCACCCATACGTAGAATGTATGCACACATGACTGTAAGTCGCTTTGGATAAAAGCGTCCACTAAATGGCATATATTATTATTATTATTATATTATATTATATTATTATTATATATTATTATATTATAAGACTCGAGGCTGTAATCGCTGCCAAAGGTGTTTCAACAAAGTACTGAGTAAAGGGTCTGAATACTTATGTAAATGTGATATTTCAGTTTTGTATTTTGAATAAACTTGCATTATTGGGTATTATTGTGTGGGTATTTGGGTATTGTGTGTAGATTGATGAGGGGGGAACAATGTAATACATTTTAGAATAAGGCTGTAATGTAAAACAAAATGTGGAAAAAGTCAAGGGGTCTGAATACTTTCCGAATGCGCCATATATATGCTTCATACAATCAATGCTTTCCTTTTATCAGAAATTCTTTCGACAGACCACCCTCTAAGTATGGCCACAGATGTGACCCACCCAACTCAGGTACAGAGAGAGTCGAGTGATAGTCTGAGGTCAGCACAGGTGGGCCTATCGCTCCGTGTCACTGTTCTGCCCTTGTAACCATGCTGGTTTAGCTGAGGTGCACAGTTTGTGTTCTGAGCAGCACCAAGACTAGAGGAGCCCGCTTCTCTTTGGAATAATGACTCAGCCTTTCAGTCCTTAGATTGAAGCTGGTAAACCTCACAATTAAAGCTTGAGTCTGTGATAAAAAAATACAAATATTACAGGGCACGTGTTTTGGTATATAGCTGAGGGATGAGGTTAAGGAACTGTAACCCCTCTTACAATTAATAGACATTCATGACATGTAAGAGATCATTTTAAACCTATTTTGTTGTTTGTAAACAATGAGTAATAAAACCTAATATTTTAGGTTATGTTAATGACAGACATGCTAAGCTCATGAGGCATTTATAAATTATTGAAGAATCAATAGGTTTCAATTAAGAATTTAAATTACCATTGAACAGCATCCCAAATCCCTGAATAAAGCTTTAACCACATCAGTTAATTAGCTAGCCAGTTAGCCTATTACAATGCATTAACACTGTCCAACTTTGAGGTAAACATAATAATAAAATATCTGAAATGGAAAGTCCTACAAACTATCACTCATAGCACAGTGCCGCATATATTATTGCAACAATGTTTGAACCCAAGATCTTTATAAAGTTAAACTTGTAACTATTATTCCCATAACATAATCATACACCTCTGCAACCAAGTATAGTGAAATATAGTGAAATAGTTGAGTAGCATGAAAGATGTAGGGATGGATTTGGTCACATTTCTATATTAAACACTGCTTTACTGGCACACTGTGGGACCTTATATAGAACAACATGGAACTTTTCAACAACATGGGTTTGGGTACAACAACAAAAAAGAAGCAAGACAGCCCCAAGCACCTCTTTTTACCATACAATAATCACATTATTTTGTTAAATCACACAGCAGCTAGGCTACACTACAGACCGTTTGCTAAATACTTATAGGAAATATTCTATCAATAGCCAGGGCATGATAGTGGTACCATCCGAACAATGTGAGGTCTCCTACCTTTCACGGGATTACTCTGTGCCTTCACTGGCCATTCGCTCTCTTCCAAACAGCAAGCGTTGTTACGATGCGTTGACTGACGGAAGTCATAGAACGAATACTTAGAAAAATCTACAGTTTGCGTTGTGTGTTCTTTTTATACTTTTACATTGTGTTTTCTTTCGGGGCTGTAGACTGCCAGCCCCCGTCCCAGGCGCGGTTTGGAGAGGAAGTGAGCGGAGAGTACGGGCTCATGGGAGGGGCTTGAGTTGACTCCCACTGCCTCCGCCAAGGCTGTCAAGTATCCCTGACTGCAGTGTGCAGTTCGGGGCGGGGCTCAATGTGGGGGCTCACGTTTGACCACGCCCACTGTTTTGGGGGGTTCATCTGAGGTTTGACAGTCACACACTGAATACAAACACACACGTTTGTGCAAGGCACATGTTGAATAGAAACATATTTCATTTTTGAAGACCATAAGAGATATTATATAAAGTGGTACCAGCACATGTGTTTTTGCTTCATGTTATATTTGAGACAAGCAACTGACATTTGACCCCAAAAAAACATCTGTGATGTGAGGTCTCCTACCTTTCACGGGATTACTCTGTGCCTTCACTGGCCATTCGCTCTCTTCCAAACAGCAAGCGTTGTTCAGATTATGGATGTGTCACTGCAACCTTAAAGGTCCTCAATGATGTCACCATTGCCCTTGATTCTAAGCAATATTGTGCTGCTATTTTAATTGACTTGGCCAAAGCTTTTGATACGGTAGATCATTCCAGTCTTGTGGGCCGGCTAAGAAGTAGTGGTGTCTCTGAGGGGTCTTCGACCTGGTTTGCTTAACTACCTCTCTCAAAGAGTGCAGTGTATAAAGTCAGAAAATCTGCAGTCTCAACCACTGCCTGTCACCAGGAAAGTACCCTAAGGCTCAATCCTAGGCCCCACGGTCTTCTCAATTTACATCAACAACATAGCTCAGGCAGTAGGAATCTCTCTTATCCATTTATATGTAGATGATACAGTCTTATACTCAGCTGGCCCCTCCATGGATTTTGTGCTAAATGCTCTACAACAAAGCTTTCTCAGTGTCCAACGAGCTTTCTCTACCCTTAACCTTGTTCTGAACACCTCCAAAACAAAGATCATGTGGTTTGGTAAGAAGAATGCCCCTCTTTCCACAGGTGTTATTACAACCTCTGATGGTTTAGAGCTTGAGGTAGTCACCTTATACAAGTATCTGGGAGTATGGCTAGACGGTGCACTGTCCTTCTCTCACATATCAAAGCTGCAGGCTTAAGTTAAATCTAAACCCTGATTCAGATGACCATCCTACCCATGCTAGATTACGGAGACATAATTTATAGATCGGCAGGTAAGGGTGCTCTCGAGCGTCTAGATGTTCATTACCATTCGGCCATCAGATTTGCCACCAATGCTCCTTATAGGACACATCACTGCACTCTATACTCCTCTGTAAACTGGTCATCTCTGTATACGCAAGACCCACTGATTGATGCTTATTTATAAAACCCTCTTAGGCCTCACTCACCCCTATCTGATATATATACTGTAGCCCTCATCCTCCACATACAACACCTGTTCTGCCAGTCACATTCTGTTAAAGGTCCCCAAAGCACACACATCCCTGGATCGCTCCTCTTTTCAGTTTGCTGCAGCTAGCGACTGGAACGAGCTGCAACAAACACTCAAACTGGACAGTTTTATCTCAATCTCTTCATTCAAAGACACAATCATGGACACTTACTGACAGTTGTGGCTGCTTTGTGTGATGTATTGCTGTCTCTACCTTCTTGACCTTTGTGCTGTTGTCTGTGCCCAATAATGTTTGTACCATGTTTTGTGCTGCTACCATGCTGTGTTGTCATGTGTTGCTGCCTTGCTATGTTGTTGTCTTAGGTCTCTCTTTATGTAGTGTTGTCTCTCTTGTTGTGATGTGTGTTTTGTCCTTTATTTCTATTGAATTTATTTATTTATTTTAATCCCAGGCCCCCGTCCCCGTAGGAGGCCTTTTGGTGGGCTGTCATTGTAAATAAGAATGTTCTTAACTGACTTGCCTAGTTAAATAAAGGTTAAATAAAATAAATATTGTTGCAGTGAACAGACTTATGTATGTCATGTGCTGTTAAAATTGTGTTGATAAATGTTTGTAATTATATTATTTCATTGAGCATATACAGTGGGGCAAAAAAGTATTTAGTCAGCCACCAATTGTGCAAGTTCTCCCACTTAAAAAGATGAGAGAGGCCTGTAATTTTCATTATAGGTACACTTCAACTATGACAGACAAAATTAGAAAAAAAATCCAGAAAATCACATTGTAGGATTTTTAATGAATTTATTTGCAAATTATGGTGGAAAATAAGTATTTGGTCAATAACAAAAGTTTATCTCAATACTTTGTTATATACCCTTTGTTGGCAATGACAGAGGTCAAACGTTTTCTGTAAAGAAAGAAAGAAAACAGATTGTGGTCATTAAGTAATGTAAGGGAACCTCTTGGGATGTGTGTACAAGAATGCACCTTAATTTAGCTAATAGCCTTATTACGTAGTACCTGATCCTGCAGAGCTGGATGCTGAGGTGACATGCTGTGACTTCTTCTACATCATCCTGAAATATATTGGAGAGGGCCGGGGTTGAAGTTTTTAAACATTGGTTTAAGACTATACCACTCTATCATGACACCTCCTACCTGTAGAGCGTTTTGTTTTCGCTGTCGTTTTCGATCTTTCAACCTCTCTTCTTCAGACCGTAGTGAGTGAATGACATATATTACATGCATTCAATATGAAAATATATTCAGGTCAGTCTGGCTGCATTGAAAGAGATTTTAAGGATGCAAATGAAACGTTCTTATAATGTTCAAGACTTACGACTTACGACGTTCTGCAGGAGAACTAGGCACCCCCGTCGCCTAATTTGCTGCATGTTTTCCTTTGAAAAAGAAAATCACACAATTGAATGGTTATCCCAAAAAACATATCCACTAGTGATGAGGAATTCATAATTTATACATACCTCAGTGAAATCACACTGTGCTTCCATTGCAATGTACACAGCGTAGTGTAAGTTAAGAAAGAGTAGGTTGTTAAGTTTGATAGTCATAACAAATAACAATAATGATGATAATAGTAAATAATAATACCCCCAGGAATATATTTCAGGATGTAGAAGACACCCCCCCCAAGAAGTCACAGCATGTCACATCAGCATCCAGCTCTGTGTAACGGCATCCAGAGGTGGAAGAAGGATCGGACCAAAGCGCAGCGTGGTAAGTGTTCATGATGATTTATTCAAAACGACCTGAACACTGAAATACAAAACAATAAAAGATGTGAACAAAACGAAAACCGAAACAGTACCGTGTGGCCCAAACACTCACACGGAAACAAACACCCACACCCCAAAAGTGAAACCCAGGCTACCTAAGTATGATTCTCAATCAGAGACAACTAACGACACCTGCCTCTGATTGAGAACCATACTAGGCCGAACACAAAAACCAACATAGAAAAACAAACAGACTGCCCACCCCAACTCACGCCCTAACCATAATAAAACAAAGAATAAAATAACAGAACTATGGTCAGAATGTGACAGTACCCCGCCCAAAGGTGCCGACCCCTGGCCGCAAAACCTGAACCTATAGGGGATGGTCTGGGTGGGTGTCTGTCCGCGGTGGTGGCTCTGGCGTGGGATGTGGACCCCACTTCACCACAGTTTTTGTCCGCCTCCTCAACCGCCCCCTTGCCCTCTTATGAGGGACGACCCTTGCCACGGGTCCCGAATGGACGGGAGACTCCGGCAGCACGGGAGACTTTGGCGACGCCGGATGGGCGGGAGACTCCGGTGGCGCCGGAGTGAAGGACGGCTCCGGTGGCTCCTGGCTGGCTGGCGGATCCGGCGGCTCAGGACAAACGGGAGACTCCGGCGGCTCAGGACAGACGGGAGACTCCGGCGGCTCAGGACAGACGGGAGACTCCGGCGGCTCAGGACAGACGGGAGACTCCGGCGGCTCAGGACAGACGGGAGACTCCGGCGGCTCAGGACAGACGGGAGACTCCGGCGACTTAGGACAGACGGGAGACTCTGACAGCGCTGGGCAGGAGGAAGGCTCTGGCAGCGCTGGACAGGAGGGAGCACCTGTAGGGAGAAGACGGAGAGACAGCCTGGTGCGGGGGCTGCCACCGGAGGACTGGTGCGTGGAGGTGGCACCGGATAGACCGGTCCATGCAGGCGCACTGGAGCTCTTGAGCACCGAGCCTGCCCAACCTTACCTGGTTGAATGCTCCCCGTAGCCAGGCCGTGCTGTGCTGGCGAACCGGGGACACCATGCGTAAGGCTGGTGCCATGTACGCCGGCCCGAGGAGATGCACTGGAGACCAGATGCGTAGAGCCGGCTTCATGGTACCTGGCTCGATGCCCACTCTAGTCCGGCCGATACGAGAAGCTGGAATGTACCGCACTGGGCTATGCACACGCACCGGGGACACCGTGTGCTCCATCGCATAACATGGTGCCTGCCCGGTCCCTCTCGCTCTCCGGTAAGCACGGGAAGTTGGCGCAGGTATCCTACCTGAACTCGCCACACTCCCCGTGCCCCCCCCCCAAGAAATATTTGGGGCTGCCTCTCAGGCTTCCAGCCGCGCTGCCGAGCTAGCTCCTCATAATGCCGCCTCTCGGCTTTCGCTGCCTCCAGCTCTGCCTTGGGGTGGCAATATTCACCCGGCTGTGCCCAGGGTCCCTTGCCGTCTAATATCTCCTCCCAAGTCCATCTCTCCAGGTATCGCTGCCTCTCCTGCTGCTGCTGCCTGTTACCAAGCTGCTTGGTCCTTTCTTGGTGGGTGTTTCTGTAACGGCATTCAGAGGTGAAAGAAGGATCAGACCAAAGCGCAGCGTGGTAAGTGTTCATGATGATTTATTCAAAACACCTGAAAACTGAAATACAAAACAATAAACGATGTGAACAAAACGAAAACCGACCGGCCCAAACACTCACACGGAAACAAACACCCACACCCCAAAAGTGAAACCCAGGCTACCTAAGTATGATTCTCAATCAGACAACTAACGACACCTGCCTCTGATTGAGAACCATACTAGGCCGAACACAAAAACCAACATAAAAAAACAAACATAGACTGCCCACCCCAACTCACACCCTGACCATACTAAAACATACTACTTACTACATACTAAAACAAAGAATAAAATAACAGAACTATGGTCAAAACGTGACACTGCAGGAGTTTGATGTATGAATTGTGTAGTGTAAAAACTGTAGGAAATAGGTGCCAAAAAGTGTCAGGAATAATAAACAAGAAAAAGTATGAGCAATAACAATAGTGTGCTTTGCTTGCTGAAAGCACAGAAATATTAATAACTTTTCATATGTTATAACAGAAAATAGGACTAATATAATATACTGAATAGCATCTTACCATCACAACAAACACCCCACAGTTGTTTGAGAAACCTTGCTTTGGTAGATCCTGTGGTGTGAACAAGGTACCCTTTTCAATACAGGAATGACAATCAAATGGTACAGTTCAGTGGAATCATTTAAAGGAATATCCAATCTAAACATCATTCACACCAAAAGTCCTCCAGGGTCCAGGGGACAAGATCAGAGCAATGTTTCTGTGAACACAGTGTATGTGAAAGTAAAGAAAAAGTACCATTCAACAGCTTTGCATTGCATAACAGTTTTGAACACAGTTGGAACTGAGTTAGCCTAGAGGCTCGAACACCAAACATTTTTTTTTTTGGGGGTCACAATGGGTTCAAAGGGAACTGCCCCAACTGATAATGTTACCTATTGTTCTGTTTCCATCTGTTTAATGCACCAAATGGGAAATTATGTATCGTACGTACATATTTTACATATTACTTTAAATAAAACAGAGCCATAGATAATAAAAATTAAAAAATAAATGGATATGTGGTCTTAAACTGAACTACCACTATCCAGATGGAATGAAACAAGGTGCCCTAAAAACCTGAATGGTTGGGTGCGACTTTCATCTCTCCAGCCAGTGCCATGGAAAGATCTAGAAAGAAAATCTCCCTAGCTAGTGGCCTCAGTATCTGTTAAATGTGTTCAAATATGAACAGACACCTTTTGACATACAACTTTTAAACCTTGACTTTAAAGTTGTAGGATTTATACTAAAAGAGAGGGTGGTGGTTAATGAAACATAGCTATGACGTATTATAATTCTAGCAAAGAGTAAGATCGGCAATGAGCAACTTCGTTTTACAATAAACAAACAAAGGCAAAACTACATTTACTTACACACATTGTCCAATGTCCAGGTTCCCATACTGGAATAAGAATCCACTGCTGACCTGCTGCATTGTCCTAAGGAAAAGGAAAACAATAGTTGAATATAAACATGAGTACTTCGTTGTTACAAAAATAATAACCAACACAATAAGAAATGGATGAATCATTAAAGAAATTACCAGCAAGTGATCCATGGGGTTCAATGATGCTGGTGGAAACCAAGTAGTAGTGACGTGGCTGTTTGCAGCAAACACAGTGTGTCGCATTTCTACAACTGAAGCCACTTTATGATTGTGAAAATAGGAATAACAGTAAAGTAACAAGTTATATAATGAAACTAAATACACTGATGTAACTGAAAAAAAATAGGGCAAATCAAAGAAACGTGAACGTCAAATATATTTAATAAACAAAGAAATAAATAGTACCTCTGTGCCTCACTGAAGCATGACCTTTGATGTGGTTGTTGACCTTTGATGTGGTTGTTGACCATATATTGTTCAGCCTTATGTGCAGAAGGGGCAGTGATGAAGATGACTGCTGCAGCATTTAGTTTATTTCCGCCCTACAATAACATGTCTCTATATCAAAGAAAATAAGCATAGACATAAATGGCATGATAATTAGAAAGGCATAAAATAAGCTGTTTAATTTCATGATTGTATATACTTTGTCTAGGCTGTGTAGACTCACTATGTGTAACTTAAGGAATGGCGGTCAGCATCAACAATACACATTTAGAGCCAGCCAAACACATGGCATATATTGAAGAAACACAAAAAAAATCAACGATCAAATCGATTAAATAACTGTACATGTAAACTGAGGCTTACTGCTCAAGTAGGCACATTTGTCCAAATAAGATTCCCTCATTGTAAGCAATTAGCTAGCTCACATGCAAACGGGTGCTATTGCTACTTAGCTAGCTCACGTGAAAAAGGGTGCAAATTAACGCTATGCTAACATCGGTGCGGTAGTTGGTCATATAAAAACATACCACTGCCCTGGTATAACATGAATATTACAAAGTACATTATGCATAATGACAGTCTCATTTACTTCCATGGTTTATATTTTTATCCATGTAGGTTAGGCTCGATTAAGATTTGCTTTCGTTGATGTTGATACTTTCGACGTTTACCTCAACTTTATCTTGGCCATTGTAAATGAGAACTTGTTCTCAACTAGCCTACCTGGTTAAATAAAGGTGAAATAAAAACTTGGGTGACCTTTAAGGGTTCAGCGTTAAACGCGTTTGACTCCTCCTACATTTAGCCTGGTCCCGAAGTTTGACTCTACACACATTGAGCCCTGCACCTAACTGCACGCTGCAGTCAGAGGCTTCTCCCTGCTGTAGCACGATTGGAGGACAGAGCACATGGCACAGGCACTTGGCCAGGGAGTCAGTGATAACTCATAAATAATTAACGGTAAATATTAAACAGTCTAGTGGAGGAATAGATCAATATATTAAACCCTATCCATAGCCTTATCAGTTCAACCCATAACTAAACATACACTAGCCCTGATCATCTCCAACCCCTAGGCTATCAGAGCTCAAACCAAGGCCTAACTTTATTTCCAAATCTAATCCTAGGGAAGCCTCATTTCCAACCCTAATCCAAATGTGAAGACAGATTTTAGATTAACAACCTAGGCTAATGCAGTCTATTCATCTATCATCATATACTGTATGTATTCGAATTCGGGGGTAGCCCCTCGACCTGGATTCAAATTCAGGTCCGACTGTCAACACAATACCTTATCCATTATGCCAAGAGATCCAACCCCATTGACAAGGTTGCTAGGTGTTGCGGTAAGGTCACTACACAACCCCCTTCCTTCAGGAGCTATCTTGTCCCTACACTTCTCTATACCAAGTCCCTCACATCAAGTATACATGCCCCTGCAATTGCCTCACGAGTGCCATCCCACTTCTAACACAAATTTAGTGAATTCAGGGGGTTGCCCTGACCAGGACTCAAACGCGGGTCCAGCAACTGTCAACCCAACACCTAAGCCTTTACGCCAAGAGAACTGAACCTCTTGACGAGGGCCTGATTTGTGCACCAAAACAAGAAATGGGATGATGATATTTGGTAGTAGGCCTAAACACATCCAGGAAGGATCAGTTTGGCATTAACTTTGATGCAAGAGTACATTTTAGTCAATCAGCAGACACTCTCATCCAGAGCGACTTACAGCAGTGAGTGCATACATTTTCATACAGATCCACCATGGGAATCAATCCCACAACCCTGTCATTGCAAGCACCATGCTCTACCAACAGCACACAACTGACAGGAATGACTCCTGGGTACATTTCCTGATATGCGGACCCAAAACAAGGAATAGGGTGTTCTGATGGTATTTTGTAGAGTGCTTGGAAAGGGATAGAAATGTTTTTTAACACAAACAACAGTTGAGTTTTCTATTTACTGAAGTACAGTGGTGGAAAAAGTACCCACTTGAGTAAACGCAAAGATACCTTAATAGAAAAGGACTCAAGTAAAAGTGAAAGTCAACCAGTAAAATCCTACTCGAGTAAAAGTCTATAAGCATTTGTTTTTTTAAAATATTCTTAAGTATCAAAAGTAAATGTAATTGCTGAAATATACTTAAGTATCAAAAGTAAAAGTGCAAGTGTATATCATTTCACATTCCTTATATTAAGCAAACCAGACGGCACCATTTAAAAAAAAGAACTTATGAATATCCAAGGGCACACCAAAACTCAGACATCATTTACAAACGAAGCATGTGTTTAGTGAGTCCGCTAAATCAGAGGCAGTAGGATGACCAGGGATGTTCTCTTGATAAGTATGTGAGTTAGACCATTTTCCTGTCCTGCTAAGCGTTCTAAATGTAACGAGAACTTGGAGTCAGGGAAAATGTATAGAGTAAAAAGTACATAATTTTCTTTAGGATTGTAGTGAAAAAAGTAAAAGTTATCAAAAATATCAAAAGTAAAGTACAGATACTCCAAAAAACTACTTAAGTAGTACTTTCAAGTATTTTTACTTATGTACTTTACGCCACTGCTGAAGTCACACCTTTTTCATTTACAAGTGAATACAGTATGTGCACATCAACAGTAGAGGGTGGTGTAGTCTCTTGTATTGACCCTTATGGCAACACTTTACCTCAAGCCTGCAGATATAATGCTTTATAAATTGTTACAAGTATGTATGAGCCTTCAATGTCTTATGGTGAGGCTTATGATATGTCTCTCTATGTATCAACATTTCAACTGACAAAAATTGACTGGTACTTAGTCAGGCCCATTATTAGAAAGCATTACAAGGGAGGTTGTTCTCATGATGTCTTCTAATGCATTACATCTGCAGCTATTGCAGATGTAACATGTTACCACACTTACTCTTCAATAGGCTTTCATTGAGCGATCACAACCAGTGTCCCATGCACCAAGGAACAATCAAAATCAAATCAGATTATATTTGTTACGTTCTTCATAAACAACAGGTGTAGACCAACAGTGAAATGCTTACTTACGTGCCCTTCCTAACAATGCAGCAAAAATAGAAAAATTAAATAACAAATAAAACACGTAATAATAAAAGTAATAATAAATACACAATGAGTAATGATAACTTAATACAAAGGGTACCAGTAATAAGTTGATGTGCAGGGGTACGAGGTAATTGAGGTAGATATGTACATGTAACTATGAATGAAGTGACAAGGCAATACGATAGATAATAAACAGTAGCAGCAGTGTATGTGAAGAGTCAAACATGTTAGTGCAAAAGGGTCAATGCAGATAGTCTGGGTAGCTATTTGGTTAACTATTTAACTAACTAAGTAACTTAACTTCCGATCAGTCTTATAACTTGGGGGTAGGAGCTGTTCAGGGTCCTGTTGGTCCCAGACTGCATCAGTACCGCTTGCTGTGCAGTAGCAGAGAGAACAATCTATGACATGGGTGGCCGGAGTGTTTTATCAGAGTCAGTGTGCCATGCACCATCAGCTATCCCAAACAGTGTGCCATGCACCATCAGCTATCCCAATCAGTGTGCCATGCACCATCAGCTATCCCAATCAGTGTGCCATGCACCATCAGCTATCCCAATCAGTGTGCCATGCACCATCAGCTATCCCAATCAGTGTGCCATGCACCATCAGCTATCCCAATCAGTGTGCCATGCACCATCAGCTATCCCAATCAGTGTGCCATGCACCATCAGCTATCCCAATCAGTGTGCCATGCACCATCAGCTATCCCAATCAGTGTGCCATGCACCATCAGCTATCCCAATCAGTGTGCAATGTACCATCAGCTATCCCAATCAGTGTGCCATGCACCATCAGCTATCCCAATCAGTGTGCAATGCACCATCAGCCACCCCAATCAGTTTGCCATGCACCATCAGCTATCCCAATCAGTGTGCCATGCACCATCAGCTATCCCAATCAGTGTGCCATGCACCATCAGCTATCCCAATCAGTGTGCCATGCACCATCAGCTATCCCAATCAGTGTGCAATGTACCATCAGCTATCCCAATCAGTGTGCCATGCACCATCAGCTATCCCAATCAGTGTGCAATGCACCATCAGCCACCCCAATCAGTTTGCCATGCACCATCAGCTATCCCAATCAGTGTGCCATGCACCATCAGCTATCCCAATCAGTGTGCAATGTACCATCAGCTATCCCAATCAGTGTGCCATGCACCATCAGCTATCCCAATCAGTGTGCCATGCACCATCAGCTATCCCAATCAGTGTGCCATGCACCATCAGCTATCCCAATCAGTGTGCCATGCACCATCAGCTACCCCAATCAGTGTGCCATGCACCATCAGCTATCCCAATCAGTGTGCCATGCACCATCAGCTATCCCAATCAGTGTGCCATGCACCATCAGCTTTCCCAATCAGTGTGCAATGCACCATCAGCTATCCCAATCAGTGTGCCATGCACCATCAGCTATCCCAATCAGTGTGCCATGCACCATCAGCTATCCCAATCAGTGTGCCATGCACCATCAGCTATCCCAATCAGTGTGCCATGCACCATCAGCTATCCCAGTCAGTGTGCAATGTACCATCAGCTATCCCAATCAGTGTGCCATGCACCATCAGCTATCTCAATCAGTGTGCCATGCACCATCAGCTATCCCAACCAGTGTGCCATGCACCATCAGCTTTCCCAATTAGTGTGCCATGCAAAACATGCCATGCACTATCCCTCTCAGACTACCAAATAACATCAGAACATCCCATCCCATGTTTTGGGTCCACATATCAGGAAAACAACCCAGAAGTCGTTCCTGTCAGTTGTGTGCTGTTTACTCATGCATAAAGGTTCATGGAAAAACTGCTCCTTCCTTGATGTGTTTATAAAAAAAAATATTCAACCTTTATTTTGTAAGATGGTTGCCACCACGTAGTCTGGGTTCCAGTCTTTTCCAAATCTTTGGTAAATGACAGGAGTGGCAAGGAGTGGAATGTAATAGCTGAACAGATGTGTCAATCAGGCTAAGTTTAACAACATAGAGCCGCACAGTGGTATCATAATACCCATAAAACCTAGCGGTCAAACAGGGAAATGGTTCCAATCATTTTTACACCATTCATTTTTCCCATATGGGGATTTTAGAAACACTTAATATAAGGGCTGTGTTTCGTGTAGGCTTACCTTGACGTAACATTTTGATAACCATATAAATCTCTCTCAGACAAGGAGACTTTTATCAATATATTTGACTTTATTTCATCTCATATTCGAAAATGCTAATTAGCATCAAAATAAACATCATGCAAGACTACAAATCCCTGCAAGCTCCTGCTCGTCATCTCTAGCTGACACCTTTGCTAAAAGGTATTATGTCAATTTAAAACTTGCATAAGACTGTTCACAGAATTGTCAATTTTTCTGAAATGTAGCCAATTTATTAATTACTAAATTTAGCTAACATTAGATAGTTAATCCAGAGATTCTTACCTTTGCCTCGATTCGGCAGTCTCATTCAAATCATCATGTCATTTGCAGTACTTTATGATTGCCACATAAGCAGCTAATTAGATATACAGTACATGTCACGTCACGTCAAGGTAAGCCTACACGAAACACATAACTTATTTAAAATGTTTCTAAAATTAATGGTGTAAAAACAATTGGAACCATTTCCTTGTTTGACTGCTAGGTTTGATGGGTATTATGACTAATACTGTGGTACTCTATCCCTATGAGGTGTGGCACCCATCTTACAAAATCTCTACTTTACAATAGGCTTTCATTGAGCAATCGCAATCAGTGTGGCATGCACTACCAGCTATCACAATCAATGAGCCATGCACTGTCTATCACAATCAATGAGCCATGCACTGTCTATCACAGTCAGCGTGCCATGCACCGGCTATCAAAGTCAGTGTGCCATGCACCGGCTATCACAGTCAGTGTGCCATGCACCGGCTATCAAAGTCAGTGTACCATGCACCGGCTATCACAGTCAGTGTGCCATGCACCGGCTATCACAGTCAATGTGCCATGCACTGTCTATCACAGTCAGTGTGCCATGCACCACCAGCTATCACAGTCAGTGTGCCATGCACCGGCTATCATAGTCAGTGTGCCATGCACCGGCTATCACAGTCAGTGTGCCATGCACCGGCTATCACAGTCAATGTGCCATGCACTGTCTATCACAGTCAGTGTGCCATGCACCACCAGCTATCACAGTCAGTGTGCCATGCACCGGCTATCATAGTCAGTGTGCCATGCACCGGCTATCACAGTCAGCGTGCCATGCACCGGCTATCAAAGTCAGTGTGCCATGCACCGGCTATCACAGTCAGTGTGCCATGCACCGGCTATCAAAGTCAGTGTACCATGCACCGGCTATCACAGTCAGTGTGCCATGCACCGGCTATCACAGTCAATGTGCCATGCACTGTCTATCACAGTCAGTGTGCCATGCACCACCAGCTATCACAGTCAGTGTGCCATGCACCGGCTATCATAGTCAGTGTGCCATGCACCGGCTATCACAGTCAGTGTGCCATGCACCGGCTATCACAGTCAGTGTGCCATGCACCGGCTATCACAGTCAGTGTGCCATGCACCGGCTATCACAGTCAGTGTGCCATGCACCACCAGCTATCACAGTCAGTGTGCCATGCACCACCAGCTATCACAGTCAGTGTGCCATGCACCGGCTATCACAGTCAGTGTGCCATGCACCGGCTATCACAGTCAGTGTGCCATGCACCGGCTATCACAGTCAGTGTGCCATGCACCGGCTATCACAGTCAGTGTGCCATGCACCGGCTATCACAGTCAGTGTGCCATGCACCGGCTATCACAGTCAGTGTGCCATGCACCGGCTATCATAGTCAGTGTGCCATGCACCGGCTATCACAGTCAGTGTGCCATGCACCGGCTATCACAGTCAGTGTGCCATGCACCGGCTATCACAGTCAGTGTGCCATGCACCGGCTATCATAGTCAGTGTGCCATGCACTGTCTATCACAGTCAGTGTGCCATGCACCGGCTATCACAGTCAGTGTGCCATGCACCACCAGCTATCACAGTCAGTGTGCCATGCACCACCAGCTATCACAGTCAGTGTGCCATGCACCGGCTATCACAGTCAGTGTGCCATGCACCGGCTATCACAGTCAGTGTGCCATGCACCGGCTATCACAGTCAGTGTGCCATGCACCACCAGCTATCACAGTCAGTGTGCCATGCACCACCAGCTATCACAGTCAGTGTGCCATGCACCACCAGCTATCACAGTCAGTGTGCCATGCACCGGCTATCACAGTCAGTGTGCCATGCACCGGCTATCACAGTCAGTGTGCCATGCACCACCAGCTATCACAGTCAGTGTGCCATGCACCACCAGCTATCACAGTCAGTGTGCCATGCACCACCAGCTATCACAGTCAGTGTGCCATGCACCACCAGCTATCACAGTCAGTGTGCCATGCACCACCAGCTATCACAGTCAGTGTGCCATGCACCACCAGCTATCACAGTCAGTGTGCCATGCACCACCAGCTGTCACAATCAGCTCAAGAAGTGATTAAAGCATTATTACACAATGGTGCACGTCATCTTGTGAGTCTGTCTAGTCTTGATGACTACAGACCAGTCACCTTGACCTCCTTGGTAATGAAGTCCTTTGAGAAACTGATTAAGAAGGCTTTTGGACAAGACACAGCACCATCTTGATCCGTTTTAGTTTGTATATAGGGCTAAGCAGGGTGTACAGGATGCTAATTGATACCCTACTTGATCTTCTATACAAACATCTAGAGCACCAAAACTCATGCCAAGCTGTTATTTGTTGATTTCTCATCTGCTTTTAATACCATTCAGCCCTATCTGTTAGTGAACAAACTCACTAATCATTTTGGTGTAGACTCATATAGTGGGCTGGATCCTTGACTTTCTAACGAACAGAAGAACCCAGAGGGTGAAGGACGGTGAATGGGTGCTTGTCAGGGGAGCTATCATCATAAACAGGCTCACCCCAGTGGTGTGTCCTCTCGCCATTCCTCTACAATATTTCTGTACACTGATGATTGTTGTAGCCAGAACGAGAACAGATGCATCCTGAAGTTTGCAGACCACTCTGTAATAGTCAGTCTCCTTCATTTACATTTAACATTTACATTTACATTTAAGTCATTTAGCAGACGCTCTTATCCAGAGCGACTTACAAATTGGTGCATACACCTTATGGCATCCAGTGGAACAGCCACTTACAATAGTGCATCTAAATCTTTTAGGGGGGTGAGAAGGATTACTTACCCTATCCTAGGTATTCCTTGAAGAGGTGGGGTTTCAGGTGTCTCCGGAAGGTGGTGATTGACTCCGCTGTCCTGGCGTCGTGAGGAGTTTGTTCCACCATTGGGGGCCAGGGCAGCGAACAGTTTTGACTGGGCTGAGCGGGAACTGTACTTCCTCAGTGGTAGGGAGGCGAGCAGGCCAGAGGTGGATGAACGCAGTGCCCTTGTTTGGGTGTAGGGCCTGATCAGAGCCTGGAGGTACTGAGGTGCCGTTCCCCTCACAGCTCCGTAGGCAAGCACCATGGTCTTGTAGCGGATGCGAGCTTCAACTGGAAGCCAGTGGAGAGAGCGGAGGAGCGGGGTGACGTGAGAGAACTTGGGAAGGTTGAACACCAGACGGGCTGCGGCGTTCTGGATGAGTTGTAGGGTTTAATGGCACATGATAAGGAAACTGCACATGGCCCTGTTGTTAATGATTTTGTACATTGGTGTGACAGTGTATTCTTACAACTGAATGTGACAAAAAAAAAAACATATGTGTATTGATTTCAGGTGTCAACCCCCTACCCCTCAGAACACTATCATCAAGGGCCAGAAGGTAAACACTGTAGACAACTACAAGTATTTTGGCACAAATTATTGATAATAACTTTGAGTCTAACACTGACATGTTGTGTAAGGGCCAGCAAAGCCTTTGTCTCAGACAACTGGCAAAGTTCCAGGTAGAAAGGACCTTCATGAGTCTTTTGTAAGTCGTACATAGAGTCTGTCTTAACATTTCATTTTATTTGCTGGTACGGCAACCTTGGTGTAAAAGTAAAAAATAGCTAGCTAGCTAGAAATAGTGAAAGTGGGCAGTAAGATCACAGGCGTCCAGCAGAGTAGTCTGTCTGATCTGTACAACAGACAAGTGGCGAGGAAGGCAGAATTCATCCTGTCTGACTATGCCTAACCCCCTACACCATGAGTTCCAGGTCTGGCTCCTGGTTTAGATTCCCCACTGTTAAGACTAACAGGCCCAAGCACTCCTTTACCCCTATGGCCATTGCCCTATTGAAGACAGAGGAGAGGTAGGCAGGCGAGGGATGAGGAGGATAATGGTGATGTTTTTTCTTTCTGTCAGTACATTGACACATTGTTCACAAGAAGATCTAAAAATGCACGGAGCACTTCACTTATTAGGAAACTTTTGATTGTTATACTTGTGTACTGCTGCTAATGTCGATCACTAGAAGTCTACTGTATATAATTGGCTGTCAGGCAGATGACTTGATGGAATAGCCCATTGTATTACCTACAACTGTGTCTCATTGTGATCCATGTGGATTCTATATGTTCAATGTTACTTATGCTCCTATGCTGAAAAACAAAGTGTCCCCTGGGATAATAAACTTTAAACTTGCCATCTACCCATTCAGTCCACCAGAAAAGAGCAAGCATATTTTTTTATATATTTTTTATTGTCTATATCCATTTTATTATAACTATTATCAAGAACATATTATATAATTTCCCTCAGTAATGAACCTTCTTAGAAAAGAATAAATGACATTGGTCTAGGTGACCAGATTGAGTTCAACAGTCATCGGAATAATTCAGAATAGTCTCACCACAGATGGATGCCTAATTCTCATATGAACACTTAAAGTACTAAGAAGTTACATTTACATATTACAGAAGCTAGTGAAAGAAATACAATGTCCAGTACAAACATTATCTATAAAGTCAAAATGGATGGAAGTATTAGTACTAACAACCAATCCTAACAATCTTTGATTACTCTAGTAACAACACCCAATCAAAATATTTCAGTTCATCAGACCTGGAGGTTTTCAGTAGCACCCATGGGCTTAAGCTAGACAGCATTTACCCAGCTAAAAGTTTAAAAAACTATAGCCTATTATAGCATGCAGTAGCACTTAACATCTGCTTCTATAGGCTTAGTCAGTGCCCTACTAATACAATAAAGTATGTGACTGGTAAATGTTTCACATTGTTCAGCATTAAGTGTTTCTCAAAGAAAACAAAGGCTCCAAAATACCAGGGTATCATATGAGTTAAGACAAAAGCAAAAAGTGTGCAAAAAGAAGAAATTGTTCAGTTGTGTCCTCGGTAAAACTCATCAAAACACTTCCCAATCAATCATGAATGACTTATACTGTTTTTCAATGCTTTCTTACGGCATCAGTGGTACGACTCTTTATGACGTAGCTTGTTTAAGAGCTACCAGGTGTACAGGCAGTTTGTATACAAAAGAAATATCTAGAAATACTATTCCTCTGAATTGGTAAATAAGCTTTATTATTAATGTTACATGTACATTATACATCTTTAACTGGAACTATCCAGCATGTCACTGGTCTGAAAAAACATTGTTCTTCATACTACGATGGAGTCGTAGTAGCTTACTGAAAGAATACATGAAAAACAACATAGTAATAACAATAACAAAAAACTTTGTACAGCTTATACAACTTTGGAGATATTTCTAGGGTGTACATACAATATAGTTGCATGCCATTTTCTTCAATATGCTGAACTTTGGCAACACTGGCACTGCCATCGTAAATGTCAGACTTGTCTCGTACAGTTCTCAGTCACGTGATACATGCAAACTTTATATACTTAAAATAGAAACAAATACACAACAAAATATCCACGTTGACTACATTGAATCAGACTTGGCTCCTTAGTCAAGATGGACTGGGTTGAGTTGCGGTCCAGTCTTCCATCCAGCATGGCTGTTCCACACAAACCTCTCAGATATGCTCAAAAATCCTTACAATGGACCAGGACCGCATTCTTCTGAAAGGCAGAAAATGTGTGACACACACACACACACACACACAAAATCCACTGCTCTTCTATGCACAAAACACACAATCCTCTTGAGTACATATCTGTCCATCGTCCGTCCGACTCCCCCAACACACACACACAGTGCAATTCCAAATTATAAGATAAAACAAAATAAAAAACAAAAGGGTGGGTATTTCATGAGGTTCACAGTTGCAACAGGTGTGATTGAGGGGTGAAGTCAAGTTGACAAGTTGACGAGCTCATGGGCCACAAACTGTTTCAAGCGCTCCAGGTACTGTCCGTAGAGCTCCACATCATTGTGGCCGGCGCCCTCCACCCACAGGGGCTCCACGGGCCTCTGGCAGCGCTCGTACAGCGCCAGGCCGTGGGAAAAGTCGATCACCTCATCCTCTGTCCCGTGAATTACCAGCACTGGAGAAGTCACCTTGGAGATCTTGTCAATACTTTGGGAGGCGAGTTTAGATGGGCAGACGCACCACACACACGAGGGAAAGAACAGAGGAAAGAGGAAGGGAACTGTTAGGCAATTATAATTTCCGAGCAATGAAAAACAGATGACAGGAATAGGATTTAAAATAACTCAATGTGGTAATTTCAACGGCAGGCAGTTTACCCTTTTAGACTTGTCAACAGTGCAATTCTCTACAGCTGGCACAATTACCGTATAGCCAACGGTTATGAAAATAAAATAACCATGATGCAATAATTTCCATGGTAAGGTAGAATGTTCATTCAAATGATTTTAAAACCTCTTGAGAATCCGACCCCCTTTCCCCCCCCAATTTTCGCATAAAATGACGTATCCAAATCTACTGCCTGTAGCTCAGGGCCTGGCAAGGATAAGCATATTCTTGATACCAATTGAAAGGAAACACTTTGAAGTTTGGGGATATGTGAAATTAATGTAGGAGAATATAACACATTAGATCTGGTAAAATATAATACATCATCTTTGAAATGCAAGAGAAAGGCCATAATGTACTATTCCAGGTTAGGCGCAATTTTGATTGGTCACTAGATGGCATAAGTGTGTGTGCAAACATTTAGTCTGATTCAATAAACCATTGCATTTCTGTTCAAAAATGTTGTATCAAAACTGCCCAAATGTGCCCAATTGGTTTATTAATACAATTTCAAATTCATAACTGTGCACTCTCCTCAAACAATAGCACAGTATTCTTTCACAGTAATAGCTACTGAAAATTGGACAGTGCAGTTAGATTAACAAGAATTTAAGCTTTCTGTCCATAGCAGATGTCCTGGGAAATGTTCTTGTTACTTACAACCTTATGCTAATCACATTAGCCTACGTTAGCTCAACCATCTGATGTGGGTCATTCAATGGAATGTATTTTGTGCAATGCCAATTGAGTTGAATCAACAAATCACAGCACATATTGATGAGTATACTTCCTGCGTTTATTTCCTGCTTTGCTCTATGGGTACACTCGCAATGGCCACCAGTCCACCCATTATGCCATCATTGACTTGAACGGGGACACCTGTTCTATTCATCCTATTTCTATGGCAGCACATGCAGTCAGGAGTGGAGGAGATGAGAAAATGTCTTTCTGTTTTAAATATGCACTTTCCTAAAGGTTATTTGAACGGTTATAATGGTGACTATGGTCATTTGGTTGACCAATAAGCGCCATCCAAAATTCCATGACAGTCACAGTCCTTTGATTCTCCATAACCTGGCAGCAACCAAGGACCACCAGATGGAGCATTTGAGTTAAGAGTGACTCAAACATGACTGCTTTATGATCTGTGTGTGTGTGTGTGTGTGTGTGTCACTCACTTGGGGAAGGCGTCAAAGCAGTAGGTTTTCTTGGTGTCTGGGAAGGCCACTCTCATGCCAGAGGTGAGGGGGGAATGCAGGACGACCGCGGCGCTCTCGTAGCGTGCCGCCAGGTCCACGGAAGGGACCGTACCGATACTCTGACCATACACAATCACAGTCTCTGGCCTAATACCATACCTGGGGGCAGAGACACAGAACATTATCATCAGCTACACAGCATCAATTTCCTGATACTACGAGTAAGGACGATGACAAAGATAGGATGTCGATTATTATGATGATGATGATGATGATGGATGTAGACCAAGAGAAGGATGATGACAGTTTGTCAGTCAGTCGCTATTAACAAGATTCCGTCACCCCACTCAGAAGTTCAGTAGTCCGAAGTCCAGTAGTCAGGAGGGAGCTTAAGTCTAGGATCAGTCGGTGTGGGAGCATTGACGTGTCAACGAGGGGTGTGGTGGGACAAGCAGGAGATACAGATAGAAAAAGAGAGGGAGAAAGGCATTCCACAGCCGATTATGGAGAATGTGACCAACACAGCCAGTCAGCTGACTTTCCCGGCTATAAACCGCTGCAGGACTGATCACACAAACATCACCAGTTCTACCTAGCCTAGCCCAGCCTGTACAACACTAACACAAGGGTAGGTCATCCAACTGGTTGGAGAGTGACAGCACAGACATATGATGCGTGGAGGCTCACAGGAGGTCCCAAGAGGTCAAAACCTTCTGATGACAGAGTGGACTAAGTAGGCGCACAGGGCCCATAGGAACTAGACTATATTAAGAACTAGAATCCTCAAATGTGGGTGAGGAATTTTAAATTCAGCCTCTTCTTTGCCGGCAACTGTTCTGAGCAGCAGCATTACCTCAAACAGGCGAGCCAGGCTACTGCAGGTTGGCCAAAACCTAACTTATGTCAAAACACAGTGTGTAATGTTTATAACAGTTCATGTAAAACATATGATATAAAGTACAGCAAGGGACTGTAACACTAGTGGATCAGGTGAATGTAAGTGACTGTGTGTGTGTGTGTGTGTGTGTTTCCAGGCAAACTTAGGGTCAATTTCAGCATGAACTCACTTTACCTCACTGAGCACGCTCCATAGTTATATAAGCTCTCCACTACCCAATCATCAATTTATTCCATGAGACCAATCCAATCTATAACGCAGAGGGAGCGAGGGAGAGAGCAAGAGCAAATGAAAGGGAAGAAATAAGGGAAGAACAGAACCACTGACAGTAGAGGTCAACAAGGGGGAAGCAGCTAGGCTATAAGATAATTGGGTCTCGTGTTCTATACTGGGTCATATTTTCAACTGAAGAGAACCTGCTGCTACATACGTTAATAGCACGTTAATCACTGCTCTCTCTCCTGCCCTCAGTCATGTCAATCGGAACTGAAAATCGAGTTACACTCAATACGACCCATACCATACCAAATTACATTACAAACTACTTACTGTGTTGGTTGACATGGGCACTACTGTGTGTGTGTGTGTGTGTGTGTGTGTGTGTGTGTGTGTGTGTGTGTGTGTGTGTGTGCTGAAGGGACCTTCATTTTGTCTCCAATCGATAATATGATTGATCAGGAAGTTTGTTGTTTTCACTTCCTGGGGCAGAGGCTGCAGTGAGTATCTGTCTGAAACCTCATTGGACATCTGTTACTAGGCTACAAGTCAATATTAGACTTGGAAGGATTGACTGCTGGAACACATCCAAGTGAAAAGAAAATGGAACAGCACTATTCTATTTGAGTGGACATCCCTCACAGCAGGTTCCCACTGACAAAACCCAACCCTTTTAGTTCTACAAATAGTGTGCTCTCTCTGTGTGTGTGTGTGTGTGTGTGTGTGTGTGTGTGTGTGTGTGTGTGTGTGTGTGTAAAAATGCTGTAAAGCAAGAATGCTTTCTAAAAGATACATGTTAATAGTTTATTTATCAATTAACAAAATGCAAAGTGATTGAACAGAAAAATATACATCAAAACAATATTTGGTGTGATCACCCCTTGCCTTCAAAACAACATAAATTCTTCTAGGTACACTTGCACACAGTTTGAAGGAACTCAGCAGGAAGGGTGGCCCAAACATCTTGGAGAACTAACCACAGTTCTCCTGTGGATTTAGGCAGCCTCAGGTGCTACTCTCTCTTCATATAATCCCAGACAGACTCAATGATGTTTGGGGTCATTGTCACTGCAGAATAAATATGGGGCCAATCAGATGCATCCTTGATGGTATTGTATGATGGATAAGTATCTGCCTGTACTTCTCAGCATTGAAGAGACCAATCATTCTCACCAAATCCCCAACTCCATTTTCAGAAATGCAGCCCCAAACTTATAAGGAACCTCCACCATGCTTCACTGTTGGGTGCAGACCCTCATTCGTGTACCGTTCTCTAGCCCTTCAGAGAACAAACTGCCTTCTGCTACAGCCAAATCTTTCACATTTGGACTCATCAGTCCAAAGCACCTGCTGCCATTTTTCTGCAACCCAGTTCCTGTGTTTTCTGGCATAGTTGAGTCGCTTTCTATGTCGAAGGTATGGCTTTTTGGCCGCAAGTCTTTCATAAAGGCCGCTTCTTACCAGACTTCTCCGGAAAGTAGATGGGTGTAGAAGGGTCCCACTGTTTTCTGCCAAATCTGAGCTGATGACACTGCTGGACATCTTCTGATTGTGAAGGGAGTAAGCATGATGTGTCTTTCATCTGCTGCAGTAAGTTTCCTTGGCCGACCACTGTGTCTACGGTCCTCAACGTTGCCCGTTTCTTTGTGCTTCTTCAAAAAGAGCTTGGACAGCACATCTGGAAACCCCTGTCTGCCTTGACATGTCAGCCTGGGAGATGTCTGCCTTGACATGTCAGCCTGGGAGATGTCTGCCTTGACATGTCAGCCTGGGAGATGTCTGCCTTGACATGTCAGCCTGGGAGATGTCTGCCTTGACATGTCAGCCTGGGAGATGTCTGCCTTGACATGTCAGCCTGGGAGATGTCTGCCTTGACATGTCAGCCTGGGAGATGTCTGCCTTGACATGTCAGCCTGGGAGATGTCTGCCTTGACATGTCAGCCTGGGAGATGTCTGCCTTGACATGTCAGCCTGGGAGAGACCTTACTGATGCAGTATAACTACCGTGTGTCTTGTTGCTGTGCTCAGTCTTGCCATGGTGTATGACTTCAGCAACCTGAGAGTTTGGCTGTTGCTCACCCAGTTTTATTCCCCCTGTTTCAGTTAATGATTGCATTTCAACCTACATATTGCATTGATTACCATTAGCACCTGTTTGGCATAATTGTTTAATCATACACCTGATTATGTGCCAACAAAATCCCTGACTTTGTGCAAGTGTACCTACAAGAATTGATGTTGTTTTGAAGGCAAAGGGTGGTCACACCAAATTTGCATTTCGTTAATTGATAAATGTACTCTATTAACATGTCTATTTTTGAAAGCATTCTTACTTTACTGCATTTTTTCACACCTGCCTAAAACTTTTGTACAGTACTGTATGTACCAATAAAGTGTGTCTGCTGACGGTGTGGGACACACCTGCTGACTCATGATTGAGTCACCTGAACACGCAGGTAAGACAGGACCTCCCCCTGCACCAGAACATAGGAACACGAGCGTGTGCAAACACAAAACATTTTCCTCTCTGACATCAACGCAAATGCAACCTAAACTCACAAGCACATCATTAAAACAGTATCTTGCTTTTAAAACTCACCTCAAAGTGATTGGTCAATTTGAGGAACAAGTTCAACAACAGGTTGAAACAGAGTGAAAAACATGTTGTTTCAAAGCCTATCAACTAAAATGGACAGCACTTTCTAAGGTGATGACTAATTCAAAACACCATATGCATATTAGAGCTTACTCATTAACATAGGCCTATGTATGAGCTGATTAAATACAGATTTGTTTAGACCTGGCTAAAATAAATCACGGGTTTATTATGATTGTGTATATTAGACTTTTTAAAATGTAGACGTTCCAAAGGCACACATCAATGGCTTGTATGCATGCAGGCCTGGAGATGCTAAACATGTTTATGATAATTAAGTGTAAATTACCATGATACAGGCAGTCTTTTGCATGACAATAACCGGCTGACAACATTTCATGACCGCCACAGCCTCATCTCCAGCCCTCATTTAACTTGCAAGAGAAACACACTCCCATAAAACAGACAGAGGCAGGATGCTAAAGGGGAGACATTGAGAGAGCTTTTAGATATGATAAATAATTAACGTTCAAAGTCAGTAGGCCCACAGCTTTTTTTCCACACAAGCCAAACACATCTCATATAGACTATGACCTGTGGGTCAACCACAGGTAAAACACAGTCATGTGGTGAGTCAAGTCTATAATACCTGTGTCAGAAATGATGTATGGGTTTCCCCACTCTTTTTATATATATATTTTAAAAATCCCCCCTTTTCTCCCCAATTTTGTCATATCCAATCGGTAGTCACAGTCTTGTCTCATCGCTGCAACTCCCGTAGAGTCGAAGGTCGAGAGCCGTGCGTCCTCCGAAACACAACCCAACCAAGCCGCACTGCTTCTTGACACAATGCCAGCTTAACCCGGAAGCCAACCGCACCAATGTGTCAGAGGAAACACCGTACACCTGGCGACCGTGCAGCGTGCATGCGTCCGGCCCGCCGCAGCAGTCGCTACAGCGCGATGGGACAAGGACATCCCTGCCGGCCAAAACCTCCCCTAACTCGGACGAAGCTGGGCCAATTGTGGGCCGCCCCATTGGAGAGACATGTCTCTGGAATTCAAGTCAAACACGGGCAGTGAAACACGGCACCAAGATGAACCATTTGACTGTTAAATAAAGGAGGCCAGGGCTCCCTGTAGAATGGAGAATAGGAGCACATGCTGCGTTGAGAATTGGGTCTGGCAGTGGCATGGCTAAGAGGCAGCAAGGTGGAGGTAGAAGTTTGCCATTGCGCTGATCTGAGGTGTCTTTTTGCCCTCTTTATGGTTACAAATAATACTTCTGGGAAGGGTAGGATGATCTTGGACCTGCCATTAGGGTCAGCTTCTATCTTGAGGGTGTCAGTCAGTTTGGCAATTATGGGACAGAAATGACATGGATCTTTGGATTACCAGTGGATGGGTGACAAAGTGGGGCAGAACCTGGCATAGATTTGGGGTGGAATAGTATGTGACGTTGGAGACACCAAGCCCTGGCCAGTTGAAACGTGCAGGGTTGGAAACACCCGAATCGGGCACAGAGCTGGGCTATACTAAGCCTTGGGCTAAATTAAAAGTTAGCACAGCCTCATCTCACCTGATAGTGTAAATTAGTTTATTGTCAATCAACATGGACTACAAACCCCACCACCCATGTTGTGCTGTCTCACGGTTCTCCCCTCTGGTTCTAACCAATGTGAGCAGACGCTGGTACATGGGACGGCAGTACTATAACTGTTCATGTTGCTTCATTCTTCGTACTTAGATATTTGTTATGGAATTTGCAATGCAAAGTCTGTCCCACAGACATCCAAACTGCTGTAGCCTTCATGCATGGAAACAGGCAGTGACTCTACTCCTCACTGACGGGCAGTTTAACACTGCCAGAGAGAAAGCTCTGCTGATCACTGTTCCATTACGGTCTGAAGCCATAAGCCACATTGTGATGTTGAGTTCAATATTGGCCTCCTGAATATTTTATCCCCATCGACGTAGCTACACTGCACAATGAAATGTGAGCAGAAAATTTGCACACAAAACACCTCTAATAGCTAATGGTAGTGCAGCCATGCAAACCCAGACAACCCACCCAAAGCCATAGTTAATAACAATCCTTCATTTGTTTTTCAGTCTAAAGCAGTTCTGACACTGGGCTAAAAGCGGAGGGATGGTGCTTGTAGAAATGTAACTATTCTCAAAAAGGGTAGCCTACATAAATTTAATCTATGGATGCAAGAACTGAGAGTCCATGATCATTTCAATATCTAGGGCTAGTTCCTATATGTGTCATTTAGGCCGACTGAATTAGTCACATCACGGAACCACTATGCAATCATATTCCCATTCCAATAGTAAGTTGTTGGGGTCTTCCTATTTATCCTGTTTTTCTAGTATTATATTGTTGTTGATTATTGCATTGTTGGGTTTGAAAGAAAGGCATTTACTTGTGCATGTGACATTGAGTTGACACCTTCCTCAGTTGTTTAACAGGTATCTAGCATATATGTTGGGCCATGAGAAAAAAAACATATTTTGTATTCATTTTTAAATAGAGGACACACACACATAAAGCTAGAGCACAACCAATATGCCTTTTTTGGGTCCGATGCAGAGTCCAATTTTTGGGGAACAAAACTTACCGATAGTTATATCTGCCAATATACTGTTTTCACACTGAGTTCTCATACTCTGTCATCCAAAAAAAAAACAATTGTCCAAGAAATATGGTTCAAATGTTGATTTCTTACATTGTGACAATAATGGTGTCCAGAGAAGTTTAAGATGACCTCTTTCACCCTGTGTTGAAAATCAGTCAATGGAATTGTCGCCCGATATCCATTCATTGGTAACAGAGACAGTAGCTGCTTCAAACAGAAATCAGTGTGCAGCATATGAATGAGATTTCCAAAGCAGGGAAGAGGGGGAAGTCAGAGGACAAAGGGATGAAGAGAGGAGGAGAGAAATCAGGTCAGTGTGTCCAAGAAACAAAAACTATTGTCTACCATAGCAATACAATTATTGTGTAATTCACAATCCAATGAAATCATCTGAAGATGTTAATGTTTTCTCTCCAACTATTCCATCCCTCTCTAACCCCAACCTCCCATCCCACCCCTCTCTAACCCCCCATCTCTCTCTAACCCCAACCCCCATCTCTCTCTAACCCCAACCTCCCCCCATCTCTCTCAACCCCAACCCCCCCACCTCTCTCTAACCCCACCCCCCCATCTCTCTAACCCCAACCCCCCTCTCTCTAACCCCAACTCTCTCTAACCCCAACCCCCCCAATCTCTCTCTAACCCCAACCCCCCCATCTCTCTCTATCCCACCCCTCTCTAACCCCCCCCCCCATCTCTCTCTAACCCCAACCTCCCCCCCATCTCTCTCTAACCCCCCCCCCCCATCTCTCTCTAACCCCCCCTCTCTCTATCTCTCTCTAACCCCCCCCCCCCATCTCTCATCTCTCTCTAACCCCAACCCCCCCCATCTCTCTCTAACCCCAACCCCCCCATCTCTCTCTAACCCCAACCCCCCCCTCTCTATCTCTCTCTAACCCCAACCCCCCCCCCCCATCTCTCTCTAACCCCAACCCCCTCTCTCTAATCTCTCTCTAACCCCAACCCCCCAATCTCTCTCTAACCCCAACCCCCCCCAATCTCTCTCTAACCCCAACCCCCCATCTCTCTCTAACCCCAACTCTCAACCCCCATCTCTCTCTAACCCCAACCCCCCACCTCTCTCTAAACCCAACCCCCACCCCTCTCTAACCCCAACCCCCCACCCCTCCCCATCTAACCCCACCCCTCTCTAACCCCAACCCCCACCCCTCCCTAACCCCAACCCCCCTCTCTCTAATCTCTCTCTAACCCCAACCCCCCCCCACCTCTCTCTAACCCCCCCCCCACCCCTCTCTAATCTCTCTCTAACCCCAACCCCCATCTCTCTCTCCCCAACCCCCCCCGTCTCTCTCTAACCCCAACCCCCCATCTCTCTCTAACCCCAACCCCCCATCTCTCTCTAACCCCAACCCCCCCCTCTCTCTCTAACCCCAACCCCCCCCCATCTCTCTCTAACCCCAACCCCCCCATCTCTCTCTAACCCCAACCCCAACATCTCTCTCTAACCCCAACATCTCTCTCTAACCCCAACCCCCCACCTCTCTCTAACCCCAACCCCCACCTCACTCTAACCCCAACCCCCCCCCACCCCCCACCTCTCTAACCCCACCCCTCTCTAACCCCAACCCCCCACCCCCCACCCTAACCCCAACCCCCATCTCTCTCTAACCCCACCCCTCTCTAACCCCACCCCTCTCTAACCCCACCCATCTCTAACCCCAACCCATCCTCTATCGTGGGATAATTCGATCAAACCTGATTCTGTTGTGCTTTGACGAAATTACATTTTAAATCTGATTTTCTGAAACGGTCACGGGTGAGTGTGTGTGCGTTTGTTTCCACAGGACTGTGGTTATTTCTTGTGTGTGTGCAGAAGGAACAAGTAGGCTAAGACGAGGAAAATGGCACAACACACACAGGTAATATGTGTAGGAGGGAGATCAGCAACAGAAGAGAATGGCTACAGTCAAATGGATGAGTTTTGCAGGAGAACCACACAGATGGTAGCAGGCATACATGTTTCTCAGCCCCAGCTACAGTATGTATGTCTGCTAGTCCCTGTATGGAAATGGTTTCCTGTTTAACTTGACTCTCAAACCTGTCCCATGGGGGCAAGGGGGCCTACTGTATGGAGAAACACTTATTCTAGTCAATGTCATCACAGTGGGCAATTTGGGTCTGAGTGACCTCTGTGTTAGTTATCCTCTTCCTGTTTGTGTATTTGAATGTTCCATCCTTTCTCTGACTCATTTGTTTGTCCCTTTGATTTGTTGTCATGATGCAGGAAATAAGTCTGGATTCACTTTTATTCCCCCCAAAACTGTCCATAAACAATACGTAGCCTAAACATCTCACATACGCTCGGACACACACATAAAAGACTCAGCTGAGAATGAAGGACAGGACAGAGGGGAAGGGTAGAATCCATAGAGGGAAGCACACTCGCTCTGTCTGTCTGTGTGTGTCTGTGTGTGTATGGGACCCCACCTGGGACCTAGAGCAGAGCTGCCAGTAAAAGCTAGCAAGAGAAAATAAAACGGGAGAGGGGGAAGTCATAGAGGACAAATGGAGGAGAGAAGCGAGATCAGAGGGAGAGAGAGGAGTGTTGGAGACTAGAAGTTATGTGGGGATCGATTCATTGATAGATGGATGGATGGGATGGGCAGAGGGATGGGGAGAGGATCTGATGAACAGAAAACCATTGCCTTGGGTTCGGCCGGTTGGAAGGTTGAGGAGAAAGCCCCTAGCCTACACATTTTCAAACATAATTTAATGTAAAGAAAAATAAATGCTTTCTCCACTTCGCTTTCCAACCAAGGATGTTTAAGCCATGGTGCGAGCTTTAGGTGGAACGATAGTCAGCAACTCTTGGTAGGACACATCAACGTCACAAACAGCCACTTACTTGCAATCTCACTCCTCCACTATCACATCTGCCCTCCTCCCTTGTCCCCTTACTCACCGTGTCCTGAGTGCATGCCAGGCGGCGTCCACATCAGCGTACAGGTTCTTCTCCGAGGGTTTCCCCGAGCTGGCCCCGTAGCCCGAGTAGTCGTAGGAGAAGACGTTGCAGTTGATGCGTGAGCCCAGGCCGATGTAGAAGCTGCTCATCTGGCCCAGGTCCACCGCGTTGCCGTGTGAGAAGAGGAGTGTGAAGCGGGCGTTGGGTGAGCAGCGCACAAACATGCACGCGATGCGGTTGCCGCGTGAAGTGCGTGTCATGAAGCACTCGATGGCGTCCTTCTCACGCGCTGAGTATTGCCAGTCTGCGCGCTCAGACAGGTGCAGGGTCCAGCGGCTCCCGCTCTCATCACACATGAGGGTGTAGGTGGGCTCCGGTGGCAGGAAGGCCAGCTTGGAGGTGATCTTGCTGGGGCATGGAGGGCAGCAGAACAGGCAGCACAGCTCACTCAGGGACAGGTGGTTCATCCTCAAACACTGCTGGGGGAAGGGGGAATGAGAGGAGACATTACCATTCACTATTACTAATAGGGTATTATTGACATGGCACATTCAATAGGCTACATTAGCTTGATCTCACCAAGACTGAGGACAAATGAAAGAGGGTTTAAGGTATGTGTGTGCGGTCTGTACGTGTGGTTAGGTTAATTGTCTCATTTCCAGCCCCCGCAGTTATTGACAGCCATCTTGAAAAATATGCTCAGACACACACAGACACACAGCTGTGACTCAAGGCAGTCTCGACCACTGATGCATGCCTCCCACAAACAGACCAACAGACTGAGCCACATACGTTAAAGCCTATAACCAGACTTCACCTCAGCTTAAACAGAAACTCCTTATCAGATAGTCTTATCTAAACATGTTGAGGCTAAAAATGTGTTAGTGCTTCGGGACTCGAGCGCGAGAAAAAGCTAGAAAATAGCATTACTGTGTTTAGGTTACTAGGCTGGTGTGCAGCGATTCTCAAAGTTCTCTGCCCACCCTGTTAGACAAATGGGCAAGTGGGAAATGCACATGAACTCCTCTTAGGCATGCCCTTAACACAGAGCTGTTTTTTTACATACACTATCGATTCCCTTCTGCATGCATGGCCTCCCTTGGCCCCGAGATCATTCGACAGCTATAGCACTGATAAGCATTTATTCTGTCTGCCTCAAAGTGTCAATCCTAAATTCAGTCCATTGCTATATAATGCTTCATTCTATAGCTAGAGGACTTCTGCTTTCTCCAGGAGTGATAAGTATCATTTTTTGACTTCACCTGTTGTCTAGTACTATCTTTTTGCTAGCTAGGGCCATCTACTTGAAGTGCTGCCTGTCTTCCCAGTAGCCTACTTGGTGTGTGAACTAATGCACAGAACTTTCTGTTGATCGTTGACACATCAAATAGGATTAAGGGTATAGGTCGGCCGATTAACAATCGGAAATCTGTATTTTTGGACACCGATTTATTTTTGGACACCAATCTGGTCATCCAGAATCAGAACAGGCAAGTTCTTACCCATGGAAGCGCACGCATCTTTTTATTTTATTTTTCATGACTAGTCAGCCAACACATCGATAAAAGCAATTCCGATTCTAGGGGACCCCATAACGTTACACATCAGCTAGGGTTTGTTTTAGAGACTATCCAAAAGGCCTGGTTATAGACGTCCTGATACATTTAGCTACAACGTTAGTTTACGGTGGTACTGGAGATTTATCAACGCCTGTCAAGTAGTCTGATTAATCAGGCTGTAATACACAATTAATTGGTATATACCGCCTGATTAATCCTTCTAGTCGGGGTGCTTACCAGAAATGATTCGTAACGATTATATATTAACGTTAAATAAAATAAATCGTAGAGCCATCTTTGCCAGCCTATGATGACTGAAATGTAAACAGTGGTCGGCAAAGGTACAGCAAACACGTCGTTGTGTTACGGATGTAATCGTTGCTCTGAGTAAAGTAACGGGTGGCCAAACGACTTGTGGGAACTCCTTCCCCCTTCTTCACGCGAAGTGATTGAGATGCATAATATCAAACATGTTTACGCCACACCCTTAAACGAAAGAGAAGTACTTCCTAACAGCCAATAATTGACGTTATTAATGAGCTACTAGTCAATAGAACATTTTTGCTAGTAGGCTAGGCTACCCGAAGAGGATCACACACATACCTGGTAATGTTGCGGATTGTAGTTAGTATTTCGATGATTCTGGCGAGTAACTTAGCTAGCTAACTGCCGTAGACAGATAACGCGTACAAGTAGCTAACGTTAACCAGGCAGGTTGACTCGAAAATGCCTTAGCTTATCTTCCCTTCGTTCACTCTGGTTAGCACTCTGGTAGCTATGAATCTTCTTGACGTTTACACACGACTACTGTCTACCCAAACCAAGCTCCAACTATTTGACACTCAGTCTTGTCCATGTGGTCCGGATATTAACTTAAATGCCTCCACAAGACACATGTAAACCATATATGTTATATAATGTTGACTTCAGTCACAGGTTCAATACTTGTAGCTAAACCACTGTTGCTTGCTGACTGTCTTCTGTACGGAAAACGGAACAAAAAAACAATCGAAACCGTAATGACGCCAGTATGATTGGATTGGCTTATAAGAAAGCCAATTAGAAACGACTATTTTCTAACAAAGGCCAATCAGATTGCTCAGATTGCTCAAGGCGTTACCTCGGTGTAGAATGACGTAATTATTTTTTTTTTTGCGGACTGGGATAAGGGAAATACGTTATCTAAAAGAGAAAGTGTCAATATGATATTTCAATTAAAACAATACTATATTCACATGTGGATTTTTATGCTATCAAACGTTGATATTGAGATTTTGCTCAATTAAATTGTAACTCTTTAGTCGACGTCACATATTCTTCCGGGTCATTTTGTCGTGCCATGTGTTGTGGGATCTGAGTTCTGATTTTAGCAAAATGAGTTCTCAAAAAGGCAACGCATCTCGCTCGCGAGGACAGAAGCACCAAAACACGACTGCTTACAAGAATGACAAATATGGAGCAAGTGTTCAAGTAAAGGTACGGTCTATGACTGACTTGCTAACGTTAAATAGCGCCGTCATTAGTACAATACATGATGGCAGTATGTTAGCAAAACAGTTGGCTAGCTAGCAAACCATTTGGTTTCATTCTGTCTGTCAGCTATGTCTACCATCCGTATTGATAATGCTGGGCTGATTTTAGGTCTGTTTTACTTTTCCCTGTGTAAATCTGGTGCTGATATTGTTGCAGATAGCAAACTCAAAGGTCCACGACGGGTTGTGCCAACGCTGCAAGGAAGTTATTGAGTGGAAAGTCAAGTACAGCAAATACAAATCCCTCACCCAACCCCGAACATGGTTAGTACGTTACACACACACACAAAATAATGCACTCAGTATCGTTTAAGAAGGTTTTGATCCAATAGAGCCAAGTCGAGGTATGATGTACCAAGGTGCATGCATTTACACCACGTATCTATGGTACGCCGTTTGGGTCTTTGCGTGTCAAAAAAGGTAACTCATAACACAATTCTATTATAGAATGTTGTGTGTGCTGAATTTGCATGTGCAAGCCAAGCGCCACAACAACTATCAGTAGCACTGCCAACGCTGTACAAACAAGCACGCACTGGTTGTTTTCAGGTTGGATATTCACACTTGAGCCAGACTCCAACATCGCACAGGTCTTATTTTCACGATTTGGACATTAATTTCCTTTCCAAATCTGTTAAACATGTGGAAATGTGAGCAACATTTTGTATTCCCAGTTGAATTGGTTAAGGAGTGTAAACAAAGTGAGAACTTTCACATTTGAATTTCAATAGCTCCTTGGTCATGTGACCTACTGACTTCTGACAAGGTTCAGAATCTACACTCAGTGGGCCTACACATTGCACATCCTTTAGTTTGTCCATTGTCACCTTGCATGTTTTTACATACATTTTTCAAACTTTGTAATTTCAACAGCTCCTTGGTCATGTGACCTACTGGACTCAACCAAGGTTCAGAATGTCCACTGACTACCCTTCTATATTGCACACCCTTTTGTTTGTCCATTTTCATCTCACACAATTTTACATGAATTGCCTGCTCTGTTCACCTGAAGGACAGTGTCACTTACACCCCTATTCACTTGGGCCTTCTCCCTGAGGCCATCCTGACTTCATAGTATTACTACACCGACCCGGCAACACAGTTGTCTTTCAATCACCCACGTGGGTATAACCAATGAGGAGATGGCATGTGGGTACCTGCTTCTATAAACCAATGAGGAGAAGGGAAAGGCAGTACTTGAAGCGTGATCGGTGTCAGAAATAGTCAGGACTTTTATTTTAGCCCTTGGCAATGCGCGAGTGGTGTGGTCAGCCTGGGTATAGCTTTCTCCCTGGAATTACTAAGACATCTATAGTCCCGCTGTCAGGAACCACGTGCTCCTGGTAACCCGCCCGCTTATTCCCGCTCATAGACTTAAGTCCCCACTCCAACCTCCACAGCCCCCCGAGTCTGAGGTCCGAGGTAGTCCAGGTCAAAGTGTCACCAGGACTCTGAGTGCCCCCCGCCTTGGGAGGCCTCCTCGTGCACCTGGTGACACTTTGACTTCCACAGCGAGTCCCAACCTGAGTCACATTCCCACCAGAGGACGGGCCCGGGCGGATGGGCGACCACCACCTAGCCCCCTACCTATCCAGAGCCCAATGTCTTACACCTTCTACCCACCTGAGCTCTCACACTCTGTCTGGCCCCTGGACCTTCTGCATGCACCTGGTAACCCGTAAGTAAAGGTGGAGGAAGAGGCCTACTGTCCCCGACAAAAGCTTGGATCGAGGGCTGACTTTCAATAGATCGCAGTGAGTGAGCTGCTCTGCTACGTACGAAACCCTGACCCAGAATTGTGTCGTCTACGAGTGATTTAGCACCAGGTTCACCACAAACATGCAGTGCGCATCAGGAGAGGGGCGGCAACTCATCCAGCCACACCCCAACCCCGTCACGAACGGCTCTACTCACCTGCCAAAAGAGACAGGCTGTCCCCGGCCAACCTATTCCGTCACGCCTGTTCCCTTGGCTGTGGTTTCGCTAGATAATAGGTAGGGACAGTGGAATCTCGTTCGTTCATTCATTCATGCGCGTCACTAATTAGATGACAAGGCATTTGGCTACCTCAAGACTCTTAATTATGTCCTTCTGTCCCCAAAGGTGGTGTGAGTGTGAACGCGAAGGGTAGCATGCAACAGTCAGATAGCATCAAATTGACATCCAGTCGAATCACGTCCGGCGGTATCAGAGGCTTTTCTGTCTTACAAACTGGACATCAGTTGCCGCTACAAACCTTCAGGGGACTTTAACTTCTTCTTTTTTTTTTACTCCCAATCGACATCAAGTGCCAGTGCAATACTTATAGGATTGAAAACCAAAACCAGTATCTAGCGGCACCATCAACCGGGTGTCGGAAGAAGCAACAGAAAATAATCCGCTTTCAATCATTTGCTTTCCCAGTCAGCCGCCTGGGACACAGCCATAGGAACCACCTTTACCAGCACTTTATCAATATTCCTCACTTGACATGAGGGGGTCACAGTCACCCCATGGGTGATTTGAGTCTGACCGCGACAGGTGGGTACGCTCCTTTTAAATTTAATGAAGTTGACATTCAGTGATCCATGCCCAGTAGGAACCTAGGCTTCTTCCATCCATTTTTTGGGTCCACAACAAATTGCTGGGTGTGGATGGTACTACCCAAATCAGGTGTAGGGCTCCCTACCCAGACAAGCTGGAGATACCTCTCCCCACTTCGTAGGGCATGAGCCAGATCCATGCAATGCCCTATCACTGCGGGACCCAATGTGTTTAGTCTCCGCCTCGAGTCTAGTGAGAGTAGAGGAGACCTCCCCACCTACAATGTGTGGTGTCCCGCACTCAGGCAAGCCTGAGGCCTGGTAGTGTCAGCTAATGGTAAGGCACATGCCATCTCCACTACATGCTCCAAGGAGTGTGGGAGGAGAGCTCCCACATAGAATGTGTAGAGTCCCACACCCAGGCGGACCTGGCATTGGCCATAACTGCTAAGCACATTCCATCTCCATTTAGTGCTCCACTGTTAGTGGGACCAGCCGATACCAACGTTGGATTCAAACCTTTGCGGTTTATAGTTAGCCAGGTATACAGGGGACGTGTGTTTAAATGTTTCACCACAGCTACTCTGTGATCCAACTGATGTCAGTAGAACACTTTCATCATCTGTCTCCCAGGACTTAACTCCCCCCTCCCAGCCAAAGCCAGGGATGCGTTCGCGCCATCATTCTCTGGCTTCCTGTCAAGGTAAGGATTAGTTTACAAGAGCCCTACAGCAAATCATTGTCTGGTGGAACCGCCTTCACATTTTCATGCTTGACCAAAAGCCACATATTCCAGGACCGAGAGCTCACAGGACACCACAACGCTTTCCAGGGCATGGGCCCCTCTCTCGGGGCAAAACCATTCCAGGGTGCCCTGCCCTTCACAAAGAAAATAACTCTACCCGGAGTTCCCGTCAGCTTCTCCTGGATTGGTCACTTTACCTCACTAGACGCCTCAACCCGCCAGTCCGTGGACATTCTGAAAGTAGTTTGAGGTCAGTAAGTCACATGACCAAGGAGCTGTTGAAATTAAAAAGTGTGAGAAATTCATGTAAAAATGTGTGTGATATGAAAATGGACAAACTACAAAGAGTTTAATACAGAAGTGTAGTCAGTGGACATTCTGAACCTTGTTTGAAGTTAGTAGGTTACATGACCAAGGAGCTATTGTTTTTCAATATTTCTAATATCATTAAATTCACGTACCTTCTCCGCTGTGCAATCTGGTTTCCGAGCCGGTCACGGGTGCACCTCAGCCACGCTCAAGGTACTAAACGATATCATAACCGCCATCGATAAAAGACAGTACTGTGCAGCCGTCTTCATCGACCTTGCCAAGGCTTTCGACTCTGTCAATCACCATATTCTTATCGGCAGACTCAGTAGCCTCGGTTTTTCTGATGACTGCCTTGCCTGGTTCACCAGCTACTTTGCAGACAGTGTGTCAAATCGGAGGGCATGCTGTCCAGTCCTCTGGCAGTCTCTATGGGGGTGCCACAGGGTTCAATTCTCGGGCCGACACTTTTCTCTGTATATATCAATGATGTTGCTCTTGCTGCGGGCGATTCACTGATCCACCTCTACGCAGATGACACCATTCTATATACTTCCGGCCCGTCCTTGGACACTGTGCTATCTAACCTCCAAACGAGCTTCAATGCCATCATACAACTCTCCTTCCGTGGCCTCCAACTGCTCTTAAACGCTAGTAAAACCAAATGCATGCTTTTCAACCGTTCGCTGCCTGCACCTGCACGCCTGACTAGCATCACCACCCTGGATGGTTCCGACCTTGAATATGTGGACATCTATAAGGACCTAGGTGTCCTTATAGAATCGGCTTTCTATTCCACAACAAAGCCTCCTTCACTCACGCCGCCAAACTTACCCTAGTAAAACTGACTATCCTACCGATCCTCGACTTCGGCGATGTCATCTACAAAATTGCTTCCAACACTCTACTCAGCAAACTGGATGCAGTTTATCACAGTGCCATCCGTTTTGTCACTAAAGCACCTTATACCACCCACCACTGCGACCTGTATGCTCTAGTCGGCTGGCCCTCGCTAGATATTCGTCGCCAGACCCATTGGCTCCAGGTCATCTACAAGTCCATGCTAGGTAAAGCTCGGCCTTATCTCATTTCACTGGTCATGATGGCAACACCCACCCGTAGCACGCGGTCCAGCAGGTGTATCTCACTGATCATCCCTAAAGCCAACACCTCATTTGGCCGCCTTTCGTTCCAGTTCTCTGCTGCCTGTGATTGGAACTAATTGCAAAAATCGCTGAAGTTGGAGACTTTAATCTCCCTCACCAACTTCAAACATCTGCTATCTGAGCAGCTAACCGATCGCTGCAGCTGTACATAGTCTATCGGTAAATAGCCACCCATTTTTACCTACCTCATCCCCATACTGTTTTTATTTATTTACTTCTGCTCTTTTGCACACCAACATCTCTACCTGTACATGACCATCTGATCATTTATCACTCCAGTGTAAATCTGCAAAATTGTAATTATTCGCCTACCTCATGCCTTTTGCACACATTGTATATAGACTCCCCTTTTTTTCTACTGTGTTATTGACTTGTTAATTGTTTACTCCATGTGTAACTCTGTGTTGTCTGTTCACACTGCTATGCTTTATCTTGGCCAGGTCGCAGTTGCAAATGAGAACTTGTTCTCAACTAGCCTACCTGGTTAAATAAAGGTGGGGGGAAAAAAAGTGAAATTGCGTGAGATGAAAATGGACAAACTAAAGGGTGTGAAATGTGTAGGCCCACTGAGTGTACATTCTGAACCTTGTTTGAAGTCAGTAGGTCACATGACCAAGGAGCTATTGAAATTTTAAAAATTAAATAAATAATTTCAAATAGTGTGAGATGTAAATTGACAAAAAAAAGTGTGTGCAATGTGTCTATGCCATCGGGTTAGCTAGAACCAGTTTTGAAAATGTTAGGAGTAATGGTTAAAGCTATTGCAATTTGAATAATGTGATTTGTCACTATGTTGACAGTCCCTAACTGCTGTTGGTGGACATAAGGAAAACTACAGGTGAATATCCATCCTGAATCTGTCTTTACCTTTGTCCACGAACAATGTTTACAATACCATGTTGGTAATAAGGCATTATTTGTTCCACAGCTACTTCTGGGGTAGCTAGCAAGCTTTAGCTTGGTACCTAGCTAGCACCAATACAACCAGCCTGAAAACAATGACCAGTAGAAGCTGCAGTCATTTCAATATTCTTAGCAATGATTTAGGAATCCTTGTAAGTATTAGATAGGTAGCCATTTGTTGTTCGCCAATTGAAATTGAACTTCAGCTCATAAAAATAAATAACTAGCCAACTACTTAGCTTTGGGCAACATGGTTAACATTATAAGCAGCCAGCTAGCTTCATCTGGCTAGTGAGGCTGACCGGACTTGGTTATATGTTGTGAAGCTAGCCACAATAAGGCACAATAGTGGAATTTGCAGTTTGCCTTCTGAATAAAAGCACCTCTTTTGAAAGTGATGCATAATTTTACAATTGGTGGAATCATGCCATATTTAGACTAGATAATGTTAAACCAGGTTGGAATGTGAAACAATGAAATGGGTATCAGTCTACTTGGTGACACCCACAGAACACAACTGTGAAAAGTTTACGCAAATATTACTGTTGTAGCACTTATCGTGTGACTGTGTGAAATCACCTCCCCAGTCAGTTTATTGTGTGTATTGACATTCATATTGCACTGTACAGCTTTACCTAAGGATTGGGTATCAGTCTACTCAATACCCAAGATATTTTTTCCCAACGTCCTCAGTTATCAGACTCAAACATGCAGTATTGGTTTTTCATCGGGACTCAATCAAATTGATTTATAAAGCCATTCTGACATCAGCCAATGTCACACAGTGCTGTACAGAAACCCAGCCTAAAACCCCAAACAGCAAGCAATGCAGGTGTAGAAGCACGGTGGCTAGGAAAAGCTCCCTACTAGAAAGGCTGGAACCTCGGAATAAACCTAGAGAGGAGCCAGGCTGAGGGGTGGCCATGTTATCCCATGTTATCAGATCCACAATCTGTAGGTAAGGCTGTACAGTGAAATAAGTATGCCCCCATTACAATTCCAAAGTCTTATACATCCAGTGTGATTTCAACAGATTTTTTGGTCAAATGAACAAATACTATTTAGTTGATTTTTATATAACATTACAACCTTTTATTATGATCTATTCAATTATGGCATAATTCTACTGTTTGTATTCATTTGCATCACTGTCAATTACATACTTTTATTTTAAAGGCTAACTGCAAAGTCCACTTTTGTGGCTAATCCTTATTGTGGCTAGCTTCACATAGATGGGTCCAACCACCATTAATCAAATAAGAACTGTCTTCTAAATTAGGGTTACTTTAGATGACACCTAGCTGTATGGTTAGCTGGCTAACTATATAGCTACTGAAACAGCGTGTCGTTTTGCTATGTTTTTGGGGAAGAACGCCGTTTGCATCCATCAGCTAGCTAGCTTTTTATGACCAGCACTGTCGGTGCGCGAGAGAACTTCACCAGCATCATAGCATACGTATTGATGAATCGTTATGACCAATATATGAAATACGAGTGATAGTGTAATAAAGACATTTAAAAAAGATGAACGCTTTGTGACGTGCAGAAATATTCAGGTCCTGATTGGTCAACAAGCTTATTTGACGTGTGTATTTTTTTGACACGCAAAGACCCAAACGGCGTTCCATACATATCTAGCCCTACAAAGCTCGACGTACAGTTGATTGTTTTACATTTTAGATTTAGCTGACACTCTTAACCCTAATTGCTCCTGTAAAACGGTTGGGGTAAGTGCCTAGATCAAGGTTTAGGGTTATTTTACACCTAGTCGGCTCGGGGATTCGCTACCTTACCGTTACTAACACTCTTATCTGCAAGGATACCAGTGTTACTTAATAACAGTAAGTACAGTTATTGTAACAGTAACATTCCGTCTTAGGACATAAGTGTTGGAGTTAAGTACTCGGCAAATGACTACTTGTTTTAGCAGTACGCGTCCCGTGTTGGAAGGTATATCTGTAGACTGTTCTGATTGGAAAGTCGTTGTTTCCAGTGCCCAGGAAATAATTAAATGCACTTGTTAGATGCTACCACTCCAAATCAAAACCAATCATTCATGTCCAATGTAATTGTTTTAGTAGGAAGACCAAGGGAAGCTTTTGGGGATATGTATGGGTGGAATGTTGGCTAGTGAAGGGGTGTGAGTGGAGGACATGGGTATTCAGGGAGTGTTTCTATGTGTTTCAGTGTGAAATGTTCTCAGAAGACCGTGAAGGATGCTTATCACGTCATTTGTAAACCCTGTGCCCTGAAGCTGGAGCTTTGTGCCAAGTGTGGGAAGAAAGAGACCATCGTAATTCCGTGAGTGTTCCTACTTCCTACACTATGGTGTATGTGTGAGTCTAAAGTCCACAACTAGTGGGCTAAGCTGGCAGAGATGTTGCTTGGGAACAGGGATGTCTGTTTCTACTGCCGTCTACTGGGTGAAAACAAATAGTACACATTTACCTTAGTTATTATTTAGCTTACAATGAATATGTTCTCATTTAGCATGTAATTTGTTGTTTTGAATGACCGCCATCAACACCATAATTACAGCGTTTCGACTATACAGAAGTCTTTGCAGATAAGTCATGATAACACAGATTATTATGAAATGATTGTGAGTATTCTGGGAATTTTTAAATGGCCTTCAGTGGTGAAAACCCTTTGTGTTCAAGTACTCGTGAATTTGTTTGAGTACTCATGTTAGCACTTTAAATCTGGATCAAATGACATTTTGTTTGCATGTCTATAGCACATTTCTTATAAAAAATGCATTTCAAGGTGCTTAACAAATAGAAAATAAATTAAATGGGGGTGAAGGCAAAGAGTTCTGTTCCGATTACTGGATGTTCTGATACAACTAAACTTATTTTCACTGCACTTGACATGAACACATCTTAGCGTTTGAAATGGTCTGTTTATAAATGTAATCCCTAATAATATGAGTGCGTAGGGAAGACCGGGGAAATAGCCTGTCAGTTTCAATATCGCCAATCAGGAACGAGCTAGAATCATGTGATTCACCGTGCACATGCTCAGTTTAGTTACAAAGTCATGTGAAGAGGCAAGTCACTGCCACGCTCAGAAAATTTTATTTCCCAAAATAGTTTTATGTTCAATAAAAATGCATTAATTCTTGAAATGCACATGTTAATTATAGAATATTATTTTAATGTTTCATTTTACCACAAACACTGTTACAACTGAGGGTCAATTGTAACATACTGTAACTCTCCTTGTTTGAGACAAATTATACATTCGGTTTGCTTTAAAATGATGATTACAGTTGAAGTCGAAGTTTACATGCACTTAGGTTGGAGTCATTAACTCGTTTTTCAACCACTTCACAAATTTCTTGTTAACCAACTATAGTTTTTGCAAGTCGGTTAGGACATCTACTTTATGCATGACACGTAATTTTTCCAACAATTGTTTACAGACAGATTATTTCACTTAATTCACTGTATCACAATTCCAGTGGGTCAGAAGTTTACATACACTAAGTTGACTGTGCCTCTTAAAGAGCTTGTAAAATTCCAGAAAATGATGTCATGGCTTTAGAAGCTTCTGAAAGGCTAATTGACATCATTTGAGTCAATTGGAGGTGTACCTGTGGATGTATTTTAAGGCCTACCTTCAAACTCATTGCTTCTTTGCTTGACATCATGGGAAAATCAAAGGAAATCGGCCAAGACCTCAGAAAAAAAATTGTAGACAAGTCTGGTTTGTCCTTGGGAGCAATTGCAGGTACCATGTTCATCTGTATAAACAATAGTACGCAAGTGTAAACACCATGGGACCACGCAGCCGTCATACTGCTCAGGAAGGAGATGCGTTCTGTCTTCTAGAGATGAACGTACTTTGGTGCGAAAAGTGTTAATCAATCCCAGAACAACAGCAAAGGACCCTGTGAAGATGCTGAAGGAAACAGGTACAAAAGTATCTATATCCACAGTAAAACGAGTCCTATATCGACATAACCTGAAAGGCCGCTCAGCAAGGTAGAAGCCACTGTTCCAAAACCGCCATAAAAAAGCCAGACTACTGTTTGCAACTGCACATGGGGACAAAGATTGTACTTTTGGGGAAATGTCCTCTGGTCTGATGAAACAAAATTGAATTGTTTGGCCATAATGACCATTGTTATGTTTGGGGGAAAAGGGGAGGCTTGCAAGCCAAAGAGCACCATTGCATCCATGAAGCACGGGAGTGGCAGCATCATGTTGTGGGGGTGCTTTGCTGCAGGAGGGACTGGGTGCACTTCACAAAATGCATGGCTTCATGAGGGAGGAAAATTATGTGTATATATTAAAGCAACATCTCAAGACATCAGTTAGGAAGTTAAAGCTTCGTCGCAAATGGGTCTTCCAAATGGACAATGACCCCAAGCATACTTCTAAAGTTGAAGCAAAATGGCTTAGAAAATTTGTGGACAGAACTTAAAATGCGTGTGTGAGCAAGGAGGCCTACAAACCTGACCGGGTTACACCAGCTCTGTCAGGTGAATGTTGGCCCATTCCTCCTAACTTGTTGTGGGAAGCTTGTGGAAGTCTACCCAAAAAGTTTGACCCAAGTTAAACAATTTAAAAGCAATGCTACCAAATGCTAATTGAGTGCATGTAAACGTCAACCCACTGGGAATGTGATGAAAGAAATAAAAGCTGAAAATCATTCTCTCTACTATTATTCTGATATTTCACATTCTTAAAATAAAGTTGTGATCCTAACTGACCTAAAGACAGGGAATATTTAATGGGATTAGATGTGAGGAATTGTGAGATACTGAGTTTAAATGAATTTGGCTAAGGTGTATGTAAACTTCCGACTTCAACTGTACATCAATTTGTAGCAGACAAATCTCGTTGTTAGTATCACATTTTGAACTCAACTGGCCAAGAAGTAAAACAAATGTGTTACAATTAATCCCGATCCACTGTTAGTTCAATAGGCCTTTGTCTAAGTTGTAAGTCGCTCTGGATAAGAGCGTCTGCTAAATGACTTAAATGTAAATGTAATGTAAGTAACAACGTGTGCTGTTGGACTACTACTTTCAGGCTGAAAAAAATCATTTGAAACATTTTTCATTGTTTTTTTCATTCTGCTTTCACCTAATAGGGTTGACAAACCGAAGCAGGAAGAGGAGGAAGACGCCAATCAAAAGAAGACAGGATGCACTCTGAGGAAGAAAGACTTAGATGAGTTTGACAATGAGGATTTTGGCATCTTGAGCAGTGACGATGAGGACTTTTCCAGTGACTCAGGTCTTGAGAATGCAGGAGGCAAGGCCCCTATCGCTGATGTGGCACATGTTAGTTTCAAAGACTAAAGACAGCCAAACCAAGACCACCATAACTGTACCTCTACTGTATTAATATACATTTCCTCTGATTATACATACTTTTTCATAGAAGCATCTTCACTGTAGATTTCACCACTCTCATACAATAGCCTACTTGTATTTGGGGTTGGAACATTAAATGAACAAAGCCCACTTTCAATTAACTGTTTTGTAATAAGTCCTATGGGATATCAATTGTCATGTTTTGATAGGTTTAAGAAAGTGTTATCCTGTCGTGTTTTAAAGTACAATTGACAAGCATTATGGTGACCCCGCAGCATTTCCCATTGAAAAAAGATAACGAGTGCGTTCGGTAAGTATTCAGACCTTGACTCTTTCCACTTGTTACGTTACGGCCTTATTCTAAAATGGATTAAATTGTTTTCCTCCCCCTTAAATCTACACGCACTACCCCATAATGACAAAGCTAAAACAGGTTTTTAGAAATGTTTGCAAAAACTAAAACGGAAATTTCACGTTTACAGAAGTATTCAGACCCTTTACTCAATACTTTTGTCGATGCACCTTTGGCAGTGATTACAGCCTCGAGTCTTGAGTATGGTGTTACAAGCTTGGCAGACCTGTATTTGGGAAGTTTCTCCCATTCTTCTCTGCAGATCCTCTCAAGCTCTGCCAAGTTGGATGGAGAGCGTCGATGCACAGCTATTTTCAGGTCCTTCAGAGATGTTTAATTGGGTTGAAGTCCGGGCTTTGGCAGGGCTACTCAAGGACATTGAGACTTGTCCTGAAGCCATTCCTACATTGTCTTGGCTGTGTGCTTAGGGTTGTTGTCCTGTTGGAAGCTGAACCTTAGCCCCAGTCAGGTCCTGAGCACTCTGGAGCAGGTTTTCATCAAGGATCTCTGTACTTTTCTCTGTTCATCTTTCCCTCGATCCTGACTAGTCTCCCAGTCCCTGCTGCTGAAATACATTCCCACAGCATGATGCTGCCACCATGCTTCACCATAGGGACGTGACGTGACGCTTGGCATTCAGGCCAGAGTTCAATCTTGGCTTCATCAGACCAAAGAATCTTGTTTCTCATGGTCTGAGAGTCCTCTAGGTGCCTTTGGGCAAACTCCAAGCGGGCTGGCATGTACTTTTTACTGAGGAGTGGCTTCTGTCTGGCCACACTACCATAAAGGCCTGATTGGTGGAGTGTTGCAGAGAAGGTTCTCCCATCTCCACAAACTAACCCTGAAGCTCTGTCAGAGTAACCATCAGGTTCTTGGTCACCTCCCTGACCAAGGCCCTTCTCCCCCGATGGCTCAGTTTGGCCAGGCATCCAGTTCTAGGAAGAGTTTTGGTGGTTCCAAAATTCTTCCATTTAAGAATGATGGAAGCCACTGTGTTCTTGGGGACCTTCAATGCTGTAGATATTTTATTGTGCCCTTTTTAAGCCTTGAGACGGATTGTGTATGTGTGCCAATCAAGGGGTGAATGAGCAAGACAAAAGATTTAAGTGCTTTTGGACTGGGTATGGCAGTAGGTGCCAGGCGCATCTGTTTGTATTAAGCACTGCAACACTGCTGTGTTTTTCATGCTCAACAGTTTCCTGTGTGCATCAAGAATGATCCACTACCCCAAGGACATCCAGTTAACTTTACACCACTTTGGGAAGCATCGGAGTCAACATGGGCCAGCATCCCAATGGAACGCTTTCAACACCTTGTCCTGATGAATTGAGGCAGTTCTGAGGGTAAGGGAGGTTATTATATATTGTTATTTAAGCTCTTTGCTTCCCTCTGTTGGCCATGGTGGGACATCGTCTCTCAGTTCTCTCACTTTCAGGATAAGGCTATGGGGACATTGAGTCATACTAACTTGTTACCGTGCTATTACCAGAATTCATTGATGATCTCAGAGTGGGTTTTATTTAGTGCCTTTAGTAATGCTCACATGGGTTTGTTCTGCTTTTTCAAACTTACGTAATCGAAAACGCATGATCAAAAGTCCAGTGACATGCTCTAACTTAAGGGGACAGACCCAAATAACTAAACTGTTTCGAAAGCATAGTCTAATATGCATATGCAAATGCCGTCCTTCCTTGAGCACAGTCTGCTTTAAAACACTACAGTCTGTTAATGCTAGAAAGGCTGTCTTGCTATCAATTGAAACCTTAGTGTGCATGTGCTTTGAAATATAAATAGTGTTTAAATTTAAGAATACTATTTTATTTACATTTATGAATGATAAAAAAATAACCAATGTTTCTAAAAAGGCACCGTTACAGGCTTTGGTTTTCGATTTCGAGTTTGGTTGGCACAGGTGATATTCAAGAGCTGTACAGCCCATGCTTCAGTTGGCATAAGAGATGTTTAAAGAGCTACATAGCTATTTAAGTTAAAGCCTTTTTTGTTTCCCCTGTTTGGCTCGCTCCACGTTTTTGTTTTTATTCCCTAAATGTTTTAGTTTTTTAGTTCATCTATCATGCAGATCTAGTGGAAGTCCATGGCGGGGGTTTAAGACCCTACTTGAGTTTGCTTGGCCAGCACCCAGTGAGTAAGGAACCCCCATGGATGCCTTTCACAAGCCATTTTAAAACCATACCCACTTTGTTTTGGTTGTCAGTAGCTCATTTGTTAGATCCCTTTTTCACTGGAATAACACTTTTGTTATTGTGGAACTAAACAGTGCCCTTTTATTTTGTTCATTAGACATTTTAAACTCTAAGCATAGCCTCTCGAAGTAGTGCACTGAGCCTTTTAATAGTCCCGTAGTAGTGAACCCATATAGTAATTTGTAGGTTTGTGCAAATTACTTATATCAGCAAGGCCCCCCTAGCAGTCTAAGTGTCTCACATTTGTTGAGTGCTCTCTGCTACTTTGAATTGTTTTCTTAATAATTGTTTTGGATGCAGATTTTAAATGTATGCCAAACACCCCTCCCCAATGAACCGTTCTATTAATTTAATTTCTGGAAGATCCAAAACAAACTTTGGACCAAACTCTCACATTGGAATGCCCAGGGAGATTCAGTGTTGAAGCAGTGAGCTTTTAGTGCTGAACCAGCAACTGTTTGAAATAGTCTGGATTGTGACATAAATTGCTTAATATCTGTCTTTTGTGTCATTTCATTTGAAGATATTGGCTAATTTACATGACCTATTGGGCCATATCAAGTACTATGGTATCCTACCAATGACTAAATCTCTTGATAGTTTCAACCATATTTTGAAGCAATATAATTTGTTTTTACAAACATGTTTAAGTAACCTAAAATATATAGTTATGACGGGTTTAATCATATGAACTAAATTCACAAGGCAGTTATAAGTGATATCCTTTTGAAACTAAGTGGCTACCATTGGGATGTTTTTCAAACTATGTAGTTGACCATTTAACTGGGTATTCGATGTCTTTGACACATCATTCGGTTCCCTTCCTAAGTCATTGGAAAAGCTCCTTGGTCTTTGTGGTTGATTATGGGGGTATAAGCCTATTTTAAAAATCAAACTTGACTAATGAACTAATTTAGGCTTCTGCAACAAAGGTGGTGAATATTATTCAAGGTATTTCTTTACCTCCCCTCCCATTTTACAATTTTGTTTAAAAAAAAAATCGAGTCCCTAGGAGTGATCGAGGTAAGTCTATAGTATATAGGCTATACCTCACTCCCCTCTCACCTGTTACCATGTCTACGCACCACGTGGAGAACACGTCTAGGCAATTCCAAAAATTGCTTACGGAGACTGGAGAGCGACACTATGATACGAAAATGATTAGTGCATCATTGCTCATGCATAATAACCTATTTTGATAAGCCTGCTATAAGCTAATAATAACAAAATGAATTGCTTAAGTTTCATTATTTCACAATCAACATAATTGAAACAACTTCTTGCGGTGTAAGCTAAATAGTTGTAGGTTAGATGTTTATTTGGGAGTGTAATGTCTTAATAGCCTCATTGTACAAGGATTTGTTTATTGTAAGGAGACTACATCCTGGCGATCTGTCAACAAACGAACGAGGCGATTCTGCCCCGGGTGATTCGTGTTAGCGTTGATTGCATTCGTTTTGGAACCGCCTTGTCTCCCGGCTGTAAGCCAGGTGTCCGGTTTTGGACTGCGAAATCGGCTAAAAAAAAGTTATGTAGAGTGTGTAGGATTTTGTGTTCACGCGCAAAATAGATTGCTTAGGATAACCACTTAAACTGCCTTCCCAATGAAAACTAGTTTGAAAATGCTATTATATTTTATGGAAAATATATGTACGTTTATGAAAAATGCATCATGCTGCCTTGTTGACAACATTACCGAGTGGAGCAGATTAGCCTATACTGTTCGATTTGAGACGGGCGCTCCTCCCTCACCGCTTTTATCCGTTTGTCACCGGCCATAGCCCGGTGCACTTAATCATGTCCCTCAATATGTGGAGAGAAAAAAACGCTATGACTCTCCATGCGGGCGCACGCTTATTGGCTAGTCCCACTGTGCCTACAGGTGGAGTCCCTCCTTGGTGCGCAGAAAACTGCCCACTATCATCGGCGAGTATAAAGCTTTGACGCGATTAATTTTATTATCAAACTGCCCGAACCTGCTCTTTGCCATTTAACAAAGATGAGCTCCAACGAATCCGCTGCGGGCATTGCGCACGTCTACAGGGGAACATTTGTGCACGCCACCTATCACACAGCCGTGGAAATTCTGGAGGATGGACTACTGGGAGTCGACACCGAGGGAAAGGTCTGTCACAGAAGGAAATTGTGAAACTGTATTTTAATATCTCTTACGAGCAGCATACATTATGTCAATTCATTTAGAAATGGCCAGGCAAAGGTATGTAGGCATAAATAACTTCAATTTTAAACTTGATTAGACTAATTTACATAATACGCTTAAATGTTTTTCTAGTCTTGTATCCATTATGTATTTGTTGTCCGTCTGTACATTTTACAAACATGCATAGGCTCTGGAAATATTTTCAAAATACTCTGACAAACTTTGGCAAACACACATTTCCCCCAAACCAAAATTGTATTTAGCATTGTGTGATCTACACAAATAACTTTTTCTTACAATTAAACTGGTTTGTCTTCTTTTTATCTATTATAATTGTGCGATGTTTAACTCCAGTATAACTAGGGTTACCCATGAGTGGAAGATGTATAGGCTCCAAAGGACCTGTGTGAAATGTAGTCAGACTTTGTAACCCCCCATGGAGGGATTTGATGTGTTATCTAATGCATTTCTTAATTGCCTCTGTTACAATAGCTTACTTAACCGTATATGGATAAATTATATTTAAATGAATTGAACACCTTGTTGAGTCTAGCTGGCTCTGTTGCTCTAATCTCTGTTTGGTTCTCATGCTGACAGATTGCTTTCATTGGGAGTGGGAAGGAAGTGGACCGTCTGTCACAGAAGTGGGGTTTTGAGGCCTTTGCTGTTACACAGCTTGGACAGCAGTGAGTGAAGAGTCCTTCCTATGAGAGTAACACTGATTCCAAATACTTCACTACATCTGTTTGTGACAGAACACATCCCAGTTATTACCCTAAAGCCCATTTTGTTGTCATCGATGTCTGTAGTGAGTTCTTCATGCCAGGGATGGTGGACACCCACATCCACGCATCTCAGTACAGCTATGCAGGCACAGCCCTTGACTTGCCCCTGCTACAGTGGCTCAACATGTACACCTTCCCAGTGGAGGCCTGCTACAAAGACCTGGAGTTCGCCCGCAACGTCTACACCCATGTTGTGGTGAGCTGCCTGGGCCATACGAACACACCTCAGCCCATAGAAGTCATCAGTGCCCTATTCAGAATGCAAGAAAACAGAGAAGGGACAACCTGAACGTGTCTAATAAGAAACTCACTAAATGTTTTACAACGTATGCCATTCCACATCCAAATGAACACAACCCACTAGTAGATTTCAGATTAGCATAGAAGACCCTAGACAATTCTTATCCCCATTTCCTATTCTAAATGTTAGTAAGACTAACTTTATCATTTTAAAGCCTTGTGTGGCAGAGGTTAATATGGCAGTGACAAAGGTCATGCAGGAGCAGGAAACATTTCTCTCGCTTTTCGGAATTCACTGCTGCGAAGGGAGAGGAACACACGCGTGTTGTAATTCGTTGGAAGGCCAATAACAAATGGCTAAAGGTTTATAACGTGATTAGTTTACTTTTGTGAAGTTTTAGCTTATTTAACAAACCAGCTTTAAAGCAAAAACTATCACTGCACTATGGGCTCGATTCCAACGTAGAAATTCCGCCTTTCCTAACCACTTCTCAGTATTTGGTATTCAGACTTACCTTTATGAAGGTGCGTAACAGGCTTTTCAGATGTAGTTCCCTTGCACGAGGAGAATATATGTAAACCCTTCCACCTGATGGCTAACATATTTTCTCAGTTTTCATTCAATTGGGTTTTAAGTACATTTTTCTTAATTAAACCATCCCTTTTAAATACACTTTAGTTTGAAGTTTGTCGACAGACTCACTAGAATATATGGAGAGAACGGGTTCAGAATATCAGGAATCAATGAAAGAACCATCTAAATATATGCATATTCATCTCCGATTTCTTTTTTAAAGGCTCTGGTTTTGTAGACTATTTAGGGTTAGGAAAGTATTTTTAAGAATCATAAACTGGTTTGGAGAGCCTTTATGCACTAAGTGCTTTGATTCATTCTGAAAATTGCCTCTTTTTTTTAATCCATGGCAATATTGGAAGATTAGTGTACATAGAATTAATATAGGGAGAATAGTGTACTATAGTAGGCTATAGCCTCTTATATTGCCTGCACTAACCATTGTATAATGAAAAGTACTGCGCCATCGTCGGGTTCAAACATCCGTCGGGTTCAAACTGTTCGTTTACCCTCTGCGCCATACGGATTATTTGAGCCTACCTGTCATTATTTTTTTTTATTATCAACCTTTACTAATGATCCTCAGCAACAAAAAAAACACATGGCTTTAATGGCGTTTAGAGGATGCAAATGAAGGAACATTTAAGAAATGGAATGAAAATATAGCCTATACCAACTGAAGGGGACTAACAGTAAATTCACAGTTGAATGGGTGTGGTTATTAGCCCTACTGACGGTCGATACTGATGGTGGCTAATATTTAACATGATAGAAGTAGGAAACAAAGTCGGGGTAACCTATAATTGAGACATTCGAGAGTGCCCATCCCTGCAAGTTAAAAGGCTGTAAAATGTTTATTCTGCATAATAGCACAGTATATAAAATGTAATGTGGGAAAAGTTTGCTGCTATATGACTGGTTTCACATTTGTCTCCAGCGCCTTTAAGATAAAAATGTCAAAAAAAAGTCACTTTTATTTACAATTATCCAAACGGATTACCAATTTACATAGCTGTTTGCAAGTTGTGAATTACAGTGCATGGAGAATGGTGTTATTTCTATCTGAAAAAAATTAAGTTGATGCTTTTTACACTTGGAACCAACCGGTAGGTTCGCTAGATCTTTTTCCATGGTTTCCTTATGTGTAAAGTGGTGGAATTGTGTCAGAATGAGGTGTATCTGTAGACACACCTCTGCCACAACTTAATTTATGCGATCTCCGCCCAAAACGAATAGCAGGTGAATAGCATGATATTCTAATGCTTAAGTTTAGGGTCAGAATACGCATAGAGAGAAGTGCATAAAAGGGAATTACCTTCAATTTCCTCGTGCTTAACCCGGGTTGGAATTGGCCCTATGCCTTTTAAGGTTGCTTCCTTGGCTACCAAAAGGAAAGCTCACAGAGTGGGACAGTGGCATAGAACACCTGAAATCCAGATACGTTGTTACACACAAGCTTGGGCAGGTGACATTGCAGTGAGAGAGGGGTGTGAATACGGTCTGAATACTAATGCAATACCTGTCTATTTCAGAAAAGAACCCTGAGAAATGGTACGACTACGGCCTGCTACTTTGCCACCATACACACCGATGCTTCTCTCCTTTTGGGCCAAATCGCAAGTGAGAACACGTAAACAGTGCACACACACACACACACTCTCTACTGCTCACTTGTGCTCACTTGCACAAGGACCCAGGCATGTTATATAGTTAGAGTATAGGAGTTTATTGAACTGGACCTAAACATTAACCTTAGTCACAAAGTGTACAACTGTACCTGGAATACACACACGCCTCCTCTGAGCAAGTTATGTCAAATAGTATCAATCCCAGTCTCTTGTTTAAAAGTGAACTTGAACTCCACTGCTCTTTCGTATGTTTTCTTTAGACAGGAAAGTAGGTAGACTGATAGCAGGGACAGAATCAAAGATGGCAGTGTGGGGTTTCTAACACTCGCTGCAGGAGGATACAAGTCATCTGGAGGCGGCTGTCTTGACCGCTAGGCCAGCCTCTGGCGCATATGCTTTATGTTTTGTAGTTAAGTAATTGGCAATGTTTCATTTCTTATGTCAGTATAAGCTGTCAGTTAGGGTGAATCTAGTGTGAACGTTTTGTTAATTTGCTGCATGCTGTCATTATGGTTACCCGCTGTAAAGAAAAGTACTTTTACGAACACCAGCTCAGAACAAGAAATTATCATAGGGTTTTGTATGTGGAAGAGTAAGTAGAATTTGTCACTTTCTCATCCACTAATCCACTCATCCACCTGGTATGTTTATCCTTTGGTGGTTGCATTGCTCCTCCTAAAAATCGTCCAAAGATTACCCTTCTATCTGTGGATTAATTGTCAGGGGTAGAGGACCTTGTGCATTTCAGGTAAAATAACAACCCAATGTTTGTCTCAGGACAAATTAGCTAGCAACAGCAAGCTAGCTAGCTAAATTGCCATAAACCCCCAAATTGAATGTAGTTGGTTCACAGGCTTGGAGTAACTGTAATCCATTACGTTACCAGCAAACAATATTGTAATCAGATTACAGATACTTAAATATATATATATATATATATATATATATTTTTTTTAAATCAAAGATTTGTTCGCAAACATCCTTTGACACGTTTTTTAAAAATGTATTTCAATAAAATCCAAATCAGCATTGAAAAAAGTTGAAGTTTGTTCAGCCTGAGCAAGTCTGACCACAAGTCAGAGACAACTATGATGACACACCAAAAGAGTTCCAATGGCTCGACTGCTGTCCGTATCCAAAGACTATCCAACTTGAAAGAACACTTGGCGGTAAGGACAACAGCAGTGGTGTAGCCTATTGGTGATACAGATATCACTTATCCTTAGGAATAAAAGTTTGATGGAGGTTCTCCCAACTCCTCTGTGCTATTGTGCTCCGTACTGTGGGGCTTTTATTGCTATATCAAATTCGTGCTGATTCAAAAACCTATGTCCATAGGTCTAACGGACAGATCCTCAAACTCGGTCCCTTTTGATAGACTCAAATTAAAGAGTAAAGTGTCACCAAGAAACAATTTAAACAATAAATAGGCTTATAGCAAATGCAGCCTATGGCATACATTTTTCACATGCAAATAGCACATTTCAGTTAGTGCTCAAAGCATGTCATTCTATGAGCAATATTTCTCGAAACAGAGACCAATCAATCCTCCATGAAAACAAGATCATATAAACAATAGGGTAGGCTAATAACAATTTGGCTAATCTATATTTCCAAGTCCTATTCTTGAAGATCAATGGGTAATAAAATAAATTATTACTGGAAATCTGTCCGACTTAAGTTTTTAATGTAAAGTTTTAGCCTAATCTTATTATTTTCTTTAGTAAAAAAAAAAAGATGGGTTAGAAGAAGCCTATGGCAAGCTATGTAAACTCTAACATTGATTTATCCTGCAATAGATGTCGTCCAATTGGTAATATTAATTTTTGGCTTCTTCTAATGCCTCTTAAGGGGAAGTAACAAAGTAATCAGATTACGTTACTGAGTTTGTATAATTCCAATGTTACTTTACTGATTTCAATGTTTGTCAGGTAACTAGTAATTGTAACGGATTACATTTAGAAAGTAACCTATCCAAACCTGTTGGTTCAGAGTTCATTTTGATATTTTAACCTACGTCAACCTACGTCTCCTGATAGCATAAGGTGTGGGTTGGACAAAATCAACATGCGCACGCGTGGTCTGGTCAGCATGTTAGCTTAAGTTTATTATGTAAGTTATTCCACGATGCCTAATGAACAACATCACAAAGGTTACTTCTGAGTCCAGTCTGATACAGTCATGACAAGTGCTACTCATCATATCGATTTTGGTTACCTTTGCCAATGTTTCTTGTCATTGCAGACGATTTTGGACAGCGTGCCCTTGTGGGCAAGGTGTGTATGGACACAAACGACTTTATCCCACATTACAAAGAGACTCCAGACGAGTCCGAAGGGGAAACTAACAGGTAGGTAATAAACTCAGCAAAAAAAAGAAATGCTGTCTTTCAAAGATAATTTGGAAAAATCCAAATAACTTCATAGATCTTTATATTGTAAAGGGTTTAAACACGGTTTCCCATGCTTGTTCGATGAACCATAAACAATTAAAGAACATGCACCTGTGGAACGGTCGTAAAGACACTAACAGCTTACAGACAGTAGGCAATTAAGGTCACAGTTATGAAAACTTAGGACACTAAAGAGGCCTTTCTACTGCCTCTGAAAAACACCAAAAGAAAGATGCCCAGGGTCCCTGCTCATCTGCGTGAGCATGCCTTAGGCATGCTGCAAGGAGGCATGAGGACTGCAGATGTGGCCAGGGCAATAAATTGTAATGTCTATACTGTGAGACGCCGAAGACAGCGCTACAGGGAGACAGGACGGACAGCTGATTGTTCTCGCGGTGGCAGACCACGGATAACAACACCTGCACAGGATCGGTACATCCGAATATCACACCTGCGGGACAGGTACAGGATTTTATTTTATTATGGCAACAACTGCCCGAATTACACCAGGAACGAACAATCCCTCCATCAGTGCTCAGACTGTCCTCAATAGGCAGAGAGAGGCTGGACTGGGGGCTTGTAGGCCTGTTGTAAGGCAGGTCTTCAACAGACGTCACCGGTAACAACATCGCCTATGGGCACAAACCCACCGTTGCTGGACCAGACAGGACTGGCAAAAAGTGCTCTTAACTGACAAGTCGCGGTTTTGTCTCACCAGGGGTGATGGTCGGATTTGCATTTATCATCAAAGGAATGAGCGTTACAAGGAGGCCTGTACTCTGGAGCGGGATCGATTTGGAGGTGGAGGGTCTGCCATGGTCTGGGGCGGTGTGTCACAGCTTCATCGGACTGAGCTTGTTGTCATTGCAGGCAATCTCAAAGCTGTGCCTTACAGGGAAGACATCCTCCTCCCTCATGTGGTACCCTTCTGCAGGCTCATCCTGACATGACCCTCCAGCATGACAATGCCACCAGCCATACTGCTTGTTCTGTGCGTGATTTCCTGCAAGACAGGAATGTCAGTGTTCTGCCATGTCCAGCGAAGAGCCCGGACCTCAATCCCATTGAGCAAGTCTGGGACCTATTGGTCTGGAGGGTGAGGGCTAGGACCATTCCCCCCAGAAATGACCGGGAACTTGCGGGTACCTTGGTGGAAGAGTGGGGTAACATCTCACAACAAGAACTGGCAAATCTGGTGCAGTCCATGAGGAGGAGATGCACAGCAGTACTTAATGCAGCTGGTGACCACACCAGATACTGACAGTTACTTTTAATTTTGGCCTACCCTTGGTTCAGGGACACATTATTCAATTTCTGTGGAACTTGTTCAGTTTCTCTGTTGTTTAATATTATTTTCATACTAATATTTACACTTGTTAAGTTTGCTGAAAGTAAATGCAGTTGACAGTGAGTTTATAAATGGGGGGAAAGCTGTATGCATAAATAGCTAAACGATTAGAACAGGGAGCGTTTATGGACTCACTGCATCTGTTAGAGGCGTCACTACAGACCATGGTTTGACTCCAGGCTGTATCACAACCTGCCGTGATTGGGAGTCCCATAGCGCGGCGCACAATTGGCCCAGCGTCGTCCGAGTTAGGGTGTGGCTGGAGTAGGCAGTGATTATAAATAAGAATTTGTTCTTAACTGACTTGCCTAGTAAGTAAAATGAAAAAAAAATTTAAACACTCACAGTGGCCTTTTCACTCTCATGACTCAAGACCGTAACCGTAAGGTGTCACGGAAAATAATTTCCTCGTAGGAAGAGGGTGATGAACTTTTTCTTTACTATTCTAGAATATTGTATTCTAATGTATTATATTCTATGTATAAGCAGGTGATGGAAGCCTACATTGTGTGCACTTCTCTTGAATGCTCCAAGCCTTTTTTTGCATAAAAATTGAACCAATGACTAAGAATAACATCATTGCGTCAGATGGCTGGCTCGTTCTTGACTTCAGTCTGCATTGCATAATGATTCAAATAGGCGACATGTCCCAAATGAATGCACAACTAATATGATCTACTATTGCTAGCGATCCTCAAGAACAACCACACAAACGTGACAGAGGAAAGAAAGGTAAACGAACGGTATAATGGAATGATGCAAAATGTAAGGAAACTAACACTAAAGTCACAACGGATATAAATACATGTGGGTATAACTGACGGTGGCTACCAATAGTGGCTAATATTAAACACAATATAATAAGACATTAACTCTGTAGGTTTGGCGCTATACTGTTATTTGCTTATGGCTACAGAAGCCTATAGCGTGGGTCTCCCAAATATTTCCCTAGTTATTAGTCCAGCATTTCATAGACTTTATTGTGGAAAAGGTGGTATGTTGACATGCTTCAGTTTGCTGCAATATGACTGGTTTCACATTAGTCTCCAGCGAGCATACGGTCAAATAGATCCAAAACAATTTGTCTATATTTCCAATCCCATTATCCAAACAGTTTACTCATTTACTTAGCTCTCATCAATATATATTAGAAATAACACCATTGCATTGCAACTTATAAATTGATATCAGAAAAAAATTAAGTAGATGTTCCGCTTGTAACCGACAGGTTGCTAGACCTTATTGTTTCATAGTGTGTAAAGGTAGGGTATTTATGAGGGAATTAAGTTACGGTCATAATACGGTGTATCTGTAGACACACCTCCGCCACACAATTTATTTGATATCCCCCTCAAACAAATAGATACTTTTTCATGCTTAAATTCATAAAGACGGAATTAGGTTCCATATACGCACGCTTACCTTGGGTCGGATTTCCCCCTAGGAAGCAAACCGAACGAAACGGGGAGGGACCTACCTGAATTTGTACAATAGAAACATGTTTTTGTTGTAAAAACAACAACCGTTTGGAGTAATTGGTGTCTGTTGCAACATTTCTTGTCATGGTCGAAGGTTTTTCTATTTTGCTACGGTGCAACATTTGCGCGATTTATAATTACTACACCTCAGCAGTCTCAACTCATAATTACTACACCTTAGCAGGCTCAACTCCTGGCAAGTGTTTACTTGGTGTGTAAACACCAAGGTGTCTCGTAATACAGCATTCTTTTGACGAAGGAAAAACACTTTGATATATTGTTTTGTTGGTCTAGGTTCATTGGTGAGCTCTTGAAGAAGAAGGTAAGACTCCTTTGCCTCGCTAGAACATAATCTAAGAGAACATGTACAAGTCAGTGGCAAACCCATGTAGGCATTGTATCCCATTCCCTCAATACAAAACCAAAATGGCACAAGCACATTTGTGATCAGAATCTGTAAAAGGAGCTTTTCATGGTGTTTCTTACTGGGTGTATTTCTGTCTTGTTTGGGGTAGTACCCCCTTGTGAGGCCAGTGGTGACCCCGCGCTTCGCCCCGTCCTGCTCCGCCACTTTGCTGGGCCACCTGGGAGAGATCGCCCAGAACAACGACCTGCACATCCAGGTGAGCCTTGCTCACATGTTGTCACGGCAACCGAGTCAAGAGGATCCCATGGAGTGTTGCTTTGAAGATACTTTGTCTACCTTTCTCTTGCTTTCATAAACATTGATAATCACCTGAACATTCAAACAATGAATTGATCTTCTCTGATCCTCAGAGTCACATCAGTGAGACGAAGGAGGAGGTGAGTCTGGTGAAGGAGCTGTTCCCAGACTACGACTCCTACACAGATGTCTACCACAGACACAACCTTCTCACAGACAAGGTTGGCCTATTGCGCACACACCACCTCACCACAAGGACATTCTATTGATAATGAAAATCATAATATTGCTAATGATGATAATGGTGGGGGCGACAGTTCTAAGGATCATGATGATATTGGTGATGGTGAAAATGATGACAATGATGAATAGTGCATTCGGAAAGTATTCAGACCCCTTCACCTTTTCCATGTTACAGCCTTTCAATTTTTTTTTATAATAATCTCATCAATCTGCACACAATCAATACCTTATAATGACAAAGCACAAACTGGTTTTTAGAAGTTATTGCAAATGTATTAAAATATATAAAACGGATCAAATGTACATAAGTATTCAGACCTTTTTCTCAGTACTTTGTTGAATCACCGTTGGCAGCAATTACAGCCTTGTCTCTTCTTGGGTACGATGCTACAAGCTTGGCACAACTGTATTTGGGGAGTTTCTCCCATTCTTCTCTGCAGATCCTCTCAAGCTCTGCCAGGTTGGATGGGGAGCATCGCTGCACAGCTATTTTCAGGTCTCTCCAGAGATGTTAAAGTCCGGGCTCTGGTTGGGCCACTCAAGGACATACAGAGACATGTCCCGAAGCCACTCATGCATTGTCTTGGCTGTGTGCTTAGGGTTGTTGTCCTGTTGGAAGGTGAACCTTTGCCCCAGTCTGATAACCCACTCCAGAGCGGGCAGGACATCAAGGATCTCTCTGTACTTTGCTTTGTTCATCTTTCCCTCAATCCTGACTAGTATCCCAGTCCCTGCCACAGAGGGCACGACAAAACCTATTCCCCCTCAGGAGACTGAAAATATTTGGCATGGGTCCTCATTTCCTCAAAAGGTTTTACAGCTGCACCATCGAGAGCATCCTTACAGGTTGCATCACTGCCTGGTATGGCAACTGCTCTGGCCTCAGACCACAAGGCACTACAGAGGGTAGTGCGTACAGCACCGGGGCCAAGCTTCCTTCCATCCAGGATCTCTATACCAGGCGGTGTCAGAGGAAGGCAAGCGGTACCGGAGCGCCACGTCTAGGTCCAAGAGACTTCTAAATAGCTTCTACCCCCAAGCCATAAGATTCCTGAACAGCGAATCAAATATCTACCCAGACTATTTGCATTGGGGCGGCAGGGTAGCCTAGTGGTTAGAGCGTTGGACTAATAACCGGAAGGTTGCAAGTTCAAATCCCAAGCTGTTGTTCTGCCCCTGAACCGTCATTGAAAATAAGGCCGTCATTGAAAATAAGAATTTGTTCTTAACTGACTTGCCTATTTAAATAAAGGCTAAATAAAAATTGTCCCCCCCCCCTCTTTTACACTACTGCTACAATGTAATTATCTATGCATTGTCACTTTAACTCCACCTACATGTACATATTAACTCAATTACCTCGACACTGGTGGCCCTGCACATTGACTCTGTACCAGTACCCCATGTACACTATTGTTATTTACTGCTGCTCGTTTAATTATTTGTTATTCTTACTTTTTTCGTGGTATTTTCTTAACTGCATTGTTGGTTAAGAGCTTGTAAGTAAGCATTTCACTGAGGTCTACATCCTGTATTTGGCGCATGTGACAAAAACAATTTTATTTGAGAAACATCCCAACAGCATGATGCTGCTACATTGCTTCCCCCGTAGGGATGATATTGGCCAAGTGATGAGTTTCCTGGTTTCCTCCAGACATTGCCCTTGGCATTCAGGGGGAGGAGTTCAATCTTGGTTTCGTCCAACCAATGAATCTTGTTTTTCATGGTCTAAGAGTCCTTTAGGTGCCTTTTACTGAGGAGTGGCTTCCGTCTGGCCACTCTACCATAAAGACCTGATTGTTGGAGTGCTGCAGAGAGATAGTTGTCCTTCTGGAAGGTTCTCCCATCGCCACAAAGGAACTCTGGAACTCTTGTCAGAGTGACCATCGGATTCTTGATCACCTCCCTGACCAAGGTCCTCCTCCCCCGATTGCTCAGTTTGGCAAGGCAGCCAGCTCTAGGCAGAGTTTAGGTGGTTCCAAACTTACATTTATGACTGATGGAGGCCACTGTGTTCTTGGGTACCTTAAATGCTGCAGAAATGTTTTGGTACCCTTACCCAGATCTGTGCCTCGACACAATCCTGTTTCGGAGCACTATGGCTTGTTTTTTTCCCTCTGACATGCACTGTCAACTGTGGGACCTTATGGTGTGTGCTTTTCCAAATCATGTGACATTCAATTGAATTTACCGCAGGTGGACTCCAATCAAGTTGTAGAAACATCTCATGGATGATCAATGGAAATAGGATTCACCTGAGCTAAATTGAGTCTCATAGCAAAGGGTCTGAATGCTTATGTAAATAAGGTATTTCTGTAAAAACGGGGGGGAAAAAACTTGTTTTTCGCTTTGTCATTATGGGGTATTGTGTGTAGATTGATGAGGAAAATAATATATCCATTTTAGAATAAGGCTGTAACATAACAACATTTTCAAAAAGTGAATGGGTCTGAATGCTTTCCAATGCACTGTAATATTGATATGATATTGATGATGATGGTTCCCAGACGGTGATGGCTCATGGTTGTCACCTGACCGATGGAGAGCTGAAGCTGTTCAGGGAGACAGGGGCGTCCATCGCTCACTGTCCCAATTCCAACATCTCGTAAGTGTTTCTCCTTCCACACCTAAAGTCTAGGCTCTGCCTTATTTTAGGTGCTCTCTGACACCTGGAGTTGCATGGGAAGTTGTCCCTGGTCTTCCTTGTACTCCTGGGCAAAGGATTAGTCAGCCCTTCACCCTGAGGGGCCAAAATGTATCTCAGTTACAGTATCCAGAGGACTGACTATTGAATAATCCTATATTATCCATGTTTGGTATCTATCTGAAACTTGTTCACTGAGGATAACTCTGATGCTATCCTGAGTGCTGATATGATATTGAGTATCACTGCTGAGTTCTTAACTGGATAGGGTAAAATTATATAAAATAAGAATCTGATTTATTTATAAATCCTCAACCATTGTCTTTCACCTGTCCACATTGTTTCTTTCTTTCTCTCTCTCATTTCCCTAAATGTTCCTCTCCAGGTTGTGCAGTGGTATGCTAGATGTCCGCAGGGTTCTGAACCACAAAGTAAAGCTAGGGCTTGGCACAGGTGAGTCCATGACAACACACGACAAAACAGATACTTTTCCTTTTACCTGAGAGCACAGTGTTCTGTATAGTTTTTAAAAAATCTGTGTACTGTATCCAAAAAAACTATTACAATGTTGAAATATACAGTTGAAGTCGGAATTTTACATACACTTAGGTTGGAGTCATTAAAACTCGTTTTTCAACTGCTCCACATTTCTTGTTAACTATGGTTTTGGCAAGTCAGTTAGGACATCTACTTTGAGCATGACATACGTCATTTTTCCAACAATTGTTTACAGACAGATATTTCACTTATAATTCACTGTGTCATGATTCCAGTGGGTCAGAAGTTTACATACACTTAGTTGACTGTGCCATTAAACATTTTGGAAAATTCCAAGCTAATTTTCATCATTTGAATCAATTGGAGTTGTACCTGTGGATGTATTTCAAGGCCTACCTTCAAACTCAGTGCTTCTTTGCTTGACATCATGGGAAAATCTAAAATCAGCCAAGGCCTCAGAAAATTGGAGACCTCTACAAGTCTGGTTAATCCTTGGGAGCAATTTCCAAATGCCTGAAGGTACCATGTTCATCTGTACAAATAATAGTATGCAAGTATAAACACCATGGGACCACGCAGCTGTCGAACTGCTCAGGAAGGAGACTCGTTCTGTCTCCTAGAGATAAACGTACTTTGGTGCGAAAAGTGCAAATCAATCCCAGAACAACAGCAAAGGACCTTGTGAAGATTCTGGAGGAAATGGGTACAAAAGTATCTATACCCACAGTAAAAACAAGTCCTATATCGACATAACCTGAAAGGCCCCTCAGCAAGGAAGAAGCCACTGCTCCTGAACTGCCTTAAAAAAGCCAGACTATGATTTGCAACTGCACATGGGGACAAAGATCATAGTTTTTGTCCTCTGGTCTGATGAAACAAAAATAGAACTGTTTGGCCACTGTTTGGCCATGGTGTTTGGTGGAAAAAGGGGGAGGCTTGCATGCCGAAGAACACCATCCCAACTGTGGGGGTGGCAGCATCATGTTGTGGGGGTGCTTTGCTGCAGGAGGGACTGGTGCACTTCACAAAATAGATGGCTTCATGAGGGAGGAAAATTATGTGGATATATTGAAGCAACATCTCAATACATCAGTTAGGAAGTTAAGCCTGATTGCAAATGGGTCTTCCAAATGGACAATGACCCCAAGCATACTTTTAAAGTTGTAGCAAAATGGCTTAAGGACAACAAAGTCAAGGTATTGGAGTGGCCCCCACAAAGCCCTGATCTCAATCCTATAGACAATTTGTGGGCAGAACTGAAAAGGTGTGTGTGAGCAAAGAGGCCTACAAACCTGACTCAGTTACACCAGCTCTGTCAGGAGGATTGGGCCAAAATTCACCCAACTTATTGTGGGAAGCTTGTGGAAGGCTACCTGATACGTTTGACCCAAGTTAAACAATTTAAAGGCTATGCGACCAAATACTAATTGAGTGTATGTAAACTTCCGACCAACTGGGAAAGTGATGAAAGAAATAAAAGGTGAAATAAATAATTCTCTGTACTATTATTCTGACATTTCACATTCTTAAAATAGAGGTGATCCTAACTGACCTAAAATGGAATTTTTACTCTGATTAAATATTAGGAATTGTGAAACTGAGTGTGTATGTAAGCTTCTGACTTAAACTGTACCTGAACTTTCCATGTTAGCAATTTGCAACTAAATCAAGGCAATCGTGATTGCGTTATATGATCTGATGTGTCCAAGTGCTCCTCAAGAGTTATTTTTCAAGTGACACAGATGATTTTGGTTAAATGTTTTATGAAATATAGGCTTACGCTCATATTCTTACAATTAGTTTTTTACATTCGGCATTAGAGAGCCTAGACGAAAGTTGACGATTTCTGTTATCAAACTGGCTTGACACTGTAACATTAGACTGATCTGATCGTTTATTTTAGCACACAGGTGCATGTAATCTCCCATTAGTATAGTTTTAAGAAAAACATGCTTTTATCTGTGTATTCACCCGTGCGTGTATCTATGTCCGGCCTTGTAGATGTGGCAGGAGGATACTCTCCTTCTATGTTGGATGCTGTGCGGAGAACACTGGACACCTCTAAAGCCTTGACCATCCAGGACACCCAGTACCACACGCTCACCTTTGAGGAGGTCTTCAGACTGGCCACACTGGGAGGCAGCCAAGGTGGGAGACTTGTCTGGAGGGGGGTGAGGTGGAAGGGCTGTTATCACAGTCATTAAATCAATACATGAATGATCGGATACATGATTTATGAATTGATACAGATGCATGCGCTCAAAAGTTACTTTACAAAATGCCTGTGCTGGAGCATCGCTACATCGACAAACTGTCTTGCAGGGGGACGTCAAGCAAACAAAATGGTTTGCAATCATCTAAACTGCAATTAAATACATAGGAGAAATTTCTGAAATATGACGGTGCAGGTATATCCACTTTGCGCTACAGTCAAACATTTGAATGCACCCAATGGTTTATTTGTTTCATTATTGATCAATTATTAATAATGTAATAATATTCTGAGCCCTGGCTTGATTGTTTGGTTTGTAGCCCTGTCCCTGGATGAGAATACAGGAAACTTTGAGGTGGGGAAAGACTTTGACGCTCTGCGGGTGAACACTGATGCGGCAGGAGGACCCATTGACCTCATCAATCAAGGGGAGGGGCCTAAGGTAGAGACCAATACATAGAGCAATCTTTTGGCTTCCAGTGGTGTGGACATATTGAGTCATTGTATCTAAACCAAGTCAGGTCTGGTTTGTGTGACTCATATCAGACTTAAATCCAAATGACAGGATTCTACTCCACAACTCAGAAAGTGACATTCACTCACTCACCAGACATGACATTCATCTTGGCTCCATGTGATTTCAGGTACTCCTGGAGAAGTTCTTGAATTTGGGTAAGTGTTTCATCTCTGTTACTGTCTCTCTCACACAATAGGTGGCATGTATTCAGAGTTTGGTAGTTGGGGCTATGACGTGCCATGGAAGTATTGCCCCATCCGGGACTAAAAACTGGGTCCTTGATTTCCAAAACTCTTGATGAGGTTTTTAAGTGTAAGGTCTTTTTTATTTCCCCCTTTCTATTCCTTCTTCAGGGGATGATCGTAATATTGTGGAGGTGTACGTGGCAGGGAAGCGAGTGGTCCCATTCGTAGAGAGACCATAGATTTGGGATTTGTTGTTGGCTTGTTGTCATCTGTCCCAGTCAGAACCCTCTACCAGTCTACCTGACTGCTTTTGTAACAGGATACGAGGTGATTGGAAAATGTGTTCAACTGGAGGGATTATTACGATGCGTGTTCAATCTTATGTACAATCCAATAGATGGTATTGCTGTTAAGTGATATTTGCAAGAGCATTGTGCAGGTTATGGTTTTCTTTTAAGTTGTTACATTGTTTCCCATGCACCTGGGTCTTTTTTTACATTTCTAAGTCAAGGAAAATGTGTGTGTGTTTCTGAATGCATGTGTAGCTTTGTATGTGTCCAGCTTAAATTCTTCTTAAACTTAAAACTCACAATGTAGCTTTAGGAGACATTCTAATATATTGAGTCTAATAAATGTATAATGTATCCTATTGATTATGATCATTGACTGTATTTAACTCTTTATTTTATGTGCTTGTTTTTATCCTATGTTATTGTGTCACTGCTGTTCTGTGCTACATTGCTGAGTTTTGTAGCAAAGGCTACAAGGGGAAAAGATTTTATAAATATTTTATTAGAGTATTTGCAAGATTTTAAGTCTAAATTTGTCTCTTGTTTCTTTACATTTAACACATTATTGATAAGTCCCCACAATAAAACAATAAATTATATTAAAATATACAATGCCCCCAGACCCTCCTGCAGAGAGGCTGGTCCCCTGTAGCTCAGTTGTAACTCAGTTGGTAGAGCATGGCACTTGCAACGCAAGGATAGTGGGTTTGAATTTCGCACCCACAAATAAGCAGTTTATTGCCTACAACGGATCTAATCCTGAATAGTTAAAACCGCATTCCATCTGGTGTCAATTCCACAAGTTAACACCAGCTAAATCTGACGTTAAAATGCCTATTTACTCTGTTCTATCCGACTGCGCATTCCACTAATCTCCACATTATCCACATTTATTTTAGACTAACAGCAGATATATTGTATGAACTTTGCAGTCGGTCTCTGACATGTGCAACATTGTTTCAATATTCAAATTCGAGCTCCAGCTGTCCCATAGTAATGAACGGAGTCAGGATGAGACAGACAGCGTTTCTCAGTCGAAATCATGAATCAGCTGGCACTTTTAATGGATATATACAGTACAAAGACATGTAGATTGAAAAGTCAAACGAAACTAAGTGCAGCTAGTTTGTAGTCTTTCTGGGCCCAGTTTGAAGTGTGTTAGCTGTGTTATTGTCTAGCTCCTCCAAACACTGGCTTCTTGGGCATTATCACTTTATTGTAGGTTTGGTCTATGAATGTGCTGTTTGTTGGCAACGGTAGCCCTAAAGTCAAAAGTTTATTCAATGTAGCCTACAGTTGATACGTGTTATATTATGGACTTGTCTGTATGAAGTAATGTGTAAGGCTATTGAAAGGTATGTATAAACTGTAGATTTATTGGAAAGTTATGCCGTTGGAGAGTATAATATATTTTCAACACCTGCAAGAACACAAGTGCCATTATTCTAGATGACATCTCGATTCAGCGAAACACCAGCTGAGTTAGATGTCTCTTCCGTGCCATGATCGAGCTTAGGGCTGAGAAACGGGGAGTGAGGAAGATTTGAGGATGATGATAACCCTCCCCCATTGACCCAGCTGTGTCTAGATTATCATAGGTATGTCCTGGCGGAGAACATGACTGCCGACAACTACATGGATCAGTACTCCTTCAGATACATAATGGGCAACTTTTAACTTGCTGCGTGAGTATCACGGGAACTGGAAGCGATTGTGTATTCTGCCAAATCTGTTAATTTCTAAATGTGCACACGATTTGACCAGTTTGCCACCTCAACCTGGTCCCGTAGTGGTCTCTATGGAGACGGCGTCTGGCCTGATGACCGCCAACAGGCTTCTGAGCAGCCTGGAACTGAGCGGCTGCTGGGCAGGGAGCCCGGACAAGATGAGACAGTTACAGAGGATAGACACCAGGAGGCGACGTATCATCACTTGGACATGTGTTTACATCAAACTATGTTATATTGTAGGACAGTGGTTCCCAACCTGGGGTACTTGGCCTATCCACAGGGGTTACTTGAGAAGACTCGTGAGACCATATTTCAGGGCAGAGCAAAATTCAGTTAACGATAACCAAAAAAGCTTCGGAACCACCGGTGTAGAATACTGTAGATATCCACTAAACACTATAGTTTGTTATAAAAATACATTTTAAACAATTTCTTGACTCATATTGCATGAAATTAAATTCTAAAATAGTTGGTGGTTTATTACTTGACTTTCGCTGCTGCCATGACCAATTCAAAAGTAAACTGAATTCCAATTTTTCCACATTGAAGAGAATTGGAATTTCACCCCAACCCTGGTTACCAGTTTCAAAGGTAGTATCTCAAATGCAATATCCTTGCGTCATCTCATCCTCCAATCGGTTTTGAGAAGGTCAGAGGGGTGGGACCTCATTCAATGGATTTTGAGGAGACTGAGTATGCAATTGAGATCTTCCCTATGTCAAGACTAATAGCACATTCCTTTATTTCCCACAGTAAAGTGTTGACCTTTTAATCATGTTAATGCAACACTTGATTTTCACAATTGGTTATTTTCCCATCCACTGATGTCTACATCTTCCCCTCTTTCTAGCTCTCAATGACACATCCTGTGACCACTTCTATAATTTCAGTGGGAGAATCTTATGTGCATAGTCCTCGCTCTTCACCTCATTCTCAAAACCCATTGGAGGTCATGAAGGACATCTGGCTCTCACCCGAAGGGTTTTTAGGAGGCGAGAATGCAACATTCTCCCAGTGACTGAAAGGAAGCTTCCTAGATGGCTACTGACATCCAATCCCTAAACCCTCCTGTAGAATGTCATATTGCTTCTAATCTAAAATGCAAGACTAAGCTATTGCCATACTGCTTATCCAATCCCTTCAGATCTACAGGAGTGCCTTGGGTGTAGAGGCTAGGGGTTGATTTGGAACAATCGATCATACTTCCCCTAGATGTGTTCTTAGTCTGTGGGGAGTTACGGTGCATTCATGTTAAATCCACATCTGTCACACTGAGCCAGCTTTCCAGACATGCACACTCACTAACACATGGCAAGTTGAAACAGACACAAGACATTAGGGGTAGATGTGTGTCTGTCCCAACCCTCAGGTAGGCTACGGGACCTCCCCAGCTGTTCCTGGGTCAGGTTGAACAGAACACGTTGGTTCTCTGATCCTCCTGCTCATGTCCCACATCAGCTGTCCTCTTTCTTCTCCCTGCTCAGACAGAGGGGTGACGTGAGGTACTGGGGGGTAAACTTAATCTTCCTCACCCTCTCCCGGCCTCAGCTGCCAGCATGACACCATCTGCCAACACACTTCCCCAAGCATGTGACAGGTGTGCCTCCAAACAGTCTGACTGGCACACATTCACCTCTACCCAGGCAATCATTTTTCCTTAACCAACCTCTACTTGTAATGCTATAGCAAAGTTGAGCTCACAGGAGCAATAGGAAACAGATACACTGATGTGGGATCCTGATCCAAATTACGCTGTAATCCAAACCACCAATAGCAGGCCTTGTATTGTCTCTCTGTACAGTCTTTATTTACATGCTGTAATGCTGGGTAGCAAGATATGTAATACATGTCTTTTTGTACAAATTTGCATATAAATGAACAATCAGGAGGAGGGGAGTAGACCACACCCCTGCAGGAGGACGAAAATAAGATTAACACAGCCTACCCCCCCCCCAAAAAAAGACATGGATCGATCAGACACAGACCCATAGTCGATAGAAAGCTGAAAAGAGAAGTTGTCTAACTCTGGAATCTATTTTTCAAACCATAGCTCTCCTGTAGCTTGTGCTGTTTAACCCATGTTGCTTCAGACTAAGGTAGGGGGGTACACAGACCATGTGCTCACTCAAACTCACTCTTAACACACAAGCATGGCTGGCTCACGTAGCCTAACTCCGCAACTACACTGAATACATGTGCTAATGTCAGTAAATATAAATAAATGTCTGAGGATAAAAAAATTGAAAAAGACCTAGCACTAGTCGAGTGACTGCAATTCATTCAGATATTTTACATAACTGCATGGGTTGTGCTATCCCATTCAAACCCCCATATATCAGATGAAATAGACGGGTAGTGTCCAAGTCTCAGAACTGCCCCAGGGTCAGTGTACGCAACCCTGTGCATGAGAGCCAGTTGGGAGATTCTGATAAAAAGTGCAGGCCCACATGACAGCTGGTTAATTAAGCGTTTTTGTCCCTGTTCTCACACCTCTTATGATGACTGTCGGTCATTTGATCAAAAGGAAGCTGTGCCCGATGACCAGGTTACCTAAAAATTGCCTATCAAGGTAACCCCCTCACCTGGCAATAACGGAGTGATAAGAGAAAGCTTCACACGCACAATGCGATGAGGAGAAACATGTCCTGCTGCGAGGTAGGGTTGGAGAAGCTTTCGTGTCGTTGTCATGCAAGGGTACAACGCCGTGTACAGACAGAGCCCTCCATGTAGCCTTTTGTGTTCAACACAAATTAGTGAACAGCTGTTTTCCCATGAATATGTTTGCAATTGCATGCACGCTAGGGTAGCAGCTGTGAGAGAGCTGTGGCAAGGAAGCAGTCACACAGAAGTTTCTGAAACAATAACCACATGCATTTTGGAACAGCTTTGCAGTTCGAGAGGTCATACCTTTCAGACAACTGACATGAACGGAGAGGAGAAAAGAAGACAACTGAACTCTGCACGTGAATACAACTTCTGACAAAATGTCCATTTGGCAACAAAGTGGCCAAACAGCTCAGGGGCTGTATTCAGTGGGGCACAACGTTGTGATGGAACATCCAGATAGAAATAGGTTCCGCAGAACAGACATGCCTCTGACATGTTGTGGGGGGTGGATCATGTTGGCTCTATTTATGGCATTTCTATCCATGTCCAACATTCACTACGTCTCATTGACAGGTACCCTGGGCTTCTTTTTAAAAAGACAAAATGAAAATCGGCAAAGAGAGGAAAAAAACATAATATATTATAAAAAAAAAAAAACAAGACAAATAGTGATCGTTCATGCATCTCCCCCTCAGGCAAGGTCTCTTCCACTTTTCTCAAGGTTGTGGTTATAAAACGAGTCCGATATCCTTTTGCCACTCATGCCAATGTTCATGTCGAGGGTCCAATGATACTTCAGTCTTTGTGTGGATGGTTCTTAACCCTATATTCTCTGAATCTTGTCGGCGACCACTACAGGGTTCTCCTTGCGGATCTTGGCAGCTGCCTCCGCCTTGTAGTTGTAAGGGCAGTTGTGTTTGTCAGAGTACCGATGGAGCCCGCAGAACAGGTTCCCACAGCGACAATCAAACCCTGGGGTAGAGTTAAAAGGTCAGAGATTAGAGGGAAACCACTGTAGGAACCAAACACCAACTCAATAAAAAAAATGAATCTCTTAATAAGACCAGACACAGGAATAAGAGTTATTCTAAACTGCCTACATTGCAGTTTCCTTGTGCAGATTATTAGATCAATACGTGACATTGATGGGGTTCCTGCCACATTAGACACTACTTATACAGTCAAAGATCTGAGACCATCACAAATGTGGAAGTGGTGTTTTACATTGCATGAACCCCATCAATAGTCCATTTGTGTGACTGCAGTGTATGCGGCCTGGAACATGGCCAATCTCTTCAGCAAAAACGGCATTACGTCGTACACATTGCTCAATCCTGTCATCCCATTTCTTTGAAAAAGCACCACGTCCTGCTTTGGCACGCTCACCTGTTAGGCCCACCCTCTTGCGGCACATGAAGCACCTATTCTTCTTGGGATTGGGGGTGTCTCCCTTAGCCTCATCACCAGTGGCAGGGCTAGAAGCAGTAGGCTCAGTCACAACTGAAGGAGAAAACAGAAAAGCACCCTAAATATACACTTCAGTCTGGAGATTCAAATGAAGAGATCCTGTGTGTTAGCACTCTAGTGCAAGGACTAAGTCAGGGTCTAAATACACAGTGTACAAAACATTAACACCTGCTCTGTCCATGAAAGACTGACCGGGTGAAAGCTATGACCCCTTATTGATGTCACTTGTTAAATATTCGTAAATGAAGGGGAAACAGGTTAAACATTATATATGTTTAAGGCTTGAGACAGAATGTGTATGTGTGCCATTCAGAGGCTGAATGGACAAGACAAAATATTTAAGTGCCTTTGAACAGGGTATGGTAGTAGGTGCCAGGCACACCGGTTTGTGTCAAGAACTGCAACGCTGCTAGGTTTAACTCTAAACAGTTCCCCATGGACACTACCGGTCAACAGTTTGGGGTCAGTTATAAATGTCCTCGTTTTTTAAAGAAAAGCGCATCATTTGTCCATTAAAATAACATCAAATTGATCAGAAATACAGTGTAGACATTGCTAATGTTGTAAATAACTATTGTAGCTGGAAACTGTAGATTCAATGGAATATTTACATAGGCGTACGTCAACGATAAAGAGGTGACTCCGGAGTCACCTCTTCATTGTTGACGTTGAGACTGGTGTTTTACGGGTACTATTTAATGAAGCTAACAGTTGAGGACTTGTGAGGTGTCTGTTTCTAAAACTAGACACCAATGTACTTGTCCCCCGGGGCCTCCCACCCTTTCTATTCAGTTTGCACTGTTCTGTGAAGGGAGTAGTACACAGAGTTGTACGAGATCTTCGGTTTCTTGGCAATTTCTCGCATGGAATAGCCTTAATTTCACAGAACAAGAAACTGACGAGTTTCAGAAGAAAGGCTTTTGTTTCTAGCCATTTTGAGCTTGTAATCGACCCACAAATGCTGATGCTCCAGATACTCAACTAGTCTAAAGGCCAGTTTTATTGCTTCTTTTAAATCAGGACAACAGTTTTCAGCTGTGCTAACATAATTGCAAAAGGGTTTTCTAATGATCAATTAGCCTTTTAAAATAATAGACTTTGATTAGCTAACAACGTTCCATTGGAACACAGTAGTGATGGTTGCTGATAATGGGCCTCTGTACGCCTATGTAGATATTCCATTTGAAAAAAATCAGCCATTTCCAGCTACAATAGTCATTTACAACATTAACAAATGTCTACACTGTATTTCTGATCAATTTGATGTTTTTTTAATGGACAAAAACAAGAACATTTCTAACTGACCCCAAACTTTTGAACGGTAGTGTATATCAAGAATGATCCACCGCCCAAAGGTGGTTGCCAACTTGACAACTGTGGGAAGCGTTAGAGTGAAAATGGCTTGCTTTCGACACCTTGTATTGCCCATGCCCCGACGAATTGAGGCTGTTCTGAGGGCAAAGGGGTGGGTACTCTATATTAGGAAGGTGTTTTGTACACTCAGTGTATACACTAATGCTAAAGTTGGTCAAACAGAGCAATGTTTCCCTCTAGAAGTGTGTGTTTTACACCAGGCTCTAGAAGTGTGTGTTTTACACCAGGCTCTAGAAGTGTGTGTTTTACACCAGGCTCTAGAAGTGTGTGTTTTACACCAGGCTCTAGAAGTGTGTGTTTTACACCAGGCTCTAGAAGTGTGTGTTTTACCGAGCTCTGCTTTATCCTCTCTTGAGATGCTCATCTCTGTCATTTGTTGAGTCACTGGAAGAGAGCCTTGAATAGTTCTGCAGAGGGGGCAATTGATAGAAAATAATAAGTTAAAGACATGAGCAAAAAGTAATGAGACATCCATTGGATCACATGCACACACACCTTACCTAGCCATGTCTGCAGCAGGGCCAGATGAAGGGTCTACTTTGGCTAGACTGGCCTCTAGTCGCTGGATGGCTGAGGCATCAGGGGTAGGACTACCAACTGTTCCTGAGAGACAGCAAAAGTAAAACATCAACCTCAGGAGAAGATACTTTTAGGTTCAACAGTTCTCTCAACAGTGCAGCTGGCCCATAATGTGTATGCTAATTTTAGCAGACAGCAATAACTTCCCTATGCAATGTAATGCAGCTTTGGTGAGTCTGGTTTTGGGGAAGACGACGAACTGCTTGGAGTAGATGTGTGTGTGTGTGGTCAGTAAGAAACAGGGTGGATGGGGAACTTACCCATTGGGCTAAGTTGGCTCAAGCCGTGGGTACTACTCTGCTGACGGTTCAGGTGCTCCTTGTAGCAGACCGAGCACATGCCGTTGTTCCTGGGGTTGCCATAGAAACCACAGCCAGTGGTACAAAGCACAGGCGTCAGGCTTGGCTTAGTCTCTTGGGCCATCGCTGTTGACAAATGGGAGCAAGGTATCTTGTTAGTGTGTGACAGCGCGTGTCCAAACTTTTGACTGGTACTGTAGGTGACTAAATGTAAGTGTGGTGGTTGGGCACATATATTTGACAATAACACACCAGAAAGGAACATTAAGACTAATAAAGAAAATAAGCAGTTGAAACAAAAGGTTCCAACCACCGTTTCAGTAAAAAGCGGGGAGGAGTGGGGCTGGAGAAATGTAATCACTCAAATCCAAAGACAGAGCTATGGATGCTAGGTCTGACCATCCATGATGTCAAAATTAGCTTTAATCATGTTGCAGCTATGCAGTGCTTGTTTACAAACATAGGAATAAAACAGGTTATAATTTGGGTTTTGATGGGGAATGACAGTTGAACTCAGCTCATGAGGCATAAGTTTTATATTCTTCAAGGTACATATCAATTTCTGAGGCCTTTAAAGTCCCCTCCATCTGTGCAGAGGTCATTACAATACAGTAACCCCTGGATTATCTCTATTTTGAACTGATATGCAGTCAGGACACAAACTGGAAATTATCTCAATAAGAAACAATATTGTTGCTACGATCACATCAGAAGATATCCTCCTCGCCATCTCAAATACAACAGCCACAGGACAACTTTGTCTCTATGTCGTAAAGGACCATTTGTCAAAACTGAAGAAATATAGCTAGCTAACGATCTCCTTTTCCGTGTGGAAAATAAAAATGGACAGAAATTTGCTAGCTACATTAGCTAGCTGGGATTTTCTACAAGGAATCTTCTTCCCCCAAAAAAACTTATCCCAAGTGAGTGTGACACCTACTCCCGTTGCCTGCTGCTTGGATTCCACCTGGCAACCTGTTCACCATCTGCTACAGGTATCCCCGCCACACTCCCGAGCTTACAATGGCCCCAAGTCGTTATGTTTTTTTCTTGCACTTTATGCGATTTGCCTCATGACTCCTGCGTGCTTTGTTGACCAAGAACTTGCTTGCTTCCCCGAGTGTGGGAACAAACAGTCTGCCCCACAGTTGGGTACTCTGATTATTGGTTACACAGACTCTTGGCCTCCCATCCTATTCTAACCACCTCTCACCAGCTTTGTATTCATGTTACCTGATGAAATTGCTGTACAATATGATCTTGTTGCCATCTAATACACATTCAAATGTCATAAATCAACACTGCAGAGCTCTCCCTGTCGTGCCCTGATTGTATTACTTCTGATGATATATGGAAATGTACATGTACACCCTGGCCCATCTACTGTTGCTAGCCTTGATTCTGCCTTAGATATCTGCTTCACAGATTTCTGCTCTCGTAAAAGACTAGGTTTTCTGCATGTTAACACTAGAAGCTTATTACCTACAATTTATCACTTTTTTATGTGGGTTTACAGCTCTAATCCAGATGGGTTGGTCATTACTGAGACGAGGTTAAGAAAATGTGTTTTGAACACTGATGTTAAGCTTTCTGGTTATAACCTTTTTCGGCATGACAGATCTTCCAAAGGCGGTAGAGTGGCAATATTTGCCAAGGATCACCTTCAGTGCTAGGTTGTCTCCACCAAGTCTGTTACAATTTGATTAGCTGGTTTTAAGCATTAAAAACTTTCAAATAGCTCTTTGCTGACTGATTGTCCTCCATCAGCACAGGCCTGCACCGTACCTGCCCGAAGCGCTCTCCTGGCCTCTTACAGTAAGTCTGAATTTGTCTTGCTAAGTGACCTAAACTGGGACATGCTTAAACCACCGTCCTAAAGCAATGGGACTCCCTAAATCTTTTTCAGATTATTACCAATCCCACAAGGTATGACTCCAAACACCCAGAAAAGGCTACTCTCCTTGATGTTATCCTCACAATCAATCCTGATAGGTATCCGGCTGGTGTTTTCTGTAATGATCATTGTTTTACAGTTTGTGTTCATAATGGCTGCTCAATGAAACAACCTGTTCCGATTTGTCATAGACGTACGCTAAAAATCTTTAATGAGCAAGCCTTCATGACTTGGCCTCTGTAAATTGGTATCGAATCAGCTTGATCCCTGGACCTTTTTTAATATTTTCAGTGGTTTTGTAAACACGCCCCCGTATAGAAAATGAGAGTTAAAAACTGGGCCAGCCCCTGGTTCGACCGTGATCTGGCAGAGTTACTCCATTTCAAGAATTCCATTTGGATAAAAGGCTCAGCACACACATACTCTGGCTGACATGCTCTCGTTAGGGCAAATGAGAAATAAGTGCACTCAGGCTATTCAGAAGGTCAAAGTCAGTTACTTTAAGGAGCAGTTATCCATGTGGGTCTAGCCCTAATAAGTTCTGGAAAACAGTTAAAGATCTGGAGAATAAACCCTCCTCACCGCTGCCCATCTCTAAATGTTGATGATATGGTTGTTACTGACAATGAGCACATGCCTGAGCTCTTTAAATCATCACTTCATAAATCAGGATTCCTATTCGACTCAGCCATGCCTCATTGCCCATTCAACATTTCCTCATCTCCCACCCTTCTAATGCAACTAGCCCCGATGCTCCTCCCTCTTTTCCCCCTGCCACACTACAAACTTACTCCCTGAAGGCAGTCACAGAGTCAGAGGTGCTAAAGGAGTGCCTTAAACTTGATCCCATCTGGGCCAGATGGTTTAGACCCTTCTTTAAGGTTGCTGCCCCTTTCATCGCCAAGCCTGTCTCTCCTCTCTGGGGAGGTTCCCATTGCTTGGAAGGCAGCCACAGTGTGCCCTTTATTTAAAGGAGAGATCAAGCTGATCCTAACTGTTATAGGACCATTTCTATTTTGCCCTGTTTATCAAAAGTGTTGGGAAAAAATGGCCAATAAATCAACTGACTGGCTTTCTTGTGGTCTATAGTATTCTCTCAGGTATGCAATCTGGTTTATATGTCAAATTGATGAAATTCCTCATTGTGCACAAGAAACAGGAGAACAAACAGTGACAAGAACAAATTGAGACTTGTCCTCCTTGGCAGGAGCTGAGCATGTCAGCAAGACACCCAAGGCAACAAACAACCGGTAACTTCCCCAAGACGAAATAGGCTTCAACGCTTTGCAGGGAAATTTACAATAAAGATATGCTAGTGCTCACATAAATAAAGCTAAAATGAAACAGGTAGCACTTGACACCTCCAGTCCCCAGGGGAGCTTATCCCATTGTAGTCATGACCAAAACATGTCAAATGCTCTGGCCACAGCCACCACACACAAAACCTGAGATGTCAGCGTTATTACGACCCTGCGATCAACAAACAATATGCCCGTCAGCCTATGCACTTAACCACACATGTATGCTGTAGTCTCCAACCCCCCACACAAGGGTTTCCTCGGAATTCATGGCTCAAACCACCCAGTTTATCATTTTAATCAAACACCAGCTAGGCTCATTTGTTTCGTGACTGTAGCCTATCCTACAGTTCATCACACCACTTGGGGAAAATGGCTTGGCACAATGTGTTTTTTATTCACGAGGATAGACCTAACCAAGGCTGCACAGATTTGCCAAGCTTTACCTCAAATGTCGCGAATACAACTAACAAGTAAGGTCTACTACAGATGATGTTATCTGAGCAGTGCCTTGTTTAGGTAGGTCAACCGTCATTTACATTTACATTTAAGTCATTTAGCAGACGCTCTTATCCAGAGCGACTTACAAATTGGTGCATACACCTTATGACATGGAACACTGTCATGATGTTCACCAGCTGGCAAAACGCAGTATCTAGATTTTTAATCAGGCTAGGCTATCCAATGACTCATATCGTGGTCAGGGACATTAATCAACAACCTCTTAAGGAAACAAACAGCTAACAAAGAAAAACACTGAAACACATTGGATGTGGCCCAAAATAACCGAGTCACGCTACAGTACAGCCATAAAAATGCTATCAAACAAGACCAAGCTAGACAAGAAACATCGCCGAGACCAAAAGCAATAATAGTGCTAGCAAGCCATCTTGTCACACACAATGCATTGTAACTAGATTAGTGAAGTAGCTAGCTAGACATCAATCAGCCACGTTTCGACCCTTGTTCTTTTGTGCCTTCTTTGTCTGCTTACTAATCTCCTCCTGTTGTTTGGACGTCGTTTGATAGCTCACCTAGAACGACTCTTTGCATACAATGTTAGCAAGGTAACCAGACAAAGAATGTCTACTCAATGTCGTGTTTAATGGAACATTCATTTTGTCGTTCAAATCTAACATGTTACTCATTTCAAAATCAATCGGTCAACTCATTCGATCAAAACTCGAACAATTCGGTTAGTAATATCAACTAGTTAGGTAGCTAGCTGATAACGTACGTATTATTTTCAAATTATTTTTAGACAAACCACAAATATATATATCACTAGTTTACCATTAAAAAAATATATATATAGAAAACCGATAGCATAACGTTCGGTTGCTGTAACGTTGGCGACCCTCCTCCCGGTCTTGTTTTTCCCCTGGCACACTAACACGTTCGAAGGCTTGTGATATTGTCAGTGAGGAACTTTCGCTCGCGAGACCTTGTTTACCAGGCATAAAGGATAACTAGGCTATCTCCTCTACAATACACACATTTATAAAGTTAATTGATATAAATAAAAATCCTTACGAAATTCCATGTTACGTTGATGTTGATCCAATTTTCGGTGTCCCCTTTTTTCTGTCTTCAACCATAAACCAAGACAACCCACCGTTTCAAATATCGATTCTCACCTGCACAATTTGATCGGAATCACACAATATGTGTGGTCTGGTTCAGCAGTCGTTTTTTAAACAAATCGTGTCCCCAAAATGCATTTATCGTTCTTTTCTCTGACCGAGGACGTGACTTCTTCTTCCTCCCTCTCTCTGCACCCTCCAGTTGCTTTCTCGGTAGTTTCATTCTATAGTAAGAGGAGTGGCAGATGATGTCACAGGAAAAATAACGTACTGTGATTGGCTACACGAGAACCCCTGGCCCGCGTGTCTCACACGGTACGGTACAAGGGGTTGGGCTTTCATTCGTCATCCACCCACGTACAGTCTGTGGGTATCAAGCCATAACATGAACTTTATTCATGAATGTGTCTAAATTAGTAATTCAAATAATGTTGACAGGCTTGTGATAACATATGCGTGTTTACTATGTGAGAATACACGTATTTATTTGTCCACTACAGACAGCTTCTTGAAGCATTGATGCTATCCAGCCAATTGTGTCGAAAATAGGTAATTTACTCGAGTCTTTGGTCAACATAGTGTAGGCTAGTGGCACGTGCTGGTCAAAAGAATTTAGAGAAGATAAATTATTATAGATCACATCCCACACACCGGAGCTCGCTTTTTGTCTTCAACTGAAACCAAAATCAAACAATTCAAGTGGTTGTTTGACAAAAACGACGCTTCGAACGTCATTGATCACGTGCTTCTGGCAAAGCGATACAGGCATCCTCACACTGCTTCGCAGTAGTCTATACACTGTAAAGCCAGTTCCAAGCATTACTCAGTGCTCCGGTATCATACGTAACGTCACAAGGTGTGTGGGTGTTGCAATATGGGCTCGTTTCCTCTCCCCACCCCAGTCAAGAATCAAGAATCAAGAAGAACAGCAAAACAAATCTAGGGGTGACATACCCATCTGACACACACTATATGTTTGCCTGGAGGTACTGACTCCATTGCGCTTTCATGATAAACTTGTGCAGTGAGCATAATTCTGGAGTGAGATCATCTTGTCAAGGAGGTTGAAACCAAAAACAGCATTAGACACTGGGCTATCCAGACATTGACACACTACATGGCCTACCACTCTGCTCCCTATGTGAAAACATGTTTGTGGTTTCAGTGGATGTGTATTTGAACATAGGGTCAGTGTGTTTGCCCTGTGGCTACACACCTTCCGACATCCAAAACATCACTCCTACTCTCAGCATACAGAACGTCCCGGGCTGAAGAAAAATGTTGGGGTGGGATATCATGTGTTTGTGTTAGGTGCTCTTTGCTGGAACCCTAGATTGGTGGTGAGGGGAGTGTGTTCAACCAGGATGTATCATCACACAAGCTGTAACACACAAACAAGCAATGATAGATTAAACAGCACAAATAGACTCCCACCCAAATACATAAATAGGGGAACAGACTCAAACCCCTCACAAGCCCCAATCTGGCCATATTGTAAAGTAAACAGTAAATAGTTGGGTGTATTTATAAATCATTTGCGTCATGTCATTCGAAGACGCTGAGGAACATCAGATGAACAATATTGTGGGACAACAAGAGTTTAATAAAAAATGATTGGGAAACAAGACCAACGATTGAAATTTGCCTCTCTAGCGTTTGCCTTTCAAGGGCCACTGGGTCCAATACGGAGACTGATAACGTGCCTTTATCATACAGTTGTGGTGTTGTGTGCGTACACTGAGTCTCCCATTCCCTGACAATAAAACAAAATATGTTTGTGCTCACGCCCTGTTTATGTGTGTGCCTGGGACATACAGTACATGTGAGACACAGGAGGCTGCTGAGGGGAGGACGGCTCATAATATTGGCTGGAATGGAGTCAAGGGAATGGTATCAAACACATGGAAACCACTTATTGGATGTGTTCGATACCATTCCATTAATTCTGTTCCAGCCTTTACTAAGAGCATGTCCTCCCCAATTAAGGTAACACCGGGTCACTGTGGTGTGAGATCTGCGTTTGCTCAGTTTTGTATGTGGAGGTTAAAGGGTAAGGTATAGAATATTCTATCCCACCCCCACCCCCCAATTTTGACAGGGGCATGTGAGAATCTGTGAGTTGACAACGTAGCAGTGACAACAACAACATACAGGTGTGCCTGCGTGTACGTTTGTACAGTATCTGGAACTGCCTGCCTGTACAGCCCATGGGCTAAGATAGGTATACATACATAGATAGATTAAAAGAAACACACACACACACACACACACACACACACACACACACACACACACACACACACACACACACACACACACACACACACACACACACACACACACACACACACACACACACACACACACACAGGGAGAAAAAGGAAAAGAGACAGGGCAGCGGTCTTATGAAACATAGTGTCAATGTCCTCTATGTGTTTATGTATACAATGTGATAGGCCTAATGTTTTTAATGTGCATGATGTTCAAAATACACATTCAAGTTATACACATTCAAGTTATATTCTATTCACACACACACACACACACAAAGTATTCACACACACACACACACACACACAGAGAGGAGTGAGATACACACATAGGAGTAGACACACACACACACACAGAGGGAGATACACACACAGAGGGAGATACACACACACACACACACACACACACACACACACACACACACACACACACACACACACACACACACACACACACACACACACACACACACACACACACACACACACAGAGAGGGAGATACACACACACACACATACACAGAGGGAGATACACACACACAGAGGGAGATAGACACACACACAGCATGTCTGGCGTCTGTGTATAACACTGTTGATCACACACACACACACAAACAGAGGGAGATACACACACACACACACACACACACACACACACACACACACACACACACACACACACACACACACACACACACACACACACACACACACACACACACACACACACACACACACACACACACACACACACACAGACACACACACACACACACACACACACACACACACACACACACACACACACACACACACACACACACACACACACACACACACACACACACACACACACACACACACACACACACACACACACACACACACACAGAGGGAGATACACACACATTGTGGTAGACACACATACACAGATGGAGATACACACATAGAGGTAGATACACACACAGAGGGAGATACACACACACATACACACACACATACAGAGGGAGATACACACATAGAAGTAGACACACACACACAGCATGTCTGTCTAGCGTCTGTGTATAACACTGTTGATCAAGAGGTTGGTGAAATGGCAGCTTAACCATGTTGTGTTGTGCACAATAAGCTCTTTACTGCACAGGACAAATGCCACTGCCACAACAGTTCATCCACACCCCACTCTGTCTATGCAGCCTCAGTCTGAGAGGGGTTATAGGTGGTGGGGACACACTAAAGGAGGTGCAGAAAGGTTTCAATATGTTTAATCAGATTACAGAGGGGGTCTGTTCATTTTGATCATTGGCCTTATGAGGGAGAGCTTGATTTTTATAACTAAGGTGTTCTCCAGTGCATTTTCCATTCAAGTTTTTTTAATTCTTGCACAACAAAAAGGTTAGACATTCCTTGTTATGACAAAAGAAAAGAAGAGAGCGCTTGTAAGAGTGAGAGAGAGAGAGAGAGAGAGAGAGAGAGAGAGAGAGAGAGAGAGAGAGAGAGAGAGAGAGATAGCCAGTGAGTACATGTGCTTGTGAAAGAGAGATGAGTAAAGAGAGGGGAGGGGGATACAATTATATCTGAATGGAATGTGATTTGCTGACTCGGCACCACTTGATCTCCCTCTCTCCCTCTCTCTCGCTCTCCCTCTCTCCCTCTCCCTCTCCCTCTCCATCTCTCTCCTCTCCATCTCTCTCTCCTCTCCATCTCTCTCTCCCTCTCTCTCTCTCTCTCTCTCCCTCTCCCTCTCCCTCTCTCTCTCTCTCTCTCTCTCTCTCTCCCTCTCTCCCTCTCCCTCTCCATCTCCCTCTCCCTCTCCCTCTCCTCTCCCTCTCCCCTCTCCCTCTCCATCTCTCATCTCTCTCTCTCTCTCTCTCTCTCTCTCTCTCTCTCTCTCTCTCTCTCTCTCTCTCTCCCTCTCTCTCTCTCCATCTCTCTCTCTCTCTCCCTCTCTCCCTCTCTCCCTCTCTCTCTCCTCTCCCTCTCCCTCTCCATCTCTCTCTCTCCCTCTCTCTCTCTCTCTCTCTCTCTCTCCTCTCCCTCTCCATCTCTCTCCCTCTCTCCCTCTCCCTCTCCCTCTCTCTCTCTCTCTCTCTCTCTCTCTCTCTCTCCTAGAAACAAACAGCAGAGTTTGTTTGCCGCTGGGCTGAAACCCTCCCTGCTCTTTCATGCTTAGTGTCAACAACTCCTTAGCACAGCATTCCACAGTGAAAGGTCACTGGTTATGAGGTCCCTAACACACAAATAAACACTGGCACACACACAGACTCACGCATCAGCCCGACACTGCTTTAAAGGCAAAAAAAATGGAAGAAAATGGACCGAACCAGGGAAGGACGATCTTTCAGTTGTGTGCCCTAATGAACACCAACCTGTTTTCTTTTAATCTGTGTACACCACACACCACCTTTTTCTGTTGAAGTTTATTCAAGAAAGAGAAAGTCAGTAAGATAGTTCAAAGTTGTTCTTCCCCCTTCCAAGGAATCGATATGTCCTTTTCAGAAAAACTAGACTGGTTGTAATCCAACCAAGAGTTTACTCTGTTAGAGTTAAGTGTCTGTTTGGGAAAATGCCTAAAGGGTAAACTATTCCCTGTAACACATCTGTTGACACTTTTAACTCCTTGAATCAGTCCACTGATGACTGCATTTTGTTTTCTATTGATCTCACTAAGATGCAATATTCAAAATTCACAATATTGACTCTCTGTGTCGTTGTGATGGATTCTATTGCCACTGTGACCCATGTCATGAGATATATGAGGATAACAGACAGCTAATCTGTGTGAAATCTGTTGTTTGAATCAATAACTACATTCATTATGCAGTGATCACTACCCCCTTAACCCGCTTATATGATCTAATGATTCACAATTTATCACTTGCTCGCTTACACACACACACACACACACACACACACACACACACACACACACACACACACACACACACTTGATGTATAGTAAAAATAAAGAAAAACCCTTGAATGTGTAGCTGTGTCCAAACATTTGACTGGTACTGTATGTATGTGTGTTTTGTATTTGGCTAAGGTCATGGGGGTTGTTGTGGGATAAAGGGCTAAAGGGCTCAGGTTGCATTGAGGACCCCACTCAACCTCTCCCCTATGTTTGTAGCTAAGTTGACCTGCACACAATCTCTCCAACCAGTGTAATATAAGACAAACGTTTTAGCCTACATACTCATGCAACATCATAGTACGGTCCAGAGGTGTATCTTACAAAGCACAAAACAGTAGGTTACATACGAAGTTCAGGGATAGGTTCTTTGTTCTATCATATCTACATTCAAAACAATAGGTATTTGTACAGTGAAGCGAAAATATTAAATGTCTCTCTATACTCCAGTATTTTGGATTTAAGATAAAATGTTTCATATGAGGCGATAGTACAGTGTAATGACGGGTGAGTGAAATGAGTGAGGAGTCAGATGCAGAGAGCGAAATGAACGGGAAAACGCTTTATTATCCTTCAAATCGTAACAGGTCCAAAACATGGGTGAATGCCCAAAACACTGGCGCTAAACCAGCCCAAAACACTGGCGCTAAACCAGCCCAAAACACTGGCGCTAAACCAGCCCAAAACACTGGCGCTAAACCAGCCCAAAACACTGGCGCTAAACCAGCCCAAAACCGAGACGCACACTGGCCAGCGAAAAACCCAAAACCAAAACACGATACATCACCAAACGTAACAACCAACAAGCCGGCACAAACACCAGCGGGCAAAGCGAACTTAAATAACACCCATCCCAAAACCCCAACGAGGAACAGGTGAAAACAATTAGACAAAAACAAACGAAAAGGAAAGAGTGATCGGTGGCAGCTAATAGACCGCCGAGCGCCACCCGAGCAGGAAGGGGAGCCACCTTCGGTGGTATTCGTGGCATACAGATTGTCACCTTTTTTGTTGTATTTTCATACATACAGTACCAGTCAAAAGTCTGGACACACCTACTCATTCCAGGGTTTTTCTTTATTTTTACTATGTTCGACATTGTAGAATAATAGAGAAGACATCAAAACTATGAAATAACACAGACGGAATCATGTACAGTAGTAACCAAACAGTGTTAACATTTTAACGACAGTCCATCATTACTTTAAGACATGAAGGTCATTCAATCCGGAATTTTTAAAGAACTTTTAAAGTTTCTTCAAGTGCAGTTGCGAAAACCATCAAGCACTATGATGAAACTGGCTCTCACGAGGACCCCCACAGGAAAGTAAGACCCAGAGTTACCTCTGCTGCAGAGGATAAGTTCATTCGAGTTACCAGCCTCAGAAATTGCATCCCACATAAATGCTTCACAGAGTTCAAGTAACAGACACATCTCAACATCAACTGTTCAGAGAAGACTGAGTGAATCAGGTGATATGCCATCCCATCTGGTTTGCGCTTAGTGGGACTGTCATTTGTTTTTCAACAGGACAATGACCCAACACACCTCCAGGCTGTGTACGGGCTATTTGTCCAAGAAGGAGAGTGATCGAGTGCTGCATCAGATGACCTGGCCTCCACAATCACAATCAATCAATATTTATATGTATTTTAGTTGTCTCAATATTTGTAGAATGGCTGCTGGAGGTATTGACATATGGCATTGTGTCCATGTCAGGAAACACTCTCATCTCTGCTGTCCACTCTTATTGCCTACACCCATGTCACACGACACTGTGCACTCCTTGGTCCACCTCTCACGACCTATGTCCCGAATTACCACCGGATTAACAGGGATCTCTGACTGTCTGCATCTGAGAGGGAGGGAAGAACGGAGGTAGGGAGGAGGAGAGACAGAGAGAGAGAGAGAGAGAGAGAGAGAGAGAGAGAGAGAGAGAGAGAGAGAGAGAGAGAGAGAGAGAGAACGGAGGTAGGGAGAAGGAGAGAGAGAGCGAGAGAGAGAAGAAAAGGAGGGAGAGAGCTAGGGTGGGTGGTATGTGAAGGGATGAAGTAAAGTGACCAACATGGACAGGAGTCGCGGTAGATCTCTGTCACCTACCAATTAATTTGTTTCCTGTTTTCTATTGTTTGATATAATATTATTGTTTGAATATAATATTATTGTTTGATTATAATATTATAAAGACGACTACCAGATCTATGTTTTGATGAAGAGGACACAGTTATTGACTATGATGTGAGGCAGGAGAGGGCAAAAGATGAGGAGAGAAAGAAAGAGAGGGGCAGAAAGAAAATAATAAATGGAAGGAATTGGAGGACAGACTAGAAAGAGCGGAGAGTAAGAAAAGAGGAATAAGGAGGGGAAATGGAAAGGGGAGAGGATGAGAGGCAGGAAGAAGTAAAGAATGATTTAGTTGCCAAAAATACAAAGAATTTCAGGAATGAAAGAACCAGAAAACTGGCGCAAGAAGAGATGGAGGTTGTAGGAGAGGAGGATGGGGATGCGAGGGGAAGAGGGAAAAAGATGATAAAAAGAAGGGAAAAGGGAGCTTGTTTAGGATGTTGGAGAAGCACATAGTAACCCAGAGCATTGTGTATGGGGCAAAAATAATTATGGTTATTTCAATTGTACCAGTACCAGTAACTGTACATTTTCCTGCCTCATATTTCACAGGGTGTCCCAGGTGTTTGTGGAGAAATATGAGGGATCTCTTGGGAAAGGAAAGTGCAGAAAGCTGTATGCGTATAAAGGCATGGTGTGGGGGGAGGACAGAGTCCTCGGTTGGTGACAACCCACTGGGCACACACTGGTTGAACCAACGTTGTTTCCATGTAATTTCAATTAAATTACGTTGCACCAACGTGGAATAGATGTTGAATTGACGTCTGTGCCCGGTGGGAAGGACATTAATTTGTCGATACTTGGACCAAAGTTTTATGTGTTCTTTATTGCGTGACATATTACAGTTTTTCTCAATTGCTAAAACACTAAAACCCATTGGCTGAACAATGTTTTCAGTTGCCTGGACTCATTTAGTTAATTATGCAGTCTGTTGTCAATACCTTAAACAATTTCATATGGTAAAACACAATTTGCAAATCTCACTTAGACTTTTCAGCAAAACTCTAAACACATTCTCATTCTCAAAACACATTCTGCACTCTCATGCACATGTCATCCATACTGGTAAACACAAGTGGCAACAATCAAATACAAATAGAGAACCCATGTCATTGATTGAACACAATCACTCAAATTTGATTTAACCTGTTTCAAATGATGCGACACAACCAATATAAGCCAGTTCAGAGAGCAAACAGGTTGTTGAAGGTGGGAAGGAGAAAGTCTGAGAATGGATAGAAGAAACAATGTGAGAGGACGAGGATGAGTGCGTATGCGAGGTGGGCGATGAGGAGGAAGAGGAGGAGGAGGGCAAGAAAGAGGAAGAGGAGGACGAAGAGGAAGACAAAGAGTGGAAATATCTGCTGAAATTCGAGCAACAGTTATAGACCATGTTCTTGTCCATGAACTGACAATGAGGGAAGCAGGACTTAGAGTGCAACCCAATTTGAGCCGATTTTCTGTGTCCACCATAGTAAGGACATTCAGAGAAGAGAACAGGTACAGGATACTACTGTATTTTTGTAATTGCAAATTTACTGTACTACACTATATTCAGCTGTTTCAATAGACATTTGTAAAGTTAATCACTGTATGTATTGTACTGCATTAATATGTTTTGCAACTGCACAACTACTTTTTGTAGAATTGCAAGGCTGCCACATGCAGGTGGAAGGACAGCTATATTCACTCGGGAGCAAGAGGCCGTTATAGTTGGCATGGTCCTTCAAAATAATGCAATACGACTCAGAGAAATCCAGGAACGAGTGATACAAGACAACACACACTTCCAGGGAATCGACAGTGTGAGCATTTCCACAATTGACCGTGTCCTCCATCGTAACAGGATGCGAATGAAACAAGTATACAGAGTACCTTTTGAGCGCAACTCACCAAGGGTGAAAGATCTGCGAGTTCAGTATGTGCAAGTAAGTGTACATTCAGAAACATTTACTGTAATCCAGATTGTCTACAGTACTAACACATACTATGTGAATGACATTACACTTCAGTACATACAATGTATGTAAATCAGAAGCCTAATTGTACTCTACAGTATAGCACTGTCTCTGTACGACTTACAAAATCCTACATACAGTATATTGTATTTCTACACAGACAATATTTGACTTGGAATCCTTGGACAGACCCCATGAGTTCATCTTTGTCGATGAAGCAGGCTTCAATCTAACAAAGAGGAGAAGGAGAGGCCGAAACATGATTGGACAGCGGGCCATTGTTGAAGTCCCTGGTCAACGAGGTGACAATGTCACAATCTGTGCTACTATAAGCAACCATGGTGTTCTACATCATCATGTTACACTCGGGCTATATAACACCCAGCACCTTCTAAGATTTTTTGCCAATCTAAGAAATATTTTATTTGAGCAGCAGGTTCAAGAGCAGCAGGGTCATGAACTAAATGAGAATCCTATTCACACCTATGTGATAGTGTGGGACAATGTCGGTTTCCACCGAGCTGCTCAGGTAAGGGAATGGTTTAACATCAATGGGCAGTTTATGAACTTGTCCCTCCATACTCGCCTTTAATGAATCCGATTGAGGAGTTTTTCTCCTCTTGGAGATGGAAAGTGTATGATAGACAACCCTACACCAGAGTAAATCTGCTGCAAGCCATGGATTTAGCCTGTGGTGATATAGGTGAGGAATCATGTCAGGGCTGGATACGACACACAAGAGGCTTCTTCCCCCGTTGCCTCAGGAGGGACAATATAGCTTGTGATGTCGATGAAGTGCTCTGGCCTGATCCAGCCCAAAGACAAGAAGAAGCACATTGATCACATGTTTACTCTTTTGATTTTTGTCCCTTTTAGTATTGTATACTGTAGTACAGTGCATTGCAGGCTGTATACTGTAGTACAGTGCATTGCAGGCTGTATACTGTAGTACAGTGCATTGCAGGCTGTATACTGTACAATGGACAAATTGTATGGCCCTGAACATTGTACTTTCCATTTATTAACAGCACAATATATTTTGACTGGTTGCAGGTTCATATCAACAAAGACCAAGAATTACAGGACAAGGACAAGTTTGTGAGATGCAGGGTACAGTACTGTAAAAATAGGGGTACAAGGAGGAGGAAGAACAAAAAACAAAATTGCAAAGAGCAAAGCAGAGTAGTAATTTCTGATCAATTTTGAGCAACTATGATAGAACATGTTTTCGTTCATCAAAAGACAATGACGGAAAAATATGAATATTTTTTTAGATTAAAAATGTACTTCTCCCTAAGAATTATATGTTTTGAACAATGTGTTTTCTATTTTTCGGTGTATTGTTTACTGACTGCTTGAGAGTGTATATCATGTTGATCACTTTGTTTATGATTTGAGAGCAGGGTTTGATTTTGAACACAGGTAAAACTGTTTTGAGGCGAATGTTTAATTTTGCGAGAGGAGTCAGAGGTTATTTATATAGTGGTTGAAGATGAGGTTTTGTGTTTAATGTTTTCAGGAAATGGAGCAAGGTTTCAGAAATTGTGTTTTAGCAATTGAGAAAAACTGTAATGCTACCAGTTATCTATGATCCTTTATAACACAATTATAGTCAGCAGACCTTTGTGGGATCTAATTCATGACATTGCTAGTTTTGCTGTTAGAAATGTGTTAAGTTTCAGCGGGACTTTGAAAATGTAAAAACTGCCATGTAAAAAATGTCTCTTACCTCTCCCTGTCTTTGGTATCCTTGCAAGGTTTTGTTTGTCCTCCCTGAATGTAATTTTGTTTCAACTTCCCTTAGCACACACTTACATCTGTTCCTCACGTCTGACAACAATTTTGGCTCCTAATTTATCCCTTGTTTCAACCTCCTAATTTGGGTATCACTTTGTTGAGGGTCCTCTTGCCGACCTCCTTGGAGTCTTTGCAAGTCACTCTGTGAACCCCTGCTTTAACTCATTCTCCTCAGTGGGAAGAAACACAGCCTGAAGGCCATTTTGGCTCCTTGGTTGCCTCCTACTTCATATTCCTGAGGTGAATGTATGGAATCAACATTATCCTGTTTGGCCTGTTTGGTCATGGTGCCAGAGGTAAGAGGCTGATGTTAGGCCTGGTCATGGTGCCAGAGGTAAGAGGCTGATGTTAGTCCTGGTCATGGTGCCAGAGGTAAGAGGCTGATGTTAGGCCTGGTCATGGTGCCAGAGGTAAGAGGCTGATGTTAGGCCTGGTCATGGTGCCAGAGGTAAGAGGCTGATGTTAGGCCTGGTCATGGTGCCAGAGGTAAGAGGCTGATGTTAGGCCTGGTCATGGCGCCAGAGGTAAGAGGCTGATGTTAGGCCTGGTCATGGTGCCAGAGGTAAGAGGCTGATGTTAGGCCTGGTCATGGCGCCAGAGGTAAGAGGCTGATGTTAGGCCTGGTTATGGTGCCAGAGGTAAGAGGCTGATGTTAGGCCTGGTCATGGCGCCAGAGGTAAGAGGCTGATGTTAGGCCTGGTTATGGTGCCAGAGGTAAGAGGCTGATGTTAGGCCTGGTTATGGTTACAAAGCTAAGAGGCTGATGTTAGGCCTGGTCATGGTGCCAGAGGTATGAGCACACTTCATCTTCAACTCAGAATTGGGGCCAGTATTTGAAAATAAGGATGGTCCAACTTGGGTCATCATGGAGTTACAGTCAAGCCTTCCAACTTCTCCTGTATCACTCTTGTGCTCCCCACAGCCCAAGAACCTTGGAACCCATGTTTTGAATCCCATTGTCAAAAACTCCCTTAAATCTGGTCCCAATTCCTTCTCCCATTAACATATTATAATTTCTTCCCAGCGTCACAGATTGACATATTGATCCAATTCTGGCATAGGAATGGTCTGGTGACCTATTTGTCGATAACACATTAGTATCATGCGATACTCTGATGGTTGACCATAATATTCCCAATACCCACTTTTTTTTAGATACCTGCAAACTCGCAGCTTCGCCAAAACATATTTCCCTTCATTTCCACTCAAGCCCACTAAGTGGCCAGTTTGGAGGTGCTTAGATCTTAACCCGTATCTGAAGGGCACAATCTCCAGATTATATGACATAATACAAAACATTGATCAGCCTTCCTTTGCAAATAAAACATCCGCATGGGATCACGACATGGGTGGCGAGCTACCTGATGATATATGTCAGACACAGTATTAAACGTATCCACACCTCATCATTTTGCATAAGGCATGGTCTCCTTCAGTTCAAAGTTTTGTACTGTCTCCATTACTCAAATGACAGATTGGCAAAAATATATCCAAATGTTGACCCCAAGTGTTTGAGATGCCACCAGAGTCCAGAGACTGCGGGACACGTTTTGGTCATGCCAATCTTTGAGTGGCTTCTGGGACCCCATTTTTGAGGCACTCTCACATATGTGTAATACAACTGTTAGCCCCAACCCATTCACTCCCATTTTTGGGGTACTTCCCCTAGACCAGAATGCTACCGCACATCAGGCGAATGCAATAGCATCATTGCTAGCTCGCCGCCTTGTCCTCTTTCACTGGAAATCTGTAAAGCCGTCCTCCTTGCAATGGGTCAAGGAGGTCATATCATCTCTGCCTCTTTTTACATTTTTTATTTTATTTCACCTTTATTTAACCAGGTAGGCCAGTTGATAAAACGTTTTCATCAACAACTGCGACGTGGCCAAGATAAAGCAAAGCAGTGTAACAAAAACAACAACACAGAGTTACACATAAACAAACATACAGTCAATAACACAAAATAAAATAAAAATCGAAAAATCTATGTACAGTGTGTACAAATGTAGAAGAGTAGGGAGGTAGGCTATAAATAGGCCCTTGAGGCGAAAATAATTACAATTTAGCATTAATACTGGAGTGATAGATGTGCAGATGATGTTGTGCACGTAGAGATACTGGTGTGCAAAAGAGCAAGAGGGTAAGTAATAATATGGGGATGAGGTAGTCGGGTGTGCTATTTACAGATGGGCTATGTACAGGTACAGTGATCTGTAAGCTGCTCAGACAGCTGATGCTTAAAGTTAGAGAGGGAGATATAAGACTCCACCTTCAGAGATTTTTGCAATTCGTTCCAGTCATTGGCAGCAGAGAACTGTAAGGAAAGGCGGCCAAAGGAAGTGTTGGCTTTGGGGGTGACCAGTGAAATATACCTGCTGGAGCGCATGCTACGGGTGGGTGTTGCTATGGTGACCAGTGAGCTGAGATTAAGCGGGGCTTTACCTAGCAAAGACTTATCTGAATTTTTTTTTTTTTTTTAAATAGATGACCTGGAGCCAGTGGGTTTGGCGACGGATATGTGGTGAGGTCCAGCCAACGAGAGCATACAGGTCGCAGTGGTGGGTAATATATGGGGCTTTGGTGATAAAACAGATGGCACTGTGATAGACTGCATCCAGTTTGCTGAGAAGAGTGTTGGGGTCTATTTTGTAAATGACATCGCCAAAGTCAAGGATCGTTTTACGAGGGTATGTTTGGCGACATGAGTGAAGGAGGCTTTGTTGTGAAATAGGAAGCCGATTCTAGATTTAATTTTGGATTGGAGATGCTTAATGTGAGTCTGAAAGGAGAGTTTACAGTCTAACCAGACACCTAGCTATTATAGTTGTCCACATATTCTAGTTCAGCACCTTCAAGAGTAGTGATGCTAGTTGGGCGGGAGGGTGCGGGCAGCAATCGGTTGAAGAGCAGGGAGGTGTTGAGGGATGGGAGGGAGGTGGAGGTGGAGGGAGGGGTAGAGGGAGGGGTGGAGGTGTGGAGAGAGGGCTAGAGGGAGGGAAGGATAGATGGGAGAATGAGGGGTTGGGTGGAGGGATGGGAGGGAGGGAGGGGTGGAGGGATGGGAGGGAGGTGTGGAAGGAGGGGTGGAGGGGTGGAGGTGTGGAGGGAGGGGTGGAAGTGTGGAGGGAGGGGTGGAGGTGTGGAGGGAGGTGTGGAGGGAGGTGTGGAGGGAGGGGTGGAGGGATGGGAGGGAGGGGTGGAGGTGTGGGAGGGAGGAGTAGAGGGATGGATGGGAGGGAGGGGTGGAGGGAGGGGTGGAGGTGTGGAGGGAGGGGTGGAGGAAGGGAGGGGTGGAGGGAGTGGAGGGAGGGGTGCAGGGATGGGAGGGAGGTGTGGAGGAAGGGATGGAGGGAGGGGTGGAGGTGTGGAGGGAGGGGTGGAGTTGTGGAGGAAGGGGTAGAAGGAGGGGTGGAGGTGTGGAGAGAGGGGTGGCGGGAAGGATAGATGGGGAATGAGGGTTTGGGGTTGTACTGTTTTTATGTTCTCATATCTGAAAATCTATAAATAAAGTAAAAAATATATCATAATTGGGCCCAGTTTTTTGTGTGACTTGGGTGTGGACATGATATAAACCACATTTCCTCACATTTGATAATACAGAGACATTTAGTATAAAATATTTTATATGTATTTATAAATGAGGCCCCAGGCTTTTGAAGCACCTCAAGGACCTACAGATACTGTAACTCTAACTTGATTGATTTCTGTCTCTGATGGGCAGGCTGTATGGTAGCATGCCCAGAAAGACTGTCACTAGTGTGGAGGAAGCCAAAGCCATAGACTTTGCTGTGTTATGGGACTTTGGGCGTCATTCATAATTTTTTTCACTTGTGTAACGTTACCACTAACCTGACTCTTTTAATGTGTGTTCACCACACAGTGCGCATGCTTTGTTTTTTAAGTTGTCGAGAAGTTGTTACTACTAATTGAAATCTGAATCATAATTGTTTGTCCCAGGGCTACGCCCAGTATTCTGTACCCTTCTATATATGGCTAATACAACAGCCAGCGCACCATCGGCTGGCTCAAGTTCGGCATTCCCCTCTCCTACTTCCTGGTTGCCATGGGAACTGTGGCCTACAGCTACATGGCGGTGATAAGGAAGTGAGTACCTTTATGATTACTGCTCTCACTGGTCCTCAAAGTGGTCCTCAAAAATAAAACAAATGTACTCATTAAAATAATATATTTAATGAAAACATGTCATCAATCATTTTATTAAATGTTGGCAACCATTTAGCCTAATTATAAAATGGGTTGTTTGGATGCTGGATGCTGATTGGTTGATAACAAGGAGTTGTCCGTGATAATCCCTGGGTAATGCCTGTTTACAGTTCATTTTGAATGATTAATGCAAAATGTTCTTACATGTCTCTGTGTTTGAGTGTACATTCATTTATTAATGTATAGAGAGCAATAGTGGCTTTTTGTAGGCACTAACTCCACCATGGTTCGTTGGACAAGGCCTATGGGAAAACATTTTTTGTAGGGTTTTTGGATAAAAGCCCAAAATAAGGTCGGTGGTAAACACAGGTTTAGGAGATCTTATACGTTTTGTGCTATGCGATCATTTGAATCAGCTAACATCACTTTTTGTGAATTTTGAAGCATTTATGTGATTTTAAAAAGCACATAAATCACAAAAAGTCTTCATAATTCATAAAGATCATATTAACTGACTGATATTTTCTCATAGAACAAAACGTATAAGATCTCCTAAACCCGTGTTAACCTCAGACCTTATTTTCAATGTATATCCCAAATTGAAAGTGGTACTCAGTAATGTGTTGTTTTGGATTTTCCCCAAAAATAACACTTTGTGTTCAGGACAAAAAGTAAATCGATTTGTCACATTTTTTCCAGTATTTTGTGCCTTGTTGCAAACAGGATGCATGTTTTGGAATATTTTTATTCTGTACAGGCTTCCTTCTTTTCACACTGCCAATTAGGTTAGTATTGTGGAGTAACTACAATGTTGTTCATCCATTCTCAGTTTTCTCCTGTTTCAGTCATTCAACTCTGTAACTGTTTTAAAGTCACAGTAACAGGACGCCTGTATCTTTGTAGTGACTGGGTGTATTGATATACCATCCAAAGTGTAATTAATAACTCCACCATGCTCAAAGGGATATTCAATGTCTGCTGTTTTATTTTGACCCATCTACCAATAGCTGGCCTTCTTTGTGACGCATTGGAAAACCTCCCTGGTTTTTGTGGTTGAACCTGTCTTTGAAATTCACTGCTTGACTGAGGGACTTTACAATTATCTGTATGTGTGGGGTACAGAGGGGAGGTAGTCATTCAAAAATCATGTTAAACACTATTATTGCACACAGAGTCCAAGCAACTTATTTTGTGACTTGTTAAACTAATGTTTACTCCTTAACTTATTTAGCCTTGTCATACAGATGGGTTGAAAAGTTATTGACTCAAGACATTTCAGCTTTTCATTTTTTATTAATTTGTAAAGTACAGATACCCCAAAAACGACTTAAGTAGTACTTTAAAGTATTTTTACTTTAGTACTTTACACCTCTGGTTGAGACTGCATGTGTCAATGTACCTGAGATGCTGGGCCGTCATGTGCTGTAACGTTTCCTAGGAGAAGGTGTTCAAGGCGTCAGGCTCCATCAACTTCTACATGGCTTTGCTACTGGTCACCCTCTTCTGCTCAACGCTGCCGCCATCTATACCATAGTCACCATCCCCCCTCTTTCCACTGTGGCCCCTTCAGGTAACAGAGAAACACCTGTATTCTGTATATGACAAGACACACATGTAAACATGCACGCACACTCACACACACACACACACTTGCACGCACGCACGCACGCACGCACGCACGCACGCACGCACACACACACACACACACACACACACACACACACACACACACACACACACACACACACTTGCACGCACGCACGCACGCACGCACGCACACACACACACACACACACACACACACACACACACACACACACACACACACACACACACACACACACACACACACACACACACACACACACACACACACACACACACACACACACATCTGATTTCCCAGCCTGGTTTGGAAGGTGTTCAGCTACACCTCCAACCCTGGCCTGGTGCTGCCTTTCCTGCTGCTCATGGTTTGAGTAGTCAGGGCTATTGCTTCACATGGCAGTCCCCAGGCTATAGAGTGTCTACCTATTCTATGTGGAATATATACAAGATGCAATATAAAAAATAATATTTGGTGTTTGTTTCCCCCCCCCCACACACAGAGTTATGCCATTTATTTCAGCAGTCCACATCCAGAAGCTACAAACAAGCCAACCAGGAGTTAAGAAAGAAACTTCAAACTGGTAGTCTTAATAAAAAGGTTCTCACACTGTCTTTATCTATTTTAGCCAGTGTTTGTGGTACTTGCACTGACATAGTCTGTCCACCAGAGAGCAGCAACTGCCAGAGTATTTCATTTCACTGTTCCATAACAAGGGTCCCACAGTTTACCTGCATGCAGTTTACATTATCTGAAAATATAGTTTATAGTTTACCAAGTTACCAATTACTTCACTCTGGAAGAAGTTAAAGCTACCCTTAAGAAAAATATAGTTTAATTAACTGAAGTTACTTTGAATGTCATAGACTACAAATTGCAAGAACCGAACACAAAAACGTTTCAAGTGAGAATTAGGCAGGTCTGATGGCGAAAAATATAGGAAATTCTTGCCTACTTCCCTCATATTTTATTTTTGCCAAAAAGTAGTGTGTAGTTCCAGTAGTTACAGCTACACCCCTACATGGCAAACAAGTAATTAACTTCTGAAAACACTACCTAGATTTTAATTGAGTTAAACTACCACCAAGCTACTGCAAAATGTAGTTAAATTACTAGTTGAACGGTATGACAGTATATCTAAACTACAATATTACAAATATCAAAAACATAAGCAAGAGGCAGACAAGTAGCATTTTGACATATATTTTTTTAGGTGGGGAATTGGAGGAAGTTATGGAACCACAGCCACTGGGTAAACACGTGATGTGTTCCCTGTAATATTGGTCATAAAGTTTGGTGCCATTCCTGTACAGTAGCTGCTTTTGCTCTCCAGCAAAATAAAGAGAGCAAGAAGAAGAGTAAAATAGCAGCCCTGAAAGGAGGCTTGAAAAGCTGGGTTAGAATCGCCACGGCGACAGAGAAACAACAATGCCTCAGCAATCTCATAGGGGTGAAAAGAATAGCAGTGGACAAGTCATAATACCCATAAAAACATGGAAATGGTTCCAATGGTTTTTCCACCATTCATTTTTCACATTGTGAATTCAGCAAAAAATGTGAATTCATTGTGTGTTTGGTGTAGGCTTACCTTGGCGTGACATTTTGATAGCTGTGTAATTCTCTCTCAGACACGGTGACTATTATAAATATATTTGCCTCAATTTACTTGCAAATATTCGTAATGCTAATTGTTGATAAAAGTTCCCTTGTCTGACAGAGATTTGCATGGTTATCAAAACATCACGCCAGGGTAAGCCCGCACAAAACACAGACCTTACATGAAGTAGTTCTAAAATCCCAGATGGAAAAATTAATTGTGAAAAAATGCTTAATTAGCGGTTTTGTATTTGCTTCTGAAACTTTGATTCACACCAAGTTATTACATAATTCATGTTCTCTCCTTTCTTCTCCTCTGTTTCTTTCTAAGGAGATAGAGGAGAAAATGAGGATGGAGAAAGAGCGGCTATCATATTCCCCCTCCTGCCACCAGATCCACAGAATGCCTGGGACCCTACCAGGTAATCAACTGCAACCAGCACGCAGAGTTCAGAGGGTCCCAAACTCACAGAGACACTTACAGAGTATGACTGCTGTCACAAATGTGGAAATGGCAAGTACTTTATAGAGACACACACACACACACACACACACACGCACACCAGCCCTGCATTCTCTGATGTCAGAGACAGAAAGTATAAGACACTTAAAGTGACTTTAAAATCAGCAACCTGTTCTCAGAGCATTTCGTATTATTATGTACATAAATCCATGACATTCCATTTAGTATGATATGTATTAATTTGTGGATGTCCATCGTCCATTTTGTATGATATGTTACGAATTACATTTCGTATGATATGTTGCGAATTGCAATTTGTACAATATGCTACGGATTTTCAAAACATATGATATTTATTTTTTATTTTTTATTTAACCTTAATTACATGTTACAAATTCCAATTTGTTTTTGCTAACGTTAGCTAGGTGGCTAGGTGGCGAATGCTAACGTTAACTAAATGGATAATGTTAGCTAGGCTAGGGGTTAGGGTTAGGGGCTGGGTTAAGGTTAGGGTTAGCTAAAAGGGTTAAGGTTATGGTTAGGGGAAGGGTTAGCTAACATGCTAAGTAGTTGCAAAGTAGCTAAAAAGTAGTTTAAAAATGGCTAATTTGTTAAAATCCACCCCAAAATCTCTAACTCTGTTGTAATTAGTGGCCTTACCAATAGTGAGTTGGATAATGAACTCTCTGAATATCTCAAAACTCATGGGTCAATCAGTCGTTTTTTCCGTGTGGATGACCCAATGTCTGAGTTCCACAAACACATGATACGGCACATCTAAGAAATTGTTAGAACCCATATTGCTTCTCAACTACAAGAGCCCTAGCCAAGTTGATGTTGTCTACCATGTGAAGGCTTTAGCTAGTGTACACCCGCGCTGCAAGTAGTGGCGCCACCAAGAGCTATCTCCAGGAACTGCAGACAATTTCCAAGTTGAGTGATCAACCTTTTGACGAGGTACTTCAAGAGGAATCATCCAAACTTAGTAAATCTGCCATATCTCCCTTGCCTGACAAAACTCCAAACCATTATACCGAGACAGATCCTGAATCAGAAGACTTAGCACCTGCACAACTGTATGAGAGCGGAACCCTGCCACACTCTGCTCTGCCTACAACCCAAAATCTGACCAATCCCATCTCATCACCAGTTACTCAACCGGCTGATGTAAAAATTAAATAAACATTTACTGTAAGTGACGCCAACCCCCCTGATGTGCAAATGGTCGTTGTTAGGAATGAGGAAGCTACGTTCCATCACCATGCATCGTCAAGACTCAGAGCATTCTCTGGTAGATCTCCGCATCCAAACAATGAAGCTGATTTTGACACCTGGGGTGCTAATGTAGAACTCATCTTAAGTGACCCTGGCATGTCAGACCTTCATCGTAGTAGAAGAATCCTTGATAGTCTTCTGCCACCAGCTGCAGACCTTACAAAGCATTTGAGTCATCAAGCATCAGCCACTGATTACCTTCAGCTGTTGGCCCAAGATGTCAATGTCTGTGGAGGAGAAGATTAAGATCTGTGACCGCTGTGTGCGACGTAAAACCCTGCCAGAGAAAGCTGCACCTCTAGTTAGCATTAAGACCAGCAGGCCTTTGGAGCTAGTATGCATGGACTTCCTTTCTTTGGAGCCTGATCGTAGTAACACAATGGATATACTGGTAATTACAGATCATTTTACCAAGTACGCAGTGGCCATACTGATTCCCAACCAGAAAGCCTGCACCGTTGCAAGGTCTCTCTGGGACCACTGTCATGAACCGGCTCAAAGCCCGTAACAAAAGGGAGACAACGTGGAGATAAGGAGTAACAAAACATATATTTATTAAATAAAGTAAACTAAGTACAGTATACAATGGTGTGTGTAATCAGTAGCGTAAGTGAGTGTTTTGCATGCATGAATGTGATAATGCAGGGTGTTGAAAGGTGCCAAAGCAAACAACCAAAAGGCCACCAAAGATACACAATAACATCTGTAAAGGTGTCTGCATGGAGAGAGTCTCTTCCTAGAATGGGGAAGTGATGTATTTATCCTGGGACACACCGGGCCCAGGTGTTTCCCATGTAGCTGACGACCCTCCCAACTCCGCCCACCGGCATCCTAATAAGGAAACAAGAACAAAGAGAGAATACGGCAGACAGAGTGGGAGTGTCGTCACACCACTTCATTGTGCATTACGGCTTTCCCGAGTGCCTCCACAGCGACCAAGGTCCTGATTTTGAATCATGAACAATCAAAGAACTGTGTGAGATTGCTGGAATCAAGAAAGTGAGAACAACGCCATATCATCCAAGAGGAAATCCTGTTGAGCGTTTTAACAGGACGCTACTCCAGATGCTTGGTACTCTGAGCATGCATGACAAAACTCACTGGCGTGACTTCGATAAACCACTTGTACATGCATACAACTGCACAAAGAATGAGGTCACCGGCTACACTCCATATGAACTCATGTTCGGGAGACAACCTAGACCACCGGTTGACATAACCTTCAATCTACCTGTTGATGACCAGAAGAAATTGCATTCACAGTGTGTGCAAGACTTGGAGAGTCACCTGGAAGAAAGCTACGGGATAGCCACCGGGAACGCTCTCAAAACAGCTGACCGAAACAAAGCCAGACTTTACAGGCATGTCACAGAGTCCACCCTTGATGTTGGTGACAGAGTTCTTGTGAGAAATGTTAAACTGAGAGGGAAACATACGTTGGCTGATAAGTGGGAAACTGACATTTAGAGTATGTAGTCACCAAATGTGCAAGTGATATACCAGTATGTACAGTCAAGCCTGAGAACAAGGATGGTCCACTGCACCTTGACCTTTTACTGCCTTGTGGATTCTTGTCTGCGACTACACCTGAAAACCAGGTTAAGTCGCAGCACATCCGAAAACCTCACACATGCCTTCATCCAGGTGCTGATGTGACCGAAGAGGATGAGACACATTCAGTTTCTGATGACGACTTCTGAGTTGAAAAACCGAAAAGTCAAGAGCCTGTTAGGTATACCAAGGTCTATGATACTAACATGTTGAGTAACCCTCCTTGTCTTTCCATCGAGGAAGAGCCTGATGAAGTTACAGCAGACCAAGAAGTCCTTGCAGAAGAAGATGGAACAGTACATCAGACTGACAACTTACCTGAAGAACCTGAAACACCTGACAGTGAGACAAACAACTTACCTGACTACCTACCTACTAACTTACAAGACTACCTACCTAAACAAGACAACTTAATTGAACATTCTGCAGATCCTCTCGAATAAGTTTCTCTCATCATAGACAAAGAGTTACCTGTTTTCCCTGATGTCTGAAAGTGCTGAAGAGACAAATAACACAAGGGATAATGTCCCTGTTGAACACGCTCCAGTTGACAAAATAATAGTAAATAGCAATATGAGGAAACTGCCAGCACTGTCCTGCGTTCTTTCAGGCAGCAAGAGACCAGAAATGCTTCAGTACTCTCAGTTTGGAAACCCCCTATCCTTTGTTATTCAGTCCTTATTCAAAGGGTTAAATGCAGCCCTCACAAGTTCACTGATTGGATTTGATCACTCAGAAGTTAAACAAAAAGTTTTCCCCGTGTAAGCACATCAAGTGACCATGCAGCCAACAAGATGATGCAGCGGGACGTGCTTATCTTCAAGAAGGGAGGGTGTAACGCAGGTCAACTACTGTTGAATACTTATCGTTACTAGTGAGATACCAGTAACCAATCATATTATACTGTATTGCTATTGATATGTTTAAGTCGATAGCTATTACAAATCAGCTGTCAGAAGCAGCATGACGAGCAGTTTATTTTGAGCCAATCAAAATAGTGGCTTCGGGACAAGTCTCTGAATGTCCTTGAGTGACCCAGCCAGAGCCCGGACTTGAACCTGATTGAACATCTCTGGAGAGACCTGAAAATAGCTTGGCAGCAATGCTCCCCATCCAACCTGACAAGCTGGAGAGGATCTGCAGAGAAGAATGGGAGAAATTCCCCAAATACAAGTGTGCCAAGCTTGTAGCGTCGTAGCCAAGAAGACTTAAGGCTGTAATCACTGCCAAATGTTTTTCAACAAAGTACTGAGTAAAGGGTCTGAATATTTATGTAAAAGTTATATTTTTGTTTTTTGTTTTTAATACATTTGCAAAAAATTCTAAAAACCTGTTTTTGCTTTGTCATTATAGGGTATTGGGTGTAGATTGAGGAGGGGAAAAACAAAGCTTTAATGTGACAAAATGTGGAAAAAGTCAAGGGGTCTGAATACTTTCTAAATGCACTGTATTATGCCTGCTCAATCTTGCTCACTCAGAGAGATAATTTAGGCTCAAGATGTCAACCCTGTTAGGTTCCACCCTGTTAGGATTAGGCACCTAACAACTTGGAAAATGTACCCAAAAAACATTTTGCCCAAACTCAGGTTTCTGATAGAATACAAAGAAATAAAACATATTTTGAGGTCCAAATGGCACCGCATTGTAGGAACGACCTGGCAAATGAACACATGTAAAAAAACAAAATGCACAATTGAAAAAGAAATGCTGCATACAACCCACAATTCTATGCAAAATGAGAATTGTTGTTCAATGTTTTGTTTATCAATACATGATTGTGTTTCTATCTCCGGCCTTGGTATAGCCTCTGAGATGAAATACCTTTAAAACTTCAATTAATAGAATGGGGTGTTTATTTGCTTAAATCACTGAACACAACAGGCGCTTATTTTGGGGATCCTGAGTGGCTCAGCGGTCTAAGGTACTGCATCTCAGTGTTTAGACTGCTAATCTTTACTAATGACATGCCACTGCCTTTGAGTAAAGCCAGAGTGTCTATGTATGCGGATGACTCAACACTATACACGTCAGCTACTACATTGACTGAAATGACTGCAACACATAACAAGGAGTTGCAGTTAGTTTCAGAGCGGGTGGCAAGAAATAGGTTAGCCCTAAATATTTCTAAAACTAAAAGCATTGTATTTTGGACAAATCATTCACTAAACCCTAAACCTCAACAAAATCTTGGAATAAATAATGTGGAAATTAAGCAAGTTGATATGACTCAACTGCTTGGTGTAACCCTGGATTGTAAACTGCCATGGTCAAAACATATTGATACAACAGTAGCTAAGATGGGGAGAAGTATGTTCATCCTAAATAAAGTGTTGCTCTACTTTCTTAAAACCTCTTCAGGATTACCCTCTTTTTTCAATTTTCGCCTAAAATGACATACCCAAGTCTAACTGCCTGTAGCTCAGGCCCGGAAGCAAGGATATGCATATTCTTGGTACCACTTGAAAAGAAACGATTTGAAACGTATGTAATTGTGAAAGGAATGTAGGAGAATATAACACAATGGATCTGGTAAAAGATAATACAAAAGAAAAAAACAACCGTTCTTTTGTATTTCTTTTGTACCATCATCTTTGAAATGCAAGAGAAAGGCAATAATGTATTATTAATGTAACATTTAGTGTCAAGACTGCCCAAATGTACCTTAATAACTTTTCATGTTCAAAATTGTGCACTCTCCTCAAACAATAGCATGGTGTTATGTCACTGTAATAGCTACTGTAAATTGGACAGTGCAGTTAGATGAACAATAATGTAAGCTTTCTGCCAATATCAGATATGTCTATGTCCTGGGAATTTTTTTATATACATTTTTTTATTTCACCTTTATTTTATTAGGTAGGCCAGTTGAGAACAAGTTCTCATTTACAACTGCAACTTGGCCAAGATAAAGCAAAGCAGTGTGACACAAACAACAACACAGAGTTACACATGGAATGAACAAACGTACAGTCAATAACACAATGTAAAAATTCTATATACAGTGAGTGTAAATGAAGTAATATTAGGGAGGTAAGGCAATAAACAGGCCATAGTGGCGAAGTAATTACAATTTAGCAATTAAACACTGGAGTGATAGATGTGCAAAAGATGAATGTGCAAGTAGAGATACTGGGGTGCAAAGGAGCAAAATAATAAACAACAATATGGGGATCAGGTAGTTGGATGAGCTATTTGCAGATGGGCTATGTACAGGTGTAGTGATCTGTGAGCTGCTCTGACAGCTGATGCTCAAATTTAGTGAGGGAGATATGAGTCTCCAGCGTCAGTGATTTTTGCAATTCGTTCCAGTCATTGGCAGCAGAGAACTGTAAGGAAAGGCATGGTGACCAGTGAGCTGAGATAAGGTGGGGTTTTACCTAGCAAAGACTTTCGATGACCTGGAGCCAGTGGGTTTGGCGACGAATATGAAGCAAGGGCATTTAAGTTGGAGGCCATGGAATGAGAGTTGTATGGCATTGAAGCTCATCTGGAGGTTTGTTAACACAGTGTCCAAAGAAGGGCCAGAAGTATACAGAATGGTGTCGTCTGCATAGAGGTGGATCAGGGAATCACCAGCAGAAAGAGCGACATCTTTGATATATACAGAGAAAAGAGTCGGCCCGAGAATTGAACCCTGTGACACCCCCATAGAGACTGCCAGAGATCCGGACAACAGGCCCTCCGATTTGACACACTGAACTCGGTCTGAGAAGTAGTTGGTGAACCAGGTGAGGCAGTCATTTGAGAAACCAAGGCTGTTGAGTCTGCCGATAAGAATGTGGTGATTGACAGAGTAGAAAGCCTTGGCCAGGTCGATGAATACGGCTGCACAGTATTGTCTTTTATCGATGGCGGTTATGATATCGTTTAGGACCTTGAGCGTGGCTGATGTTGGGTGACGTGATATGTCAGAGAATGACAGGCACTGATATTTCTCTCACACGTTTTTTTGCTCAATTGGATATTATCAGAGGCTGTGTGTAGAATTTCATACATTCTCAACAGGTCCGTGAAAAGTAGTTGTAAAGAACTTCTGGTGAATGGAACCATGATCCCCAGATCAAGTGGTCCTGGAAAAAGCATGTTGACCTTCTCAATCAAACCATAATGATCTGGAACGACTTTTAGAGACCAATCCACTGACTTCAACGAACACTGGCAAACACCGTAGTTTTTTCCCTGCTCGTTGTCATCATCCTCATCATCCACATCATCCTCATCATCATCAGTACTTGATAGATACTGTCCTTAATAATAAAGAATATAATCGTACACACAGTAACTAATTTCCCCCTGTAAATATGCTTTGCTGTCCTCTTTGACCTTACAGGGAACATAAGTCACTGTGTGTACTGTTCAGCTACAGTGGCGTCTTGAAGGGAACTTGAGAAGGACAGAGGGTGGGAGAAGAAGAGCTACCCAGAGGAGGAGGGATATAGAGGGGCTTGGGTTTCAGCATCATGCCCTTATAATTGCAGGAAGTGTGGCGTTAGCTGTGTTAACTACATAGAGCCCATGTCTCTGGTTACCTTGCATTATTCACCAGGTCAGCCCTGAGAATGAAATTAGGCTCTGGCATTTCAGCCACACTGGCACACTACTGCTGTACCACCCCAGCCCTAGCCCCAGCCACCTCCCCAACCCGCACGCTACTGTCCTAGCGTTATGGCAATAACATTACAAACACCTTGTGATTACTGATTGCTTCAAAATGTAAGCTGCATTTGCTACTGAGACATAAGACATATGCAATAGGCTGTATAGTAGACAGCGCTAGAACACACAAACTGAGCAAGTAGACGGCAATAAAACACCACAAATTGAAACACTTTCTATCATCCCACCCAAGTCTGAATAGGCTTAATCAGTTACAACCTAGGCCTACATAGATTTATTCATAGCCAAGGTTTAAGATTTTTTTCAGTTTGTAACGCTCAAAATTACACCTTCTTTAAATTATAGATGAACACAATTTGATGTTCTTTGGGTCCATGTTAATGCAAAACCACAGAAAACAAAAACTACATTTTTAAGGTCTGGAAACGGTTAGATTTTTGAGTGTAATTCCCCTTGAATTGTTTGCCTAGTGAGAGAGGACTGTGTTTGCCAGGGACAGGATATCCGAACAATGACCGCATGGTTCTCGATTACCGGATATCTCAATGTTATAGTACTACAGACAGGCATCACTTATTAACCACCTGCAATGAAGGGCACTGATTTCTCTCTCCCACCTTGCCACCAGTCAACTTTATTTTCTTGCCCAATTTGATATTATCAGAAGTTGTGTGTAGAATTGTATACATTCTCAACAGGTCCATGACTCAACAGGTCCATGAATAGTAGTTGTGAAGAACTTCTGGTAAATGTAACATTGGTCTCCAGATCAACTAGTCCAGGAAAGCATTTTCAACTTCTCAATCGAATCATAATGAACCATGATCCAACTCGGGAGTTGGAACCACTTTTAGAGATCAATCCGCAGACTTCAACAAATACTGGCAAACACCTTACTTTGTTTCCCACCCATCATCATCATCATCATCATCATCATCATCATCATCATCATCATCATCATCATCATCATCATCATCATCATCATCATCATCATCATCATCAGTACTTGATAGATACTGTCCTTAATAATAAAGAATAGAATTGTAAACACAGTAACTAATTTCCCCCTGTAAATATGCTTTGCTGTCCTCTTTGACCTTACAGGGTGCATAAGTCACTGTGTGTACTGTTCAGCTACAGTGGCGTCTTGAAGGGAACTTGAGAAGGACAGAGGGTGGGAGAAGAAGAGCTACCCAGAGGAGGAGGGATACAGAGGGGCTTGGGTTTCAGCATCACACCCTCATAGTTCCAGGAAGTGTGGCGGTTCCAGGAGTTTTTTCAAGATGGGGGTCACGGAGATGGTCGACAACTTACACGTTCCAACCGACTTTGCTTTCTTGTGACTTTTCTCATGTTTATCCTTACTTCTTTTGCAGAGAAAACTCACACCATTATCACCTATGACCGTCAAGTTCTTTTAAACTATTGTTATTTCTTGTGTTACTATTTAAAATGTGTATTTGCACATGTTCTTTTTAACTATGCATTGTTGGGAAAGGGCTCCTAAGTAAGCATTTCACGGTAAAGTCTACACTTGTTGTATTCGGTGCATGTGACAAATACAATTTGATGCCATTTGATTTGATTTGAAGAAGTGTGGCAGTTGCCATTCATCATTCACCAAGTCAGCCCTGACATGTCACCATAACTCAAGGTGTTATAAAAAAAATGCATATCCTCATACTCATAGCATTAACTGAAAATAATGTTCACGACCACAAATAACGATAACTGTGGCAATCCTGTTTTTATAAATGTGGATATCGACTTTGCCACTTCAGCATGCTTTGTGGCACAGTTGATGCCACGCAGGGACTAACTGTCCCTGCCTGTGTCATTACACTACGATCAGAGCCGGTTGCAGACAATGATCAGCTAGGTAGAAATCAGCTAGGAGAAATCAGCTAGGTAGAAATCAGCTAGGTAGAAATCAGATTTTCAACATTTTTATGCTATATTTATAATTCTATAAAATATATGCAATTCATTTTAGGATAGGATACCAACTTCGGGCGCTTCAACATCATGGTTTCCTTTTTAACACCACAATCAAATAGACTATGTCAATCTCTAAAAAAAATCTGAAAATATGCCTGCATCCTTTCCTACCTTGTAGGCCAACCCAGTTTCGAAGGCTTGACAACCTCCAAATGTCATTACACTTTTAGATGTTTTGTAACAGATGTCTCTTTCCATTCATCCAATGGCCGCTGCACAGTCTGGATGCTGGACTTATATTTTGGACGAACGTGAGCAGGTAGCCTACAGGAGACTTTTGAAGTAGCCTAATTGGATTAAAACGTTGTGATTGGTTTTGTGTTTATGGCACAAAATTGTAATACATTTTAAATGTAAAATTACAACTATTTGAGCTATTGAAGTATTAGGTTCTAGGTGCGATTGGAATAGCCAATCGTATTCAGCCTTCCTGAATAACTGGGCCTGCTGTCAGCATATGTGGCCACATTATTATAGGATGACTTGGGAAAATTATGATCTGAAACAGACAACGCATCTCAGTATCAGAACTTAAAATACAGCCAGACTGGCCTGCTACTGTACCTTTCTCGACCTTATAAACTATTGAGAGTACTGTAGACCCACAACTGATCCAAATGGAATGAAATATTCAAATGACATTTACACTACAGTTTACAGCTTAGAGACACTTTTTGTACTCACTTGAAAACAATAATGTAATTATTCATTGCAGTGTGGTGTTGTAGGGTAGTCTTGTCTAGATAGGATAATTGCATTGTCCCAAAAGAAGATCAACAGGGAAGCTGTTTGAGCTGCGTGTCTCGTCTTCACTGTTCTTTCATTCCCAATGACACACCTGGTCTCTCTGCTTATATTGAAAATTGATGCAACTTGAATGATTTTATGTCTGGTATGATGCTAATTATACTATCGCAGATTTTGGCAAATTAGTGTCTGATATGCCCCCTCATAAGGATTTTTTAGGCCTATTATTAGGCAACATATGCAGCCTTAACATCAAGAAACTCTGTATACATCTGTCGGTGTGTCTCTGTTTTCTACCTCGACAGCAATTGTCATGTGTTCATCTGGATGCAATTGAACTGTCTGTGTCTAGAATCACATTGTTATGTAGATAGGACTGGGTCCTGATTGGATAGGTCAGAGTGTCTGCTCTTTTTTTAAACCATGTCATCTCATGGGCTGAGAGGAAGATGCAAGGCAGGCAGGGGAAAGGAGGGTTAACTCAAGGCTTATTAAGGGCGCTAGGGGGTGCTTGTGGATCAAGGATCAAAACACAATTTAATAACTTATTTCCCAACATGATTTTAATTCAAACAAACTAATAAATCCAATTAAAATTAAACAAGATAAAAGATAAAGATATTAATAAGAAGCAATGGTCTTTTAAAACAATCTTCACTATGCAATCACATTCTTGGTCCTCATCATCCATATTTAACTCAGCTCCCTTGCAATCCTCGCTCACTTTGGCTTTGTGAGTTCAGCAGCTGGTGCTCGCATCAGCAGAACTTTATTTATTTGGTAGCCAACATTTTGCTACATCGGCCTCAGTAGTTTTTTTTTTTTTCTTAGCACCAACTTTTGATATTTTTCTGTTCATTTTGGCAACTTCCATAGGAATATAAACTGGCTCACTGATGACGCTTTCAACGTTTTGGTAGGGGGGCTGTTCCCCACTGTATAGGCCCAATAGAGAAAGCTGATAGATGAAGTCAACAGATTAAAAGGGATAGCCTAGGCTACTACAAAAAAATACAGGCCAATGGCCCGCCGGCTCCGTCACTCTCTTTTCCCCAAAATTCTTTCAATTTCGCCCACCCACCTAAAAATAGGTCTAGCCCATCTGTCATCTGCTAAATCTGAATATAAGCACACTTGGAGGATTAACCTAAATTATCTCCCCATGAAGCATGTTGTGTGAGTGAATGTGCGAATGCATTGTGTATTCTTCATTTACAAGCTTACTTAACACTTCATAGAATTTTTTGAGAATTTTTATTTCACCTTTCCTCCTGGCTACCCCAACCCCCGGCCAACAGCTCCGCACCCCACGCAGCTACTTGCCCGAGCCTCCCCAGCTTCTCCTTCACCCAAATCCAGAAAGCAGATGTTCTGAAAGAGCTTCAAAACCTCGACCCATACAAATCAGCTGGGCTAGACAATCTGGAGCCTATCTTTCTAAAATTATCCGCCTCCATTGTTGCAACCCCTATTACCAGTCTGTTCAACCTCTCTTTTGTATCGTCCGAGATCCCTAAAGATTGGAAAGCTGCCGCGGTCATCCCCCTCGTCAAAGGGGGCGACACTCTAGACACAAACTGTTATAGACCTATATCCATCCTGCCCTGCCTTTCTAAAGTCTTCGAAAGAAACGTTAATAAACAGATCACTGATCATTTCGAATCCCACCGTACCTTCTCTGCTTTGCAATCCGGTTTCCGAGCTGGTCACGGGTGCACCTCAGCCACGCTCAAGGTACTAAACAATATCATAACTGCCATCGATAAAAGACAGTACTGTGCAGCCGTCTTCATCGACCTGGCCAAGGCTTTCGACTCTGTCAATCACCGTATTCTTATTGGCAGACTCAATAGCCTTGGTTTCTCAAATGACTGCCTCGCCTGGTTCACCAAGTACTTCTCTGACAGAGTTCAGTGTGTCAAATCGGAGGGCCTGTTGTCCAGACCTCTGGCAGTCTCTATGGTGGTACCACAGGGTTCAATTCTCGGGCCGACTCTTTCCTCTGTATACATCAACGATGTTGCTCTTGCTGCTGGTGATTCCCCGATCCACCTCTATGCAGACGACACCATTCTGTATACATCTGGCCCTTCTTTGGACACTGTGTTAACTAACCTCCAAACGAACTTCAATGCCATACAACACTCCTTCCGTCGCCTCCAACTGCTCTTAAACGCTAGTAAAACCAAATGCATGCTTTTCAACCGTTCGCTGCCCACACCCGCCCGCCCGACTTGCATCACTACTCTGGACGGTTCTGACCTAGAATATGTGGACAACTACAAATACCTAGGTGTCTGGCTAGACTGTAAGCTCTCCTTCCAGACTCGTATTAACTTCTTATGGCTAGGCTCTACAACATTCCGCTGAAAAGGCAGCGTGTGAAATTCTAAATATTTTTTAGAAACATGTAACTTTCACACATTAACAAGTGCAATACACCAAATGAAAGATAAACTTCTTGTTAATCTACCCATCATGTCCGATTTCAAAAGGTTTTACAGCGAAAGCACAACATATGATTATGTTAGGTCAGAGCCAAGTCATAAAAACACGCACAGCCATTTTTCCAGCCAAAGAGAGGAGTCACAAAAAGCAGAAATATAGATCAAAATGAATCACTAACCTTTGATGATCTTCATCAGATGACACTCATAGGACATCATGTTACACAATACATGTATGTTTTGTTTGATAAAGTGCATATTTATATCCAAAAATCTCAGTTTACATTGGCGTGTTACGTTCAGTAATCTTTTGCTTCCAAAACATCCAGTGATTTTGCAGAGAGCCACATCAATTTCCAGAAATACTCATAATAAACATTGATAAAAGATACAAGTGTTATTCACAGAATTAAAGATAGGCTTCTCCTTAATGCAACTGCTGTGTCAGATTTGTTTTTAAATGTACGGAAAAAGCACACCATGCAATAATCTACGGCGCTCAGAGACCAAACCAGCCAAAGAAATATCCGTCATGTTGTGTCAACATTAGTCAGAAATAACATAATAAATATACCTTTGATGATATTCATCAGAATACACTCCCAGGAATTCCAGTTCCACAATAAATGTTTGATTTGTTCGATAAAGTTAATAATTTATGTCCAAATTCCTCCTTGTTTTTAGCGCGTTCAGCCCAGTAATCCATCTTCATGAGGTGTGAGCACTAGGTCCAGATGAAAAGTCCAAATGTTCCGTTACAGTCCGTAGAAACATGTCAAACGATGTATAGAATCAATCTTTAGGATGTTTTTAACATAAATCTTCAATAATGTTCCAACCGGAGAATTCCTTTGTCTGTAGAAAAGCAATGGAATGCGAGGTAACTCTCACATGAACAAGCATCATGAGCTTGTGGTACTGTGCCAGACCACTGATTCAAAGAGCCCATATGAGCCCCACCTTTACAGTAGAAGCTTCTAAAAAGTTTCTAAAGACGGTTGACATCTAGTGGAAACCTTAGGATGTGCAATTTGACCCCATAGACACTGTGTATTCAATAGGCCAAGCGTTGAAAAACTACAAACCTCAGATTTCCCACTTCCTGGTTGGATTTATCTCAGGTTTTAACCTGCCATATGAGTTATGTTATACTCACAGACATCATTCAAACAGTTTTAGAAACTTCAGAGTGTTTTCTATTAGCAACTGGGACTGAGTAGCAGGCAGTTTACTCTGGACACGCTTTTATCCAAACGTGAATATGCTGCCCTCTATCCCAAACAGGTTTTAACATCTCCAATCCAAAATCAAATCTAGAATCGGCTTTCTATTTTGCAACAAAGCCTCCTTCACTCATGCTGCCAAACTCGTAAAACTGACTATCCTACCGATCCTCGACTTTGGCGAGGATTTGTCATCTACTTTACTTAGCAAACTGGATGCAGTCTATCACAGTGCCATCCGTTTTGTTACCAAATCCCTTTATACCACCCACACTGCGACCTGTATGCTCTCGTTGGCTGGCCCTCGATACATATTCATCGCCAAACCCACTGGCTCCAGGTCATCTATAAGTCTTTGCTAGGTAAAGCTCCGCCTTATCTCAGCTCACTGGTCACCATTGCAACACCCGCCCGTAGCACGCGCTCCAGCAGGTATATCTCACTGGTCATCCCCAAAGCCAACAACTCCTTTGGCCGCCTTTCCTGCAAAAATCGCTGACACTGGAGACTTATATTTCCCTCACTAATTTTAAACATCAGCTATCTGAGCAGCTAACCAATCGCTGCAGCTATACATAGTTAATCTCTAAATAGCCCACCCAATCTACCTACCTCATCCCCATATTGTTTCTATTTACTTTTCTGCTCTTTTGCACACCAGTATCACTACTTGCACATCATCATCTGCTCATCTATCACTCCAGTGTTAATCTGCTAAATTGTAATTACTTTGCTACTATGGCCTATTTATTGCCTTACCCCCTCATGCCATTTGCACCCACAGTATATAGACTTTACTTTTTATCTATTGTGTTATTGACGCTTGTTCATTCCATGTGTAACTCTGTGTTGTTTGTGTCGCACTGCTTTGCTTTATCTTGGCCAGGTCGCAGTTGTAAATGAGAACTTGTTCTCAACTAGCTTGCCTGGTTAAATAAAGGTGAATTTAAAAAAAAAATGTACAAATAAAAAATAAAAAATAGTGCTCTGGTTTAACATTTCAGGGTAAGAGTTACGTACGTACATGATGGAATTTATTGGTGTGAGTTTTCCAACTGTTGGTCAAAAATATTTATTGCTGCAAAACAGGTGAATAATGGTTTAAATGTACACATTAAGGCACTAAATCAATTGTCTAGGTGTGTGAGTATAAGTGCTTGTGTGTGTGTGTGGGAGTGTATTGTATCTGTGTCTACATACATGCTGTAAGTCAGAGATCAACTGCCTTTTTGATTGACACACTTTTTGTACCACTTTATTGTCCCTTTAGATTTAGTCTTTCTTCTTCGGTACTAAATATTATAATCTCTTGAGCAATATCATTGGTGGTTGTCAGGGAGACAGCAAGTCTAGTAGCCCAAACACTGGTGCACCTGTCAGAGTGTGTGAGTACCTGCACAGGTGTGACAGCTGCCTGCTTACCTGAGATCTACATGGCCTGAGAGGGAGAGAGCAGGCTGAACTGAAGAGCTTAATAAGAGGACAACACTGAGCCAAAATGCCTCCTCGGAAGAAAACTGACATTGCAATTAAAATGGAAGAGGGTGGGTAGGATTTATCCTTTTTGTTTTCCAGAGTGGAAATATTTATTCTTTTTGGATTTCTCTTGACTTCTGAAGAGTATTCAGTTTTTCTCTTTCTTTGATGTGTTTGTAGTAAATATGGAACAGATGTACTACTAATGATCTTACTTTGAGCCAGTTTTCTACAACGCGAAAATAATTCTGCATGAACAAGAAATGTCAATTATTATGTGGATTATAATTCATTTACATTTTTGAAGGAGTTGATACATTTTTCATTAGGTCAAATCAAGTCTGAAATTTCTAAGTGGAAATTACAAACATTAAAATACTTTTTAAACCTCAAATACACTACAAGTTAGCACTTCTCAGCAACAAAAGAGTGCTCAAATTAAGATCCTATCTGTAGATGTACTATAACATGGAACATACATCCATACTCTTAAACATGAAACAGTAAGTTTGTGAGATTTTCATGGTTCAAAGACAAAGTACAATATTTGTAGAGCTTTTGACTGACAATGTATATATATATTTTATAGTGGGAATGGATATCGATGGAGAGTTAGACAGTGGGCGTGAGGGTAAGTCATAAGGAGGAGAAAGTGTTTGATGTGTGTGTGTTTATGTGTGTTTGAGCTTACCTGTTTGTTTAATTGTCCAACAATGGTGGCTGGAGTCTTTGACAATTTTTAGGGCCTTCCTCTGACACCGCCTGGTTGGCAGAAAGCTTGGCCCCAGTGATGTACTGGGCCATACACACCACCCTCTGTAGCGCCTTGTGGTTGGATGCCGAGCAGTGCCCTCGATGGTGCAACTGTAGAACGTTTTGAGGATCTGAGGACCCATGCCAAACCTTTTCAGTCTCCTGAGGGGAATAGGCATTATCGTGCCCTCTACCCAACTGTCTTGCGTTTACCCTCCATTACACCATTGGCAATAACCATGGGGAGGCTGGCAACCTGGCTGATTTAGATGTTTGTTTAATTGTTCAGGTTTTAATGTCATTTGTGTGTGTGTGTGTGTGTGTGTGTGTGTGTGTGTGTGTGTGTGTGTGTCTCAGATGAGGTCAGGTGGAGAGACAGAAACAGGAAAGTCAAACTTTCTCCACAAGCTGGGGGACGGAATGGCAAACAGGCCACCAGCGAGGAGGAAGAGGAGGAGGAGGACGAGGCACAGAGGAAGAGGGCTCATAAGAAAAAGGCCAAGGTCCAAGACAGCGAGGAAGAGGATGAGGAAGATGAGGCACAGAGGAAGAGGGCTCATAAGAAGAAGGCCAAGGTCCAGGACAGCGAGGAAGAGGATGAGGAAGAGGAGAAGAGCGTCAAGCGGAAAGGCCCAAAGGCTGCAGGCAGAAATAAAAAGGCAGTCAAGCAGGTGAGTGAGGAGGAGAGTGAGGAGGAAGAACGAGGGAAGAAAAGGAAAGGCAGAAAATCGACTAGCAAGAACCAGAAAGAAGGGCAGAATAAGGAGAAGAAGAGCGATGCTAAAGGGAAAAGTGACGCCAAAGGCAAAGGAGTGAAGGACAAAGGGAACGAGAAAGACAAGAAAAAGAAGAACGCAAAGTACAGCAGGTGCAGTATCCTTTGAGAGGGCCATCTCTCTCACATATCTCCATGCTCCACACACCATCATGTATGAAGGAGGAGTCTGACAGACTCTGTTCAGATATGCCCCTTCAATGTATTGATTAATTAGTTCAGGGAGTTGAGTCATGAAAATGGGTTATAGGGTTGCACAAAAGTGTTACAAAATGCTACGACAATGACCTTAGCTCACTATTTGTGAGCTCCCCTCATCTAGCTACACACAATATCCCATAATGAAAAAGCAAAAACAGGCTTTTAGAATTTTTTACAAATTTATAAAAAACAACAACAACTGAAATATCACATTTGCATAAGTATTCAGACCCTTTACTCAGTACTTTGTTGAAGCAAATTTGGCAGTGATTACAGACTCGAGTCTTCTTGGGTATGATGCTACAAGTGTGGCACACCTGTATTTGGATAGTTTCCCCCATTCTTCTCTGCAGATCCTATCAAGCTCTGTCATGTTGGATGGTGAGTGTCGCTGCAAAGCTACTTTCAGTTCTCTCCAGAGATGTTAGATTGTGTTCAAGTCCGGACTCTGGCTGGGCTACTCAAGGACATTCAGAGACTTGTCCCTACTCCTGCATTGTCTTGGCTGTGTGCTTAGGGTCGTTGTCCTGTTGGAAGGTGAACCTTCGCCCCAGTCTGAGGTCCTGAGCACTCTGAAGCAAGTTTTCATCAAGGATCTCTCTGTACTTTGCTCTTTTCATCTTTCCTTCGATCCTGACTAGTCTCCAAGTCCCTACCACTGAAAAACATCCCCACAGCATGATGCTGCCACCACTGTGCTTCACGGTAGGGATGGTGACAGGTTTCCTCAAGACGTGACACTTGGCATTCAGGCCAAAGAGTTCAATCTTGGTTTCATCAGACCAGAGAATCTTGTTTCTCATGATCTGAGAGTCCTTTTTGGTAAACTCCAAGTGGGCTGTCATGTGCCTTTTACTGAGGAGTGGCTTTTGTCTTGCCACTCTACCATAAAGGCCTGATTGGTGGAGTTTTGCAGAGATGGTTGTCCTTCTGTAAGGTTCTCCCATCTCCACAGAGGAACTCTGGAGCTCTGTCAGAGTGATTTGACTTGCATGTGTCCCCTCTTGTCCCCTCATTTCAATTAAATTAAATTAAATTACATTTAAGGGCTTTATTGGCATGGGAAACATATGCTTACATTGCCAAAGCAATGTTCTCTTTTTGTATTTTCTGTTGGTCTGCCAGATGCGTTTCAACATAATGTGACAAGTTCAAAGTGTATACCATGATAATTGGGCACTGTGTAAAGCCTCTGGCCATACTGCCCACTCTTAGCAAAGACAGTCTGACCGGAACTATAACTCTACTCTGGTTGACACATGGTTGACCCTGACTTGACCCCTGGCCCTGGTAACAGCTCTTTCTTCTGATAGCTCTTCTTCTTCGGGCGAGTCAGAGGACGAGGATTCTCTGTCAGAAGGGGAGATTGCTGCTCAGAAGGAAGAGATGGAGGAGAAGAAGAAGCTGATCGCCACTCTAAGGAACAAACCGTGGCGCATGAAGAGGAGGCTTAAACTCCTCAAGTAAACAAAATGGCCACCATCATGTGTATTCCTCCACTGATTTCCCATTGGCTGATTGCCTTCACATAGGGACTTGCTCTTGCTGTGCTGTTTTCTCTTTTTTCTATAACTACAGTACTTTGCACATTCCTTAAGGCTTACACAATAACTAATGTAGTACTTGTGGTGTCATCTTATTTATTTTTAAATTAAATTAAAATATAATTGTGCCTTTGATGCTACATTGCCTGATCAAATGTCAATTTATTTTGTGAAATACTTTAATTACTTTATGGAATGACAAAGTAGATAGATTGTCCATTACCCTTTGCTGATTGATGTTCTTTGACCAGCTTCTCACTGATTTATTGGTGGGTGGTTTATCAAACCAGTGATTGATACTTTTTGTTGGTTGATGAGTCATTATTTTTTGTGGGTTTGAATTGTAGGGAATGCCAGGCGTTTGTGGAGAAGTTTGAAGGGGCTCTGGGAAAGGGCAAAGGGAGGAAGCTCTACGCCTACAAAGTCATAATGGCTAAGGTAACTTTTCCTAGGCCAAGTGTTAACTTTACAACTGAGTCCACAGTCTTAAAGATGAGTTATGTCCTACTGAATCTTTATGAATAATTCAAACAAATTATGTATTTATGTTAAGACTTAAGTTAGCTGCCCGGTGACGCGAGCCTACCAGACGAGCTAAATTACTTCTATGCTTGCCTCGAGGCAAGCAACACTGAAGCGTGCATGAGAGCATCAGCTATTCCGGATGACTGTGTGATTAGGCTCTCCATAGCTGATGTGAGTAAATCCTTTAAACAGGTCAACATTCACAAGGCCGCAGGGCCAGACGGATTACCAGGACATGAAATCCGAGCATGAGCTGACCAACTGGCAAGTGTCTTCACTGACATTTTCAACCTGTCCCTGACTGAGTCTGTAATATCAACATGTTTCAAGAGGATCAACATAGTCCCTGTCCCCAAGAACACTAAGGTAACCTGACTAAATGACTACCAACCCATAGCACTCACTTCTGTAGCCATGGAGTGATTTGAAAGGCTGGTCATGGCTCACATGAACACCATTATCCCAGAAACCCTAGACCCACTCCAATTTGCATACCGCCCCAACAGATCAACACCATAGTGCCCTCAAAGCTCATCACTAAGCTAAGGACTAAACAGCTCCCTCTGAAACTGGATCCTGGACTTCCTGATTGGCCTCCCCCAGGTGGGGAATAGGTAACCTAGTGATTAGAGCATTGGGCCAGTAACTGAAAGGTTGCTGGCTCAGTACCCCGAGCTGACAAAGTAGAAATCTTACATTCTGCCCCTGAACAAGGCAGTTAACCCACTGTTCCCCGGTAGGCCGTCATTGTAAATAAGAATTTGTTCTTAACTGGCTTGCATAGTTAAATAAAGGTTAAACATAAAAATAAATAAAAAACAACACATCTGCCACGCTGATCCTCAACACGGGGACCACTCAGGTGTCAACCTCTCCCTCAACATTATCAAGACAAAGGAGATGATTGTGGACTACAGGAAAAAGAGGACTGAGCACACCCCCATTCTCATCGAAGGGGCTGTTGTGGAGCAGTTTGAGAGCTTCAAGTTCCTTGGTGTCCAAATCACCAGCAAACTAACATGGGCCAAGCACACGAAGACAGTCATGAAGAGGGCACGACAAAGCCTATTTCCCCTCAGGAGAATGAACAGATTTGGCATGGGTCCTCAGATCCTCAAAAAGTTCTACAGCTGCACCATCGAGAGCATCCTAACTCGTTGCATCACCGCCTGGTATGGCAACTGCTCAGCCTCCGGCCGCAAGGCACTACAGAGGGTAGTGCGTATTGCCCAGTACATCGCCGGGGCAAGTTTCCTGCCATCCAGGACCTCTATACCAGGAGTTGTCAGGGGAAGGCCCTAAACATAGTCAAAGACTCCAGCCACCCTAGTCATAGACTGTTCTCTCTACTACCGCACTGCAAGCGGTACTGGAGAGCCAAGTCTAGGTCCAAAAGGCTTCTTAAGAGCTTCTATCCCCAAGCCATGAGTCTGCTGAACAGCTAACCAAATGGCTACACTGACTATTTGCATTGCCCCTCCCCCCCTCTTTTTACGCTGCTGCTATTCTCTGTTTATTATCTATGCATAGTCACTTTAACTTTACTTACATGTACATATTACCTCAATTACCTCGACTAACCTGTGCCCCCGCACGTTGACTCTGTACCAGTACCCCTTGTATATAGCCTCGCTACTGTTATTTTACTGCTGCTCTTATTTGCTATTTATTTTTTTACGTATCTATTATTTACTTAACACTTATTTTTCTTAAAACTACATTGTTGGTTAAGGGCTTGTAAGTAATTGTACTGTAAGATCTACACCTGTTATTTGATATGGCATGTAAAATACACATTTAACCCTCTAGAGTCTAAGCCCTGTGTAAATGAGGGGAGGGGGATGGGGGAAGGGGTGACGGGGGTCTACAATAACATACGGCATTGTTTTAAGATGGTTATACCAACGATCATTTAGCTATTTATTTGTTGTTTTTTAAATTAAAAATATATGTATGTATTGGATGAAACATTGAAAAAACATTATCGAAAGGAAGTATGTTCTGATGTTTCGGGATGTCACATGGTCTGACAAACACCATCTCTGCCACCTTTCACTGAAGATGCGGAACGGTTATATCGGCAGATGTGGGGGATTGAGATGCAGCTCCTGCAAAAACTGATATCTCTAGCTTAAAGAGATGGGGATTTTTTGATAATGTTAATTTGATTTCCGCTGGAGCACAGAAATTGTAGGCTAAGGGTTAAATCATAAGTGCACCATAATCTTCATGATTTTTTCTTATCAAGACCTACACAGTACGTATGTGATAAACTTCTATTTTCAAATATTCTCTCTTAACCTTTTTTGTTTCAGAAAATGATCAAGTTCAACCGTGACTTTGACAATTTCAAAACAGCCTGTATTCCATGGGAAAGAAAGATTAAAGAGGTTGAGAGTGGGTACCATTATTTAAAGCTATGAGTTTCTGTCTTGTTCATGTAATGTAGTTCTATCTATTCATTATGTAACTTTTGGAGTTTGAACTCTAACCCTCAGGTCACTTTGGGTCATCTGTGGCTTCCTACTTCATCTTCTTGCGGTGGATGTACGGTCTAAACCTGGTCCTGTTTGGGTTAATGTTTGGTCTTGTTGTTCTCCCAGAGGTGAGCAGCTTTTTAACCTTTAAGCACATAGTCCATTGTCTTGCAAAATATTTGCAGTACATTTGGTCAGCATATGGAGAGATATCTTAGGAGGGACTCACTGTCTCATTCTTACAGTCTTTTCCCCACTTCCCTTTCATTTTTCCTTTCTTTCTGTCTGGAGGTGATGATGGGTCTTCCGCATGGGTCTATACCCAGGAAAACTGTTCCCAGAGCGCAGCAGGCCAAAGCCATGGACTACTCCGTCCTACTTGATTTTGGAGTGAGGATCTTTGGAGTGATGCCATATTTAAGCACCTTGTTAAGTTTACTTAAGGTTCAGGTTTACTTCATATGATTGTACATATGAAACAAACATACATAAAATGTGATGTCATACAGTACTTTTAAATTACTGGTAAAAAAAGGGTAAAAAGTAGATTTTTAAGACATTAGGGGTCATACATGTTCATGAATAACAGCATCATATTGCATTGTACCTGCAATGTAATTAAACACCCACACCGGAAAAAATCCACTGTTTCAAGCTGAAAGACGATGGCCAGAGCTTACCCATGATGTTGCACAGCGATTTAAGTCAATAAGCCATCGTTTTATTTTCAGCCTATGTTGAGTTTCAGGGCTGGGTTTTACTTGAATGTTACCACCCACCAGCGTGGCATTATTTATTAATCAGAAACAGCTGCAAAGTTATTCCTCTTCGCGACTGAGCTGAACCAAACAGCCTTGTGTCCACTTGGCTGCCTGAGCCAAGGAGCAAATTAAAATAGGCGGTGCAAATGTATGTTTTTGCAAGTCTACTTTTAAAAATATTTTTTCTGAAAATTATCATAATCCATTGAATAATTTGTCCATTTTCACTTTTCTTTGGTGGTCTATATAAACAACGAAACAAAACAAATATATATATATATATATATAATACCATTTATAAAATGGTTATATATACAGAACCAGTCAAATGTTTGGAAACACCTACTCATTCAAGGGTTTTCATTATTTTTTACAATTTTCTACATTTTAGAAAAATAGTGAAGCCATCAAAAATATGAAATAACACATATGGAATCATGTAGTAACCAAAAATGTGTTAAACAATTAAAAATATATTTGATATTAGTTATTATTCAAAGTAGCCACCCAATGCCTTGATGACAGCTTTGCACACTCTTGGCATTTTCTCAACCAGCTTCATGAGGTAGTCACCTGGAATGCATTTCACTTATCAGGTGTGCCTTGTTAAAAGTTAATTTGTGGAATTTCTTTCCATCTTAATGCATTTCAGCCAATCAGTTGTGTTGTGATAAGCTAGGGTGGTATACAGAAGATAGCCCTATTTGGTAAAAGACCAAGTTCATATTATGGCAAGAACAGCTCAAATAAGAAAAGAGAAATGACAGTCCATCATTACTTTAAGACATGAAGGTCATTCAACCCGGAATTTTTCAAGAACTTTTAAAGTTTCTTCAAGTGCAGTTGCAAAAACCATCAAGAACTATGATAAAACTGTCTCTCATGAGGACCGCCACAGGAAAGGAAGACCCAGAGTTACCTCTGCTGCAGAGGATACGTTCACTAGAGTTAACAGCACCTCAGATTGCAGCCCAAGTAAATGCTTCACAGAGTTCAAGTAACAGACACATCACAACATCAACTGTTCAGAGGAGACTGAATGAATCAGGCCTTCATGGTCGAATTGCTGCAAAGAACCACTACTAAAGGACACCAATAAGAAGAGGAGACTTGCTTGGGCCAACAAACATGAACAATGGACATTAGACCGGTGGAAATCTGTCCTTTGGTCTGATGAGTTGAAATTTGATATTTTTGGTTCCAACTGCCGTGTCTTTGTGAGACGCAGAGTAGGTGAACGGATGATCTCCGCATGTGTGGTTCCCACCATGAAGCATGGAGGAGGTGGTGTGATGGTGCTTTTCTGGTGATGCTGTCAGTGATTTATTTAGAATTCAAGGCACACTTGACCAGCATGGCTACAACAGCATTCTGCAGTAATACGCCATCCCATCTGGTTTGTGCTTAATGGGACTATCATTTGTTTTTCAACAGGACAATGACCAACACACCTCCAGGATGTGTAAGGGCTATTTGAGCAAGAAGGAGAGTGATGGAGTGTTGTGTTAGATGACCTGGCCTCCACAATCACCCGACCTCAACCCAATTGAGATGGTTTGGGATGAGTTGGACCGCAGAGTGAAGGAAAAGCAGCCAACAAGTGCTCAGCATATGTGGGAACTCCTTTAAGACTGTTGAAAAATCATTCCAGGTGAAGCTGGTTGAGAGAATGCCAAGAGTGTGAAAAGTTGTCATCAAGGCCAAGCGTGGCTACTTTGAAGAATCTAAAATCTAAAATATATTTTGATTTGTTTAACACTTTTTTGGTTACTACATGATTCCATATGTATAATTTCATAGTTTTGATGTCTTCGCCCCCCCTCCCCCAATGATGAATGCTTTGATTGGTGTAATGATAGCTTGAACCCACACGTGTCTATTCAGATAATGCAAAGGAACCAGTAAAAGAACATTCAAGAAACTTATAGTTAGTTACATGTTACATGTCATTTGCAGCATGAATGATTATGAGCAAAGCTATTGTAGCCTATCATTTCAATGAATATGTATATTTCAATTTGTGAATATGTGTAAGTAGCCTTCATCATTCTTCGGACAGGAAATGGCATCGAAATAGTGGCTGCAACTTGTTATGGGTGGGTCCTTTAATAAAGTGTTACGCATTTTCAGTACATCAATTGTACTTGTCACTGTCAGCTTAATTTCAGATGAATGACTTGCATATGAACATGATTATTTTTCTTAATTTCACCAGGGCTACTGCAAGTACTCTGTTCTGTTCTATGGCTACTACAATGACGAACGTACCATCGGACTCCTCCAGTTCAGACTGCCACTGTCCTACCTACTGGTTGGTGTTGGTATCTTCGGCTATAGCCTGATGGTGGTCATTAGAACGTGGGTTAAACACACACACGTGAACATACACATATGCACACAGTAAATACATACTAATCCACATACACACAAACAGTATCCAAAATATTGATGCCAGCAACCCTCCCCCCCAGGATGGCCCGTAACTCGGATGAGGGAGGAGATGGTGGGGACGATGGACAGTTTACATTCACCTTTAAGATGTTCACCAGCTGGGATTACCTCATTGGGAACCCAGAGACAGCTGACAACAAGTATGCCTCCATCACCACCAGCTTTAAGGTAAACACAGCAGCAGCTAACACTTAGGCCTATCCATAGCTAATAGGCCGACCTCTTGGCACAAGATACTGTTGTTTATGCATAACTTTGTTCTACAAATATCCATTGCTCTTATCTTTAAAAATCTTCAATCTCCCAAGAATTATATACATGCAAAAATGTACTACATGTACGGGCCTAGACACTTACTATCTTCAACCATGGTATCCACTGTGTTTCTCACTAATTGACTGTTCTCGGTAGGAATCCATAGTAGACGAACAGGAGAACCAGAAGGATGAGAACGTCCACTTGCGGAGGTTCCTGCGGGTTCTAGCCAATCTTTTCATTCTCTGCAGCCTGGGGGGCAGTGGCTTCCTCATCTATTTTGTGGTCAAGAGGTCTCAGGACTTTGCAAAACTAGATCAGAATACGCTCTCCTGGTATGAAAAGAATGAGGCAGGTTGAGTTGTTATGATCAGATACATGCTGTGCTATGGTTCATCTAGTCAAAGGGAGTGAGCCAGAAATGTGCATTTGGTGTTTGTCCTGTTTTCTTCAGTTGTAGGTTGTTGTCCTATTATCTGGGTTGTCATGACAGTCAAACATTTATAAAATATATATATATATCATACCACACTTGGGTTACACTTAACTTTCATGAGTAAGCCACTAAAAATGATTACATGTTTATAAATGATATGAAACATGTTCTACATGTTTATGAATGTAATGCTTATAATGCTTATAATGCTAATACATCTTTATAAAGAAATACTAATTTAATAATAGTGTGTTCAGTATTTAATGGTTATTCATTAAAGTATTTTTTTAGTCTTCATCCTGGTGATTGGTTGTGTTTTACTTTTCAGGTGGAGGTTGTGATGTCACTGCTGGGGCTGGTGTGCCCCCCTCTCTTTGAGACTATCGCTGAGCTGGAGGAGTACCACCCTCGTATTGCCCTCAAGTGGCAGCTGGGCCGCATTTTTGCCCTGTTCCTTGGGAACCTCTACACCTTCCTGTTCGCCCTGTTTGATGATGTCAATGAAAAGGTACCAGACAATGTGTCAGTGTTATGTACCTGCAAATGCATGTTTGTGTGTTTATTCACCTGTATGTGTGTGTGTGTGTGTGTGTGTGTGTGTGTGTGTGTGTGTGTGTGTGTGTGTGTGTGTGTGTGTACATATTGTATAAATGTATATTTTACCTACTCACCTGAACCTGTCTTTGTGTGTTAACATGTGTACAGTTGGAACAAGAGAAGTACATTAAGAATGCCACTATCTGGGGTCTGAAGGAGTACTATGCCAACTACAGTACCTTCCACAACACTACTGACATCCCCCCTCCGGAGATCCCTCCTGCTGATGTCATCAGAGGGCCGTGCTGGGAGACCGACGTTGGCATAGTGAGGATTACCCGTGTTCTTCCTCCGTTTTCCCTTTATTACTAAACATAGCGGTGGCAGACCATCGTTTTTTATTATTTTGTTGTTCCTCCTGGGTTTTCCTCCAACTGACCTGGGCAGCCCATAAAGTTTCTGTCATTGTGCACCAGTGATGAGACTGAGGCTGTGTGGCATGCTGGGCGTTTCATGTTTAGTTTCCCTTCTGTGCTGCCTCCTAGGAGTTTGTGAAGCTCACCGTCTCTGACATCCAGGTGACATATCTGACCATCCTCATTGGTGACTTCCTGCGAGCCGTGATTGTGCGTTTCCTCAACTACTGCTGGTGCTGGGACCTGGAGGCTGGATTTGTACGTGCTATGCTTCCGAAGAATAACATAACTACTGTTCTACTGTGTGTGTGTTCCCATTCTATCGTAAGACATTTTGGTAGCACTTTACATTACAGTATGGGATAAAGTGGTAATAACATGTATGGTAGTATGGTAACAATGTATACTTACTCTCTATCAATACAATCCAGCACTACTATATTGCTCTTTACTTTGTTTTATCTTTGCTTATTGTATGTGTGAGAACAAGTAAACTTGATACCACACAGCAACATCTGGCACGATAGGTGATCCTTCGCATTCACCAAGACACAGGACTGCCCTGGGAAGTTAATTACTGAGAGAGAGAAAGAGGGAGAGAGAAAGGGGGGACAATGAACAGAATTATGTTTACATTATTTATCTCATGCATTGCACTATTTAAAATATTTATATGTGATTCTAGCCGTCTTATGGAGAGTTTGACATCAGCGGCAACGTGCTTGGATTGATCTTCAATCAAGGAATGATTTGGTGAGTAAATATGAGACATCACATAAACCATCAACACATTTCCAATCAACCTGTAAGTTGTGTTTATCACATATTTCTGTATCTGTGTTTGTTTCAGGATGGGTGCGTTCTACGCCCCTGGCCTGGTAGGGCTGAACGTCCTGCGTCTCCTCTCCTCCATGTACTACCAGTGTTGGGCCGTGATGAGCTGTAACGTTCCCCATGAGAGGGTCTTCAAGGCCTCCAAATCCAACAACTTCTACATGGGCCTCCTCCTCCTGGTGCTCTTCCTCAGCCTTCTGCCTGTGGTTTACACCATAATGACCCTGCCGCCCTCCTCTGACTGTGGCCCCTTCAGGTGTCTCTCATGCACACACACACACACACACACGCACGCACACATACACACTAGGCACACATCTAATGCTGGTCTCTTGTCTACTAGTGGAAGGGCGCAAATGTATGACATTGTCATGGAAACTATAGAGAAGGACCTACCAGCGTTCATTGGTAATATCTTCACCTACGCAACTAATCCTGGGCTGATCATACCAGCTATGCTGCTGATGGTGTATGTACACACACACACACACACACACACACACATACACATACACATACACACACACACACACACACACACACACACACACACACACACACACACACACACACACACGCACACACACACACACACTAAAGCAAACATGCATATGGTCCTAGTAACATACACATGCTCATCATATCAAGAGTTCTGTGATCCTGTGTCAGGTTGGCCATCTACTATCTGAATGCGACCTCCAAAAACTATCAAAATGCCAACCTGGAACTGAAGAGGAAGATGCAAATGGTAAATGACCATGAGCAACTGAGCTGCGGTCTCTCAGGACTTAAATCCTATACTGTAAATAATGGCATGTTATTCAGTACTGTTAAATGCATGTACGTAATGCTGAAGGGTGTGTAAATACGAATGCAGCAACATCAACAGTATAATCTGCGGTTGTGTTTAGGCTAGAGATGAGGAGAAGAACAGGAGGAACAACAAGGAGAGTACCAACCAGGTGATGCATGACCTGGTTGGCCTTCTTCCCAACCGTTCTCTAATCCCCCCTCCTGCTGAAGAAGCACCCCCACCAGGTCAGTTCACATAGCCTACTCTACCTTCCTAGCATCTCCACTCAGCACCACTTGGTGGTTGGATGTTTTTTTGGCATTAAGAAAAAAATGTGAACCCACTTCAAAGATCAATCAAAGAAACAGTTTGTTTTGAGTGAATTGTATCATAACATCGCTCCGAAGCAGAGCTGTCAAAAAGTATTCACACAATTGGACTTTTTCCACATTTTGTTGTGTTACAGCCTAAATTTAAAATGGATTAAATTGAGATTTTGTGTCACTGGCCTACACACAATACCCCATAATGTTAAAGAGCATTTATGTTTTACATTTTTTAAAGCAAATTAATTTATAACGAAAAGCTGAAATGTCTCACTTCAGTAAGTATTCAACCCCTTTGTTTTGGAAAGCCTAAATCAATTCAGGAGTAAACATTTGCTTAACAAGTAACATAATAAGTTGCATGGACTCACTCTCTGTGCAATAATAATGTTTAACATGATTTTTGAATGACTACCTCATCTCTGTACCCCACACATACAATTATCTGTAAGGTCTCTAAGTGGAGCAGTGAATTTCAAACTCAGATTAAACCCCAAAGACCAGGAAGGTTTTCCAATGCCTCGCAAAGAAGGACAGGTATTGGTAGATTAGTACAAATAAAAAGCAGATGTTGAATATTTTGAGAATGTTGAAGTTATTAATTACACTTTCGATGGTGTATCATTACACCCAGTCTCTACAAACATGCAGGCGTCCTTCCTAACTCAGTTGCCGGAGAGGAAGACTGATTGGTGGAGTGCTGCAGAGACGGTTGTCCTTCTGGAAGCTTCCCCCATCTCCACAGAGGAACTCTGGAGCTCTGTCAGAGTGACCATCGGGTTCTTGGTCACCTCCCTGACCAAAGCCCTTCTACCCCAATTGCTCAGTTTGGGCGGGCGGCCAGCTCTAGGAAGAGTCTTGGTGGTTCCAAACTTTTTCCATTTTGGAATGATGGAGGCCACTGTGTTCTTGGGCACCTTCAATGCAGAAGAAATGTTTTGGTACCCTTCCCCAGATCTCTGCCTCGACACAATCCTCTTTCGAAGATTTTCGGACAATTCCTTCGACCTCATGGCTTGGTCTTTACTCTGACATGCACTGTCAACTGTGGAACCTTATATAGACAGGTGTGTGCCTTTCCAAATCATGTCCAATCAATTGAGTTTACCACAGGTGGACACCCATCAAATTGTAGAAACAGAATGCACCTGAGCTCAATTTCGAGTCTCATAGCAAAGGGTCTGAATACTTATTTAAATAAGGTGTTTCTGTTTTGTTTTTTTACAAATTTGCAAAAATGTCTAAAAACCTGTTTTCACTTTGTCATTATGGGGTATTGTGTGTAGATTGCTGAGGATTTTTTTTTTATTTAAGCAATTTTAGAATAAGCTGTAATTTAACAAAATGTAGAAAAGGTCAAGGGGTCTGAATACTTTCTGAAGGCACTGTATGCCTTGCCACCGTGATATATAGGCCTAAGCTCGAGAAAGTAAGAAGACACAGAGGGAGAATGAATTCAACAACACCTTTTGTTTAATCACAAAAAGGAGCGCAACATCGTTCAGGTGGAGTCCACAATGCATATGCATATTGCATGTTACAAAAAGTTACATGGCCTACAGGATGGTCAATCAAGTTAATGTTTCCGACATTTTCAGACTACTAAACAACTATTGATTTAGAACAGAGTTATCACAAGTCGCAAAGAATATAGCACTATTTCAACTTCAACATCATCAATCAAATCACTTATGCTTAGTCTAATACAGTGACAACTAGATTCCCAAAACAATTTAGTCCAATCAATGTAAGTTAAATATCAGGTGGCTGTCCAAGTTACTGATTTGTGTGTGTGTGTGTGCATAAGTAGAAAAAACATGTTGACTCACCTAACTTGTTGAGAAATGCCAACGCCATCCTCCTTTCCTTCATATTGGCAAAACTATCTATTACCCTGTCAAACAGGACAGGACACACTTTTAGTTCATGTTGTCCTAGACTCCCTGACTAAAATGCTTGCTCGCAAGCCTAACTTTATTTAATGAGAAAAGATGAGCCAGCTAGTTAACATTAGCTTACTGCATCTAGCTACATATTGAACTTCTATCCTCTCAGGCCAGGGGCATAATGTATAATTTTATAGTTTGTTCCCAATCGCCGTTATAATCATTGGCCATTATGGAGAATTAAGTAAAACTACAAGTCCAAATCTCTATCTCCATCCATGGCTAATTTAGGAAAGTGCCAATTTGAACTAGCTAGCTATCCACCAGAGTACAACAACACAACGAGATGCAACAATTCAAGTTTTTTCTGTCAATGATGTTTGGCTTTTGATGTTTTACATTTGTAATATGATTGGTGTGAAGCCAAATCCAAACGGATTTCCCATGACACTTTTTTTTGGTGCGCCAAGACCGTTCACAGTTGAGTTTGCTCAGTTTAGCTAAATGCTGATTGGCTATTGAGTTTATTTAGTTTCTTTTATTTTTACAGGGACAGTGCACATTAATCAACGTTTCAGTAAAAGTGCCGGTTTTAGCCAGCTGGCTAATTTTCAACCACAGTCCCTGGGCAGGTTATTAAAAACAATTACAATATAGACAATCCTTGAGCAGTGAGCACATGCAGAGCAACATAGGACAAGCAAGACATAGCATACAGACAGAGCAACATAGAACAAGCAAGATGTAGCATACAGACAGAGCAACATAGAACAAAAAGCAGCAAGACAAAATTCATAAAAGCAACAAAGTGTTTCCACACCTCACAAGCTACAGACAACAGACAACATGGAAAGCGGCAACACACAGCTAGGGACCATGTTCACAAATCTGATTGACCTTTAGCCATGTCTTCATGCATTTTGGGAAAGTGTGATATGTGGTGCAGTTATGTGTGTCTGATGGCAGTGTATTCCAGACATGGGAAGCTCTCACAGAGAAAGCAGATTTACTAAAGGTGCTTTTCCTTAAGGGAACTATACAGTCACCTCTCATGGCAGACCTTGTGGATCTGAGACACCTGAAACCCCACCTCTTTAAGGAATACCTAGGATAGGATAAAGTAATCCTTCTCACCCCCCTTAAAAGATTTAGATGCACTATTGTAAAGTGGCTGTTCCACTGGATGTCATAAGGTGAATGCACCAATTTGTAAGTCGCTCTGGATAAGAGCGTCTGCTAAATGACTTAAATGTAAAATGTAAATGTAATCTGCAGCCGTATGTTTGGGTTTTCTGTTTAACAAAAATGTGTTGGTGACCTTAGTAATGGGGCCAATGAGTGACTCTTTGTAGTTTTTAAGAAAGGTAGAGTCCAGCCCAAACACATATTTGGCTTTAGAGTTCTTTAGTGAGCTAATCACCTTGTTCACCTTTGTCTCAGAAACCTCCCTTATGATGAAGACATGTTGAGTGTAATTTACTAGCACTGAGCCCAAGAAACCAGTGGAGGGGTTCTGTGTTAGTACCCTGACAGAGTCAATAAAGTAGGAATTGAAGGCTATTGCTATTTTGACTGCATCCCGTGTTACATTGTTATTCATCATGATTTCTAGTCTTTTTGCAGTGTTACTATGGTCTTTCCCTGTTAACTTGTTTAGCTTCACCAATTATGTTATTAAAAAGGTTTGTCTTGGCCTGTCCGATTTCTTTCATCACCTTATTTCTCAACATGGTAAACCTACATCTGTCATGCTCTAATTTGGATCTTAGGGCTATTTTTAGAGCATAATATCGTTCTTTCATCAATTTCTAGATTTCTCCATTTAGCCAAGGAAGAGTGTTAGTGAACAGGTAGTTTAAAAGTTTCCAATAAATGTTGGACTTGTATTTGTTACGCCTAAGCGGTTCAGTGGAATAGGGAGCGAGGTAGACTTTGTGTCCTGTCCGCTCCCGTGGAATGGTGAACCAATGTGTTTGGTGTTGATATTCTCCGGTAGTAGACTGATTGTGTCATCCCAGCAAGGACGCACTGACATTATCACTAGAGCAGCTAAATAACTGACAATCATGGCAAAGTACTGGAGATAAAACACATAATTGCTCTTTAACTCTTTGCATGAGTTACTTAGCTGGGGTCGGCGTACACCTGATGTTTTACATAAAATAACAGCATTCGTATGAGAAGCGGCACCTGCCGCACCACTCTGTCTTCCGTCCGCCATTATCCGCCATTATTAGTTTATACTTTTTTAATCAAGGGAGGCCACATGCTTGCTGGCTTCCCTTGCATTCAATGCTACTGGTGGCAACAATATCCTACTCTTTTTGACCTGACAGCATCAGATAGATGTGCTACACGTACAGAGACAAAGGGGAGATGTTTGCTCGCTTGGATGCTTTCTCCGATGAGATACATTCAGCCAATTACGAATTGAAGGGAAATTCTGAAACACAGAGAAACAAAAGGTACATCATTTAATTTTTGTATTTGTTCATTTTGGTGGTGGCTGCATTATGTTATGGGTATGCTTGTCATTGGCAAGGACTAGGGAGTTAAAATTAAAATAAAAAATACATGGAATAGAGCCAAGCACAGGCAAAATCCTATAGGAAAACCTGGTTCAGTCTGCTTTCCAACAGACACTGGGAGACAAATTAACATTAAAGCATGGCAATAACCTAAAAAACAAGGCCAAATATACACTGCTGGAGTTGCTTACCAAGACAACATTGAATGTTCCTGAGTGGCCTAATTACAGTTTTGACTTAAATCAGCTTGAAACTCTATGGCAAGTAGGGTTTTTTTCTCTTTTTTTAATGCAAAAAAATCTAAGAACATGTTTTCACTTTTTCATTTTGGGGTATTATGTGTAGGTGGGTAAGAAAAATATATATTTGATCCATTTTGAATTCAGGTTGTAACACAATAATATGTGGAATAAGTAGCTGTACATCCACCCCGTTTTTCTCTTTTGCTTTTTCAGACAACATGAGCGAGAAGGGCAGCAAATTTCCCAAGGTGGCAAAACGTCCAGGAGCAGCTGACAATGTCAAGGGGGTTAACCTTCAGAAGGATGTTTCATTGGCTGCACCAAACTCCCAAGCGGCTGTGACCCGCCCCCCAGGCCCAAGGGGGCCGCCTGGAAACGCCAGAGGACCACCCCCAGGGCCGGGAAGGGGCAGAGGGAGGGGTGCACCTCCTCCTAAATGCTAATTAGGTGAAAAACAGGGTGCTAAGATGTCCACACCACCCTCACGACTCCTGTTGCGGGCCGGGATATCTTTCGTTCGCGCAGTGCACACCAGCCAAGTTCGCCAGGTGCATAGTGTTTCCTCCGACACATTGGTGCGGCTGGCTTCCGGGTTGGATGTGCGCTGTGTTAAGAAGCAGTGCGGCTTGGTTGGGTTGTGTTTCGGAGGACGCATGGCTTTCGACCTTCATCTCTCCTGAGCCCGTACGGGAGTTGTAGCGATGAGACAAGATAGTAATTACTAACAATTGGATACCACGAAATTGGGGAGAAAATGGGGTAAAATTAAATAAAAAATAAAAAATATATATTTTGTGAAAGCATGATTTTCAGAAATGTTAATTTAATTAAATATAACTGCATCTGAACGATTATTTGTGAGTAAAAACTACAACAATGGAAATTGTTTAATTTACACCATATTCATAATATTTCTATCAACTTAAGAATTCTACGTTTTTGCAACAACTTGCCATTTGGTTCCGTTTGTAGAGGATTGTGGGGAATTCAAATTTGTTAGAATTTATAATACTTTTACACAATGTTGTATGCGTGTTTGAAGTATATTTCTACATTAGTGTTAAAGTTGAAACGCTCAAATCAACATGCAACATTGATTTACATGGCGATGTTGGGTAACCTTGTTGAACATGATGTTCTGAAAATGCTTTTAGAACTTAATATTATACTTTTTTCCCAACGCCTAGCACAAGGGCCGTTCCATGTCATTTCAGCAACACATGACACCCACCATCTCAGATTGTCCTGTCGTTAGAAACAGATAAGATTAACATTCCTGCAACATTATTTGGTTGAAATATAATTAGATCTCTGAGAAATTAAGCTAATTGATTGCACCCAAATTGGCCATTTTAATTGATAGGATTCATATAATATTCAATAAATATAGTACCTTACACCCGATTTGGACAAATAAGTAAGACATGAGGAATCCAAATAAATTGTCAAAAGCCACCCACGCACCCTCCACACCAATCCCACCCTAACAATGAGTATACAGTATCAGTTCTCTATGCCTGACAAGTAGTATGGAGCTGCGGCTTGGAGTATTGTTTCTTCATCCTATGTAATGTTTTCTCTGTGATTTTGGTTCTCTGTGATTTTGAAGTTTTTTTCCCTTGTTTCCGAGAAAGTAGTAATTGAAGTTGTTACATCCTGATTTTACCAGGTGCTGACCTAGGAGAGGCTAGCTAACGAGCTGGGCTAGAAACACCTGGCTAAACTAGTATTCAGTTGATGTTAGCTAGCTATCTAGGTGTCTGTTCTAAAAGAGTTAGCTACAGACATGTAGGGTTGTTAACAGTGCCCACTAATATCAAATCAATTGCAGCTAGTAAATCCTGCACTGTAGCGAGCTATTCCGGTAATGTCACTAGCTAATCACACAGCACAGTTGTTTATCAAACAGCACAGTTGATCTTTTTTTGTACATTTATAGTTCATGCCATGTTACCTGGCTAGACATAAACAGAATAGTCTTCTAAAAAGGCACTTATTTTAATATTTGTTTTATTAGTATCCTTGAAAACATTCTCAAGGCTACTAACGTGCATTGTAACATAAATATTAGTTTTCAGCAGTTGTAAAGGGTAATGTTGTGGGGAAATTCTTGCACAGGGACACTCAAAGTCAATCTTAAATTAATCATTATTTATTGTCAGCACACTGGAGAGGTTCCAACCAACTCAATGAACCATAGCACACATGTCAATCAGGAGCTCTTCATCAGCAGACCCAGCAGTTGTTTTATATACGCTATACACAGACAAGTTATATTTGCATGATTTAGCATAATTCATTCATCAATACCGTTTTTTTTCATTCATGCGATCGACCAATTCTGTTTCATAATATGTGACAGACCAACACCTCACGAGGCTTCTCCTCTCTAAGCTGAGACCTTGAAACTGAGATATCTTTCGTTTGTTCTCAAAACAAGATCTGGGTGTACTGCCAAATTTCAGCTGCTGATAAGATGATTTGTTCAGTCAACCACTTGCATGAACACAGAAATTGGTTTATAGAACAGAACATGAATAGAACACAGAAATTGTAACGGCTTTCTTCCTGGGAAAGAGAGGACCAAAGCGCAGCGTGGTGAGTGTTATAATATAATAATATATATATGCTATTTAGCAGAGTGTTCATCTTCTTTAATAATAAATCCCAATTGAACACTTCAAATTACAAAACAACAAATGTGAAAACCGAAAACAGTCCTATCTGTTGCATAGACACAAAGACAGGAAACAATCACCCACAAACCCCAACACAAAACAAGCTACCTAAATATGGTTCCCAATTAGAGAAAATTATTAACACCTGCCTCTGATTGAGAACCATATCAGGCCAAATACAGAAACAGACAAACTAGACACACAACATAGAATGCCCACCCAGCTCACGTCCTGACCAACACTAAAACAAGGAAAACACACAAGAACTATGGTCAGAACGTGACAGAAATTAGTTGTACAAAAGGCACAAACATTAAAATTCCCATTACATTCCATCCTCTTATCACTATGTGCGATATTAATAATTACATTTTAACCTAGTCAAAATATAAAACCCAGTTGTTTAACTTGCTCATCAGCTCAGTGTTCCATATAATGTGTACAGGTTAAGGGTTTAAATGACCTTACCCTCAACTTGTTAAAATAAAACAACCTTCAATCAATACTCAGTGTCCGCGTCTACAGGGGGAAATGGGGGCTCATCCAGAATTGGCTTCTAACTGTTTCACCATCCTCTGGAAGAGTAGAAAACAAGATAGCTGCCAAAATCCTATCAGCCAGAGAGGCACATAAACTTACAACATGTTAAGGAGGTGCTACTCTCAGATAGTAGCATTGTTTGCTTTTGCCAAAAAGTCTTTATGAAATCTGACATGTTGGCTGGATTCACAACAAGTGTAGCTTTAATTTTCTATCTTACATGTGTGATTTCATGAAAGTTTGATCTTTATAGTAATTTATTCGAATTTGGCGCTCTGCATTTTCCCTGGCTTTTGGCCAGGTGGGACGCTCGTGTCCCACATATCCCAGAGAGGTTAAACAAAGAGAGAAAACATATTTCAACCCTGCAGGCGCAACACAAAACGCAGAAATAAAAATATATGTCATGCCTTCTTTGACGAGCTTCTTCTGTTGGCACTCCAATATGTCCCATAAACATGACAACTGGTCCTTTTGTTCGATTAATTCCGTCGATATATATCCAACATGTCCATTTATTTGGCGCATTTGATCCAGAAAAACACCGGTTCCAACTTACGCAACATGACTACAAAATATCTCAAAAGTTACCTGTAAACTTTGCCAAAACATTTCAAACTACTTTTGTAATACAAACTTAGGTAAATAATAAATCAAATTTAAGACTGAATGATCTGTGTTCAATACAGGAAGAAAACCTTTCTGGTCACGCGCCTTTAACAAACAGTACACTTGAAGTGACCCTCGTTTTGAACAGGGATACTTCTTCATTACACAAAGGAAAAACCTCAACCAATTTCTAAAGACTGGTGACATCCAGTGGAAGTGGTAGGAACTGCAAGAATGTGCTTTAGAAATCTGGATTTCCGAAGAAATTAATTGAAAAGAGAGTGACCTAAAAAAAAGATCTGAATGGGTTTTCCTCTGGGTTTCACCTGCTACATAAGTTCTGTTAAACTCACAGACATTATTCAAACAGTTCTAGAAACTTCAGAGTGTTGTCTATCCAAATCTACTTATAATATGCATATATTATCTTCTGGGGATGAGAAGCAGGCAGTTGAATTTGGGCATGCATTTCATCCGGACGTGAAAATACTGCCCTCTGTCACCAAGAAGTTAATAACATTTCACAGGGAAGAGAGAGAGAACACATGTTATAACAGTTTCACACCAACCTTGCTAAGAATGAGATTGGGGCAAGGTTAGCCCAAGCTACAATCTAGTGTCTCTCTTCACATATTTAGGGCACAGCTCTGTCTCTAGAAGCCTTGCCTTTCCAAATCATAATTGTAATTATTGATATATTATCCAACCCAAATTTAGAATGACAGTCCTTAGTGCTTCACGTTGGTTCTATCCCTTTAATTTAAGACCCTCACTTTTCTCATCACTTGTGGTAATGACACATTGACAGATTGTGCAGTGTGCAGACCTCCACAATCAACCTGATACCCTAAATAAACAATTTTGGTCAAGCCTAAATCAATTACGGGCACGGTTGACCACCCCCCTCGGTCCCCTGCACTCATCCTTCCTGGCATTTCTTCATGTTTTTCTTCAGATAGTGTTTCAGTTTGTCCTTTTAAGTGGATGGCCCTTGATAATGTCTCTCACCTGAGCCGCCACTGTCCTTTACAGTCCATTGTGTCTTTGTCCATTTTCCTATGAGTACACCAGCCGCATGAAAGACGTTTCGACTGGATCTCTCTCCATGCTCACTCCACATGCACCCCATGTTGCACTCCTGAGAGAAAAATCAGTTGATAACTTTGACTTCTGTGTACAGGTTGTTGGCTTCGACTCAGGTCTCACTGTAAAAGTGGTGAAGGACCATGCTGAATGCCATTTACTGCATCTTTAGCCGGTTAGAGGCGGTGTTGAGGTTCACACTGTTCATCGGCCGAATTATCTTCCATGCATCTAGATATCATCTGCTTTCACCATTCGCCATAACATCAAGAGATGACAGACCAGAACAACAGTTTAGTTTTGAATAACAACACACAGTTGAAGCACCCCCCCTCCCAAATTGGCTTATACTCCCCCTATCACCTTGGAGATCTCACTGAGGCATTACAGGTCATTGAATTAGAGGGCTAATTTTTAGGGGAAAATCCTGACCATCCAGCAGACCCAAACTGGTGAGACTTGTTATTGAAGCAGGACATAAACAAAGTAAAGAAAACAACAACAGCAATACACATATATCATTCGAGATGGGGGAAAACTTCAATTCATTTGAAGTAACTTTCATCCATTACCAACATTTCTTTTTCCCTTTTACAGGCAAGAATGTGAATAAAATCAATTTACATATTTACCAAAGGGCCCCAGGGGACCGGTAATTCCCCCTTTGGACACATGACTCACATCATGAATCACGTGTCTGAAAAAACAACAACACTGGCCGTTGAATCAAAAATAAACAAATGAGAATAAATCAAATCGAAATATCTATTGATAAATCCATCAGGAAATAATTGTATCCCATAAGGTAATGGTAAAATAGACTAGAGACAGCTTTCTCTCTCTGTCCTTCTTGCAGTTCGAATCACACATAGGACTATTGATAAATTATAAACATCTTCTTAATTATTTGTTTTTACATAGCCCATAAAAAAACGTATCCTGTCTTCCTAGTAGGGGTGATCAGGCCTCACCAGGGAGTCAGAACAGAGGTCAGAGGTCAGTCAGCCTTTTTAAGTGAGAGTTTGTTTCCCTGTAACTCAGACGTTATTTAAAGATATTTCAAACATTTCAAACATTGTGTGTATCAGGTTTACATTGGGTTTTTCAGTACATTTCTTCTAATCAAGAGAATGTACATGTACGCAACGAAAACTCTGACAATAGAAACTTTCAGTTGTATACAGCATCCTTTCTAACCCGTGAAAAACCCACTAAAACAAAATAAAAAGACCCCATACTCCTAAATCAAACAGAGTACGAACCACTAACAAATATACATTAACGGGTGGGTTGTGTGTGGATGCTGGCATGTGTGTGGCAAAAATTGTAGGGTAAACACAAACAACATGGCCAGGCCTTGCTTCATTTTGGAGGACCCTTAAAACTTTTAACTGCTCTCCCAAGTCACCTGCCACAGGAAGTCATTTCAAAGGGAGAGATACAGAATCATTGATAAACATGAAAAGAAAACTTGGTAGCGGACATTCCATCAGTCCTGGAAGAAATCAAATAAACATGTACTTAGTTTTCACTGTGCTACATTTTAATCAGTCCTAAAAATTCTTAATCATGAATCGAATTTACTGCTCTCTTGTAAATCTTAATCTTTTTGACCTTAATCTTTTTTGCGTTGACATACAATTATTTACAAACTGTCCCAAATTTCCCCACTGTGCCTCTCACAGCCTTTTTGAGTTCAGTGTGTACTGGCAGCGATCTATTGTTCCGCAGGAATGCTATCTCTAATCCAAACAACAGATGACGTAAACACGAGAGCAATGGACCATGCCTTGAAGAGTGAGCAGCCTCTAATTTGATATCAGGCCCAATGCTCAATCCCTCTGTTTTACTCCTTCAAATTACTAAATGATTACATTATTGGATTGCTATCTGAAAGCCAATAACCAGTCTTTGTTACTTTCACTAGTCTCCATCTGTCTCCAATCTGTTTTCTTCAACTAGGACTCCCTTCTTCCCAATGGGAATACCTCATCACTACTGCTTAAACACACAGATCACTCTCAAACAACATTTAGCTTTTCGCCCTATTGCAAGGGTTAAGACAAATCAAAAACAAACATGATAACTTTCTCCATATTGGATAGCATTGTTTTCATTTTAGTATACCTTCAAAAAGTGACTCTATATTGTTATTTCCAATCTATGTTGGATATTCTTCAATATTTATTAAATGTCTATTATTTTAAGATTTATATGTAATTCCTTGGAGGGATCATTTTGTATTAACTGGGTTGCACTGTCTCCGTCCCCAGGAGATGTCGCACTTGGTCCATAATAAATTTGACACCTGAGATAACAGGTGCAGTATCCATTTTGCCTACTCACGAATTGGTTTAGAATGTCATCATTTGGGATATTTAAAAAACTCCATCGGGAGTACAATAGACTGGAGCCTTTTAAGTTTAGTTAACAGAAAATCATGTTCAACATTAATTGGTTCTATTTGACAGGGTATGGTTGTATTTCAAAATGCATTACCAGGGTGGATGAAATCTTCTAAGCGTTTATTAGCTCTATTGGTTAGGGGTAGGTCAATGCCTTAAATCTTATAATTTCTCAAATATTCCATAAAGGGACCACTCTGAACATTCTTCAGAATACTTTGTCTCTCAGAACCAAGACCAAGATGTAGACAGCTAGAGTCCCAGATGTTTATTGACCCAAACAGGGGGCAGGCAAAAGACAGGTCAAAGGCAGGCAGAGGTCCGTAATCCAGGGCAAAATCAATAAGGTACAGAACAGCAGGCAGGCTTGGGCTCAGGACAGGCAGAAACAGGAGACAAAGGGCTGTGAGACATAGGTTTATTCCCAGAGACATGAAAAGTGGAATGGACACGGATGGTATGGGGCAACAGAAGAGAAACAGCAGAGGGGCTAATGATCTTGGAGATGGTGAAAGAGACAATGAAGCAGGGGTGAAGTTTGCGGGACTCCACCAGGCCGTTGGACTGGTGGTAGAACCCGGAGGACAGGCTAGCCGACAACCCAATGAGTGTGCAGAATGCCTTCCAGAACCGGGACGAGAACTGAGGACCCTGGTCGTAGACCACATCCACTGGCAGTCCATGGATCCGGATTACGTGCTGGCCAGTTCGTACTATCACGTTTCAGGTAAGACCCAGATGCAGACCGTGTCGAAGTAACAAAAGATTATTACTAGTACAGGGGCAGGCAAAACGACAGGTCAAGGGCAGGCAGAGGTCAGTAATCCAGATAGGATGCAAAAGGTCCAGAACGGTAGGCAGTTTCAGGGTAGAGTGGAAGAATGGTCAAAAGGCAGAATGGTCAAAACCGGGAAAAGCTAGTAAACAGGAACTAGAACAGACAGGAGCAAGGGGATAAATGCCGGTAGGTTTCACAAAACAAAACGAACTGGCAATAGACATATAGAGATCAGAGGTATAAATACACTGGGGATAATGGGGAAATTAGACGACACCTGGAGGGGGGTGGAGACGAGCACAAAGACAGGTGAAACAGATCAGGGTGTGACACCTTAGGTGTAAAATAGTAAATAATGCTACTTCTCAGAAAGTTGGAAACTGTCAAAAGGAGTAAAACTATCGGCATATCTATTTATTATAGCCATCGAAATGTTAGCTATTAAAATCAGATCCAACAACAATATCAAGAGATTAGAAATACATGGCTTAAAAACAAAGATTATTCATGTTTTCTTTTAAATCCACAACTTGGATCCCTCCACAGCTTCATAGAGGATCTAGATAAATGTTCTAACCTCTCTGGATTACAACCAAATGATGGTAAGTGTACTTACTATATTTCATATTGGGTCACAAAAAAATACAACTTTTACATTGTCATGTAGTTTACCAATAAAATGGTGTGATTGTGATGTGGATATACTTGGTATACATATCCCGAAAGAAAGAAATGATCTCATTCAAAACATTTTAATAGAAAGTTAGCAAAAATAGATAAGATCTTGCTACCGTGGAAAGGCAAATAACTTTCTATTTGTTTTTAAAAAATCACCCTGATAAACTCTTTAGTCATATCCTAGTTTAACAATTTGCTTATGGTCTTGCCTCCACCTAGTGAACAGTTTTTAAAATTATATGAGAAAAAAAAGATTCCATTTTATTTGGAATGGCAAGCCAGACAAAATTAAACGTGCCTATTTATATAATGACTATGAACTCGGAGGGCATTGGTCCTCTCACTAAAGGCATCAGTCATACAAAAGTTATACTTAAATCCAAACTTGTTCTCTACAAAATTTGTAAGAATGTCTCACCCTTTGTTCAAGAAAGACCTTTTCCCCTATATTCAGTTTACAACCTCTCACTATCAAATAATCTCCCAAATATTGCTATTTTTAAAACAATCCATAGAAAGTTGGTTGCAATTTCAATTTAATCCACCAATAAAGACAGACAAATAATACAAAAATATTGTGTTTAAACTCAAATATACTAATTGATTTAAAAAAAACATTATTCTTTGAAATTTTTAAAAAAAAAGGTATAATCTTCACAAATTATATCATAATTATAACTGGTGGAGTTATGTCATACTGTACATGCAGCAAACAAAACAAATGGAAATGTCTGCTCTACCCAAAATTACAACCAACTAATTGCAGCATTACTGGAAAAATGGAAGAGGAAAGTGGACAGGGGAAAAGGTAAGGAACTTGGCCCTGCATTAAACACCATAATTGGTTAAAGAAAATCATGATCATTAAGAAAGTATACCAGCTTAATTTAAATACCCAAAAAAATTCACAGCCATGCCACATAGATTGCAAAATATTTGGGACGACGCCGGATTTCAAACTTAGGATTTGTAAATTATTATATAAAATTTTTGCAACCAATAGAATGTTATTTATATGGGGGATACAACCTTCCCAGCTATGCAGATTTTGCTGCAAAGAGGCAGAATCATTAGATCATTTTGGTACTGTCCATATGCAGCTTTGGTCACAGGTCCAGGAATCGCTGAAGAATTGCAATATTTACAGTGCCTTGCAAAAGTACTTGGCCCCCTTGAACTTTGCGACCTTTTGCCACATTTCAGGCTTCAAACATAAAGATATAAAACTGTATTTTTTTGTGAAGAATCAACAACAAGTGGGACACAATCATGAAGTGGAACAACATTTATTGGATATTTCAAACTTTTTTAACAAATCAAAAACTGAAAATATTTAGATTAAGGCTGTAACGTAACAAAATGTGGAACAAGGGTCGGTGTCTGAATACTTTCCGAATGCACTTTATGGTCCAATTCCCTTGTGGCATATCTATGCCTGAATATCCTGTCTGTGGAAGTGGGAGAGAGAAGAGGGAGAGAGAGGAGGTTAAAGGGGAGGGGAAAATATGAAGACAGGTTTAATGGAGGGGGAGAGACAGAGGGAGAGGTTGAAGAAGGTAGGTGGAAAGAGAGAGATAGACAGGAGGGAAAAAGGGATTAAAAAGAGAGAGACAGAGCAAGAGAGGAGTGTATCTTTTCTGTGAGGCCTTTCTCTATGTATCCATATTGTGATGCTAATCTTCTCCCATTGAATGCAATGTTTTCACTTAGGCATCAACTCCTTAAAGCTCATATTTTCCCATTGACTGCAATTTATTGACATAAGATTAAATTGGTTGATGCTTATCTTTTCCCATTGGAAGCAATGTACTGAGATAAACATCCTCCCTGGTGAGACTCATCTTTTTCCATTAACTGCATTGTATTGAGGAATTTATTGAGGTATATTGAGGTATTTATCTTTTTGCAAAAATGTGCCAGGGTGACATTTTCAGGCTGATAATGGGCTGGGATGCTCGATCAAGCTCTGTGGAGTTGTTCAATTGAATGCTCACCAGTTTGCAGCGACTGCTTAAATAGGCTGATCTTGTCGCTGCCTCTCTTGGCACTTGGCCCTGCCTAGCGCCAGTCCTCTTGCAAAGTGTATCCAGTTTTGCGTCCTCCGGCAATTTGCATTGCGGTAGGTCAAACTGAACTCATTAGAAGAGTCTCCAACTTAAGAGAACTTTCACTGCTTGCGTCTGGTGAGTAACATATCATTCATTGTCTTTTGGTTGTTATCAAATTTATGCATTGACTACTTGTTCAACAAAAGTAGGCTACATGTTGGTAGTTCATTGGGAGATACCACATTATTTTCTTATTTCCATAAAATCATAGATTCTTATTTCTGTGAAATGAAAACCTAAACAGTTGTGTTCTCATACAGGACTAATCTGAACAGATTATCTTTCTTTCATGTTTATGAAAGTGATAAAGTATTTGTTTTCACTCTCTCTTCCAGATTCTAGTTTGTGTCTTAGTGCTTCTGTCCTGGCTGGCTCTCAGCTCTCAGACGGCAATATGAGGCTGACATTTTGGATATTCCCCAAGGATGGCCTCAGTATGTCCCTCTCCGGAGTCACCATGGCTCTCTGTACCCTCACCCTGCTTCTAGTGGCTCTCAGGGGCCGCAAGCGAGAGGGTGCGGGACACCCCAAAGGCACCCTGCCACCGGGGCCGACCCCCTGGCCCCTAGTGGGTAACCTGTTCCAGATGGGCGACCAGATACACCTGTCCCTGACGCAGCTCCGGCTGCAGTACGGAGACGTCTTCCAGATGCGTATGGGCTCCCTTGTTGTGGTGGTGCTTAGCGGCTATGCCACCATTAGGCAGGCGCTGGTTCGGCAGGGCGAGGCTTTCGCTGGACGCCCTGACCTCTTCACCTTCTCTGCCGTGGCCAATGGCACCAGCATGACCTTCAGTGAGAAGTATGGCCCCGCCTGGGTGCTCCACAAGAAGCTCTGCAAGAACGCCCTACGCTCCTTCTCGCAGGCAGAGTCGCGGGGTCCCGACACCACCTGTATTCTAGAGGAGCACGTGTGCGCTGAGGCAGCTGGGATGGTGGAGGCCATTTGGGAGCTATCAGAGGCGAGCGAGGGGCTAGGTCTGGACCCTGTGGTCCCGCTGGTTACGTCGGTGGCCAATGTGGTGTGTGCTCTGTGTTTCGGGAAGAGGTATGACTACAATGACAAAGAGTTCCTCACTATTGTGCACATCAACAACAAGGTGTTGCGGATCTTCGCTGCAGGCAACATGGCCGACTTCTTCCCTGTGTTCCGCTACCTGCCGAGCCCGTCCCTGCGTAAGATGGTCCAGCACATCAGCAGAATGAACAGCTTCATGGAACACAACATCGAGGAGCACCTGGAGACCTTTGACAAGGTTTGAGCCACACCTGGGTCATGCAAATTAGAGCACGCCACAGAAAACATTTATATACTTTTTCAGTGGAAAATTTAAAATTAGTCCTTTTCGGGACAAGTCCATGTAGTCCCTCCCTGTTTCAGTATTCTTCTGTTTGGTGTTTAATGAACAGACCCTGAAAGCCGTCTGATAATATTGCAATGTATGATAAGATATCCAACTGACATTTAACCGTTCTACTGTTACAGCTTGAGGTAGAGGTAAGATATATTTATACATGTGCTATTAAAACTATTGCCTAGAGGCATATATTCTGTAATGTGTATTCACTGAAACAGAAAGTTGACGTAATCCTTTTTGCAGACATCAACTTGTAGAGAAATCTCTATTATAATATGACATTTAGGCTGAACTTGGTAGATAAGTAAACTGTTACAAAGATATGATCTGTGCAATCAGATTCTGGTACAGAGGCACAGAAAACCAGCCAGTCATTGAGGGATCTGTTTCAGTGCTAGAGGGATAGACAGAGAGAAGGAATAATGCAGGGGGAAAGAAAGGAAGAGATGGGATAGAGGGAGATATAGCGTGAGCAGAGGTAGATTAGGTAGAAAGGAAAGTTCCTTTTTGGAAAGCATGTTTTTGCTTGTGATTTTATGTTACATATAACAGTTTGTATATTACAGTAGGGAATACATTGAACAGATAATTATTTGAAATATTGAAATAGTTTAGCTACAATATAAGAGCCCTATACTCTAGGTAGGAGGACAGGCCAGACCAGGCTTATATATATCGGGTGAGGCTAAAGTGAACCCTTGTTCTCGCGCAGGGACTAAAATGCTCGCACGCTCTCTTTAATAAGGAATTATCAATCTGGTGGAAGACACATGCTCACACGTTTTCTAGAAGATGCTGTCATTTACTGTCAGTCTCACTCTCACAATTTGATGGTACATTTGATTGGCGGGTTGTATGTTAGGGTTTTGTGAATTTGAAAGGATTACATTTGATTTGAAATCAGTATTTGGAATATGACACAGATATAACCTGGAGTGGCTAGGTTAGGACTCCCCCTGCACATGTATACACTTACTTAGAGAGACATAACATATAAGCCTTATTATTAGACATTATAAGGGCTCATACAGTACCAGCCAAAAGTTTGGACACACCTACTCATTCAAGGGTTTTTCTTTATTTTTACTATTTTCTACATTGCAGAATAATAGCAAAGACATAAAAACTACAAAATAACACATGGAATCATGTGGTAACCCCAAAAGTGTTCAACTGTACACAGTACTACATGGAACTCTATTCCACATCAGGTAAGATTTAAAAAACGATAAAAATACACCTTATGGAACAGCGGGGAACAGGCACACAAGTGCTAGCATACGCACTCTACACACATGTACATTATAGTATGGTGGTATCATACATTTTGTATTGTAGATATGTAGTGGTGTAATACTGTTATATGATGTACTGTTTTATCTTTTGTTTTCTATGCAATGTAAATGTCTTAATGTGTTTGAAACACAGGAAGAGTAGCTGCTGCCTTGGTAGCAGATAATGGTGATCCCTAATAAATACAACAAAGCTGCAGGTATTAAGTAGAGTGTAAAGTAAAGTGTTAACTAAAGCTGTGATGATGTGTGTGTTTCCAGGACTGTATACGTGACATCACAGATGCTCTGATTGCCCTCTGTGAGGATCGGCAAGAGGATGAAGACACCGCAGTGCTGTCCAACTCCCAGATCATACACACTGTCATCGACATCTTTGGAGCAGGTGAGAGAGATGGAACAGAGAAGTTTGGCAACAAATGATTTGAAGCTCTGCTTATAAACAGCATATTAACACTAGGCTATTACACAGTACGTTCATTCTTGACAAAAAGTTTATAAACAGACCTTGGTATTATGGCTATTTCAGGGCTGTGGCTGTAGTATGTGGCTGTAGTATGTGGCTGTAGTATGTTTGCTGAGACTCGATTTCCAAATCCAGATGTCTTTTTCTTCTGGACGATCACCATTCCCAGCAGTGATGGGTTGAACAATACGTTTGAACAGACCAACTCTAGAGCAACTTAATTCATTTGGCGTTCATAGCATAGATACGACGGTGATAAGGACGATTGTAACTAACGTTACATATGAGTTTTTTTTACATTACAGGATTCGATACCATCATAGCTGGTTTACAGTGGAGCCTCTTATACCTCATCAAGTTTCCTGACATCCAGGTCAAAATACACCAGGAGATTGGTACTGTACATCCTCTGTGTTGTAATAATTCTTCCTGTATGACTGAACAGTACTTTTCCTATGGAAAAGTGTAATACTGTACAGTCTGCCCTTGTAGCGCTAAATGGACTTCTTGTCTCTTTATACTTAGTCTCTTTGTACGCCTGCTTGTGTGTCTGCTTTAGTTGTTAAGAATAATCACTTTGTTTTATAAAAATAGGTGAGAGTTCAGGTGTTTTATGAATGTGAGTACTTCCTGTGTTGTCAAATAGCACATCCTAATGAGCAGAGTCTCCTACAGTACCAGCCAGTTTGCCAGATTGATAGGCCGTCTGTGCAGTTCCACACAATGATCTAATCTTTGAGAGACGTGTCCCCCCACCCTACCCCCCCATTCCGTCCTCAATGGCTAGAGACCATTGCTCGCCATGGTAACACGCAAAAGGTCATGAATTCACCAACGCCGGAGCTATTTTTGAAGTGGGCTGAGAAAACTGGTACAGTATGTTCAGTAAGCACGATTCATTCACAGAGACAGAGAGAGAGAAAAGAGAGAGAGATTTTGGATACTTGGACAGTCTACTCTGACAGGAACAAAGGGGATCACACGCAGGGGTATTGCACCATACGAGAATCAAGCCACACAAATCATCCCCTTACTTGTGAATGGAAATGTAAGACTAGATGGCAATAATCCAATCGTCTTTCTTTCTTCCTTGGTCTCACTTTTTCTGATTGCCTCTGTAATGTCGCTGATCCTTTTCTCTTTTTTTTCCACTTTCAGGTACATTATTTTCTTGTCACTTTCTTCGAGGTATTTTGATTGCGACTGTATGTTTTTGCCTTTCTCTGGTTCAGACGACCACATTGGCCCAGCCAGACTACCTCGGTTTGAAGACAAGCCCAAGATGCCTTTTACTGAGTCCTTCTTATATGAGGTGTTCCGTCACACATCCTATGTCCCTTTCACCATACCACACTGGTGAGGCTCTGATAACAGTCACAGTAACAATTTGTAATAATCTGCATGGTGCCTGTCTGTTAGCATGTTCAGGTCAAAGCGTTATATCTGGGAAAGTTGATATTTACACAGTCTTCCCCTCCCCCATGCTTTTCATCCCTTAAGCACCACACAAAACATCACACTCAATGGATACTTCATTCCAAAGGACACCTGTGTCTTCATCAATCAGTATCAGGTTAATCACGACATGTGAGTGTTATCTGTATGTGTTTTAAAGCACACATCTCAATTTATGTTACATTTGAGTCCTTTGTGCAGTGTTGGGGAAGTTACTCTGAAAGTATAGCTGGCCAAGTTACCAATTACTTCAGAATGGAAGAGGTTAAGCTACAGTAAAGCTACCCTTAAGAAACATATTGTTTAGTTAACTGAAATTACTTTGGAAAAGTAGTTCACTACATCCAAACTACTTCGTGAAGATTTATCATATCTAAATCTGAAATGTCATAGACTACAAATTGCAAGAACAGATCACTCTGGAGTCAGATTTGATCTGATTTTAGATGTTAACAGATTGTGTAATTTAGCCTATTAAACAAAAAAACTATATTTTAAGTGAGAATTTAACAGGTCTGATATTGAAAAAGAAAGAAAATGTTTGCCTAATTCCATTCTCTTTAAAAAAAAAAGTAGTGTGTAGTTCCAGTAGTTATAGCTACACCACTACATGGTAAAAAAGTAAATAACTGCTGAAAACACTACCTAGATTTGAATTGAGTTCAACTACCACCAAGCTACTGCAAAATGTAGTTAAATTACTGGTTGAACTACATGTAGTTCACTCCTCCCCAACACTGAGGAGGTGACATCACCTTTTGGAGATGTCAGCTCTCTCACAATCTATTTGCATGTGTTCAACTGGTCTTGGTCATGTCCACTAGGCACCAACCAGCAGGGAAGGACAAAAGTGAGGGATTGACTTATCTGGACTCATTTTTGTTTCCAAGTTACGAAACGTTTTCCTTTGTGTGCTCTAATGAACACAACCCTGTTGTGGTTGTGAATGGTTGGCTGTCATTTTCCTCATTTGTAGAGATCTGTGGGGTGACCCAGACGTGTTCCGCCCCGAGCGCTTCCTGGGTAAAGAGGGACTGCTCAACAAAGACCTGACAGAGAAGGTCATGATCTTCGGGATGGGGAAAAGGCGTTGCCTGGGTGATGGGTTCGCCCGGTTGGAGATGTTTGTTTTCCTGACCACACTGCTCCATCGGCTGTGTATCGAGAATGTTCCAGGACAGGAGCTGGACCTCAGTACCGACTTTGGGCTGACCATGAAGCCCCGCCCCTACAGGATCAGTGTCTCGTCACGCCTCTAGATCCGTCCTGTCCGTTAAGCCATACGGCACCAACTACAATAAGGTTACAACTGGCTTGACTGGGCAAGACCTTGCCCACATCATCATAACGCACAGAAACCATGGATACTCAGACACCAAAACATATTTACTATACAGACTAAACACAACATCTTTACCTGGCAGTGGTGTCATTACCACTGTAAACACAAACACAGTTCCTAGCTGTGAAGAGTCAAGACAGAGTTAAGGCGGTACAAAGTGTGCAATAGTATTAAAGTAGCCATAACCAAGGATTTGTTCACATCCATGTCCTCATTGGTCATCAAATGGATTGATATTTCCCTAGAAGTTGTTAAGATTTTAGTTTAAGTTTGTTATATGGTTATTCCTTGTTAGTTTTTGTTTTATTTTGGTCACAATCACTGGCATTCTCTCCAGAATTAAATTTTGAATCTTTATTTAACTAGGCAAGTCAGTTAAGAACAAATTGTTACTTAACTGCCTTGTTCAGGGGTAGAATAATCGATTTTTACCTTATCAGCTCGGGGATTCGATCCAGCAACCTTTCGGTTACTGGCCCAATTCCTCTAATCACTAGGCTACCCAGATTGAATACAGTTGTATAAACTCAAGTAATTTATAAATCAATTACATTAATTCCAATTTGAACTGGTTTAATGTGAAGGCTCCATGCCGTCTCTTACATGATAGATCCTGTTACAGTATATGAGCCATAGGAGAAACTAATGAGCATGATTGGAATGAAGAATGGACTCAACTCAACTTTAGACCACTTTCAAGGTGAACATATCAGAAAAAAATTACTTTCAATTCAATTTGGACAAAGAAAGGCTCTCAAACATTTAATCCTAAGTGAGTTTTAACCACATTCCTCAGGCCTCATTATAGAGGCAGCAGTGGCGACCTGTTTAGCTAAAAAAAAGAAGGTTATTTTGGCATTAATACGTGTCACATATCAGTTTGCAAACAATGTAAAAAAAAATTGAGTTAATAAAGTCGAATACAAACATGGTCTCTTTATTGCTTTCTTGAGTAAAGTGTAACAGTATAATTTTAAACCGTCCCCTCGCCCATACCTGGGCGCGAACCAGGGACCTTCTGCACACATCAACAACAGTCACCCACGAAGCATCGTTACCCATTGCTCCACAAAAGCCACGGCCCTTGCAGAGCAAGGGGAACTACTACTTCAAGGTCTCAGAGCAAGTGACGTAACCGATTGAAACGCTATTTAGCGCGCACCGCTAACTAAGCTAGCCGTTTCACATCCGTTACACTAGCATCTCCAAAATGTAGGTGTTTCAGCCTAGCTCAGTGGTTTCTGTGGTGGAGGGTAGCCAGTGGAAAATACAGAGCGTAGGGTTTGGTAATCTTCTCGAGTTGGGCCGTGTTTGGCTCAGTGTTCTGTCAATCATGGGGACACTACGTCACCACAAAATCTACAGGGAGAGCTTGAAAGTTCAAGCCCCCTTGGGTGATGCCATCTATTTACAGATGAGCTATGTACAGGTGTAGTGATCTGTGAGCTGCTCTGACAGCTGGTGTTTAAAGCTAGTGAGGAAGGTAAGAGTCTCCAGCTTCAGAGATTTTTGCAGTTCGTTCCAGTCATTGGCAGCAGAGAATTGGAAGGAGAGGCGGCCAAAGTAAGAATTGGCTTTGGGGGATGACCAGTGACATTTACCTGCTGGAGCCCGTGCTACAGGTGGGTGCTGCTATGTTGACCAGTGAGCTGAGAGAAGGCAGGGCTTTACCTAGCAGAGACTTGTAGATGACCTGGAGCCAGTGGGTTTGGCGATGAGTATGAAGCGAGGGCCAGCCAACGAGATCATACAGGTTGCAGTGGTGGGTTGTATATGGGGCTTTGGTGACAAAACAGATGGCACTGTGATAGACTGCATCCAATTTGTTGAGTAGAGTGTTAGAGGCTATTTTGTAAATGACATCGCCGAAGTCGAGGATTGGTAGGATGGTCAGTTTTACGAGGGTATGTTTGGCAGCATGAGTGAAAGATGTTTTGTTGAATTTTGGATTGGAGATGTTTAATGTGAGTCTGGAAGGAGAGTTTACAGTCTAACCACACACCTAGGTATTTGTAGTTGTCCACATATTCAAAGTCAGAACTGTCCAGAGTAGTGATGCTGGACGGGCGGGCAGGTGTGGGCAGCGATCGGTTGAAGAGCATGCACTTAGTTTTACTTGCATTTAAGAGCAGTTGGAGGCCATGGAAGGAGAGTTGTATGGCATTGAAACTCATCTGGAGGTTTGTTAACACAGTGTCCAACGAATGGCCAGAGTTACACAGAATGGTGTTGTCTGCATAGAGGTGGATCAAATAATCACCATCAGCGAGAGCGATATCAATGATGTATACAGAGAAGAGAGTCTGCCGAGAATTGAACCCTGTGGCACCCCCCATTGAGACTGCCAGAGGTCCGGACAACAGGTTATTGAAATTCTCAATTATTGTGGATTTATCGGTAGTGACAGTGTTTCCTAGCCTCAGTGCAGTGGGCAGCTGGGAGGAGGTACTCTTATTCTCCATGGACTTTACAGTGTCCCAGAACTTTTTTGAGTTTGTACTACAGGATGCAAATTTCTGTTTGAAAAAGCTAGCCTTAGCTTTCCTAACTGCCTGTGCATATTGGTTCCTAAACCTCCCTAAAAAGTTGCATATCACGGGGGATATTCGATGTTAATGCAGTACGCCACAGGATGTTTTCTGGAGTGAACCAAGGGCTTTATCTATTCCTAGTTCTAAAATTTTTGAATGGAGCATGCTTATTTAAGATGGTGAGGAAAGCACTTTTAAGAATATCCAGGCATCCTCTACTGACGGGATGAGGTCAATGTCATTCTAGGATAGGTCAATTAGAATGGCCTGCTCGCAGAAGTGTTTTAGGGAGCGTTTGACAGTGATGAGGGGTGGTCGTTTGACCGCAGACCCATTACGGATGCTGCCACCACCATGCTTCACCGTAGCAATGGTGCCAGGTTTCCTCCAGACGTGACGCTTGTCATTCAGGCCAAAGTGTTTCATCTTGGTTTCATCAGACCAGAGAATCTTTTTTCTCATGGTCTGAGAGTTTTTAGGTACCTTTAAGCAAACTCCAAGCCGGCAGTCATATGCCTTTTACTGAGGAGTGGCTTCCGTCTGGCCACTCTACCATAATGGCCTGATTGGTGGAGTGCTGCAGAGATGGGTGTCCTTCTGGAAGGTTCTCCCATTTTTACAGAGGAACTGTAGAGCTCTGTCATAGTGACCATCAAATTCTTGGTCACCTCCCTGACCAAGGCCCTTTTTCCCTGATTGCTCATTTCTAGGAAGAGTCTTGGTGGTTCCAAACTTCTTCCATTTAAGAATGATGGAGGTCACTGTGTTCTTGGGGACCTTCAATGCTGCAGACATTTTTTGGTAAACTTCCCCAGATTTGTGCCTTGACACAATGCTGTCTCAGAGCTCTATGAACAATTCTTTCGACCTCATGACTTAGTGTTTGCTCTGACAATGTAATAAGATGGCGCCTACAGAGAGGGCTACCGTGCTTCTAGCTCATAGGAAACTTTGCAGTATTTTGTTTTTATGTGTTTTTCTTACATTATTTACCACAGGAGGACTCCAATGAAGAAGTTGTAGAAACATCTCAAGGATGATCAATGGAAACAGGATGCACCTGAGCTCAATTTCGAATCTCATAGCAAAGGGTCTGAATACTTATGTAAATACATTTTGCAAACATGTAAAAAATAAATGTGCTAACATTTATAAAAACCTGTTTTCACTTTGTCATTATGAGCTATTGTGTGTAGATTGATGAGGAAAAACAATGATTTAATCAATTTTAGAATAAGGCTGTAACGTAACAAAATGTGGAAAAAGTCAAGGGGTCTGGATACTTTCCGAAGGCACTGTATAGATAGAAATGTATCAATGCTCATTGGCCATTGGACATGAACATTACACAACAAGTTGGAAATCACAAATTCAACAAAGAGTGGTTTGTAAGGAATCAGTGGCTAACTGCAAGCATTTCAAAGCAATCCCTCTTTCGCTTCCCTTGCCTGCTATTTGGTCTGGTCCATGTCTGGGTTTAAGGGTCTCTTTTCCAAGCATAAAAGGATAAACATTCACATGAAACACAATGGGCCAGAAAAGGTTGAATACATTGGCCATGCTGGTATTGGCCAAGACAGTATTACTTCTGCCGCATTCAAAACAACTGGAAACTTGGAACGGGGAAATCTTAGACTTCAGTGAGTTCAAGACATCTGTGAACTCTGGAAAAAAACCTCTCTCTGACTAGGAAAATACGTTTTGAATCGTCATCCAACTCGGAATTCCACATCGGGAACTCTGGCCTCTTTCTAGAGCTCCGAGCTGGAGAACACTGACGTCATGATTTGACCTTGTTATTTTCCAGAGTTCCCAGTTGAAAGCACGATACATCTAGAGAATGCCAGACTTTGATGACAAAGTTTTATGACAAAATTTGCCCACAAGGAGGACTGCCGCCGCACCACCTTCCTTTTCAAGTGAGCACAGAACTGTAAGTCCATAAATGTCTTGTATGCTTCTGCATAAATAATGTATTATTCCAGGGAGATATGTATACTGTAGCTAAGAAAGTAATACTAAGTGTATGTTGTGTATTAAGCGGTTTCCCCCTCATACTATAATTTAGCTTACTGTTCTCACTTGGTGGTGCACATGTAGCCTATAGCTCGTTTTAGAGAAATGTCATCATCAAATATTGTAAGAGCTTTCATTGTCTGCTTATATGCCCCCTTTATTTATCATACAGTTCTGACTTGGTGTACAGGTAGAATACCGTAAGAACGCCCCATGTTCTGAAATCTGTCTCTGTACATTTCAAAGTGCAGAACAAATAGTTATTTTTACTATGTCTGTCTTAGCTCACTCATTAATGTCTTAATCAAAATTACAGATCATTGCTCCCTTATGCCATGGTACATAGATTGTACAACTCCATTGTCAGTGGAAACCCCATATGTTTAAGCAAGTCAGCCATATCAGCAAATGAGGCTGAATTAACTGTTTCACTGCCAGATAAGGCACCGCTGATAGCCAGATGTAGCCGGGTAAGAATTCAATCCATGGTGCTTAAAATGAAGCTCTGCTGTTGGGACAGCTTTATGTAGACCCTATCAGTTTGTCACCTTCATAGTGCAATTCATGTTTTGTGGCTTTGCTGGCATGCATCCAAAACAAAAATGTTGAGTTTGCCCCACCAAGATTTACAAGATTTACATGCTAAAATGCCACTGAGAGGCAAATCGGGATATGCAACTTGATCTTATAACAAACACTCACATTGGCCAACAGCCATGCTCTCTGAACTGCAGATGTACAAGCATGGCTTGTATGTACAAGTTCGTGTTCAACATTATATGGTGAACATTCCATTGAGGTTGTGCAAAGAGTGCATTCGGAAAGTATTCAGACCCCTTGACTTTTTCTCCATTTTGTTCCTCGTCAAGCTACACAATACCCCATAATGACAAAGCAAAAAAGGCTTTTTAGTTTTTTTTCAAATGTATAGAAAATCAACCTGAAATCAGTTACATAAGTATTCAGACCCTTTACTCAATACTTTGGAGCACCTTTGACAGCGATTGCAGCCTCGAGTCTTCTTGGGTACAATGCTACAAGCTTGGCACACATTTATTTGGGGAGTTTCTGGTCTCTCCAGAGATGTTTGATCGGGTTCAAGTCCGGGCTCTGGCTGGGCAACTCAAGGACATTCCGAGCCGAGGCAACTCCTGCGTTGTCTTGGCTGTGCAAATCGGGGTTGTTTTCCTATTGGAAGGTGAACCTCAAATTAAAATCAGTTTATTTGTCACGTGCGCTGACTACAACTGGTGTAGAACTTACAGTGAAATGATTACTTACAAGCCCTAACCAACAGTGCAATTTAAGTAAAGAGGTATTAGGTAAACAATAAGCAAAATAACAGTGGCGAGGCTATATTCAGGGGGTACCGGTTAGTCGTGCTTATTGAGGTAATATGCATAGTGAAGTGACTATGCATAGACTATAAACAGAGTAGCAGCTGTGTAAAAGAGGGGTCGGTGGGGGGGACAATGCAAATAGTCTGGGCAGCCATTTGATTACCTGTTCGGGAGTCTTATGGCTTGGGGGTAAAAGCTGCTGAGAAGCCTTTTGGTCCTAGACTTGGCGCTTCGGTCCTCTGACACCGCCTGGTGTAGAGGTCCTGGATGGCAGGCAGCTTAGCCCCAGTAATGTACTGGGCCGTACCCCTCGGTAGTGCCTTGTTGTTGGAGGTCGAGCAGTTTCCGTACCAGGCAGTGATGCAACCAGTCAGGATGCTCTCGGTGTTGCAGCTTTAGAAACTTTTGAGGACCCATGCCAAATCTTTTCTAAGGGGGAATGGGTTTTGTCGTTTCCTCTTCATGACTGTCTTGGTGTGTTTGGACCATTCTAGTTTGTTGGTGATGTGGACACCAAGGAACTTGACGCTCTCAACCTGCTCAACAAAAGCCCCGTCGATGAGAATGGGGGCGTGCTTGGTCCTCTTTCTTTTGTGGTCCACAATTATCTCCTTTGTATTGATTACGTTGAGGGATGGGTTGTTATTCTGGCACAACCCGAACAGGTCTCTGACCTCCTCCCTATAGGCTGTCTCGTCATTGTCGGTGATCAGGCCTACCACTGTTGTGTTGTCTGCAAAATGAATGATGGTGTTTGAGTCGTGCCTGACCATGCAGTCGTGGGTGACCAGGGAGTACAGGAGGGGACTGGGCACGCACCCCTGAGGGGTTCCAGTGTTGAGGATCAGCGTGGCAGATGTGTTGCTACCCATCTTCACTACCAGGGGCGGCCTGTCAGGAAGTCCAGGATCCAGTTGCAGAGGGAGGTGTTTAGTCCTAGGGTACTTAGCTTAGTGATGCGCTTTGAGGGCACTATGGTGTTGAACGCCGTGCTGTAGACAATGAATAGCCTTCTCACATAAGTGTTCCTTTTGCGCAAAGTGGAAAGGGCAGTGTGGAGTGCAATAGAGATTGGATCTGTTGGGGAGGTATGCAAATTGGAGTGAGTCCAGGGTTTCTGGGATAATGGCATTAATGTGGGCCATTACCAGCCTTTCAAAGCACTTCATGGCTATGGATGTGAGTGCTACAGGTCTGTAGTCATGTAGGCAGATTACCTCAGTCCCTGTGCCCAAGAGCACTATGGTGGTCTGCTTGACATTAGACTCAATCAGGGACTTGTTGAAAATATCAGAGACACCTGTCAGTTGGTCAGCACATGCCTGCAAGAGCATGGAGAGCATGCTCACACAGTCATCCGGAGCAGGCGACGCTCTCGTGCATGCCTCATTGTTGCTTGCCTCGACGTGAGCCTAGAAGTGATTTTTAACTCATCTGGTAGGCTCGTGTCATTGGGAAGCTCGCGGCTGTGCTTCCCTTTGTAGTCTGTAATCATTTTCAGGCCCTGCCACATCCGATGAGCGTCTGAGCCGATGTAGTACGATTCAATCTTAGACCTGTATTGGCGCTTTGCCTGTTTGATATGTTGTCGGAGGGCATAGCAGGATTTCTTATAAGCTTCCGAGTCCCGCACCTTGAAAGTGGCAGCTCTACCCTTTAGCTCAGTGTGGATGTTGCCTGTAATCCATGGCTTCTGGTTGGGGTATGTACGTACAGTCACTGTGGGGACGACATCCTCAATGCACTTATTGATGAAGCCAGTGACTGATGTGGTGTACTCAATGCCATCGGAAGAATCCCGGAACATTTTCCAGTCTGTGATAGCAAAACAGTTCTGTAGTTTAGCATCTGCTTCTACTGACCACTTTTTTTATAGGCCGAGTCACTGGTGCTTTCTGCTTAATTTTTTTCTTGTAAGCAGGAATCAAGAGGATATAATTAAGGTCAGATTTGCCAAATGGAGGGAGAGCTTTGTTTGTGTCTGTGTGTGGAGTAAAGGTAATCTAGAATTTTGTTTTCCTCTGGTTGCGCATTTAACATGCTGATAGAAATTAGGTAAACTGATTAAGTTTCCCTGCATTAAAGTCCCCGGATACTAGGAACTCCGCCTCTGGGTGAGCGGTTTCCTGTTTGGTTATTTCGTTATACAGCTGACTCAGTGCCGTCTTAGTGCCAGCGTCCACCTGTGGTGGTAAATAAACAGCAACGAAAAAAATAGATCAACTCTCTTGGAAAATAGTGTGGTCTGCAGCTTATCATGAGATACTCTACTTCAGGAGAGCAAAATCAAGAGACTTCCTTAGCTTACATGAACCAGCTGTTTACAAATATACACAGACCGCCCCCCCTTCGTCTTACCGGAGTGTGCTATTCTATCTAGCCGGTGCAGCGTATATCCCGCTCACTGAATGTTTTCCATGTCGTCCTTCAGCCACGATTCGGTGAAACATAAGACATTATAGTTTTTGATGTCATGTTGGTAGGATATTCGTGATCGTACCTCATCTAATTTATTGTACGTTGGCAAGTCATATTGATGCTAATGGCAGATTTCCCATTCGCCGTTTTCGGATCCTTACGAGGCACCCCGCCCTGTGTCCTCTACTTGCGTCTCTTGCCAATGACTGGGATTTTGGCTTTGTCGGGTATCTGAAACACATCCCGTGAGTCCTGCTTGTTGAAGATAAAATCTTTGTCTAATCCGAGGTGACTGCTCACTGTCCTGGATTGCAGAAGTTATTTTTTTTTGCCGTAAGACACAGTGGCAGAAACATTATGTACAAAAATAAGTTACAAATAACGTGAAAAAAACAAAACATAAATGGCACAATCGGTTAGGTGCCTGTAAAACGGCTGCCATTTCTTCTGGCGCCATCTTGTTCTACCTTCACCCCAGTCTGAGGTCCTGATCGCTCTGGAGCATGGTTTTCATCAAGGATTGCACTGTACTTTGCTCCGTTCATCTTTCCCTCTCTCCTAACCAGTCTCCCAGTCCCTGCCGGTGGAAAAACGTCCCCACAGCATGATGCTGCCAACACCATGCTTCACTGTAGGGATGGTGCCAGGTTTCCTCCAGACGTGACGCTTGGAATTCAGGCCAAATAGTTCAATCTTGGTTTCATCACACCAGAGAATCTTGTTCCTCATGGTCTGAGAGTCTTTAGCCCACTTGGAGTTTGCCAAAAGGCACATGGCTCTGCTATTTACAGAGAAGTGGATTCTGTCTGGCCACCCTAAGATAAAAGGCCTTATTGGTGGAGTGCTGCAGAGATGGTTCTCCTTCTGGAAGATTCTCCCAACTCCACAGAGGGACTCTGGAGATCTGTCCGTGACCGTCGGGTTCTTGGTCACCTGTCTGACCAAGGCCCTTCTCCCCTGATTGCTCAGTATGTGTCCTGGCGACCAGCTTTAGGAAGAGTCTTGGTGGTTCCATACTACTTCCATTTAAGAATGATGGAGGCTACGGTGTTCTTGAGGACCTTCAATGCTGCAGACATTTTTTGCTACCCCCAGATCGGTGCCTCAACACAATACTGTCTAGGAGCTAAGGACAATTCCTTCGACCTCATGTTTTTTTTTCATCTGACATGCACTGTCAACTGTGGGACCTTATATAGACAAGTGAGTGCCTTTCCAAATCATGTCCAATCTATTGAATTGACCACAGGTGAACTCCAATCAATTTCTAGAAACATCAAGGATGATCAATGGAAACAGGATGCACCGGAGTTAAATTTAGAGTCTCATAGAAAAGGGTCTGAATACTTATGTAAATAAGGCATTTCTGTTTTAATACAATTGCAAAATTGTCTAAATCTGTGTAGATTGAGTTATTTTTTTAAATGTAATGCCTTCTAGATTAAGGCTGAAACGTAACAATGTGGAAAAAGTGACGGGAATGTACGGTAACATTCTGAACAAACAAAATTCCAACTCAATGTATGAAAAGTTTTTTAAAAACAACTTTGGTATACCAATCTTGTTCATAACCTTAGGGAACAAAATTACCTTGCTACACTCACAACAGTAGACAAGCCCATTTTGGATTTGAATTTGTAACTTTATTGACACCTGCTGGGACATATTGTGTGTATGTACAGTATAACACCAGAAGAGAAAACCACAGAAAGAAATGAGTAAAAGAGAAACCAGTGGTAACAGTTTCAGAAAAGGCCAGTTCGTACCCAATCCACTCCCCACCCACCCCTCCTCCTGTTGCCTGTTCCGAATGCTCATTTTATTGGACTCCCCGTCGTTCTCAAAACCAACATGACAGGGCCTTTGCGTGTTTGAGTGTGACCCTGTCTGTTCCCTGCTATGGGATCTGACTGCGTGACAGTGGCTGGCCATGGGCAGCTCAGTGCGGGCCTCTACCTGCCAAGCGAATGCTAATGCACTTCACACTGAATGATTTTCCCACAATAGAAGCAAACACTGGCCAAGTGACTTCCTAATTGCCACACTGGTCCTCCGGAGGCCCCTGTGGGCCACATTCTGCTGCACAGGGGCTCCCATTAACACCCTGCACGCAATGCCCCCCTGCCATAAACCTTGCCCCCAGCCAGACAGTAGACATACAATACATACTGTACACACGCTCAGACATGCTCACACACACACGCATGCACACACAAACACAGTACACATAGGTCCAATCCCAATTGGACCCGTAAGCCCTATGCACGAGTGGAGAGCTGAGAGGATTTGACAGGTGTAATGAAGAGCTCCACCTTGCCCTCTAACAGGCTTGGTGGACATTTCATCATATTGCGCCTTACACTGATCAAATCCTCTCACTATACATCATGCAAAGAAAAACCCAAGAAAGAGTTGCCTTTTCAGACAAAACCATGATACTATGCGGAATGGTTACCTATGTTCTGCATACTACAGTTGATCCATTTCCTGGGGCTCCAGCCAGGTAATGATGAAGAGATGTGAATTCAGCATTTTGTACGCATATGGGCATGGACCATTTAAAAAAAAAAAATTCTTATAGGTGAGTGTGTTTTATAGGTGTGTGTTGTTGTCTAGGTCTTTGGTCCCGGTGTGTTTGGTAAATATCTCTCACATGAGGGAGATTAGCATGGTCAGGGGTCCAGAAACATAATTACAAATAATTCTCCCGCTCGAAGCCAAAACGGTTATATTATCGGCCTAAAACGTAATAATTTCAAACCTTGACATTTGTATATGATCACATATCTCTCTTATGTGTGGGAATGCTTTGGAACAGATTTCTAAAATGGTTTGCTAGTGTTATTACAGTCTTATGTCAAACAATAAATCAAATTTATAATAAAAAAACAACCCCGGGATGCCAGTTGGGCAACCCTGCTATAGGGCAGCTCTGATGACATCTCCCAGAGCACTCAGACTTGTTAATGGAGCTATCCTCTTATAGAAAGAGCGGGAATGGAGGGAGGAACAGAGGGAGCGAGAGAAAGACAGGAGTATTCAACAATGATATCCATGTTGGGAAATTTTATATATATATATGGTACTAAACAATAAAGTTTGGACACCTACTCATTCAAGGGGTTTTCTTTATTTTTACAATTTTCTACAAATCATAAAGTAACCAAAAAAAATGTTAAACAAATCAACATTTTCTATTCTTCAAAGTAGCCACCCTTTGTCTTGACAGCTTTGCACACTCTTGGCTTCTCTCAAACAGCTTCACCTGGAATGCTTTTCCAAAAGTCTTGAAGGAGTTCCCACATGCTGAGCACTTGTTGGCTGCTTTTCCTTCACTCTGAGGTCGGGTGATTGTGGAGGCCAGATCATCTGATGCAGCACTACATCACTCTCCTTCTTGGTCAAATAGCCCTTACACAGCCTGGAGGTGTATTTGGTCATTGTCCAGTTGAAAAACAAATCATAGTCCCACTAATCGCAAACCAAAGGGGATGGCGTAATCACTGCAGAATGCTGTGGCAGCCATGCTGGTTAAGTGTGCCTTGAATTCTAAATAAATCAGTGACAGTGTCACCAGCAAAGCACCCACACGCCATCACACCTCCTCCTCCATGCTTCACAGTGCAGAGATCATCCGTTCATCTACTTTGCATCTCACAAAGACACGGCGGTTGGAAACAATCTCAAATTTGGACTCATCAGACCAAAGGACAGATTTCCACCGGTCTAATGTCCATTGCTCATGTTTCTTGGCCCAAGCAAGTCTCTTCTTATTGGTGTCCTTTTAGTGGTGGTTTCTTTGCAGCAATTCGACCATGAAGGCCTGATTCATGCAGTCTCCTCTGAACAGTGTCTGTTACTTCAACTCTGTGAAGCATTTATTTGGGATGCAATTTCTGAGGCTGGTAACAATTAACTTATCCTCTGCTGCAGAAGTAACTCTGGGTCTTCCTTTCCTGCGGCCGTCCTCATGAGAGCCAGTTTCATCATAGCACTTGATGGGTTTTGCGACTGCAGGTTCTTGAAATGTTCCGGATCGACTGACCTTCATGTCTTAAAATAATGGACTGTCATTTATTTTTGCTTATTTGAGCTGTTCTTGCCATATTATAAAATTGGTCTTTACCAAATAGGGCTATCTTCTGTATAACAACCCTACCTTGTCAGGACACAACTGATTGGCTTAAACACATGAAGAAGGGAATTAATTCCACAAATGTAATTTTAACAAGGCACACGTGTTAATTGAAATGGATTACAGTTGACTAACTCATGAAGCTGGTTAAGAGAATGCCAAGAGTGTGCAATCTATATGTACATAAGTATGTGGACACCCCTTTAAATTAGTGGCCACAACCATTGCTGACAGGTGTACAAAATCGAGCACATAGCCATGCAATCTCCATAACCAAACATTGGCAGTAGAATGGCCTTACTAAAGAGCCCAGTGACTTTCAATGTGGCACCGTCATAGGATGCCACCTTTCCAACAAGTCAGTTCATCAAATTTCTGCCCTGCTAGAGCTTTCCCGGGATAACTGAAGAGTGTGCAAAGCTGTCAAGGCAAAAGGTGGCTACTTTGAAGAATCTCAAATATTAAATATATTTGGATTTGTTTCACACTTTATTAGGTACTACAGGTTTCAAAATGTGTTATTTCATAGTTTTGATGTTTTCACTATTATTCTACAATGTAGAAAATAGTACATAAAGAAAACCCCTAATGAGTAGGTGTCCAAACTTTTGACTGGTACTGTACATATTTATTTCCTGTTTACGTTATTCCTATTTTCTGATTGTATCATATTTTCTGTGCAAAACAGTATTATGACATGAGGTAGAATTAAGAAGGATGGTATCAGGGTTGTGAGAGCCAGTCATTGTGCTAAAACCCCACGATCTACTCTTACATATGCCTTGCTTGGCAGCTATCACTCTCTGAGCCCGGGTCTATAATGATGTACCTACTATTCACTCACTCTGACTAAACCAATTTAACAGGGCCCCTTTGAAATGGGGTGCAGGCGTTTGGGTGTACTGGTGACTGCGATATGGCGGTTGGCGCAGGCCTGCTGAAACATGGTGAAGAGCTCCCCGGTGCTGGGGACCTCCTTTGTCTCTGCTCCCTGGGCAAACACAAGCCCCTTTCTGTTCCTCTTCATCTCCGCCCGCCTACTCAGGACCTTGGTCCACTCCCAAAGAGGTCCTGGAGCCATTATACAGCTCCAACATGTAGGGAGAGAGTAGCACGAAGAGGAGATGAGAAAGGAGATGAGGAAGAGGGGGGAGAGTAGCACGAAGAGGAGAGGAGAAAGGAGACGAGGAAGAGGGGGGGAAGGAGAGAGTAGCACGAAGAGGAGAGGAGAAAGGAGATGAGGAAGAGGAAGGAGAGAGTAGCACGAAGAGGAGAGGAGAAAGGAGACGAGGAAGAGGGGGGGAAGGAGAGAGTAGCACGAAGAGGAGAGGAGAAAGGAGACGAGGAAGAGGGGGGAAGGAGAGAGTAGCACGAAGAGGAGAGGAGAAAGGAGACGAGGAAGAGGGGGGGAAGGAGAGATTTGAAAAAAATTGATGTCTTTATGTTTACGTTAAGGTGTATTTTGCTTCTTGTTGCCGATGTACAATAGGGAAATAGTTTCTCCTCGCTCAGTGAGACTTCTCAGCCCTCACGTTAAAGTCAAACTTGGTGGCATTCTCCTGGAGGATGTCAAATATGGCGCTGAACGCTCTCAGCATGCATGATGCCTGGGCTTCTCTGGTCTCGGTCACCCACCATGGTGAATGTCTTTCCGTAGCCTGTCTGAATGTACGCAATGATACACACGTTGTAGCCGTCGATGGCTGACTGGATCAGGCTGGAAACATGACTGGTTCAAACAGGTATGCTTAATGTCCTCGAGCTACTGTGGGCCAGTGAAAACAATGGCAACAATCAAGAGCAGGGGGTTGGGTTTAGTTAAACAACAACGTACAAGAAGAACAAAATTCTCAATTGAAAAAAATACCTTTGAGTACATTTCCAGTTCCACCACCTCAACTGAACCCATTCAACCACTGCTTAAGCTCAAGCAATCAGTGTTCAGAGCTGTATTTTGTGACAGACTTGCTGAATCTGCGATGGGGGTAAAGAGGTTAGGGATGGGCTTTGGCAGAGGCTTTCCTCCTTTCTTGTTTCCTTTAGTTCACTTTTAACCAATAAAATGTTAAGATTGGCAGCATCACATGTTGGTGTTTTGGAACACATCTTCCTGGGAGCTCTCACCGCTGAATACCCGGTGGAACTGGAACTCTTGGCCCCCTTGGTGTTTCCACGGTAACAGAGTAATCGTCCAGATGCTCCACGGCAATGGCCCCTCACCGAGCTGGCTTGGCCTGGCTCATTGGTCGTATCCGACAGAACACCAACATGTAATCTGCACCACGACAAAGCAACTGCAAAGGTCAAGCGACCCCACACTGTACAGTACTGAAGTTGCGCCTAAGCTTAAACTCAGCTGAAATAGTCTTTGGGCACATAGAAGACCTGCGTTCAAACCTAGTCGGTCTCAATGATAATTACATTTCATGTCCTCCACCATGTTGTAGTATTTCTTCCTCATTGTCAACTCTGAAGTGTAGTTCTCCACGACTTTCCTATTCTCCTCTCACCTGTTTTAGCTCTAGGAAGAGTCTTGGTGGTTCCAAACCTCTTGCATTTAAGAATGATTGAGGCCAAGGTGTTCTTGAAGACCTTTAAAGCTGCACAATCCTGTCTCAGATCTCTACGGACAATTCCTTCGACCTCATGGTTTTTGCTCTGACATGCACTGTTAACTGTGGGACCTTAAATATACAGGTGTGTTCCTTTCCAAATCATGTCCAATCAATTGAAATTACCACAGGTGGATGTATAAACATCTCAAAGAATGATCAATGGAAACAGGATGCACCTGAGCTCAATTTCAAGTCTCATAGCAAAGGGTCTGAATACTTAAGTAAATAAGGTATATCTGTTTTTTATTTTCTAAAAACCTGTTTTGGTTTTGTCATTGTCGGCTATTGTGTGTAGATTGAGGGGGGATAAGGCTGTAACGTATCAAAATGTGGGGGAAATCAAGGTGTCTAAATACTTTCCATTACGGTATACTACCATAACTTTAATGTTAATTTCCCCCAGATCTTCTCTGACATATGAATGTCACTTTATCTGCGTAATGCAGTTCAGCTGACTCAGGGGATGTAGATCTGGACTTATGCAAATAAGGTATCTGTTTTTATTTTTAATACATTTGCTAAAATATAAAAAATATATCAACCTGTTTCAGCTTTGTCATTATTTGGTATTGTGTGTAGATTGATGAAAAAAATGTGTATTTAATCCATTTTACAATAAGGTTGTAACATAACAATGTGCATTTAATCCATTTTACAATAAGGTTGTAACATAAATGTATTTAATCCATTTTACAATAAGGTTGTAACATAAATGTATTTAATCCATTTTACAATAAGGATGTAACATAACAAAACACTTACATTACCAGAGAGAGAAGGGCTGGAACCAACTCTGATACAGTCCAAAGCCTTCCGGGAAATCTCACATTCCCTCAGTGTCTCCAGTAGCAAAAACACATTAGATGCTCATCAGATGGGTCCAACCAGTGGTACAGAACATTATTCACTCAATAACAAGAGGCACCATATCCATATAATTTAGCCCATATCTAAAGGGTACTATGTACTATAGGGGTTAGCTATGGTCTCTTTAGTGCTTCCACACAGGTTTCCATTCAAAAGGTTGTTGGTTCGAAACTTACCGCAACCCTTAGCCTAACCGTAGCTTCATGTCCATATCCTGGTTCAACCCTCATCCTACCCTCAACTCTAATCCTAACCGTAGCTTCATGTCCATATCCTGGTTCAACCCTCATCCTACCCTCAACTCTAATCCTAACCGTAGCTTCATGTCCATATCCTGGTTCAACCCTCATCCTACCCTCAACTCTAATCCTAACTGTAGCTTCATGTCCATATCCTGGTTCAACCCTCATCCTACCCTCAACTCTAATCCTAACTGTAGCTTCATGTCCATATCCTGGTTCAACCCTCATCCTACCCTCAACTCTAATCCTAACTGTAGCTTCATGTCCATATCCTGGTTCAACTCTCATCCTACCCTCAACTCTAATCCTAACTGTAGCTTCATGTCCATATCCTGGTTCAACCCTCAACTCTAATCCTAACTGTAGCTTCATGTCCATATCCTGGTTCAACCCTTATCCTACCCTCAACTCTAATCCTAACTGTAGCTTCATGTCCATATCCTGGTTCAACCCTTATCCTACCCTCAACTCTAATCCTAACTGTAGCTTCATGTCCATATCCTGGTTCAACCCTTATCCTACCCTCAACTCTAATCCTAACTGTAGCTTCATGTCCATATCACGGTTCAACACTAACCTTAGCCTCAACTCTAATCCTAACTGTAGCTTCATGTCCATATCCTGGTTCAACCCTCATCCTACCCTCAACTCTAATCCTAACTGTAGCTTCATGTCCATATCCTGGTTCAAACCTTATCCTACCCTCAACTCTAATCCTAACTGTAGCTTCATGTCCATATCCTGGTTCAACCCTCATCCTACCCTCAACACTAATCCTAACTGTAGCTTCATGTCCATATCCTGGTTCAACCCTCATCCTACCCTCAACTCTAATCCTAACTGTAGCTTCATGTCCATATCACGGTTCAACACTAACCTTAGCCTCAACCCTAACCAATTTGGACTACTTGCCTAAGCACAACCACATTTTTTCTTCCCTTGAGGCAGAGATGCCCTAAGAACAAGATTGAATAATGAAGATTCCATGGCTGGAAAGGAAGCTACAGTAAGTCAAAGACATTTTCATCGGATGGAAATCAGCATTGTAGTTCGTATACTGACCATTCTGGGTCAGGATTGTCCTCCTCTTTGCAATTGTGGTCATCTGCTGTCATATTATATTAAAAATGTTCCATTCTAGTTATATAACATTCTAGTTATCCAGAGTGACTTTCAGTTAGTGCATTCATCTTAAGATGGCTAGGTGGGCCAACCAGATTTCACAGTTCTAGTGAGTACATTTTTTCTTAATAAAGTAGTTGTGACATATAGTCAAGCTTCTCTCTTACTTGGGGCAAGGCCACACGGTTCTCCTCACGGTTCTTTAATTAAGGGCCAGTTTTCCAGACAATAATTAAACCTAGACCTGGACTAAAAAGCATTCACAAAGGAGATTTTCCATTGAAATCACGTTTTAGTCCAGGACAAGGACTATGTCTGGGAAACTGGCCCTCAAGCAGTGCTCCTTCCTTTTTTTCTTTCCATAGCTTCAATGATGATAATAAATATCAGTGCTATATCGTCAATGCTGGTGCCCTGGGGCTTTAGTTCTGGATTTCCGAGATTAGGTACTTTTTAAAAGACACTGTATAATGGAGACATTTCAAGACTGCCTCACCTTCTCAATGATAGTGCAGAGCAGGCCAGCCCATGGGGGCTAAAGCCCCAACCTCAACTGTTACATGTTGCTGACAAAATTCCAAGGGGATAGGACCAAAAAAGTTCAGGACACCTTCCTGACTTGAATGATGGAATTCATGTTCCACTTTTAAATAATACAAATTCAAATGAACAAATCACACCTGTCGTTTTACAAGATATTAACCTCAGTAACAGTTAAACATTTCAATTTGGAAGGCACTTCATCTGTTACATTATGTGTCAAGTCTCAAAATCAGACAAACAAATGCAAATGGAATATAATTAAGCACGCCTCTCCATTCTTTTGTATGAAATCGTGCAAATTACAAACATATGGCAGTGCGTGTCGGGATAGCACTTCGCTCTGAAGCCTGCAGCATTGCAGGATCTCGGTCGAAGTGTCTGAGGGTCTAATTAGACCCTACAATCAAAATTGTCACTCCCTTAGCTTTGGGACACTTGTTCAGGTGGTGGAGGCACACGTGTACGCTCAAATGTAGGGCCGAGGGGTGAGGAGAAGGGGTGGATTTGGGTTTTAGCCCCTCTCTCCAGTATATACTCTCCTTCAACTTCTCTTGGCGGGCTTGGGCCCCCTCCAGAGGCAGCATTGTGTCACTGCACCCCTATGGACCACAAAGCCTGCTCAGTGCTCAAAGTCCCAACCCCACTACATTGAATACTTATGGTAGAAATTGCCAGTAACCACAGATCAAGGATCAGATTACTCTACCCCCAATCCTTACCATCACAATTAGGGCAACAAAAGCAATTTGGGGGAACTTCTAGCAAATCTCCATGAAACTGAATACCTGATTACAATGGAAAACATTTACACTGAGTGTACCAAACATTAAGAACACCTGCTCTTTCCATGAGATAACTTTCACCTGGATTCACCTGGTCAGTCTATGATCTCGTATTGAGGTCACTTGTTAAATCCACTTCAATCAATGTACATGAAGGGGAGGAAGCAGGTTAAAGAATGATTTTTTGAGACGTGGATTGTGTGTGTGCCATTAATACGGTGAATGGGCAAGACAAAAGACGCTTTCAACACCTTGTATAGTCCATGCCCCGATTGAGGCTGTTCTGAGGGTCAAAACTCAATATTAGGATGGTGTTCCTAATGTTTTGTACACTCAGTGAAAATTCTGGATTCTCACGTGTGCTCACTAATATATCTACTTTGTTATATCTTGATTTCTTGTTAATTTTGGGGTATTATTTGTGTATTTGTCAGACATTCTACTGCACAGTTGGAGCAAGTAACATAAGCATTCTACTGCACTTGCAATAACACCTACAAATCTGTGTACGTGACTATTTGATTTAAGATCATCAGTCAACTGATAATATACCAGGACAAAGGTTAATGACTCATATACACACACAAAGTGTGCACAGCAGCATGACAGCACAGATTACATAGTGATAAAGACTGATAAATCACAAACACCAGTTAATTCTAACCTGATCTGCACGCACACACACACACACACACCTCTAGGCAGGAGGAGCCATAGACATGTGAGTAAAGAGGAGAACACAACACTATCTCTATCAATGAACTCACTGTTTCTTTTCCCACGTCAACATCAGGCCTGTCCATGAGTCACACGTCTGACAATTTTAACCCTTCTCTGTACATTGCATTATGATTACTGCTGTTGAACTCAAAACTCTACTATGTGGCTTGACAGAAATGCTAAACACTTACAGTACATTCAGAAAAGTATTCAGACCCCATTAATTCTTCCGCATTTTTGGATTTTATTTATTTTTTGCCCTCATCTACACACAATTCCCCATAATGACAAAGCAAAAACAGGCTTTTAGAAATGTTTGAAAATGTATTAAAAGAAATATACAAATGAAATATCACATTTACTTGAGGATTCAGACCCTTTACTCAGTACTTTGTTGAAGGACCTTTGGCAGCGATTAGAGCCTTGAGTCTTCTTGTGTATGATGCTATAAGCTTGGCACATCCGTATTTGGGGAGTACCTCCCATTATTCTCTGCAGATCCTCTCAAGCTCTGTCAGGTTGGATGGGGAGCGTCGCTGCACAGCTATTTTCAGGTCTCTCCAGAGAAGTTTGATCGGGTTCAAGTCCGGACTCTTGTCTTGACTGTGTGCTTAGGGTCGTTGTCCTGTTGGAAGGTGAACTGTTGCCCCAGTCTGAGGTCCTGAGCGCTCTAGAGCATGGTTTTCATCATGGATCTCTCTGTACTTTGCTCCGTTCATCTTTCCCTTGATCCTGACTAGTCTCCCAGTCCCTGCTGCTGAAAAACATCCCCACAGCATGATGCTGCCACCACCATGCTTCACCGTAGGGATGGTGCCAGGTTTCCTCCAGACGTGATGCTTGGCATTCAAGCCAAAGAGTTCAATCTTGGTTTTATCAGACCAGAGAATTTTGTTTCTCATGGTCTGAGAGTCCTTTAAGTGCCTTTTGGCAAACTCTAAGCGGGCTGTCATGTACCTTTTACTGACAGGTGTGTGCCTTTCCAAATCATGTCCAATCAATTGAATTTGTCACAGGTGGACTCCAATCAAGTTGTAGAAATATCTCAAGGATGATTAATGGAAACAGGATGCACCGGAGCTCAATTTCGAGTCTCATAGCAAAGGTTCTGAATATGATGTATTTTTACAATTTTTTATTTTCTAAAAACCTGTTTTGGCTTTGTCATTGTGGGCTATTGTGTGTAGATTGATGAGGGGGGGAAAAACAAGGCTGTAACGTAACAAAATGTGTGAAAAATCAAGACGTCTGAATACTTTCCGAATGCACTGTATACTACCAAAAAAACTCATAGTAATGTTAATTTCCCCCAGATCTTCTCTGACATATGAATGTCACTGTATCTGCGTAATGCAGTTCAGCTGACTCGTAGGGGATGTGGATCTGGACCTCCATGACCCCTCTGTTTCCAGCCCGAGGGCAGAGATTCAGAGATGCTTGTCAGCGGTAAAGAATCCACACACAGTCTAACAAAATACACAAAATCTTCCTCATCCTGACTCTTCAGTCAAACCTTTCCTAAGAATTCTAGAAAATGTCATAGTTTCATTTCCACCCACTCGCTCCCTAATTCTCTCTACACCAAAATATACCAATCCTCTCCAACACACTCCCTTTGCTACTCCCATAGAAATAGAGGGACTAGAATGGACTTTTCCGTTCAAATCACCGCTCTGTGAAGGGTGAACCTGTGGCCATATTGAGTGTAAAGCCGAAACGTCTATGTACACTATCAAATCAAAAGTGTGCCGAATACAACAGGTGTTCACCTTACAGTGAAATGCTTACTTACAGGCTCTAACCTATGGCGCGAAAAAAAGGTGTGTGTGTGTGTGTGTGTGTGTAGGTAAGTAAAGAAATAAAACAACAGTAAAAAGACATTTGAAAAAAGAGTAGCGAGGCTACATACAGACACTGGTTAGTCGGGCTGATTGAGGTAGTATATACATGACTGTATAGTTAGTGACTGCATATATGATAAACAGAGAGTAGCAGCAGCGTAAAAATAGGGGTTGGGGGGGTGGCACACAATGCAAATAGTCCGGGTAACCATTTGATGACCTGTTCAGGAGTCTTATGGGGGTTAAAACTATTGAGAAGCCTTTTTGTCCTAGACTTGGCACTCCGGTACCGCTTGCAATGCGGTAGTAGAGAGAACAGTCTATGACTGGGGTGGCTGGAGTCTTTGACAATCTTTAGGGCTTTCCTTTGACATCACCTGGTGTAGAGGTCCTGGATGGCAGGCAGCTTTGCCCCAGTGATGTACTGGGCCGTACGCACTAATCTCTGAAGTGCCATGCGGTCGGAGGCCGAGCAATTGCCGTACCAGGCAGTGATGTAACTGGTCAGGATGCTCTCGATGTTGCAGCTGTAGAACCTTTTGAGGATCTCAGGACCCATGCCAAATCTTTTTAGTTTCCTGAGGGGGAATAGGCTTTGTCGTGCCCTCTTCACGGCTGTCTTGGTGTGTGGACACCAAGGAATTTGAAGCTCTCAACCTGCTCCACTACAGCCCGTCGATGAGAATGGGGACGTGCTCGGTGCTCCTTTTCCTGTAGTCCACAATCATCTCCTTTGTCTTGGTTACGTTCAGGGATAGGTTGTTATTCTGGCACCACCCGGCCAGGTCTCTGACCTCCTCCCTATAGGCTGTCTCGTCGTTGTCGGTGATCAGGCCTACCACTGTTGTGTCGTCAGCAAAATGAATGATGGTGTTGGAGTCGTGCCTGGCCATGCAGTCGTGGGTGAACAGGGAGTACAGGAGGGGACTGAGCACGCACCCCTGGGGAGCTCTAGTGTTGAGGATCAGCGTTGCAGATGTGTTGCTACCTACTCTCACCACCTGGGGGAGGCCTGTCAGGAAGTCCAGGATCCAGTTGCAGAGGGAGGTGTTTAGTCCCAGGATCCTTAGCTTGGTGATGAGCTTTGAGGGTACTATGGTGTTGAACGCTGAGCTGTAGTCAATGAACAGCATTCTCACAAAGGTGTTCCTTTTGTCCAGGTGGGAAAGGACAGTGTGGAGTGCAATAGAGATTGCATCATCTGTGGATCTGTTTGGGCGGTATGCAAATTGGATTGGGTCTAGGGTTTCTGGGATAATGGTGTTGATGTGAGCCATTATCAGTTTTTTAAAGCACTTCATGGCTACGGACGTGAGTGCTACGGGTCTGCTACGGGTTTGTGCTACGGGTCTGTTTACTGCTATCCCTGATGCAGTAAAAAAATATACAGTACCAGTCAAAAGGTTGGACACACTTACTCATTCACAAGGGTTTTTCTTTATTTTTTACTCTTTTCTACATAGTATAATAATATTTCATAATAGACATCAAAACTATGAAATAACACCTAGGGAATCATGTAGTTACCAAAAAAGTGTTAAACAAATCCAAATATGTTTTATATTTGAGATTCCTCAAAGTAGCCACCCTTTGCTTTGATGACAGCTTTGTAAACTCATGGGACTCTCTCAACCAGCTTCAAAACTTTTTCAACAGTCTTGAAGTTCCCACATATGCTGAGAATTTGTTCGCTGCTTTTTCTTCACTCCAACCCAAACCATCTCAATTGGGTTGAGGTTGGGTGATTGTGGAGGCCAGGTAATCTGATGCAGCACCATCACTTTTCTTTCTGGCGAAATAGCCCTTACACAGCCTGCAGGTGTGTTTGGGGTCATTGTCCTGTTGAAAAACAAATGCTAGTCCCAAACCTGATGGGATGGTGTATCACTCACTGCACAATGTTGTGGTAGCCTTGCTTGTTAAGCACACCTTGAATTCTAAATAAATCACTGACAGTGTCACCAGCAAAGCACCCCCACACTATCACACCTCCTCCTCCATGCTTCACAGTAGGAACCACACATGCAGAGATCATCCGTTCACCTACTCTGCATCTCCCAAAGACACAGCGGTTGGAACCAAAAATCTAAGTCTAATGCCAGTCTAATGTCCATTGCTTGTGTCTCTTAGCCCAAGCAAGTCTCTTCCTCTTATTGGTGTCCTTTAGTAGTGGTTCCTTTGCAGCAATTTGACCATGAAGGCCTGATTCCTGCAGTCTCCTCTGAACAGTTGATGTTGAGATGTGTCTGTTACTTGAACTGTTACTTGAACATTCATTTTGGCTGCAATCCGAGGTGCAGTTAACTCCAATGAACTTGTCCACTGCAGCAGAGGTAACTCTGGGTCTTCCGTTCCTGCGGCCGTCCTCATGAAAGCCAGTTTCATCATAGTACTTGATGGTTTTTGTGACTGCTCTTGAAGAAACTTTCAAAGTGTTCCGGATTGGGGTGGCTACTTTGAAGAATCTCAAATATAAAATAGATTTTGATTTGTTGATCACTTATTTGGTTACTACATGATTCCATATGTTATTTCATAGTTTTTATGTGTTCACTATTATTCTACAATGTAGAAAATCTGTTAACTTTACCGAGAGCGAAGCAGCCAATATATCAAGGTGACAGCTAAAGCCAAACAAACAGATTTTATACAAATATTATACAAACTAAATGAATCCTTACACTTAGCTAACTCTCCCAATTTCACACACAGGAGTTGGAAGCAGCAGCTGAGGGATCAAACAATTGTAAAGTAGGGAATTCCATACATGCGCAGAAGGTTCGACGTCCGATGTTTTCAGCAACTCAGCCACTACAAAGGTATTTATATGGTCACCGCTCACCCTGCTTCTCTTTATACAGCACCTTTCTCCACAGTCCCACCTCCTGGCTCTTCTCTGCAGTCAGCACTAATCCAGCGGCAAAATGCAGCCCACCACTTCAACAACAATACTTAGTTGTCATGGATCCCCCCCAGTACTGCTGCTCATTCCGTGCACCAGCTCCAGAGGTCTAGGTCACCAGCCTTCTAGGCTTCACTGAACTGGATTCATTACCACCAACCCCGGACTGCCTTGTCTCATTACACACACCTGGTTCCCATTCCCCCTGATTAGTATGTTATATACAGTATGTGCCCTCTGTTCCCCATAGTCCTTGTCGGTTATTGTTACCATGTCCGTTGGTCCTGTGAGTACCTGTGCTGTTGTATCAGCTTCCATGCTACGTTTTATTGTGGACTTATTTTACGGATCTCGTCCCGTGTATTATTTAGAGGTTTACACCTCACTCTTTTGTTTGGGTGTAGTAAATAAAAATTAAGTATTCTTGCACCTGTCTCCAATCATTAGACAATGTGACAGAATAACCGACCCATCTAATGGAGACGGGGAAAGGCCGAGCTGGCAACCATCGTAGGGACAGATGAGCATCACCAGAACTCTCTCTCCAGACTCGGCAGTGCCATGGACAGTATACTGGCAACCTTCCTGCGTTTAGAGGGGAATGTGTAGTCCCTCCAGTCTCCAGCACTGGTTCCGGCACCAGCCCCCACACCACAACCTGGCTCTGTCTCATCTGAGCCAGCCCGCGGAATACCTCTGTCCCTCCCGGAATGCTTTGACGGTGCGCCAGCGAGAAGCAAGGGATTCCTTCTGCAATGCGACCTGTACATCGCTTGCTACGCCCGAGGCTGTCTCCGGTAGCGACAGTGACCGGACGGTCCTGGACTGGGGCGCTGTGGTCTGTGAAATGGGAGGACCCGAGGTCGAGTCCTACGAGACCTTCACTCTCCTCTTCAACTAGGTGTTTGATCATCCTGTGGAGGGCTGAGAGGGGGTGAGCACTATGTGTCGGAGAAGTGTATCAATAAACGGCTACATAGTCAGGCAAAAATTCTGCGGTTACCATTTTGTTGTATTGAGGAAGTGAATCAGCAAAGGACTGCTCAGACAGGTAAAACCCTGTATAATACCGCTTTTCTGTGTCGAGGAAGGGTAATCAGAGAAGGGATGAATTTGCAGGTCGCTTAGGGAAAGCGTAAGATGTGTGTAAAAGGGAGTGTGAAAGTCTTCTGTCATTGGTGGAGAAGGGGTCACGCACCTCTCCTGGATCGCTGCTTAAGAGTAAGGTGGGTACAGATAAGAACCCCTCAATTTACCATTCGGAGATGGTGGCGTAAACCAGGAGAAAGAATAACGTTTAAAACAACTGATTAAACAGTGGTGGGCACAGGAAATAGAAATAATAGAAATGTGGGCAGGGGAATTCCGGTTATGGACTTGCCATCCGGACATAAATGATTAAAAATATAAAAAAGTGATGGCAGAACAGAATGAAAATAGGGAACAAAGAATAGAACGGACACTATAAGAAGCTAAAGGGATAAAAACATATTGTTGGGAAAATGATTCGAATACGAGGATTATTAGAATACAAAAACACAATTTAGCAGCGGAAAATAAAATTCCTTAAGAAACTGGACAGAAAAAAAACGGAATCTATAGAAGAGGTCAAATAAAATAAAGTGAATGTCTAGACTAGGGCAATGAATTAAGAGCCAAACAAAACAAAGAATACCCCGTTGCAAGATAATGTTCTATCAGGGTCAAGGAAATAAAATAAAAGTTGTTAAAATAGAAGTGGAAGTGTTTATGCAACGAGAGAATAGGTATCTAAATAAAGAGATGGAAAAAGCAACTGATGCTGGGTGCAGCTCAGAAGTTAGAAAATATAACGTGACCTGGATAGAGGAAATAGGGTGTGGTCTAGTCACCCAGAGCTTAAACGGAACTGTTGGAAGATACTTATTCAAAGCAGAGAGAGAGTGGTTTTAGGAATTAGACAGTAGGGTGAATTGGATCTACATTAGAGGAACTAGCACAATCAAGGAAATGACATTTTGTGTTAGTATCCATAGACGTTTAAGTAAAGCCTTGGCTGAGATTGGGAGAAGAGCAGGAGTTTGGGAGGGAAAGGAATAACCAGACAACAAAGAAAAGAAACAGAAGTTGAAATGTCAGTAGCACTGAGATAAGTAGTGGATAACAAATAGAAGATTAATGATACTTAAAACACAGACTGTTACTAGATTAAAATTAAGGAAAATATCGGTAACGATAAAACCAAGGCTGGCCGTAGGGAGACCAAGAAAACAAGCGGTCAAAATTAATAAAATGTCAGTAGAAGTCCTGAGCAGCAGGTATCCCCTATGCAGGGATGAATTTACTAAAATATCTCAAATGGGAACAGCGCACCAAGAAAATGGGTACGAGATGGCTAGAAGGAGGAACGTTTGATGTCACGGTGTGTGAGGAAATGGAGACGCTGATAAAAAAATATAAGACTAGTGACACAGGGAAGACGAAAGAGGACAAGAAAGAAAGAGGTACTGAGGAGAAGGGTTGTTGAAAGGTATAAAGACAGCTAGAGGAATGTTGAAGAAAGACAACGAAAAGTCAGACAGGAAGGTGGAATGGTTTTTAAAAAAACTCCACCATACACCAGTGAGCCATAGCCCCTGGTGTCGGGAGTGGTGGAAATAAAGGGCGAAAGAGGTGGAATAGGAGAGGAAGACTCCCTCTAAGGTCAAATAAAAGGACATGGAAAGGACAGGGGAGACTGAGCAAGGTGCAGGAAGGAACCCAGAAAAGTTTAACTGTTATGAATCATTAAGTGAGGCCTGCAGGTAAAAAAAGATGAATATGAAGAATCACTGGAAGATGACATAATAGCTGAAATGGATGCAAAAAGCAAGAGTGGACGGAGAAATAAGAAGGTTAGAAAAACTCTTAATTGAAAAAGGGGAGAGAAAAAGAAAAAGAGCGAAAAGAACAGGCGTGTAGGGAACAAGATGGGGAGAGCGGAGAAGATAGCCAGTTTTATGGAAATGGTCTATGGCAGGGAAAGAGAAAAAAAAGAGAGCTGTGGAGTAGGAGGAAGATGAAAGAACCTGAAAGATATGGTGCACAATGTCCAATTTTGATAAAAGGTACTCAAGGGCACTATTTCCCATGGGGCTCACAGGACCTGGAAGGGTTGGTTGCCCGCCTACCTGATCTCCATGATGGAGCGGATAAATGGATTAGGACCTTTGAAGAACAAACCATGGGGAAGCTACTGGCTGTGGGGGATCTGAAGGCACTGCTGGCGAGTGTAGTGGGAGTGGCAAAGATGGAGGATGTACCGAGGTCCAGTAACCTGAACGAGGCAACAGGGACTACACTGGAAGATGGAATAGACTTTGACTTGACTTTTGATGTGTTCAGAGGAGGACCCACTGATGATAACTCTGTTCCGAAACTCAGAAATAGAAGCCATGCCCCAGCCAGTGAGAAGCAGGCTGGAGGACGTGGTGGGACTGACTTCAAAATCACATCATTCTGTGTCACATCATTCTGTGACCATGTAATCCATGCAGTGGAAAAATAAAGAAAGGATGAACAAAGACAAGGAACAAGCTAAATACATTCAGAGGAAGCCAACACAGCTCCAGCTGGAAGAACTAACAAAAAGGAAAAAAGAAAGTCCAAGCTCCAGTGACAGCCCCGGTGCCTGAAGCAGGAACAATGGCTGCAGTCTCCCCTGGAGGACTACAACCGCCTCCTGTCCAGCAGGCCCAAGTACAACCCACACCACCAGTAGTGAATGTGTATGCACAGCAACCCCAACAATGGAATAACGACAATAGGCAACAAAGACTTCCCAAAATAATCAGAGAGGAGGAAACAGGGGCCCGCAGGGACCACCTGGGATATGTTGGGGATGCCAACAGCCAGGACACACTAGAGGAAATTGTCCTATTAACCCCTGGCAACAACAGGGGAACAGGAACCAAAATAATTGGAAACAGACCAGAGGAGGCTGGCAACAAAATCAGAAGAAACCACAGGGCCCTGTGAACCCATGGGCGGAGCCTAATCAGGGATACTAGGAGTGCCCGGAGAATCCTACAGGGGAGGTTCAGTTCCCAGTGATAACCACAAGAGCTGATCAAGAACTTATGCTGCAGGTTCAAATAGAGAACAGAGGCACACCCATGATGATAGATACTGAAGCCACTTCAAATTATGCCTCTTCTCCCCATGTCTGGTAAATGTGCCAAAACTATATGTTTCTCGGGACAAAAACAGCTAATTCCAATGGCAGCTCCAATCCGTTTAACAGCTGATGATAAATCAGTGACACTTCCTAGTGTCAGAACATACCCCAATTAATTAATTAATTAGAGCGATTAGAATTGGAGTAAAAAGCATATGTAAGACAATTAACTGCTAAGCATGAATTTATTTATCTCCAAGAAAAAGAGTGAAAACCTGAACCAGGACAAGAGGTTCCCGGACCCATGATTCCAGGAGATCGGGTCTACATCAGAGTATTCTGGAAGTGGAACGAGTCAAGGCGAGAGGGTCCCTACAATGTGGTCCTAGTGACACAAACAGCCATACAGGAGGAAGGAAGCACTACGTAGTACCATCTAAACCACTGCACCAGAGTTCCAGAAGGGATCTATGAGCGAGCCATGAGAAAGCAGAGGATTCTGATCCACCAGGCAGGAGCCAGGAGGAAACAGAAGGAGAGTCAAGCCATGAAGAAGCAGAGGATACTGATACACCAGGCAGGAGCCTGGAGGAAACAGAAGGAGAAGAGGACCAAGTAGCAACTCCCACAAGCCAACAGAAGGAGAAGAGGACCAAGTAGCAACTCCCACAAGCCAACAGACACTCTCTCCTGAAGGTCCAGAGAGTCAAGAGATGGGGACGAGTGACATGCATGTTGCTCCTGATGGCATACCTACTCTGGCAGATACCCCAGACGGGGGCACTGGCCAAGGGGGCAGAGAAACAACAAGAAATAAAGAGGAGGTTGACTTCCCTGCCATCGACTTCTCTGCCCTCTCATGGTCCCTTCAGTCTTCCAAGCCTTTATTAACAAAGTATTTTGGGACATGCTGGGATGAGGCATAGTGGTTTATATCGACAACATTTTGGTCTATTCTGCTGACCGCGCCCAGCATGTCTCGTTAGTCAGGTCTGTACTGGGAAGACTGTTGGAGCATGATCTATATGTTAACCAAGAGAAGTGTTCGTTTTTCCAGTGGTCCGTGTCCTTTTTGGGCTAGCTCATATCCACAGAGGGAGTGGAGCTGGAGGAACAACGCATCAGCGCAGTCAGATCATGACCCATCCCCAACTCAATGAAAGCAGTTCAGCGATTCCTGGGGTTCGCCAACTATTTCCGGTTCATCCTGGTTGCACCTCTTACTTCCCTGCTGAGAGGAGGTCCCCAGCGGCTTCGTTGGACGGCGGAGGTGGAGAGGGTGTTTGAGACACTGAAGACACGCTTCACCACTGCTCCCGTGCTGACACACCGGAACCCCTCCAAAGCTGCGGCCCTGCGACTTCTACTCCAAGCAGCTGGGACCCGCCCAGAGGAACTACGACATCGGGGACCGGGAACTCTTGGAGGTCAAGAAGGTTCTGTCTCCTTGTCCAGGTGTTTGTTGTGTACTACCCGGCATGGCCGGTGGTGCTTGGCCTCCTCCCTCAGGTCAGGGAAACTCCCAGGCAACTCCTCCAGAACTGTCAATGTCACGGGGGAGTTGTCCACCTGCGAGAAACCCACTTACACCTCAGGACATAGCGACCGGGCTGTCGTCTTCCAAACACCTGAGTAAAATACAACACAGGCTACTGTATACACCAACAATAGACTAGAGACTGGGAGAAGAAGGGATGTGAGGACAACATAGAGATGCCTAATGACGTGGACAAAGCAGACAGCGCAGGTCATTGATAGTTTATATCAGGGGCGCAGCTTTAACTGGGGACGGGGGGACCCTCCTACATTCTGAAATTGAAACAAAAATGTCCCCCCCCCCCAGTTTTATCATTGGAATGTGATGCAAAGCGGTAAAACGGTGTGCTTTAGGACCATGCGGATGCTTCAGAGCAGTCGGGAGGCTGTTTGGAGTGTTTATCCGACTGGATAAAAAATAATAACAAGATGTCTCCCCCACTTCTAAAACCAAAGTTGCGCCCCGCCCCTGTACTCCCTGTTCACCCACGACTGCGTGGCCATGCACGCCTCCAACTCAACCATCAAGTTTGCAGACGATACAACAGTTGTGGGCTTGATTACCAACAACGACGAGACAGCCTACAGGGAGGAGGTGAGGGCACTCAGAGTGTGGTGTCAGGAAAACAACCTCCCACTCAATGTCAACAAAAAAAGTAGATGATCGTGAACATCAGGAAACAGCAGAGGAAGCACCCCCCTATCCACATTGAAGGGACAACAGTGGAGAAGGTGGAAAGTTTTAAGTTCCTCGGCGTACACATCACAGATAAACTGAAATGGTCCACCCACACAGACAGTGTGATGAAAAAGGCACGACAGCGCCTCTTCAACTTCAGGAGGCTGAAGAAATTTGGCTTGGCACCCAAAACCCTGACAAACTTTTACAGATGTACAATCGAGAGCATCCTGTTGGGTTGTATCACAGCCTGGTACGGCAACTGCACAGCCCACAACCACAAGGCTCTCCAGAGGGTGGTGCAGTCTGCACAACGCATCATCGGGGGCAAACTACCTGCCCTCCATGACACCTACAGCACCCGATGTCACAGGAAGGCCAAAAAGATCATCAAGGACAACAACCACCCGAGCCACTGCCTGTTCACACCGCTACCATCCAGAAGGCGAGGTCAGTACAGGTGCATCAAAGCTGGGACCGAGAGACTGAAAAACAGCTTCTATCTCAAGGCCATCAGAATGCTAAACAGCAATCACTAACTCAGAGAGGCTGCTGCCTACATTGAGACCCAATCACTGGCCACTTTAATAAATGGATCACTAGTCACATTAAACAATGAAAACTTAAATAATGCCACTTTAATCATGTTTACATATCTTACTCATATCTTACTCATATCACATGGTATAAAATACAGGGTATACATCTATTGCACCTTGCCTATGCCGCTCGGCCATCGCTCATCCATATACTTATATGTACACATTCTCATTCACCCCTTTAGATTTGTGTGTCTTAGGTAGTTGTTGGGGAATTGTTAGATGACTTGTTAGATATTACTGCACTGTCGGAACTAGAAGCACAAGCATTTCACTACACTTGCGTTAACATCTGAAAACCATGTGTATGTGACCAATACAATTTGTTTTGATTTGCCTTATGACTAGACTAGGGTTAGCAGTTGATGTTATTCTTTAACAAAACAGACCCCAAAGAAAATCAGGGGGAGGAAAATAGGTTTATTTAACTAGGACAAATCATGCTTGGAAGTAAATGGTCATTCTCCCCTGTCCTCAGTGATGCTTTCCAGTGATTCTCTCCTGTGAACAAATGGACAGGATGTAGTTTATAACCCAGCCCTAACCTGTGGTTGACCAATTAGAATTCCTTGCAATAAAACTGGGGCCAATGGCCAAATAACAAGTATCCTATTTCAGACTCAATAAATATATAGTCAAATTCCTATCATGTCTCTGCATAAATCCCCTATTACATAAAAAAACACTATTTCCATTGATCGTTAGTACTCTATTGACTCTCGCCCTCTTGACCTCTCGTACTCTGTCTCTGCATTGTGTATTTATCTTTGAAATATTCTCATACTAGTTACAACTCCCTCTGAATGTGTTTGTGCATGCACACGTGTTTGTGAGTTGGCGGCATACTTACGTTGTTTTGATGGCAGGGCGAGAGAGCAGTGCCTCACTACTTCGTTCCCCAGAAACTTCAGTGACACGTTCTCAGTTCACGAAGAGTTAACGTACATGATGTATTGGTGTGTGCATGTATGATTGTTTGAACCCTGTCTAAAGCAGCAGAAAATGTATAAAGGTAGATTCATAGCAAAACAACATGCAATGCCTATTATACAAAGACCATAATTTGATTACGCGACACACTCACACCCTTCATAACCTTAGCAACTCTCTGTGTGTGTGTGTGTGTGTGTGTGTGTGTGTATATACAAGACAGGAGTTTACACTACCTGTTTGTGTGTCTATGCAGCAACAACAAAAAATAGCATCACAAGTTAATCAAGCTCAAAGCATTCTGGAAATGTCCAACAGCTCACAGAGCACATTCCCCCAGTGAATGGAGCACATGTGTCGATCTCACCAGCTAGCCTAAGCTACTTTACACTGAGGTTGGTCCAGACCATATAAGATTGCATGCTGTGTCCTAGAGAGGCTCTTCGGATATGCATAATATTCCAGTCATGGAGTTCTCTCCATATCATTTAGCGTAATACTTACAGTTACACTATCTGTATGCTCAAAGTGATTCACATTCTAACACTATGCAATAGGACACTTTCAAATATTATCATCAATAACCTACACAGCTTAATAATTTTGATCTGTTCTTGTAGGCCTACTGACTCAACTACGGTATGAGATACGTTCACACATTTATCTTATTAATGACATTAAGCTAAATGAAGCGTCACAATAAAAACAAACAATCAAATCAAATATTACTGCTCGTTTTTCTGGGGACACAAACTCCGAACACTCTTTAAATATTAAACTTTAAGATGGGGTTTTACCACTTTGGTATTAGCTCGCCGCGTTCGCTGCAGAGGACCAACTCCAAACAATCATCAGGTTTCCAGTGTGTGAGTTAGAGATTGTAACTAGACTAAATGAAAAATCTGTTGATGTGCCCTTGAGCAAGGCACTTTACCCTATTTGCTCTAGATAAGAGCATCTGCTAAAATGTAGAATCAGGATTTTATTAATTATCATCTAAAAGGCTAAACTGATCCAAGATCTGAGATGCTTTATGAATAGTAACTTTCGCCAACTTTGTTATTGTTGTTGCTGTGGTTGTTGTCATGCCAAACAGCAGCAGAGTTGTCCAGAGCAGAAATAGAGTGTGACCTGGCTAACAGGAAGGTCAGATGACTATTAGTGACTTACTTTAAAACCACAATCTGAAAGATTTGCAGTAATCAAGTTTTTCTGGTCAGGTCACATGGCCAGGAAAAAACGTATGAAACCACCCATGCGCCATCTAAAGACCTGAATTGAAAGGCAAAAAGGGAGCATCAGCAAAGCATCTGGTATAACCCAGATGCCCTAAACCCCATACTTATGCCTTTTTAATTAACAATCTGACTTGGCAGGAAATGACTAATAGCATCCCTGCTTCTGCTTCCACTACCCAAAATACCCAGAGGACATCCATAGCCTGGCAGACAAGATACAGACCTGTCAGTCAGTCAGTCGCCAGTCACTCACTAACTCACTGACAGTTGACAATGCACGCCAGGCACACATACATATATAAACATGTTGTATTTCCATACACACTGAGTATACAAAACATTGGTCCACCACCTAAAGGACATACAGTCAACTTGACACAACTGTGGGAGGCATTGGAGTTAACATGGGCCAGCATACCTGTGGAACTCTTTCAACACATTGTAGAGTCCATGATCCGATGAACTGAGGCTGTCCAAGGGCAAAAGGTGGGTGCAATATTAGGACGGATTAGGACGGTGTTCCTAATGTTTGATATACTCAGTGTACACACTGGATAGGTGCAGTGAAATGTGTTGTTTTACAGGATCATAGTAGTGGTACAGCGCCCCTGGAGCACATTAAGGTTAAGTGCCTTGCTCAAAGGCACATCAACAGATTTTCACTTTGTCGGCTTGGGTACTCAAACCAGCAACCTTGCGGTTACTGGCGCTAAAATTTTAACCACTAGGCTCCCTGCCTCCCTTTCCAGGGATCTAGCAAGTAAGAGTGCCACAAAACTCTCCAAGGGCCACAGCTATGGGATGTTGTGTTTAGCAGGCCATCATCGTCCTGACTGCCTCTGGAATCTCAGTCTTATCCTCTTTGATTGAAAGTTATTTCACTTATCTCAGTTATCTCTGATTCAGTCTTGTTACTCAGAGAGACAGAGCTTCTAACAACAACCCTGCTGAAATAACTGGTCATTATAACTGATCATTGACAATTTTGTCTTCAGTAATGATTCTCAAACGGCATATTCTGAATCGGTTTGATAGGTTATTAATATCTTTTGTTTTCATGGAGTCCATTAAGCCATGACACAAGTAACCAAGTAATTTTGATGATGAAATAGGTAGACCAGGGATGGGCAACTACAGTCCTCAGGGGCCGGAGTGATGTTACACTTTTTCTCCATCCCTAGCAAACACAGCTGATTAAACTAATGTTATTCTAAACTGAAGATCATGATTAGTTGATTATTGGAGTCAGGTGTGTTATCTGGAGCTGGGACAAGTGTGACACCAATCAGGCCCCCGAGGACTGGAGCTCCCCATCGCTGAAGTGGACTATAATAAAGTGCACATTTTGAAGAGATTGTAGCCTAATCTTTCTGGGTAACTTGTCCAAACATCTCCATTTGGTGAAGCATGGAATGTTCAAACAAGTTGAGCAGGTAGCTTACAGGTTGTCAGGTCCCAGACAGTCTTGTGGTGTTGACAACCGCAGGAATTAGCTAGTCAACCATATCCTTGAGGCACTCTTTACTGTCAGCATCAAAGAAGGATCTCTAGAGCAGTGTTTCCCAACGCCAGTCCCCCAACTTCACACATTTTTGTTGTAGACCCAGACAAACTCACCTGATTCAAATTGTCAACTAATCATCAAGCCCTGAATGAGTTGAATCAACTGAGTTTTTCTGGAGTTACAACAAAATGGTGTGGTGTTGGGGGACTGGAGAACAGGAGTTGGAAATCATTGCTTGCACAGTCAAGGATGATAGGCTTACAGCAAAGATAATTAGGGGTGTTTGGTTTTTACGTACACCATAGACCTGAGATTACATAACCATTGTGGCAAAGTAGGCTCAATCAGATCAGTGGACAGTGACTGCTGGTTTCCTGCTACAGGTGTGGATGGACAGTCATTCATCATGCACAGGAATACATGAATTGCACTATAACGGTGACAAACCGTTAGGGCCTACATAAAGCTGTCCCAACAGCAGAGTCCCAACACCTTACCACTGCTACACTCGGCTATCAGCGGAGCCGTGTCTGGCAGCGAAACAGTTCATTCAGCCTCATTTACTGCCTTTAAAAAAAACATGGCTGACATATATGGCTGACTTGCTTAAACAAATGGGGTTTCTACTGACAATTGAGATGTACAAACTATGGCTTAAAGGGACAACAAGCGGATAAGAGGCAATCTGTCATTTCAATTAAGACATTAATGAGCGAGGTAGGACAGACGTAGTCAATAATACTAATTGTTCAGCACTTTTGAAATGTACAGTGACAGAATTCAGAGCATGGTCCACTCATTGTTGAATTTGCGATATCCAACTAGTTGTGTAATGTTTATGTTCCATAGGGTGGCGCGCAATTTGCCCAGTGTCGTCCGGGGTAGGCCGTCATTGTAAATAAGAATTTGTTTTTAACTGACTTGCCTAGTTAAATAAAAGGTTAAATTTAAAAAATGTAAATGTGCAATGGCCGATGAGCACCGATACGTTTTATCTATAATTTATCTTCATATGACAAGGATTAAAAAGGATTTGCCAGTAGATTGTCAACTTGATTGATGATGATGACTACTAGCTAAGATTTTGAAAGTATGACGTTGACATGATCAGTCCAATCAAAGCTACTGTAGATATAAAGTGATTTGAGTGATTTGACGTCCTTTTATCTGTGGCCAATGATCTTGACCCTTCTTGGATGGGCACTGTAACTCTATGGCAGCACCCAAGGGGCTTGCATTTCGAGCTCTACCCTTAGATTTGGCGGTGACATAGTGTCCTGATGAGTAACAGAACATTCAGCCAATCACAGCAGAACTAGAAAACATTATCAACCCCAGCGCTCCATATTTTCCGCTGGCTTGCCCCACCAGCACAGAAAACACTGAGCTAGGCTGCAACACCTGCATTTTGGAGCTGCCTTACCCAAGAAAGCAAAAAAGAGACCATGTTTGTATGCGGCTTTATTAACTCAATGTATATATATTTTTTTACATAGTTTGAAAACTGATATGTGACCCGTATTAATGGCAAAATAACATGCAAAGCAGGCAACCCCCCCCAATGTGGGGCTAAAAATGTGGGGCTCAGTGGCGACCACCCTGAAGCACTGTGTAGTATGTACTGCACTGTAACTGCAAAATAACTACAGTTGAACTGCAGTTTAATTACAAAATAACGGCACTACTACAGTTACAAAAGTGAGGATGCAGTAAATGTTAATTGATCTTTTGCTGGTGGGCGTAGGGAGGTGTGGCCCTTATTTTGTCCAATGAGGTATTTTCAGAAAATATATCTGTCCATTAAGGATCAATCTGGGATTCAACAACAAAGTGGATACCCCACCACTTTTTGGTAAACAGCTGAGGGGGTGGAGAAATGTGTCCACTTTCAAATTCATAGACAGAGAAATGGATGCAAGGACTGACCATCCACAGCTGTGCCTCTGGAATCTCGGTCTTTTCCTCTTTGATTGTAACTGCCAATGAAAGTTATTTCACTTTATCTCTGATAGTCTTGTTACTCAGGGTGACAGAGTTTCTCACAACAACCCTGCTAAGATAACTGATTACTATAAAATATTACAAAATATATACAATTTGGTTGATAACAAAAAAACATCCTTTCTGAATTTAAAATCATCCAATAATGAATCATCTACAATATTACATGTAATCAGTTTCTCCAACCCCTGTTATGTGCATGCATTGAAAAGGTTGTAGCCTACTCTTTCTGAGTAACGTGTACAAACATCTCCATTGTATGAAGCATGGAATGTTGAAACAAGTTGGAGAGGCAGCTTACGGTTAGTGTCAGGTCCCAGACAGTCTTGTGGCCATGACAACCACAGGAGATAGCTAGTAAACCACACCCTTGAGCCACTCTTTACCACCAGCCTCAAAGGAGGATCTCTGGGAATCACTGTTCACATTGTCATGGATGATAGGCCTACATTAAAGATAACCAGGTGTGTTTGGTTTTACATACACCATAGACCTGAGAGGATGTAACAATTGTGGTTATCAAGAACCTAAAAGGGTTATTTGGCTGTCCCCATAGGAGAACCCTTTGTAGAACCCTTTTTGGTACCAGGTAGAACCATTTTGGATTCCATGTCAGAGGGAACCCAAAAGGGTTGTAACTGGAACCAAAAAGGGTTCTCCTGTGGGGACAGCCGAACCCTTTTGGAACCCTTTTTTGTACGAGTGTAGGCTCAAGCAGATCTGTGGGCGGTGTCTGCCGGTTGCCTGCTACAGGTGTGGTGCAGGTGTGGATGGACAGTCAGTCATCATGCAATGGAATGTGAGGTGTTTTCAATGAGGCAAAGCAGAACCTAAAAGGTTGGAACCAAAATGGTTCTACCTAGTACCAAAGAGAAATGAAAAGGGGTGGTTTCCTCTCACTAATCTATAGAGATGTATCAAAACAAACAAATATGTAGTTAACTCTTAAAAAAACATTGACAGAGGCAGGCACAAGCTTGGCAGGCAACTTACAGGTAGCATCAGCTCTCAGACTTGTGGCCTTAATAACCACAGGAGGTAGCTAGTAAACCACACCCTTGAGGCACTCTTTACCGCCAGCCTCAAAGGAGGATTATACATGAGATTATACATTAGATAAAATTGATAGTTTAATCATGTTTTAAAGCATGGATCATCAACTAGATTAAACCATGGCTGTTTTTTTTCTTGAGCGGATGGTCGGGGGGCCGGAACGTAGACTGCAAATTTACCACAAGAAGTCCAAACAGATAATGTTTGACAAAAACTGAATCATTTCAAACCTTGCTTATATTTGTTCACGTGTCTCTCTATTATGCGTGGGAATACTCGGGAACAGATTTCTTAAATAAGAGTCACTTGGAGCTTTATTTCCTGCTGTTTTTACACTCTATTATGTTTGCTCATAACCACCCGGCCACCAGTTGGGGACCCTGATTTACAGTGTTTGTTTACAATAAATAACAAATATTACAAACAATGTAGTAAAACAAGTTCATATATTGAGCTCTGATGGGTAACGCAGGTCATGAAGTATTTATAGGTTATATTCTTCAAGACTCAATGGCTAAATATCATTCATTTAAAAATCAAGGGAACACCTTTTGGCTTACCGGTAATTGTAACCCCAGATCGAAGCACAACTTCCATAGGCTAAGAAATCACATTTTACTTCAATGTATAGTGTCTACATTAAATATTGAATTTGTTCACATCGACACAAGAAGGAACTTTACTGAACAATCCACATCTGTTTTCATTTAACCAAATTGTGTCAGGACTATCAGTTTTTTCGACATGGCTGCTATTAATTTACTGACGACTTTATTGCGCTGCATGGAAACGTTTACGCAGTCTTGCAACCAGAAGTGCCTGTCCAATGGTACGTATTGCGAGTGTGGGTTGCACCGTTGCTACCGTAGGTGGGGTTTTTCGTGTATATATATATATACATGGTTGTGCAAATTCCCAACCCCCCTGCAATCTCAGTCTGAGAAAGTTTCACAGTCACTACCTGTGGCCAGCTGGTAAGATATCCAATTTTTGATTCAATATACCTTCTGCAGGAAATTGAGCACCTCGACTTCCAATCATAGATAGCAATAATTTGTTGTTGTCATGAACCATTACATTTTGCATTTGGGAACTCTCCTTTTTCGGGACGTTAAACGTGTTTAGATGGGGAAACTAACTTCCCTGTTTCTTTGTCGCTCCGATATGGTAGCCAGTGTGGCTGTGGCGTAGTAGTAACATTTCAGAATGATTTTGATTCCTTATTTTCTGTAACGGTTGCATTTACATGAGTGAGCAGATAATGTTATGTCTTGAAAAGTATTGTGAACTAACCGAGTAAAAGTGACGAAACTGTTAAAGTTTTGAGTGAGTTCTACATGATTCCAGTTAGGCGCGGGTCATCACCAGGTTTTTGTGCGAACATTGTGCGATAGATGGGGGCAGTTTGTTCTGCAGTGACATACATAAGCTGTACAGCCTCATAAACACATTTCTATCCAGTTGTTGTAGGCATATAATTGTATTCTATGGAATGATGATTGGCCGATATAAGCGGCAGCCTATCATAGGCAGAGACATTGTTTACTTTCGTGTTGGGGATGAGTCCATGAAATACAGTTTGACAAAATATATACATGGTCTGGTACTGTAGCATATTCTGGCATCAAAGAATTAGCTTTTAAACTATAATTATTTTAGAAATGCAATAGACTTTGGTGTCAATATAGAGGATATTATTAATATGGTACTGTGGTTATTACTGAATCCCCCTGTTTCTCTCTGCAGACCTGTTCCACCATGTCCTTCATTGCAGCCTTCCTGGAGCAGACCGTCTATCTGGGCATGCCTGATGACATGGTAGGGTTCTGTTCCACTTGCTTGGGGAATAGCCTTGAATCTGCAAATATTTACCAGGCTGTGTTTGTACATTTCTAGCCAGATAGAGAGGAGGGGACGGGGGAGGACAGAGTGAGAGCAAAAGTGATGGATGTTGAGGGTAAAGAAAGAGGGTCAGTCTGAGACCGAGTCATGGGAGGCGAGATGGTTGACCATACTTATCTTGTGATTCATAGAAGGAATTTAGTAGGTGGAGCCCTTTGGTTCAGAACCATTAGAAACCAAAAATGCACAATTCCTTCCCTTTCCCACTCAATCCCTATTCCTTGAATGGAATGTTTCTCCCTTTGCTTCTTAATTATTCTCTACATTTTTGTAAAGGTATCCATTGATTCACTGCATGGCAGCTAAGTGAAATTGTTCTCTGTCTCAGACCTTACTCAATCAGGGCACTGTGATTCCATACCCGCATTTCAGTGCCGATGGGGATGCAGGCATCTTGGATAAGGCCATCAAGGCCAAAGGTGAGGTTGTCACACACACACACATACACACACACACACACACCAATAATGTTTGAATGTGTTTCATAGCACAGAAGCTTAGGTGAATAGAACTCACTCCGTGTGTAACATGACGCAGCATAGGGGGACATTCTGAGAGGGAATGTGAGCATGTGTGTACATGTTTCTATTGTCTTTTGCAGGGGAGTAGTCAAAGATTTCTCACCGTATGCCTGGGGCCACACAGATTTTTTTGTGTTAGTTTAAAAAATGGATAAGGGCTCATGGATTAGGCTAGGCAATGGTGTTTCCTAGAGACGGGTTGGCTGTTTAGCAACAAAACCGACAAGTTTTCAACTATTTGGCAAAACAGATGGGATTGGCTATACTTCGTCTGAAGTTGTTGGTTAGGTATCTAGAATTTTTTTTGCCATATTAGCATAGACAGGACATTAGTCAAAACAAGACATGGTATCAATAAAAATATTAAACGAGATGAAACGACACCCACGATTCCCTACATGACAACTTTTTGTCATTTGTTGCTAGCTATCTGACCGTTCAGAATCATAACGCACACCTTCTGGCCACACCGACGCATGCTCATCATTTTAGTGACGTTGTCAGCCAACCCATCTATTGAACAAGTCCTTCCATCTCGTCTCTGTGATGTAGGTGTAGATGAGAACACCATCATTGATGTGCTGGTGAAGAGGAGCAATGCCCAGAGACAGCAGATCAAAGCTAGCTACCAAAAGGCTAGTGGCAAGGTAAGACGGGACACCTACTAGGTGCGTTTGGTTTAGAATGTGCGGATAGCGGCTCGTGGGTGGAATTCGCACTTCAGGATCAATGGAACGATGCAAAACGTGCAAATTCCAGCCACCTGGTGCACCTGGAAAGTTTAAACACACACTTGTGTATGACTGTGGAAGTGTGTATCAAACCTCTATCTGCAGCCTCTGGACACTGCCCTGAAGTCGGCCCTAAATGGAGAGCTGGAGGATGTGGTTCTGGCACTACTCAAAACGCCAGCCCAATATGATGCCCAACAGCTCAAACTGGCCATGAAGGTACACATTCACTCAGTCACTCACTCAGTCACTCACTTCTACTAAGAATATACAATACTACTTAGAATACAAACAAATGTGTATCTTTCCCTCCGTTCGGGTGGCCTAGAGACGGTAACAGATATAATACAAATAATTATAGAGTAATGATTACCTTCTAAAGAGGACGCTGGGATGACATCATCCTGTATTCTTGTTCTGCTGTTTAGTCAGACCCACCCACTTCCTAACACCCTACCCATAGTGATTCTGCTTTATTATAGTGTTGTGTAATAACGGTGGGACTTTTAAAATGTGTGGGACTTTCTGTCTTCTTTATACAATGGGTGGAGCTGTTTTAATATGTGAGGAGACGGTAAGAAAAGGGGTGATGAGTACCTACTATACTTTTGGTTTCATGATACACAAGTCTGTGAATGTGCAGTGTGTGTGATCCCAGCTAGCACATTTGGTTTCTAGGAAGTTGTGGGAACGTATGTTTTTGGTTTCCCATTGGTTCTGGTAACTAAGCCATACGTTTCCTGACTGGTAAAATGGTTGCAGGGAGGTTCCTATTGTCCCTTTAAAGTTTTCCTGGGAGGTTTTATTAATGTTCTAAGAAAGGAAATTATCGGTTATTTAAAGGTAATTTAATAATGTTCTGTGAAAATGTTTCAATTAAACTTTTTGTTATACTGAACAGAAATATAAATGCAACATGTAAAGTGTTGGTCTCTGTTTCATTGAGCTGAAGCCTCCCCCCCCCAGGTTATTTATTTCAGATTTTTGGAACAAATTTGTTTACTTCCCTGTTAGTGAGCATTTCTCCTTTGCCTAGGTAATCCACCTGACAGGTGTGGCACATCAATAAACTGATTAAACCGCAGTATCATTACACAGGTGCACCTTGTGCTGGGGACAAGAAAAGGCCACTCTAAAATGTGCCTTTTTGTCACACAACACAATGCCACAGGTCTCAAGTTTTGAGGGAGCATGCAGTTGGTATTCTGATTGCAAGAATGCCCACCAGAGCTGTTGCCAGAGAATTTAATGTTAATTTCTCTACCATAAGCCGCCTCCAACGTTGTCTTGAAGAATTTGGCAGATTTTTCAACTGGCCTCGCAACCGCAGACCATGTGTAACCATGCCAGCCCACAACCTCCATCAGGCTTCTTCATCTGCGGGATTGTCTGAGACCAGCCACCCAGACAGCTGATGAAACTCTGGGTTTGCACAACCGAGGAATTCCTGCACAAACATTCAGAAACCGTCTCAGGGAAGCTCATCGGTGTGCTCATCGTCCTCACCATTGTCTTGGCCTGACTGCAGTTCGGTGTCGTAACTGACTTCAGGGGGAAAATGCTCACCTTCGATGGCCCCTGGCACGCTGAAGTGTGCTCTTCACGGATTAATCCAGGTTTAAACTGTACCGGGCAGATGACAGACGTGTGAGTGAGCGTTTTGTTGATGTCAATGTTGTGAACAGAGTGCCCTATGGTGGGGTTATGGTATGGGCAGGTGTAAGCGACGGACAACGAACACAATTGAATTTTTATCAATGGTCATTTGAATGCACAGAGTTAAAATGACGAGATCCTGAAGCCCATTGTTGTGCCATTCATCCTCATCAATGTTTCAACATGATAATGCACAGCCCCATGTCGCAAGGATCTGTACACAATTCCTGGAAGCTGAAAATGTCCCAGTTCATCCATGGCCTGCATACTCACCAGACACCAGACCATTGAGCAAATTTGCGATACTCTGGATTGACTTGTATGATAGCATGTTCCAGTTCCCGCCAATATCCAGCAACTCTGAACCGCCATTGAAGAGGACTGGGACAACATTCCACAGGTCACAATCAACAGCCTGATCAACTCTGTGAAGTAGATGTTGTGCTGCATGAGGCAAATAGTGGACACAACAGATACAGACTGGTTTTCTGATTCACGCCCTTACCTTTTTTTTAAGGTATCTGTGACCAACAACTACATATCTGTATTCCCAGTCTAGAGAAATTCATAGATTAGGCCCTAATGAATTTGTTTAATTTGATTGATTTCCTTATGAACTGTAACTCTGTAAAATTGTTGAAATTGTGTTGTATTTTTGTTCAGTATAATAACACGGCTAACTTAGTTTGCGTTAACTCCAATCACAGGACATATGGAACTTAATTTGCTACGGCATTATTAATCATGCAAACACTTATTTTTTAATTGTGGCATGGAGTCAGTCCGATTCGAACCTATAATCTTCTGTTCTCTATCCATAGAATTAGTTAATTACCATATCTTTTTAACATGTACAAAGCGGTTCATTTTAGTCTATTCAAACAAACACCATTTCAAAGGAAAATAAGTGCTCATTAAGATCAGGTGTGGCCAATTAATCCATTTAAAGTTCCATTGTGTAACTAACTTTTTGGGTGACCCGACCAAATTCACATTGACAGATATATATATATATATATATCTCACATTTCTTTCTCATTGAAAGCAAGTCTCTAAGAAGCACTACATCTGTTCTATGTGCACTTTCTCTATGCTTACCGTTATATTTCAAACGGCTGAAAATATGAATGGTTATGGAAAATATATTTGTGACCCACCACCTCAATTCAGTCTTGTGTCAACATTTTAAATTGTGTTTTTTACATTGGATAAAAGTACAGACTCAGAGCTACAGTGGTATATCATACACTGCAATTAAGGAACAATTGGAAAGTATTTCCGCTTTGAGAAAATTGTCCTTGATTGTTTTGGTACACCTACTAGAGCTCTTCTTTGTCTATACCCATTCAGCATCACACCCTCTTAAGCCCCACCCATCTCTTTAAGGATTCACATGACGCCATGTGCTAAACAGAGTGAGTAAGAAAGTAAACATCCAAAGAGTTCAAGACTAAAAGTGCTGAAAGTAGTATCAACAATAGTAGTAAAAATACACTTTAGTCCTTGGCCTATATCCTAATCTGACTTTGCAGGTCCTGTTCTTCATATTGCCGTTTCTGGTAAATACACAGTATATTAAATCAAAATGTATTTGTCACGTGTACAGGATAAAGGTGGAAACGGAATGGTGAAATGGTTATACAAATATTGTCTAAATTGATGGTTCATGTGAAAGAAATGCTATAACCACCAACCCAGCCACATCAAACTAAGTGGATGGGTCACACATGTTCATGAAATACAATAGATCACCATAATCACCCCCAGACACAGCTGGCTAACTTGATGGGTTATGTCATCGTCTGGCGAAGTGGAGTCTTCTGTTTAGACCGGTAGGTAGCTGAACAGTAAACCATAATCCCAACCCATAACTGCAGTACAAATGGATTGTTGTAGCAAGCCACCATGCATGAAATGCGGTAGTTTGAATATTCGGGTAGCTAAAGCGAACCAACTAGGTTCAATGTTAGCTAGCTAACATTAGACTATAACTAGCAATGGAAATGGATTGCAGATCATCCACCTAACGTTAGTTTGCTGGCTGGCAAGCTAGCTATCTTTAGCAAGCTAGCTAGCTAGCTATCTTTCGCAAGCTAACTAACAGTACGCTTTAACTTAAAATGAAAACAACTAATTTCTGACTAAATTAGAAACGTATAATACCTGAAAAAGAAGCTAGACTCTTACCCGTATACATGGATGAACACTTGTTTGTCCTGTTCTCAAGTCACTCCGGTTCACACGGACTGTGTGCAAAAAGTAGTTAGTCACAACTTTTTCCCACTGATCTTTGTCGATAGCGTCTGCTAAATTCAGGGCAGCAAATTTGTTGAGAGCAGTAGCAACACTTTTGCAGTTCTCCATTTGGCCTAAATTAGCTCTATAACGTTCTTTGAACATTTCTAATGTTTTCTTGTCGTTTTAGTAAATGTTAAGGTAATGAATAATAATTCATATAATATGTGTGTGTGTGTGTGTGTGTGTGTGTGTGTGTGTGTGTGTGTGTGTGTGTGTGTGTGTGTGTGTGTGTGTGTGTGTGTGTGTGTGTGTGTGTGTGTGTGTGTGTGTGTGTGTGTGTGTGTGTGTGTGTGTGTGTATCACTTTTTTTTTTTTTTTTTGTCAAGTTCCTTAAATGTGCTGAGAATGAAGCCAAGCAACTATCCTGCACCATTCCCGGAAGGTTATATGCAAAATAACCATAGGACAACCATGCTCTCACCAAGCTCTAGGAAACATTTTGTTTTTAGAACATTATATGCTAGCAGTGTGGTGTCTGGTGGTATAGTGATAGACTTGTAAGTGCAATACCCCCCTGTTTTGTTCCGTTTGAGGCATAATTAACATGGCCCTGCTCTTTGTGTTTGTGTCATCCAATCCTGGGCTCGTTTGTCTCAGCTTTATGACTGATGTGACCCTTTTGTCCTTGTTGACCCTTTGACCCTCTCACCTATTTCTCTCAGGGATTGGGCACAGATGAGGATACTCTGGTTGAGATTCTGGCCTCCAGGACCAATAAAGAGATCAAAGAGATAAAGAAGGTCTATAAGGAAGGTGTGTAATATGTTTATGTCTGCAATATGTAAATGTCCTGGATGTGATAGTTACAAGTCAATAATCATGGCTTTTTTCTTGATAGAATACAAAAAGGAGCTGGAGAATGACATCAAGTCTGACACAGGTGGAGACTTCAGGAATGCTCTGCTCTCGCTCTGCAAGGTGTGTGTGTGTGTGGTGTGTGTGGTGTGTGTTATTGTTTCACTTCGGATGAATAGTTTGGAACAATAAACCCACCCTCCTCCCCACCTTCACATACTGTAGGCTACTAGGAATGAGGACACCATGGTGAACCAGGAACTTGCTGACAGTGATGCCAGGGTATGGAGAAAAGAGAGAGGGACTGTGTTTGTCTGTATATGAGAGAATTTAAGAAGTCAATGTGTAATCCGATTCCTGTATGTGATGCCTGTGCCTACTCTATCGGTCCATAGGCCCTGTATGAGGCTGGAGAGAAGAGGAAGGGAACAGACTGCTCTGTCTTCATAGACATTCTGACCACCAGAAGTGCTTCTCAACTCCGCCAAGGTGAATATGTGACGGCACAGCTCTGTGAGCTTAAGTCTAATCGAAACATGGAAAGTTATGCTGCTTTGAAATTTGATCAACTTTTAAAACCACTAGGGGTGTCCCCAACAACAAGAAAATCTTTGTCGACCGAAAGATGTCGTTATTTACTTTTCCATATATACAGTGCATTCAGAAAGTATTCAGACCCCTTGACTTTTTCTGGAATTTTGTTACGTTACTGCCTTACTCAAATTAGTTCAAACATTTTAGCTCATCAATCTACACACAATACCCCATAATGACAAAGTGAAAACCGGTTTTAAGACAATTTTGCAAATGTATTAAAAATTACAAAACAGAAGTACCTTATTTACATAAGTACTTGAAATTGAGCTCCGGTGCATCTTGTTCCCATTGATCATCCTTGAGCTGTTTCTACAACTTGATTGGAGTCCACCAGTGGTAAATTAATTGGACATAATTTGGAAAGGCACACAACCAGTCTATTTAAGGTCCCACATTTGACAGTGAATTTCAGAGCAAAAACCAAGCCATGGAAGGAATTGTCTGTAGAGCTCTGAGACAGGCTTGTGTCGAGGCACAGATCTGGGGACGGGTACCAAAGCATTTCTGTAGGGTTGAAGGTTCCCAAGAGTGGCCTTCATTCTTAAGTGGAAAAAGTTTGGAACCAACAAGACTTTTCCTAGAGCTGGCCAAACTGAGCAATCGGGGGAGAAGGGCCTTGGTCAGGGAGTTGACCAAGAACACGGTGGTCACTCTGACAGAGCTCCAGAGTTCCTCTGTGGAGATGGGAGAACCATCTCTGCAGCACTCCACCAATCAAGCCTTTATGATAGTGGCCAGACGAAAGCTACTCCTCAGTAAAAGGCACATGTCAGTGAGCTTGTAGTTTGCCAAATGGCACCTGAAGACTTTCAGATCATGAGAAACTTTGAACTCTTTGGCCTGAATGCCAAGCGTCACGTCTGGAGTAAACCTGGCACCGTCCCTACGGTGAAGCATAGTGTTGGCAGCTTCATGCTGTGGGGATGTTTTTCAGCAGCAGGGACTAGAAGACTAGTCAGGATCGAGGGAAACATGAAAGGAGCAAGGTATAGAGAGATCGTTGACGAAAACTTGCTCTCGAGCACACAGGACCTCAGACTGGGGCGAAGGTTCACCTTCCAGCAGGCCAACAACCTTAAGCACACCACCAAGACAATGCAGGAGTGGCTTCACGACAAGTCTCTGAATGTCCTTGAGTGGCCCAGCCAGAGCCCGGAATTGAATCCGATCAAACATCTCTGGAGAGACCTGAAAGTAACTGTGCAGCGCCACATCCAACCTGACAACTTGAGAGGATCTGCAGAGAAGAATGGGAGAAACCCCCAGAATACAGATGTGCCAAGCTTGTAGCGTCATACCCAAGAAGATGACAAAGTACAGAGTGAAGGGTCTGAATACTTATGTAAATGTGATAATTCTGAAGTTGGATTTTTAGGCTGTAATGTAACAATGAAAAAGTCAAGGGGTAGGAATACTTTCCGAATGCACTGAACCTCTATCTTTATATCTAATGAAAGTGTATGTGTTGATATATATAATATACACTTTCATTACAATATAAAGATAAGAGATTTGCATTACAACCTGTAATTTTAAATGGATTTTTATTTGGATTTCATGTAATGGACACACAAAATAGTCATTGGTGAAGTGAAATGAAAAAAATTACTTGTTTCAACAAAAAAAATATAAACGTAAAAGTGGTGCATGTATATGTATTCACCCCCTTTGCTATGAAGCCACTAAATAAGATCTGGTGCAAACAATTACCTTCAGAAGTCACTTAATAAATTAGATTGCACACAGGTGGACTTTAAGTGTCACATGATCTCAGTATATAAACACCTGTTCTGAAAGGCCCCAGAGTCTGCAACACCACGAAGCAAGGGGCACCATGAAGACCAAGGAGCTCTCCAAACAGATCTGGGACAAAGTTGTGGAGAAGTACAGATCAGGGTTGGGTTCTAAAAAAAATATCTGAAATTTTGAACATTCCACGGAGCACCATTTTTTTAAATTATTTTTATTTTATTATTATTATTATTATTATTATTATTTATTTTTTTAATGGAAAGAATTAGGCACCACAACAAACCTGCCAAGGGAGGAACATCCACCAAAACTAACGGACCAGGCAAGGAGGGCATTAGTCAGAGAGGCAACAAAGAGCTTCAAAGCTCTACAGCGGAGATTGGAGTATCTGTCCATAGGACCACTTTAAGCCGTACACTCCACAGAGCTGGGCTTAACGGAAGAATGGCCAGGAAAAAAGCCATTGCTTAAAGAAAGAAATAAGCAAACACGTTTGGTGTTCGCCCAAAAGGCATGTGGGGGACACCCAAACATATGGAAGAAGGTACTCTGGTCAGATGAGACTAAAATTGAGCTTTTTGGCCATTGTGGAAAATGCTATGTCTGGCACAAACTCAACACCTCATCACCCCGAGGAACAACATCCCCACAGTGAAGCATAGTGGTGGCAGCATCATGCTGTGGGAATGTTTTTTGTCGGCAGGGACTGGGAAACTGGTCAGAATTGAAGGAATGATGGATGGCGCTAAATACATGTAAATTCTTGAGGCAAACCTCTTTCCTTCTTCCAGAGATTTGAGACTGGGATGGAGGTTCACCTTCCAGCAGGACAATTGCCCTACGTGTACTGCTAAAGCAACACTCAATTGGTTTAAGGGGAAACATTTAAATGTCTTGGAATGGCCTAGTCAAAGCCCAGACCTCAATCCAATTGAGAATCTGTGGAATGACTTAAAGATTGCTGTACACCAGCAGGAACCCATCCAACTTGAAGGAGATGGAGCAGTTTTGCCTTGAAGAATGGGCAAAAATCCCAGTGGCTAGATGTGCCAAGCTTATAGAGAAATATCCCAAGAGACTTGCAGTTGTAATCACTGCAAAAGGTGGCTCTACAAAGTATTGACTTTGGGGGGTGACTAGTTATGCACGCTCAAGTTTTCATTAATTTAGTCTTGTTTCGCAATATGTTGTGTAAATCAAATGATATAAACCAACCCCCCCCCCCCTCACAAAAAAAACTATTTTAATTCCAGGTTGTATGGCAACAAAAAATAACAATTCCAAGGGGGTGAATACTTTCTGTATGTATACAGTTGAAGTTGGTAGTATAGATACACCTTAGCCAAATATATTTGAACAAGTTTTTCACAATTCCTGACATTTTAATCCTAGTACAAATTCCCTGTCTTATGTCAGTTAGGATCACCACTTTATTTTAAGATTGTGAAATCTCAGAATAATAGTTGAGCAATTTATTTCAGCTTTTATTTTTTTCATCACATTCCCAGTTAGTCAGAAGTTTACAGACACTCAATTAGTATTTGGTAGCATTGCCTTTAAATTGTTTAACTTGGGTCAAATGTTTTGGGTAGCCTTCCACAAGCCTCCTATAATAAGTTGGGTGAATTTTGGCCCGTTCCTCCTGACAGCTGGTGTAACTGAGTCAGGTTTGTAGGCCTCCTTGCTCACACACACCTTTTCAGTTCTGCCCACACATTTTATATGGGATTGAGGTCAGGGCTTTGTGACGGCCACTCCAATACCTTGACTTTGTTGTCCTTAAGCCATTTTTCCACAACTTTGTAAGTATGCTTGGGGTCATTGTCCATTTGGAAGACCTATTTGCGACCAAGCTTTAACTTCCTTACTGATGTCTTGAGATGTTGCTTCAATATGTTCATATAAATTTCCTTCCTCATGATGCCATCTATTTTGTGAAGTGCACCAGTCCCTCCTGCAGCAAAGCACCCCCACATGATGCTGCCACCCCCGTGCTTCACGGTTGGGATAGTGTTCTTTGGCTTGCAAGCCTTCCCCGTTTTCCTCCAAACATAACAATGGCCATTATGGCCAAACAGTTCTATTTTTGTTTCATCCGACCAGAGGACATTTCTCCAAAAAGTATGATTTTTGTCCCCATGTACAGTTGCAAACTGTAGTCTGGCTTCTTTATGGTGGTTTTGGAGCAGTGGCTACTTCCTTGCTGAGCGTCCTTTCAGGTTATGTCGATATAGGACTTGTTTTACTGTGGATATAGATACTTTTATACCTGTTTCCTCCAGCATCTTCACAAGGTCCTTTGCTGTTGTTTTGGGACTAATTTGCACTTTTCGTACCAAAATACATTAATCTCTAGGAGACAACGCATCTCCTTCCTGAGTGGTATGACTGCTGCGTGGTCCCATGTTTATACTTGCATACTATTGTTTGTACAGATGAATGAGGTACCTTCAGGTATTTGGAAATTGATCCCAAGGATGAACCAGACTTGTTGAGGTCTATCATTTTCTGAGGTCTTGGCTGAGTTTCTTTTTATTTCCCCATGATGTCAAGCAAAGAGGCACTGCGTTTGAATGTAGGCCTTGAAATACATCCACAGGTACACCTCCAATTGACTCCAATGATGTCAATTAGCCTATCAGAAGCTTCTAAAGCCATGATATCATTTTCTGGAATTTTCCAAGCAGTTTAAAGGCACAGTCAACTTAGTGTATGTACACTTCTGACCCACTGGAATTGTGATACAGTGAAATCATCTTTATATAAACAATTATTGGAAGAATTACTTGTCAAGCACAAAGTAGATGTCGTAACCAACTTGCCAAAACTATAGTTAGTTAATAATACATTTGTTGAGTGGTTAAACAAGTTTTAATGAATCCAACATAAGTGTATGTGAACTTCCGACTTCAGCTGTATATATATTTCACACACACACACACACCTTGTAAAAATCCAAATAACTTCACAGATCTTTATATTGTAAAGGGTTTAAACACTGTTTCCCATGCTTGTTCAATGAACCATAAACAATTAATAACCATGCAGCTGTGTAATGGTCGTTAAGACACTAACAGTTTACAGATGATAGGCAATTAAGGTCACAGTTATGAAAACTTAGGACCTTGATGAGGCCACTATACATATATTTTTTTAAGGAATAGCTACATAGTAGTACAGAGGCCCATTATCAGCAACCATCACTCCTGTGTTCCAATTGAACTTTGCATTTTAATTTATAATTTAAAAAGGCTAATTGATCATTCGAAAACCCTTTTGCAATTAAGTTCGCACAGCTGGAAACTGTTGTGCTGATATAAAGAAGCAATAAAACTGTCCTTATTTAGGACAGTTGAATATCTGGAGCATCAGCATATGTGGGTTTGATTACAGGCTCAAAATGGCCAGAAACAAAGACCTTCTGAAACTCGTCAGTCTATTCTTGTTCTGTGAAATGAAGGCTATTCCATAAGAGAAATTGCCAAGAAACTGAAGATCTCGTACAATGCAATGTACTACTCCCTTCACAGAACAGAGAAAACTGGCTCTAACCAGAATAGGAAGAGTGGGAGGCCCCGGTGCACAATTGAGCAAGAGGCCAAGTACATTAGTGTTTCTCAAACTAGACACTGACGCCTCACAAGTCCTCAACTGGCAGCTTCATTAAATAGTACCCGCAAAACACCGGTCTCAACGTCAATCGCGAAGAGGTGACTCGGGATGCTGTTCTTCTAGGCAGAGTTCCAAAGAAAGAGCCATATCTCAGACTGGCCAATAAAAAGAAAAGATTGGCAAAAGAACACAGACACTGGACAGCGGAACTATGCCTAGATGGCCAGCATCCCGGAGTGCCTTCTTCACTGTTGCTGTTGAGAATGGTGTTTTGCGGGTACTGTTTCATGAAGCTGCCAGTTGAGGACTTGAGGCGTAAGTTTCTCAAACTAGACACTAATGTAAAAAACAATCAACTGCTTTTGTGACGCCCCAGTGTAGCACTGTTCGGCTGCTGGAATTCTGTGTTCAGTTTTTTTTTTAAAACCTTTTCATAATTAATGCGACAACCACAGAGCGGGCTCAATTGTCCATCTTTCGCTTAAACAAGTTAACCACAAAGATCCATTTTAGATAGGCCTACTGGAATTCGTAGCTCCAGTGTAGCTCAGTGCTTTGTCCTTGGCTAAACTAGGCTTGTAATTAAACATGTTTCAGACGTAGTCATATTTTACAGAAAATATACACATTTGTTATTAAGGCACATGAATGTTTACGAAGGCATTTCTGAAGAAATAATAACAATCTAACATCCCTACTGTGAAGAAGGAACCCAACTTCTTGAATCCCGTCTCCACACACACACAGAGAGAAGTTGTCTCAGATTTGGGATGTGCAAAAAATACATTTTCAAGTCACTCATGCATCTAATATTCACTTGTACATGTGCGAAAAAGGACAAATCTAAGCACCCACCAAATTATTATTTAAGTACACAAACACTTTATTTTCTCACCACCTGTTAATTACATTGTTACATTAGTGTTCTTTGTTTTTGTCATCAGTTAGACACTGAAGTCGGGCAAAATGTTTGTCAACGCACCACAAATGCTACTCGAATATAGATGTGCGTGTGGTTTTCCATTTTTCATGCACTGTATGTGCAACCACACATGACTTGATACTGTGTGAGTGTTTCAAGTACATCATTCTTTTCCTTCTCTCTCTCTCAGTGTTTGAGAAGTACTCCAAGTACAGTAAGGTGGATGTGACAAAGGCTATCGACCTGGAACTGAAGGGAGACATTGAGAACTGTCTGACTGCCGTAGGTGAGATGTCACTGCCAGGACCAAGCCTATAATGTTCCAATGTATTTTATATAATCTGTGCATCACCCTCGATCCATGTCTTCTGCTGTATCACACGCTTCACTGGGCATCAGTCCTATAACATTACACTATGTCCTTCATTTTCCTCATGCAGAAAAGGCCACGCTGTGAGCAAATTAACATTTTATCTCTCAAGACTAAAATAATAACTTAGAAATAGATGGGATGGCACATTATCCAAGGCAAATTCACTATACCACAACTCCTGCAATGCACTGGTCACCTCATGGCCATTCCGATACCCTTTGCGACAGCTTTGGGGAATGCTGCCTCTTGTCTATGCTGCTCTATGATGTCATCTGACTGGTTTTGATATCTTGTCTTTCAGTGAAATGTGCTGGAAGCAAGCCTGCTTTCTTTGCTGAGAGACTCAACTTGGCCATGAAGGTCTGTTTACTGTTAAACATACTTACAGTGCGTTTTATGTACTAGACAAACAAACATTATTTTTAAAGCAAACATTTTTTATTGGACACATCAAGCTGTATTACCCTACCTGTTTCTGTCAATTTTTTACCTAATGAATATGTCTCAGTTTTAAGAGTTGACAATTTACAGAAGAAGTAGAGAAAACGTTTATGCACATATACTATATAAGACAGCACAAATATATCTCAGTGCAAGGTCCTTGAACCATCTGGTTATACATCTTCAGTTTGTGTGCCTGTGCCATACCCCAGGGTAAAGGAACCAGGACCAAGATTCTGACCCGTGTCATGGTGAGCCGTTCTGAAGTGGACATGGCCCGGATCAAACAGGAGTACAAGAAGACATTTGGGAAAACCCTCTACCAGGACATTCTGGTGAGCAAACATCTCCACTGCCAAAGTGGCAATAAAAGACAAGGAACTGTTTTCACAAACCCAGAGTAAGCATAGTACTAGACCTTAAAGCTTTTTCAACAGATCCTCCATTGAGAATGAGATTAAACCCAGGACTAGGCTTAATCAGAGTTTTAATGACATCACATTGTATGACGTATTCTGATTTCTGGGTCCAATCTGAGATAGGATAGAAGACTGACCATGTGTGAAATGGAGAAATATGCAATCTGAAAATAATTGTCAAAATATGTTATATTTAAGCAATATGGCCTGAGGGTGTGTGGTATATGGCCAATATACAATGGCTAAGGGCAGTTCTTACGCGCAACGCGGATTGCCTGGACACAGCTCTTAGCCGTGGTATATTGGCCATATATCACAAACCCCGAAGCTGCCATATTGCTATAAACTCTTTACCAATGTAATTAGGACAGTAAAAATAACTATTTTGTCATACCTGTGGTATATCACAGCCGTCAGCCAATCAGCATGCAGGGATTGAACCACCCAGTTTATAATATGGTGTCTAAACATTATTTATATTTTGTAGAGTAACTCTGTGCTCTCTCTTACCCCCTTAGGATGACACCAATGGAGACTATGAGAAGATCTTACTGGCCCTGTGTGGAAGTGACAACTAACTTTCTTTCTTATCTCACCAGGAGACAATGTCTACCGTAGTGCATGAGTGCCAATGGAGAATAATGTACATGAAACATTCCCCTCCAATGCCTCAAATGCTCTTGCCAAATATGTTTCATGACAACTATTTGAAATGGCAGTCCTGATGTATTTTCACTACATGCTAACAGCTATAAGCACAGTTCGCATGTTAAGCAGCATTGTATAATTTAGCCTAGCGTCAGCAGACTTGGTGATCCATAGTGCAATATCACACACCAAGAATATAGTGGCATTGTACCCTGGTTGGATAACTGGTCCTTTGTGAAAATAAAGCATTTTATCTGGATCCATATTGTCTGTTGAATTTGTTTGTGTATATATTTTTCATTCTATGCAACATTGCATGTTAATAATTAGGCTACAAAATAATACAAAAATAATGCTATCTATGAAAAGTTATAATTTGATAATAACCCATCGAGAATGAACCATGTCATGAGTTACATTTACAACATTGTAAAACACAGACATGGTGTGTAACACAAATTAAGATCCAGCTCACTAGAATTTCGATAGACATATGTGTATTAGGCCTACAGTAAGTAGCATGACCGGCTTTGGAAGGATGGTCCCGTGAGACTAGTTAAATATAAAGCCATTCTTGAGGAAGACCGAAAAGTAGAAGACACCTTAGACATAAGCCTAATTAACTATCGAACCAGGTCTCCTTTGAGAAATAGATTTTTATCTCAATGAGGAAAAACCTGTATTCAAAAAAAGAGGCAAAAGGTTACGAAAATATGTGTTCAGACCCGGGAGTCTAATCAGTAACACAATGTTAATCATGAGAGAAAAACGACATTTCAACAGTAGGTCTACATTCTCACGGTCATGGAGGAATGCAGTGTCATGAACCGCAGATATTAGCTACTGATAACCGTCTTGATTAAACGGCGAAAAACTGTTAATTTGATCTTCCCGCCTGAGCAACATACATGGTCACAAAAGAAAAGGATATGGCGTGCACACACAGTGCATTTTTGGATGGCGTTTCAAATAACAATGTGTTCAAAGAAGGAAAGGAATGTAACAGTTCAGTGCAAACTGTTTGCACATGGTGAAAGCTGCTGTCGACATCCATTGACTCTACCGCAAACCTGAAGGATGACGATTGGCAGGTGTGGCGCGTTAGCTTTCTTAGCTAACTACTCTTTAGAGACAGACAGGTTGTCTTCCCAATCTTACAGCATATATCGGGGATTTCAGAGAGCATTAGCTGACTAGTTAGTCAGATTACTAGCTAACTAGTCTGTTAGCTAATTTGCTTGCCAACTCTCCTACACTATGTGGTATGCTGCTCACTTAACGTTAGCAAGATCATAGCAAGTATGCTATTGTGCTAATTTAACAATTTTGCAAATTAAATCTATTTGAACTAAGAAATCAGTTGTAGATAGTTGGGTAAGATTCACTGGGCTACATAGCCTAGCTAGCTAAATCAAAAGTTTGAAAAACATTTTGAAAGCTAGTTGCACCCCGTAACCCAGCATAGGGTGTTTACTGTCAGGGTTAGTTAGCTAGCTAACTAGCTATGGTTTCACCCAAATCAATTTAGACACGCTGCAGTTTGCCTGCTGTTCAATTGTTTTTTCAACCCAAGTAAATGGTGGTATTTAAAAAAAAATAATAATGTAACCTTTATTTAACTAGGCAAGTCAGTTAAGAACAAATTATTATTTACAATGAAGGCCTACCACAAGGCAAACTGCCTCCTGCGGGGAAGGGGGCTGGAATTTAAAAATATATAGGAGAAAACACAGATCACGACAAGAGAGACCTAAGACAACAACATAGCATGGCAGCAACACATGACACACAGCATGGTAGCAACACAACATGACAACAACATGGCAGCAGCACAACATGGTACAAACATGATTGGGCACAGACAACAGCACAAGGGGCAAGAAGGTAGAGACAACAATACATCACACAAAGCAGCCACAACTGTCAGTAAGAGTGTCCGTAACTAAAAGTATAATACTCCATAGTTTTTTTTATTTGAGTATTTCTAGATAAACAATATGAACCACCATAGACATCCTTGCATCCACAACTTTGTCCATGTGTGAGTGGTTACATGTTCCAACCCCAGCCCTGTGTTTTTTAGACCGGGGTAGGCTATAGAAAGTGAAACATGTGTTTCAAGAGGGTGGACAAACGTTGGATAAAAGTACAATCCTTAATTAACACAATAACAAGGTGCTCACTCCACTGTTATTTTACTTCTACTGTAGTGGCAAAGTTATAACTAAATCACTTTTCAGAGGATGCATAACACTCAATGGAAGACCCTGAGCAGAAAATTTCAGCCAGATGACATGGAGGAGTGCAGAGATGCACAGCCATCTACAATGGCCAAAAAGGGACCCATTGTACATCATTGAAACAGGCAAAACTACAACCAAGAGGACCACACACCTCACAAAGCCAGGTTAATCACCTGGTATTTGACTTAATCATAGACGATATGCAACCCTTTTCACTAGTAGAGGTGCCTTCATTCTGCAAGCTAGTAGAAGGAATCAGTGGTGGGAGAAAAGTAATGTGCAGAAAAAGTTTGATGGAATGAATTGAATAGGAATTTGACTCCATGAAAGAAGCCCTCTCTACCAAACTCCAGACCGTAAAATCCGTCTGCACCACAGCAGATATCTGGTCTGCCCATAACAGAAGCTTCATCATTATGACATGACACTGGATCGAGGAGGAGACCTTGGAGAGGAAGTCCGATTCTTTGGCTTGTACAGTCCTACAGCCACTCGCATCCTCTATTGATCTTCTTCAGGGAGATAAGTGTTTTCCTGGCTTTCTTATCCCAACAATACTAAGCTTGAAGTCTAAGCTCTCAGAGAAAATACCGCTCAACCCTTGAAAGAGAGAGATGTGGAGCACATTAGTTCAAGAAGCAGCTTCTATGGAGAACACACTCTGAAGAGGTTGATGAGGGAGCACAGAATAAGTCTGATGACTCAGAAGACATTGTTTTGGTGTTCAGAGTTGCAACGACAAGGGCCAGTGGCATTGCAGAGGATGAGGTGAGGAAGTTCCTCAAAGACAAATCTTTGGACTCCTTGAAATTGTTCCCAACAGTCCGGAACTTGTTTCTGAAGTACAACACGACACTGCCCTCCTGTGCCCCAGTTGAGCGCCTTTTCAGCTATGGTGGAAACCTGTTTATCAATCTGTGAAACAGGATGTCTGATGCTCATCTAGAGCATCTCCTCTTGCTACAATACAAAAGCAATTTCTGCCTTCAATCATCTGAGTAGGCTAGCTTCAGAATAGGCCTACTGAAATGCCATGTCTGATATTTGGGTTTATTGCACAAAACAGCCCTTTTTTTGCTTACATTTTTTTTTTAACTACTTGGTGGACTAAATGTGTGATTACACTGTTTTCTTCATATTTCTATTTCAAATTGTTGTTATTTCTCTGACGCTCTTATCCAGAACGACTTACAGTAGTGGGTGCATACATTTTTATTTTTGTACTGGTGTCTCTTGGGATAAGTGTTTAGCATCATCCATGCTGCTGTGTTACTTAAGCCCTTACTTATTTATTTATTTAACCTTTATTTAACTAGGCAAGTCAGTTAAGAACAAATATGACTAGTTTTAACATGTATCCTTTGTCCTACACATTGTGTTTGTGCCCACATTTTTAGACAGGTGTACATGATTTTATTTTATTTTTTACCTTTATTTAACTAGGCAAGTCAATTAAGAACAAATTCTTATTAATGAATCTATATAAATGGACAAGATCAGGATGAAGGATGAAGGCTAGAGGCAGGTATAGAGGGCTTAAATACATTTGTGTCACAATGTTTTGTGATGTCTTTTAATGTGGCTCAAACATCCTGCAATAAATGTTGTTTAATTGGTCATCTTTTTTTTCTTGTTTTATGGGTGAAATAATCAAAAAGTAACAAAGTAATCAGATTATGTTACTGAGTTTATGTAATCCAAAAGTTACGTTACTGAATACAATTTTAGACATGTAACAAGTAACTAACAGATTACTTTTTAAAAGTAACCTACCCAACCCTGACTTTAAAAAAAAAGTTATATTTTGTCTGTGAAATATAGCAACTTTAGTCTAATTGTCAACCCAAAATTCTTTACATTCACTGGATTAGGTTACACATGAAAATATCTATAATCATGCATGTTAGATGAAACAACTTATTTCTTAAATACCTCAGTAGTCTACTTCATAATAAAGCGCTATGAATTACTTTGACGCCCCACTTGGGTTGTGCCGTGGCGGAGATCTTTGTGGGCTATACTCGGCCTTGTCTCAGGATGGTAAATTGGTGGTTGAAGATATCCCTCTAGTGGTGTGGGGGCTGTGCTTTGGCAAAGTGGGTGGGGTTATATCCTGCCTGTTTTGCCCTGTCTGGGGGTATTGTCGGATGTGGCCACAGTGTCTCCAGACCTCTTCTGTCTCAGCCTCCAGTATTTATGCTGCAGTAGTTTATGTTTCGGGGGGCTCGGGTCAGTCTGTTATATCTGGAGTATTTCTCCTGTCTTACCCGGTGTCCTGTGTGAATTTAAGTATTCTTTCTTTCAACTGTTCTGCCTGCGGCTATGGAACCCTGACGTATTCACCGGACGTGCTACCTGTCCCAGACCTGCTGTTTTCAACTCTCTAGAGACAGCAGGAGCAGTAGAGATACTCTGAATGATCGGCTATGAAAAGCCAAATGTCATTTACTCCTGAGGTGCTGACCTGTTGCACCCTCGACAACCACTGTGATTATTATTATTTGACCCTGCTGGTCATCTTTGAACATCTTGGCCATGTTCTGTTATAATCTCCACCTGGCACAGCCAGAAGAGGACTAGCCTGGTTCCTCTCTAGGTTTCTTCCTAGGTTCTGGCCTTTCTAGGGAGTTTTTCCATAGGCACCGTGCTTCTAATCCTGCATTGCTTGCTGTTTGGGGTTTTAGGCTGGGTTTCTGTACAGCACTTTGAGATATCAGCTGATGTAAGAAGGGCTAAATACATTTGATTTGATTGTGAAATGTCTGTGTAGATTTTGTATACAAACATGATGTTGTGGGTCATTTTGACCCGGAGGCTTTCATCTGTCTAGATATTTGCACAAGCCCAAAATAAACAAGTGTCTTTGATGTTTGTTTTTTATTTACTGGTTCTGGTTGCACTTTTATCATTACCTTTGGGAGAAAGGAAGCTTTCCCAAACTTCTCCTTCTCAGTGTGAGAACAGCAGATCTCTGGCAGACATTCAAAAATGAGCTCCAGAAAATGCTTGTTTGTGAGAAAGGAAATATTTTTTACAAAAAATTAAATATTTAGTTTTTGAAATCAAATGTTCTTGTAACTTCTTATTTCTGAAAGGTTTGACAAGACAAAATAAAGTATTGGCTGTTTTTACGTGATTCTTTGACTCTTCTTGAGTGTGTTTAAACTTTGTGGATCAATCTGACCCATACCACAATGGACATTATTTTTTCCCAGCAAACCACAAGGGTTTTTCAGTTTAATCAAGACTCACACATCTTTCTCTGTTTAGTCCTAATCAAAACTGTTATTAGTAGCCTACTATATCTGTGGTTCATGACACGGAATTCCTCCATGACCGTGAGAATGTAGGCCTACTGTTTTGAAATTCACAAGTTTGAATGTAATTTACTTACATGGTTAGCAATGTGTTATTGATTAGACCACCCAGGTCCGAACAAACACAAATGTTCGTACATTTTTGCCTCTGAGATGGTTCCATAGTTTTATGTTGGAATTTGAATTAGGCTTATGTTAGTAAGATTAAGAAGTCAGTTGTTTGTTCAAAACGTGTATTCTACTCTGTCTTCAAGAATGGCCTACATGTAATTGTAGTCTCACGTGACCATCCTTCCAAATTACGTCTTGCTACTGTAGACCCTGTCTTGTTTTGCACACTTTGTACAAAATAATAAAATGCAGGACGACAAGATATTTCTTAACGTAGCTCTTTATTAGCTAGCTATAACTGGCATGTTCACGTCTCGCAAACCAGGATCAAACTGACCATGATCTAACCATTTGGGTGGTCTTAACCAATCATAGCACAGTATGATATGGCGGTAAAATGCATCCCATTACAATTCAGTATGTTTACACATATGAATATTACAGACCTAATACAAATAACTACATCTACATTCTAGAGTGAGATTAATCTAATTTGTATTACACAATGTCTGTGTTTTACAGTGTTGTAAATGTAACTTATGACATGGTCTGAGGTTGTACATTCTCGGTGGGTGATTATCAAATTATAACTTTCATAGACAGGCTACAGGCTAAATTGCAAAAAATTATACTAATAATAAACATAAGTTTTTTAGAATGAAAAATATATACACAGTCAAATTCAGACAATTTGGATCCACATAAAAAGCTTTATTTTCACAAAGGACCAGTTATTCAACAAGGGTACAATGCCACTGTATATTCTTGGCACACAAATGGTTAAGTGTGTGATATATTGCACTATGGAATAGATCACCATGTCTGCTGACGCTAGGCTAAATTATGCAACGCTGCTTAACATGCTAACTGTGCTTATTGCTGTTGGCATTTAGCGAAAATACATCAGGACTGCCATTTCAGATAGTTGTCATGAACCATTATATTTTGCATTTTGGGAAGTGCACATTGAGGCATTGGAGGGGAATGTTTCATCATGTACAGTTTTCTAAAATGGTGTGAATGCCATTCTTGCTAGGTGAGAGAGGAGAGAAAGTTAGCTGTCACTTCCACACAAGGCCAGTAGGATCTTCTCATAGTCGCCATTGGTGTCATTCTAAGGGTGTAAGAGACAAGAGGTTGTATCACAACTGGCCGGGATTGAGAGTCCCATAGGGCGGCGCACAATTGGCCCAGCATCGTCTGGGTTTGCCCGGTGTAACATTTAACATTTAACATTTAAGTCATTTAGCAGACGCTCTTATCCAGAGCGACTTACAAATGTATGCTGTCATTGTAAATAAGAATTTGTTCTTAACTGACTTGCCTAGTTAAATAAAGGTTGAATAAAATATGTACAAATAAAATAGGAGTTACTCTACAAAATATAAACATTTTATTTTGACAATTATTTTTCAGATGCCATATTTTCCCATTTCACACATGGTCAGTCTTCTGTCCTATCTCAGATTGGACCCAGAAATCTGAATACTTCGTACAATCTGATGCATGTCCTTAAAACTCTGGACCCCGATTAAGCCTAGTCCTGGATTTAAACTCATTCTCAATGGAGGATCTGTTGAAATAGCTTTTTAGTTCAGTACTATGCTTAATCTGGGTCGGGGAAACAGTTCCTTTTTTATTTTTTATTTTTATTTCTACTTTGAGATGTTTGCTCACCAGAATGTCCTGGTAGAGGGTTTTCCCAAACATCTTCTTGTACTCCTGTTTGATCCGGGCCATGTCCACTTCAGAACGGCTCACCATGACATGGGTCAGATTCTTGGTCCTGGTTCCTTTACCCTGGGGTATGGCACAGGCACACAAACTGAAGATTTATAACCAGATGGTGCAAATTCCTTAGCTTGAACCTAGATCTGTTTGTGCTTTCTTGTACAGTATTTGCATGTTCTTCTGTAGATTGTCAAATCTTAAAACAGGGTCGTTTTCTTTAGGTAGAAAATGGACTGTAACAGGTCCTTGGATTTGTCCGATAAGCAACACTTATTTTCATTTTAAAAACATTTTCTGTTGCATACCCTAATGAACACGACCCAGGGCAAACTCTTATCTGGCACATAAAACATACTGTAAGTATGTTTAACAGTAAACAGACCTTCATGGCCAAGTTGAGTCTCTCAGCAAAGAAAGCAGGCTTGCTTCCAGCACATTTCACTGAAAGACAGATATCAAAACCAGTCAGATGACAATCATAGAGCAGCATAGACAAGAGGCGCATTCCCCAAAGCTGTCGCAAGGGTATCGGAATGGCCATGAGGTGACCAGTGCATTGCAGGAGTTGTGGTATAGTGAATTTGCCTTGGATAATGTGCCATCCCATCTATTTAAAAAGTTATTATTTTAGTCTTGAGAGATAAATGTTAACTTGCTCACAGCGTGGCCTTTTCTGCATGAGGAAAATGAAGGACATAGTGTAATGTTATAGGACTGATGCCCAGTGAAGCGTGTGATACAGCAGAAGACATGGATTGAGGGTGATGCACAGATTATATAAAATACATTGGAACATTATAGGCTTGGTCCTGGCAGTGACATCTCACCTACGGCAGTCAGACAGTTCTCAATGTCTCCCTTCAGTTCCAGGTCGATAGCCTTTGTCACATCCACCTTACTGTACTTGAAGTACTTCTCAAACGCTGAGAGAGAGAGAGAGAGAGAGAGAGAGATATACTTGAAATGTTCAAACAGTATCAAATAATTTGTGGTTGCACGTGCAGTGTACGAAAAAGGGAAAACACACGCACATCTAGATTGTAGTAGTATTCATCAGTGTCTAAGTGATGACAAATATAAAGAACCTTATAGATAGGGCTACAATGTAATTAACAGTTGTTGAGAAGTGTGTGTGTGTGTGTGTGTGTGTGTAATTAAATAATGATAATAATTTGGTGGGTGCTTATATTTTTTCTATTGCTCAAATAAAGAGATTTTAGCTAATACTTGTTAAATAATCAAAAAGGTATGGGTCCCAAAAATGGACACCCCTAAAGATTATTTTACGATGAATAGATTAGATGAGTTTATTAGTCACATGCACAGAGTCACAGATGTAATCGTAGTGTACAGTGAAATTCTTGAGCGTACGTAAATGTTCGTTGGGGGGGTGGGGTAGAATATTCATAGGGGAGCTGCAAAGGGGCAGGAGGGGGAGCAGGTAGCTGCCTAGTGACTATTCAGCAGCCTGATGGTCTGGGGGTAGAAGCTATTGGTCGGTCCGACAGTTTTTGTCATAATACTCCTATACTGCCTGCGTCTGAGTAATGGAAGCGGGGAGAACAGGCTGTGGCTTGCTTGTCTGAGGTCCTTGATAATCTTCTTGGCCTTCCTGCAACACCTGGTGTTGTAGGTCTCCTGGATGGCAGTCAATAAGCACTCAATTGTACGTTCGGCTGAGCGTACCACCCTCTGTAGAACCTTGCAGTCAGTGGCGGTGGAGTTGCCGTACCTGGCCATGATGCAGCCTGACCGTATGCTCCCGATGGTGCTCCTGTAAGAGACTGTAAGGGCCCTCTGGCAAATGCCTAATATATTCTGCCTCCTGAGATTGAAGAGTCGCTGCTGTGCCTTTTTCACCTCGATGTCCGTGTGGATATGACCATTTCAGCTCATTGGAGATGTGTATACTGCAATCAGTTACTTTGTTTTGCTGATGTTGGGGGAGAGGATGTTTACCTGGCACCATACTGTCAGGGTGCCTACGTCCTAGGCTGTCTCGTCGTTGTTGGTAATCAGGCCTGCTACTGCCATGCGGTCTGCGAACTTGGTGATGGAGTTGGAACGGTGTGAGGCCACGCAGTCGTGGGTATACATGGAGTACAGGTGGGGACTGAGGACGAACCCTTGAGGGGCCCCTCGTGTTGCGGATCAGCGGGGTGGAGGTAATGTTGCCTATCTTCACCACCTGGGGCGGCCTGTCAGGAAGTCCAGGAACCAGTTGAATAAGGAATTCAGTCTCAGGGTTTTGAGCCTTGTGATGAACTTAGAGTGCACTATTGTATTGAAGGCCCAGCTGTAACTGATGAACAGCAGCCTCAGATATGCATTTATTTTGTTTATGTGTTTGAGGGCAGTGTGCAGTGCAATGGCGATTGCATTGTCTGTGGATCTGTCAGGGCGGTAGACGAATTGGAGAGGGTCAAGTGTGTCGGCAGGGAGGAGGTGATGGGGTCTTTGTGCAAAAGCAGTCGTTTAAAAAAAACTGCTACACTGGAAGTGTAATTTTTGGTCAGGGTGAGCAGAGCGCAAGCCACTTTATCCTATTGCTCTACAGCAGGGTTTCCCAAACTCGGTCCCGGGGCCTCCCTTGGGTGGACATTTTTTTATCCCAGCTTATTAATATAGTCAAGTCTTGATGATGAGTTGGTTATTTGAATCAGCTGTGTAGTGTTAGGGAAAATACCAAAACATGCACCAGGGGGGCCCCAGGACTGAGTGTGGGAAACCCTGTTCTACGGTGTGAGCCCACACGATAACCTGGAGTACTCTGATTAGAAGGACATAGGCTACTAATTGTGTGAGTTGACAAATTATCAGACAAGGCAAGTCAATCAAATAAACATTTTGTCCTTGACTTAAAACACATTTGCATTAAAACATGTTTTTTACAAAATCAAAAGTGGTAGAGCACTGCCTCATCTAATTGAAAAGTGCTGTGGAAAATGACTGCTCGCCACACGTTTGCCGGCCCTGCTCTCACCATTACCAATAATGGGAGGTTAGCATTTTTGGGGGGTATGATATTTATCCCTCTAACTTTCTCACTCATCATTGTTCACAATTAATTAATGATTATCTATAATCACAGTAGCATCCACATTAATATACTGGTCAGTATATAGATCATCTTTGCTAATGCAGATTTTTGGAAAGCTATGGACAACGGCAAAAGTGTTGCTACAACTCTCAACAACATTTCTGCCCTCAATTGAGCAGGTGCTATTTATCGACAAAGTTCAGTGGGGGAAAGTTTAAGTAGCGAGACTAGTTTCTGGAAGACAATGCCATGCTGACTTACCAGCATTTACAATATGAATACTTAAATAGGTGTGGCTAAGGCTTTAAAGGGTGTGAACGATTTTGAATGGGCTTAAACAAAGAGGAGCACTCTAGCAAGGGCATTTCTACTACTTGTCTCCAAAGTGGTTTTACAAGTTTAGCAGCATAATTTTCCATGTTTCGTCAAACTACAGTGTATGATATACCAGAAGCTCTGAGTCTGTACTTTTATTTAGCTCACATAGAGCTGTGCTGTCACATATTTACCTTGGCGGAGCTGAGGAGCACTTCTGGTGGTCAGAATGTCTATGAAGACAGAGCAGTCCGTTCCCTTCTTCTTCTCTCCAGCCTCATACAGGGCCTATGGATTGATATAGTAGGCATAGGCATCACACACACAGGGATTAAATTACACATAGACTCTCGTGCCAATGTCAAACATTGATTTCTTTAAAAATTCTGACACACACAAATACACACTCTTGCTCTCCTCCATACCTTGGCATCACTTTCAGCAAGTTCCTGGTTCACGATGAAGTCCTCATTCCTAGTAGCCTACAGTATGTGAGGGAGAGAGTGGGGGCAGTGAGGTTGATTGTGCCATACTATTCATCTGAGGTTAAAGAAACTATAAATAAACACACACACCTTGCAGAGCGAGAGCAGAGCATTTCTGAAGTCTCCGCCTGTGTCAGACTTGATGTCATTCTGCAGCTCGTTTTTGTATTCTAGCAAGAAAAAGCCATGATTATTGTCTTGTTGTAACTATCATATCACGTACAGGACGTCTACATATACATATTCACATATTACACACCTTCCTGATAGGCTTTCTTTATCTCTTTGATCTCTTTATTGGTCCTGGAGGCCAGAATCTCAATCAGAGTATCCTCATCTGTGCCCAATCCCTGAGAGAAATAGGTGAGAGGGTCAAAGGGTCAACAAGGACAAAAGGGTCACATCAGTCATAAAGCTGAGACAAAAGGATTGGATTGGATGATTGGATGAGAGAAACACATAAAGAGCTGGGCCATGTTCATTATAACCTAATTGGAACAGAACAGACTGAAGCATGGCACTACCTGCACCTACAGGTCTACCACTATGCCAGACACCTCCCAGCTAGCACATAACGTTGTGAACACTGTATGTTTCTTAGAGATTGGTGAGACCGTGGTTGTCCCATGGTTATTCTGCTTACAACCTTCCCATAACTTTCTGGGAATGGTGCTGGATAGTTGTTTGGCATTGAAACATTCTCAGCACATTTTAAGAAACTTCACTAAAATTATAATTCCATTGATAGAGATCAAAAGGTCAAAGGTTCAAATCTCACTGACTGTGCCAAAATAAAAAATAAATGTGTTTGCATTATTAATGCTTAGGCAAATGAATTTCCATGTGTCCCGTCAGTGGTTGGAGTTCTAAACATTCCCAGAATTTCCCTGCAACCTAAAAATATACGTTTCCAGAACAAGACACATTTTCACTTCCGTTCTCAGAACGTTTAAAACAACATTCACAGAACCTCCCTGCAACCATTTTACCTGTCAGGGAACTTATGGCTTCGTTCCCAGAACCAATGGGAAACCAAAAATGTACGTTCCCACAACTTCCAAGGAACCAAATGTGCTAGCTGGGCTCACACACACTGCACATGCACAGACTTGTGTATCGTTAAACCAAAAGTATAGTAGGTACTCATCACCACTTTTCTTACTGTCTCCTCACATATTAAAACAGCTCCACCCATTGTATAAAGAAGACAGAAAGTCCCACACATTTTAAAAGTTATTAACCGTTATTACACAACACTATAATAAAGCAGAATGAGTCAATATGGGTAGGGTGTTAAGAAGTGGGTGGGTCTGACAAAACAGCAGAACAAGAAAACAGGATGATGTCATCCCAGTGTCCTCTTTAGAATGTAATCATTACTCTATAATTTGTATTATATCTGTTACCGTCTCTAGGCCACTCGAACGGAGGGAAAGATACACATTTGTTTGTATTCTAAGTAGTATTGTATATTCTTAGTAGTAGCGAGTGACTGAGTGAGTGACTGAGTGAATGTGTACCTTCATGGCCAGTTTGAGCTGTTGGGCATCATATTGGGCTGGCGTTTTGAGTAGTGCCAGAACCACATCCTCCAGCTCTCCATTTAGGGCCGACTTCAGGGCAGTCTCCAGAGGCTGCAGATAGAGGGTTGATACACACTTCCACAGTCATACACAAGTGTGTGTTTAAGCTTTCCAGGTGCGCAGGGTTTCTGGATTATGCACGTTTTGCATCGTTCCATTGATCCTGAAGTGCGAATCCCACCCATGTGCCGCCATCCGCACATGCTAAACCAAACGCACCTAGTAGGTGTCCCGTCTTACCTTGCCACTAGCCTTTTGGTAGCTAGCTTTGATCTGCTGTCTCTGGGCATTGCTCCTCTTCACCAGCACATCAATGATGGTGTTCTCATCTACACCTACATCACAGAGACAAGATGGAAGGACTTGTTCAATAAGAAACGTTGTTGCATACTCTAATCCATGAGCCCGTATCAATTTCTTTATGAACGTTAAGTGTCTGTGTGGCCCCAGGCTTACGGTTAGGCAGCTCTGACTACTCCCCAGCAAGAAACAATGAAAAACGGACCCGGAAATGTACACACGGTCACATTCCCCCCGAATATCCTTCTATGCTGCCTCATGTTACACACGGAGTGAGTTCTTTTCACCTAAGCTTCTCTGCTATGAAACACATTCAAACATTATTTGTGTGTGTGTGTGTGTGTGTGTGTGTGTGTGTGTGTGTGTGTGTGTGTGTGTGTGTGTGTGTGTGTGTGTGTGTGTGTGTGTGTGTGTGTCAACCTCACCTTTGGCCTTGATGGCCTTATCCAAGATGCCTGCATCCCCATCGGCACTGAAATGTGGGTAGGGAGTCACAGTGCCCTGATTGAGTTGGGTCTGAGACAGAGAACAATTTCACTTAGCTGCCATGCAGTGAATCAATGGATACCTTCACAAAATGTAGAGAATAGTTCAGAAGCAAAGGGAGAAACATCCCATACAAGGAATAGGGATAGAGTGGGAAAGAGAAGGAATTGTGCAGTTTGTTTCTCAGACTCTCTTTGACCCTCTCTGTTGCTATCCTCAACATCTGTCTATTTTTCTTTCACTCTTCCTCTGTCCTCCGCCCTCCCCTAATCTTTATCCGGCTACAAAAAGTACCCAATTGTCAAAATGACTCAAGTAAAAGTTAAGGTCATCCAGTAAAATACTATAATAATAATAATAATATATGCCATTTAGCGGACGCTTTTATCCAAAGCGACTTACAGTCATGTGTGCATACATTCTACGTATGGGTGGTCCCGGGAATTGAACCCACTACCCTGGCGTTACAAGCGCCATGCTCTACCAACTGAGCTACAGAAGGACCAAATACTACTTGAGTAAAAGTCTAAAAGTTTTTGGTTTTTAAATATACTTAAGTATCACAAGTAAATGTAATTGCTAAAATATAATTAAGAATCAAAAGTAAAACAAAAAGTTTAAATAATTTAATATTCCTTATATTAAGAAAACCAGACTGCATGGCTTTCTTGTTTTTTAAACATTTATGTTTAGTAAGTCGACCAGATCAGAGGCAGTAGCGATGACCAGGGATGTTCTCTTGATAAGTACACGAATTTGACAACGTTTCTGTCCTGCTAAGCATTCAAAATGTAACGAGCATTTTTGGTTACTAGGGAAAATGTATGGAGTAAAAAATACATTATTTTCATTAGGAATGTAGTGGAGTAAAAGTAAAAGTTGCCAAAAATCTACAAAGTAAGATACCCCAAAAACCTACATAAATACTTAGAGTACTTTAACATTTTTTATTTTTTATTTTTTACAAAAGTACTGTACATCACTGGCTACAAGTGTACAAACACAGCCTGGTAAGTTGTTCCACATTCCACAAGAAAGAAAAAAAATTGAGGCTTTCCCTCAAGTAAGTGGAACAGAACCGTACCGAGTCATCTGCCATGCCCAGATAGACAGTCTGCTGCAAGAAGGACATGGTGGCACAGGTCTGCAGAGAGAAACAGGGGGATTCAGTCATTTTTATTTTTTATTTTACCTTTATTTTACTAGGCAAGTCAGTTAAGAACAAATTCTTATTTTCAATGACTGCCTAGGAACAGTGGGTTAACTGCCTGTTCAGGGGCAGAACGACAGATTTGTACCTTGTCAGCTCTGGGATTCGACCTCCCGGTTACCTCCCGGTTACCTCCCGGTTACCTCCCGGTTACCTCCCGGTTACCTCCCGGTTACTAGTCCAACGCTCTAACCACTAGGCTACCCTGCCACCCCAATAACCACAGTACAGTATTAATAATATCCTCTATATTGACATTAAAGTCTATTGAATTTATAAAATAATTATAGTTGAAAAGCTAATTCTTTGATGCCAGAATTCTACAGTACCAGTACCAGACCATGCATATATTTTGTCAAACTATTTCATGGACTCATCCTCAACACAAAAGTAAACAATGTCTCTGCCTATGATAGGCTGCTGCTTATATCGGCTAATCATCATTTCCTTTATATTCCTAGAACAACTGAATAGAAATGTTTATTTATGAAGGTGCACAGATCTATTTCACAATGTTGGCAAAAAAGCTGGTGGTGACCATGCCTAACTGGAATCACGTAGATAGAACTCACTCAAAACTTGAACCTTTTCCTCAGTTAGTTCACAGTGCTTTTCAAGACATAACAGGATCTGAGGTATATGGATCCGTTATAGAAAATAATGAATAAAAAATAATTCTGAAATATCACAACTACGCCTCAGCCACACTGGCTATCTGATATGAGCGACGTGAGTTCCCTAGGGGAACATTACACTGCATTTAGAATGTATTCATACAGCTGTGAAGTTAGTTTCCCATCTAAACATGGTTTCAAAGTCCCTAAAAAGGAGAGAATTGAACAAATGATTGTTACCTAGAATTGGAAGTCGAGATGCTCAATTTCCTGGAGAAGGTCTATTGAATGAAAAAAGGGATATCTTACCAGCTAGACAAAGGTATGGACTGTGAAACTTCTCAGACAGATTGCATGGGCCTTGGGAAGATGCACTCATATATTTATATACATGAAAAACCCCACCTAGAAGTGGTGCAGCCCACACTCGACGCTATCATTGGACAGGCATTGCTGGTTGCGAGACTGTGTAAAACTTTCCATACAACCCAGTAAAGTTGTCAGTGAATGAATAGCAGCCAGCAGTAGAAGAAAACTGATAGATCTAACACAATTTGGTGACATGAAAACAGATGTGGAATGTTTAGTAAGGTTCCCTATTGAGATGATGTTAACAAAATCAGTATTTAATGTAGACACTATAAATTGAAGTAAAATGGGAGTTCTTAGGCTATGGAAGTTGTGCCTCGATATGGGTGCCGCAATTACCGGTAGGCCTAAAGGGGTTCCCTTAAATGGGATTAGCTAGATTCCTTATTGGATTTTTAAATGAATTAGCCATTGAGTCTTGAAGGGTATAACCTATAAATATAACCTATAAATGAGCTGCGTTACCCATGAGAGCCCAAAATATAAACTAGTTTTACTACATTGGTTGTAAACAATGTAATTGTAAACAAACACTGTAGAGCTTCAAAACATGGTTAAAACTATCACTTTGATCTCATGTATAATCCTCCTTTGCAGCTGGTGGTAAAGGGTGTGGTTTACTAGCTACCTCTTGCGGTTGTCAAGGCCACAAGACCGTCTGCGACCTGACACTAACTGTAAGCTACCTGTCCAACTTGTTTGAACATTCCAATGGGGATCTTTGGACAAGTTACTCAGAAAAAATACACTACAACCTCTCCAAAGCTACTCTTACAGATACTTTTGAAAAACGAAATGATTACTGAATTACTTGAGTTACTTTTAAAAAAGGTGCATGTTTAAGTTTGTTCCACCTGAGCAAGTCTGATCACAAGTCAGATGACACACCAAATGCATTTGATGGATCCTTTTTGTCTTCTTCTAATGCCTCTTAAGGGATAACGAATCCAAAATTTCACTGAAAGTTATACAATTGCGTTACTACATTTGGGTAATCAAAAAGTTACATCACTGATTTAAATTTTGGACAGGTAGCTAGTAACTGTAATGGACTACATTTAGAAAGTAACCTACACAACCCTTTCTAACTTAGGGATGGGCATCTCCAGTCCTTGGGGGTCTGATTGGTGTCTCACTTTTATCCCAGCCCAAGCCTACACACCTCCGATAATCAACTAATCACGATCTTCCGTTTAGAAAGCAATACATTTAATCAGCTGTGTTTGCTAGAGTTGGGGGAAAATTGTACTTGCCCATCCCTGGTCTACCTATTTCATCATCAAAATAACTTGGTTACTTGTATCATGGCTTAATCGACTCCATGGAAACAAAAGCTATTAATAACCTATCAAACAGATTCAGAATATGCCGTTTGAGTGTTATTTTTTTCATTTATTTTACCTTTATTTAACCAGGTAGGCAAGTTGAGAACAAGTTCTCATTTACAATTGTGACCTGGCCAAGATAAAGCAAAGCAGTTCGACAGATACAACGACACAGAGTTACACATGGAGTAAAACAAACATACAGTCAATAATACAGTATAAACAAGTCTATATACAATGTAAACAAATGAGGTGAAAAGGCAGGTAAAGGCAAAAAAGGCCATGGTGGCAAAGTAAATACAATATAGCAAGTAAAACACTGGAATGGTAGTTTTGCAATGGAAGAATGTGCAAAGTAGAAATAAAAATAATGGGGTGCAAAGGAGCAAAATAAATAAATAAATGAAATACAGTTGGGAAAGAGGTAGTTGTTTGGGCTAAATTATAGGTGGGCTATGTACAGGTGCAGTAATCTGTGAGCTGCTCTGACAGTTGGTGCTTAAAGCTAGTGAGGGAGATAAGTGTTTCCAGTTTCAGAGATTTTTGTAGTTCGTTCCAGTCATTGGCAGCAGAGAACTGGAAGGAGAGGCGGCCAAAGAAATAATTGGTTTTAGGGGTGACTAGAGAGATATACCTGCTGGAGCGTGTGCTACAGGTGGGAGATGCTATGGTGACCAGCGAGCTGAGATAAGGGGGGACTTTACCTAGTAGGGTCTTGTAGATGACATGGAGCCAGTGGGTTTGGCGACGAGTACGAAGTGAGGGCCAGCCAACGAGAGCGTACAGGTCGCAATGGTGGGTAGTATATGGGGCTTTGGTGACAAAACGGATTGCACTGTGATAGACTGCATCCAATTTGTTGAGTAGGGTATTGGAGGCTATTTTGTAAATGACATCGCCAAAGTCGAGGATTGGTAGGATGGTCAGTTTTACAAGGGTATGTGTGGCAGCATGAGTGAAGGATGCTTTGTTGCGAAATAGGAAGCCAATTCTAGATTTAACTTTGGATTGGAGATGTTTGATATGGGTCTGGAAGGAGAGTTTACAGTCTAACCAGACACCTAAGTATTTGTAGTTGTCCACGTATTCTAAGTCAGAGCCGTCCAGAGTAGTGATGTTTGACAGGCGGGTAGGTGCAGGTAGCGATCGGTTAAGTTTTACCTGTATTTAAGAGCAGTTGGAGGCCACGGAAGGGGAGTTGTATGGCATTGAAGCTTGCCTGGAGGGTTGTTAACAGTGTCCAAAGAAGGGCCAGAAGTATACAGAATGGTGTCGTCTGCGTAGAGGTGGATCAGAGACTCACCAGCAGCAAGAGCGACCTCATTGATGTATACAGAGAAGAGAGTCGGTCCAAGAATTGAACCCTGTGGCACCCCCATAGACTGCCAGAGGTTCGGACAGCAGACCCTCCGATTTGACACACTGAACTCTATCAGAGAAGTAGTTGGTGAACCAGGCGAGGCAATCATTTGAGAAACCAAGGCTGTCGAGTCTGCCGATGAGGATGTGGTGATTGACAGAGTCGAAAGCCTTGGCCAGATCAATGAATACGGCTGCACAGTAATGTTTCTTATCGATGGCGGTTAAGATATCGTTTAGGACCTTGAGCGTGGCTGAGGTGCACCCATGACCAGCTCTGAAATCAGATTGCATAGCAGAGAAGGTATGGTGAGATTCGAAATGGTCGGTAATCTGTTTGTTGAATTGGCTTTCGAAGACCTTAGAAAGGCATGGTAGGATAGATATAGGTCTGTCATTACTGAAGAAGAAAATATCAGGGATCAGTTATCTCAGCAAGGTTGTTGTGAGAAGCTCTGTCTCTCTGAGTAACAAGACTATCAGAGATATAGCAAAATAACTTTCACTGGCAGTTACAATCAATGAGGATAAGAGTGAGATTGCAGATGCAGTCAGGCCGATGATGGCCCGCTAAACACAACATCCCACAGCTGTGGATGGTCAGTCCTTTAATCCATTGCTGTGTCTATGAATTTCAGAATGGACACATTTCTCCATCCCCTCAACTGTTTACCAAAAAGTGTTGTGGTGTCCGTTTTGTTGTTACTTAAATCCCAGATTGACCCTTTAATGGACAGATATATTTTCAAATAAGGGGCACACCTCGCCATGTCCAGAAGCAAAGGATCAATTAACATTTTATAATTACTGCATCCTCATTTTGAACCTACAGTAGTGCCATCATTTTATAGTTCAACTGCAGTTCAAATGTAGTTATTTTACAGTGAAGTACATACTACAATTATAGCATCCAAATAACACAATTCATTTTTGGAAAGGTAGGTATCCAGGTTTACGAGGATTGCCTGTGTCCGTCTTTTAAAGAGTTGCCTATATATTTGTTTGTTTTGTTAAATCTGTAGACATTAGTGAGAGGAAACCGTTTTCCCTTTTTCACTGCTCTTTGCGGACACTGCTGTCCATAATTGAAAACACCTCACATTCTTGCGCATGATCAGTGATGGAAAAAGTATGCAATTGTCATACTTCAATAAAAGTACAGATACATTAATAGAAAATGACTCAAGTAAAAGTGAAAGTCACCCAGTAAAAGACTGATTAAGTAAAAGTCTAAAAGTAAATATACTTACAGTTGAAGTCAGAAGTTTACATACACCTTAGCCAAATACATTTAAACTCAGTTTTAACAATTGCTTACATTTATTCATAGTAAAAAATCCCTGTCTTAGGTCAGTTAGGATCACCACTTTATTTTAAGAATGTGAAATGTCAGAACAGTAGTAGAGAGAATGATTTATTTCAGCTTTTATTCTTTCATCATATTCCCAGTGGGTCAGAAATGTACATACACTTGATTAGTATTTAGTAGCATTGCCTTTAAAATTGTTTAACGTATTGGGTAGCCTTCCACAAGCTTCCCACAATAAGTTGGGTGAATTTGGCCCATTCCTAATGACAGAGCTGATTTAACTGAGTCAGGTTTGTATGCCTCCTTGCTCGCACACGTTTTTTCAGTCCTGCCCACACATTTTCTATAGGATTGAGGTCAGGGCTTTGTGATGGCTGCTCCAATACCTTGACTTTGTAGTCCTGAAGCCATTTTACAACAACTTTGGAAGTATGCATTGTCCATTTGGAAGACCCATTTGCGACCAAGCTTTAACTTCTTGACTGATGTCTTGAGATGTTGCTTCAATATATCCATAGAAGTTTCCTGTCTCATGATGCCATCTATTTTGTGAAGTGCACCAGTCCCTCCTGCAGCAAAGCATCCCCACAACATGATGCTGCCACCCCCGTGCTTCACGGTTGGGATGGTGTTCTTCGGCTTCGTTCAGATAAGCCTGGATGAGTGGGCCCACACCAGGACTATAGGTGCAGACAGCTTCAGAAACAAACATCTGGTTATCAGAGCCCCCCCGGTGTTTGGCTGGGAACACTGCGCCTCATGGACCTGCTTCCCTATTCCCCAGCTGAGTGCCGTCGCCAGGCATGAAGTGGAAAGGATGGTCTCGGGTTCCAGGGTAGTAGTGGTGGGGCTTTAGCAGCATGACTGCGCATCCAGCTTCACATTCTTGGATCCCAGCCGGGACGAGATGGATAAGTTGAGCCATCTGAACAGCAGTGCCCATCTAGCTTGCCTGGAATTGAGGCGCTAGGCGGTGCGAAGATACTTCAGGTTCTTGTGGTCGGTCCACACGATGAACGGATGTTCCGCCCCCTCCAGCCAGTGCCTCCATTCCTCTAATGCCATCTTCCCCCGTGAGAAACTTACGATTTCCCACATCATAGTTCTTCTCTGTGGCATTAAGGCGTTGGGAGAAGAAGGCACAGGGCTGTAGCTTGAGGTCCAGGGCAGAACGCTCTAACTCTACTCTAACTTCCGCGACGCATATAAGGCCCTGCGCCGCCCTCCTTTCGGAAAAGCTGACCACGACTACATTTTGTTGATCCCTGCCTACAGACAGAAACTAAAACAAGAGGCTCCCACGCTGAGGTCTGTCCAACGCTGGTCCGACCAAGCTGACTCCACACTCCAAGACTGCTTCCATCACGTGGACTGGGATATGTTTCGTATTGCGTCAGATAACAACATTGACGAATACGCTGATTCGGTGTGCGAGTTCATTAGAATGTGCGTTGAAGATGTAGTTCCCATAGCAACAATTAAAACATTCCCTAACCAGAAACCGTGGATTGATGGCAGCATTCGCTGGTGTCTCCACCTTCCGGAGACACCTGAAACCCCACCTCTTCAAGGAATACCTAGGATAGGGTAAGTAATCCTTCTCCCCCCCCCCCCCCTAAAAAGATTTAGATGCACTATTGTAAAGTGGCTGTTCCACTGGATGTCTTAAGGTGTATGCACCAATTTGTAGGTCGCTCTGGATAAGAGCGTCTGCTAAATGACTTAAATGTAAATGTAAAAAACTGAAAGCGCGAACCACTGCTTTTAATCAGGGCAAGGTGACTGGTAACATGACCGAATACAAACAGTGCAGCTATTCCCTCCGCAAGGCTATCAAACAAGCTAAGCGTCAGTATAGAGACAAAGTAGAATCTCAATTCAACGGCTCAGACACAAGAGGTATGTGGCAGGGTCTACAGTCAATCACGGACGACAATAAGAAAACCAGCCCAGGCAGACTAAATAACTTTTTTGCCCGCTTTGAGGACAATACAGTGCCACTGACACGGCCTGCAACGAAAACATGCGGACTCTCCTTCACTGCAGCCGAGGTGAGTAAGACATTTAAATGTGTTAACCCTCGCAAGGCTGCAGGCCCAGACGGCATCCCCAGCCGCGCCCTCAGAGCATGCGCAGACCAGCTGGCCGGTGTGTTTACGGACATATTCAATCAATCCCTATACCAGTCTGCTGTCACCACATGCTTCAAGAGGGCCACCATTGTTCCTGTTCCCAAGAAAGCTAAGGTAACTGAGCTTAACGACTACCGCCCCGTAGCACTCACTTCCGTCATCATGAAGTGCTTTGAGAGACTAGTCAAGGACCATATCACCTCCACCCTACCTGACACCCTAGACCCACTCCAATTTGCTTACCGCCCAAATAGGTCCACAGACGATGCAATCTCAACCACACTGCACACTGCCCTAACCCATCTGGACAAGAGGAATACCTATGTGAGAATGCTGTTCATCGACTACAGCTCGGCATTCAACACCATAGTACCCTCCAAGCTCGTCATCAGGCTCGAGACCCTGGGTCTCGACCCCGCCCTGTGCAACTGGGTACTGGACTTCCTGACGGGCCGCCCCCAGGTGGTGAGGGTAGGCAACAACATCTCCACCCCGCTGATCCTCAACACTGGGGCCACACAAGGGTGCGTTCTGAGCCCTCTCCTGTACTCCCTGTTCACCCACGACTGCGTGGCCACGCACGCCACCAACTCAATCATCAAGTTTGCGGACGACACAACAGTGGTAGGCTTGATTACCAACAACGACGAGACGGCCTACAGGGAGGAGGTGAGGGCCCTCGGAGTGTGGTGTCAGGAAAATAACCTCACACTCAACGTCAACAAAACTAAGGAGATGATTGTGGACTTCAGGAAACAGCAGAGAGAACACCCCCCTATCCACATCGATGGGACAGTAGTGGAGAGGGTAGTAAGTTTTAAGTTCCTCGGCATACACATCACAGACAAACTGAATTGGTGCACTCACACAGACAGCATCGTGAAGAAGGCGCAGCAGCGCCTCTTCAACCTCAGGAGGCTGAAGAAATTCGGCTTGTCACCAAAAGCACTCACAAACTTCTACAGATGCACAATTGAGAGCATCCTGGCGGGCTGTATCACCGCCTGGTACGGCAACTGCTCCGCCCACAACCGTAAGGCTCTCCAGAGGGTAGTGAGGTCTGCACAACGCATCACCGGGGGCAAACTACCTGCCCTCCAGGACACCTACACCACCCGATGTTACAGGAAGGCCATAAAGATCATCAAGGACAACAACCACCCGAGCCACTGCCTGTTCACCCCGCTATCATCCAGAAGGCGAGGTCAGTACAGATGCATCAAAGCTGGGACCGAGAGACTGAAAAACAGCTTCTATCTCAAGGCCATCAGACTGTTAAACAGCCACCACTAACATTGAGTGGCTGCTGCCAACACACTGACACTGACTCAACCCCAGCCACTTTAATAATGGGAATTGATGGGAAATTATGTAAAATATATCACTAGCCACTTTAAACAATGCTACCTAATATAATGTTACATACCCTACATTATTAATCTCATATGCATACGTATATACTGCACTCTATATCATCGACTGCATCCTTATGTAATACATGTATCACTAGCCACTTTAACTATGCCACTTTGTTTACATACTCATCTCATATGTATATACTGTACTCGATACCATCTACTGTATCTTGCCTATGCTGCTCTGTACCATCACTCATTCATATATCTTTATGTACATATTCTTTATCCCCTTACACTGTGTATAAGACAGTAGTTTTGGAATTGTTTGTTAGATTACTTGTTGGTTATTACTGCATTGTCGGAACTAGAAGCGCAAGCATTTCGCTACACTCGCATTAACATCGGCTAACCATGTGTCTGTGACAAATACAATTTGATTTGATTTGATGTCTAGACAATAGTGACCCATCAATATAGCTAGATGTGGCTGGGGGGTGGTTATAGTATTTATTTCACATGACACATTCATTTAGACAAGTGTGAGTAAGCATCATCTAATATTTATACAATATTTTTATCTGGACACTTTCAAAGTCAGATTAGGATATATGCCAAGGACGAGATAAAGTGTATTTTTATCTGGAGTTTTTCCTTATTGTAGGCTACTACTTTCACCACTTTTAGTCTTGAAATCTTTGGATGTTAACTACCTTACTCACTCTGTTTACCACATTGCCTCATGTGAATCCTTAAAGAGATGGGTGGAGCTTAAGAGGGTGTGAACAATGATGAATAGGTATAGACAAAGAGCTGTCCTGTAGGTGTACCAAAACATTCAAGGGCCATTTTCTCAAAAGTTGGGTTACAAGTTTATCAACTTTCAAAGCAGAATTACTTTCCAATTCTTTCTCAACTGCACAATATATAATTTTGTAGCTCTGAGTCTCTACTTTTATAAAAATGTTGCTACAAAAAACCAAATTGAGGCGGTGGGTCAAATATGTGATTATTTAAAATTACTGGGGGGAAAATGAAGATGTCTTTAATGCAGATGTGTGTTTCTCAGACAAAGGTCTTTACTTGGCCATAGGAAATTATGTTCTATGTTGACAGGTGTGTAGAGGACAGCAGGTAGCTTAGTGGTTAAGCGCATTGGGCCAGTCACTGAAAGGTTGCTGGTTTGAATCCCTGAGTTAACAAGGTGAAAATCTATTTATGTGCCCTTGAGCAAAGCTCTTAACTGTAATTGCTAAATTAAATTAATGTCGAGGGTGACTCTGCTCTCTGTGTCGAGTGCATCGCAGCTGTGGGTGTGGTGATGAGGCCGCCCAGGAAGTGCTCAAACTCAACACGGCCACACCTGAGGGGCGGAAAAAGAGCCTTGCTGCTGTATCAACACAACAGCCCAATGTTGCGAGACATTATTTCAGAGGTAGACTTACTCATGTTATCTACATTGGAGCTGATTATGCATATCGCCCTGCACTAAGTGGTCTTCCTACTATGGGACACCGCCTCAGTGCTGACAGTGTAACTCTGGTTTATAGGCTCATGATTACTGCTTACAGTAGCTGTAGGATAAACAGATATAGTCAGTGCAATTAGGGGAACATAAATTAAATTACTTACATTGTGTTTTCCAAAGATCATGTACATTTGATGCAGCATTATGATGACTCATTGTCACAATGGTAGGGATTAACTGAGCTGGTCTTGGAACATTTACCAGCCATTGTTTCAACACAGCCTTGAAATGGGTCCAGAAACCAAGATGATTTGGAATAGATTAAAATGGGATGTTTGTGAGAGAGAGCAGAGAGAGGGGTGGGGGGGTCTGAGATTTGTAGATCTCCTAGTCTATCCTAGCAGCACTTTCCATCCTTTTTTTTGACAACAATAAGTATTTAAATCCACGTCTGCCTGGCTGAGGTGCAGTGGTGTAAAGTGCTTAAGTAAAACATATTTGTTACTACTTAATGAAGTCGTTTTTTGGGGGTGTCTATACTTTAGTATTTATTTTTTTGGCAACTTTTACTTTATTCCTAAATAAATATAATGTACTTTTTATGCCATACATTTTCCGTGACACTCAAAAGTACTCTTTACATTCTGACATGAAAATGGTCAAATTCACACAAGAGAACATCCCTGGTCATCCATAATGCCTCTGAACTGGCAGACTCGCTAAACACATTCTTTGTTTGTAAATTATGTCTGAGTGTTGGATTGTGCCCCTGGCTATCCATCCATTTTTTAAAAACAAGAACATTGTGCCGTCTGGTTTGCTTAATATAATAATTTGAAATTATTCATCATTTTACTTATACTTTTGATACTTGAGAACATTTGAGCAATTCCATTTACTTTTGATATTTAAGTATATTTAAAACCAAATACTTTTAGACTCAAATATTATTTTACTGGGTCACTTTCACCTCTACTTGAGTCATTTTCTATGAAGGTATCTTTACTTTTACGCGAGTAGGACAATTTAGTACTTTTTCCACCACTGCTGAGGTGCATGCATGGCTTATGGGCTAATTCAGCACACTGAATGGATTGGGTGTATTATAAAATAAAGAATAAATCATTGATTGCATTTATATAGCGCCTTTCTAAATGCTCAAAGCGCTGTAAACTCACCTCTTCCACCACCAATGTGTGTATTGTACGTGTAGACCTTATGTACCAGGTCTCTATTGAAAAATAGATTTATATCTCAATGAGACTGACCTGGTAAAATAAAGGTTTAATAACCCAAAAATAACTAAATGTGGATGGGTTACACGTGACAAAATGTTTTATGTATAGGCCTAAATGTGGATGGATTACACATATATTTATGTATAGGCCTAAATGTGGATAGGTTACACATATTTATTTATTTATTTATTTATTTATTTATGTGTAGGCCTAAATGTGGATGGATTACACGTATATTTATTTATGTATAGGCCTAAATGTGGATGGGTTACACATATTTATTTATTTATTTATTTATTTATTTATGTATAGGCCTAAATGTGGATGGATTACATGTATATTTATTTATGTATAGGCCTAAATGTGGATGGGTTACACATATTTATTTATTCATGGATAGGTCTGAATGTGGATGGGTTACACATATTTATGTTTTATGTATAGGCCTAAATGTGGATAGGTTACACATATTTATTTATTCATGGATAGGTCTGAATGTGGATGGGTTACACATATTTATGTTTTATGTATAGGCCTAAATGTGGATAGGTTACACATATATTTATTTATTTATGTATAGGCCTGAATGTGGATGGGTTACACATATATTTATTTATTTATGTATAGGCCTGAATGTGGATGGGTTACACATATATTTATTTATTTATGTATAGGCCTGAATGTGGACGGGTTACACATATATTTATTTATTTATGTATAGGCCTGAATGTGGATGGGTTACGCATATATTTATTTATTTATGTATAGGCCTAAATGTGGATGGGTTACACATATATTTATTTATTTATGTATAGACCTGAATGTGGATGGGTTACACATATATTTATTTATTAATGTGTAGGCCTGAATGTGGATGGGTTACATATATTTATTTATTTATTTATGTTACACATATATTTATTTATTTATGTATAGGCCTGAATGTGGATGGGTTACACATATATTTATTTATTTATGTATAGGCCTAAATGTGGATGGGTTACACATATATTTATTTATTTATGTATAGGCCTGAATGTGGATAGGTAACACATATATTTATTTATTTATTTATGTGTAGGCCTGAATGTGGATGGGTTACACATATATTTATTTATTTATGTATAGGCCTGAATGTGGATGGGTTACACATATATTTATTTATTTATGTATAGGCCTAAATGTGGATGGGTTACACATATATTTATTTATTTATGTATAGGCCTGAATGTGGATAGGTAACACATATTTATTTATTTATTTATTTATTTATTTATTTATTTATGTATAGGCCTGAAGGTGGATGGGTTACACATATTTTTATTTATTTATGTATAGGCCTGAATGTGGATGGGTTACACGTGAAAAAATGTTATATGTATAGGCCTAAATGTGGATAGGTTACACATATATTTATTTATTTATGTATAGGCCTGAATGTGGATGGGTTACACGTGAAAAAATGTTATATGTATAGGCCTAAATGTGGATAGGTTACACATATATTTATTTATTCATGTATAGGCCTGAATGTGGATAGGTTACACATATATTTATTTATTTATGTATAGGCCTGAATGTGGATGGGTTACACATATATTTATTTATTTATTTATTTATTTATAGGCCTAAATGTGGATAGGTTACACATGTATTTACTTATTTATGTATAGGCCTAAATGTGGATGGGTTACACATATATTTATTTATTTATGTATAGGCCTGAATGTGGATGGGTTACACATATATTTATTTATTTATGTATAGGCCTGAATGTGGATGGGTTACACATATATTTATTTATTTATGTATAGGCCTGAATGTGGATGGGTTACACATATATTTATTTATTTATGTATAGGCCTGAATGTGGATGGGTTACACATATATTTATTTATTTATGTATAGGCCTGAATGTGGATGGGTTACACATATATTTATTTATTTATGTATAGGCCTGAATGTGGATGGGTTACACATATATTTATTTATTTATTTATGTATAGGCCTGAATGTGGATGGGTTACACATATATTTATTTATTTATGTATAGACCTGAATGTGGATGGGTAACATAAGACACAACGTGTTATTTGTTTCGCTATGGGGTCAGGGGGTTAGAGTGTGGCCGTTGTAGATGCATACGATGGGTATCCAGTAAAGTCCATCATGTGTAGCAAAGCGGATGGATCTGTGAGCCCAGTGGGTTTGTTCATAATTGTCTTGACAACCTGTGTGAGTCAGTGAGGTCACATGGAGTTGCCTGCCTTCATTCATCAGAGTCACACATTCACCTACCTCCTGCTCCCACTTTGTGCAAGGTGAAAGAAAGATATCGAGCTACGGGTAGACAAACAGATGTGGCTTGTGGGGGACTAGAGACGCATACAGGTCTAGATCAGTGGAAAAGGACAGGCTGGTTAGAGTCAATGGTGTATGTCCATGGTTAGAGTGTGTGTGAACTGATTGACAATTCTGCCTTGTCAAGTTGTGGTCAGAGTGCAGCCTGGTCATCTCTCACCTTTCATGAGTGGAGAAGGTTCCAGCACATTCAGGAGGGAGATCTGGAACACCATACTAACAGTCCGCATCACAAACACCCACCTCAGAGAGCCAATACTGTGGAGACACACAAGACAGACAACCAGTCACAAACGCCATTTGACGCACAAAGGCGAAGAATGCGGTGGGGTATGTTTATGCTAACAATAACACTTATCTCCCTCTACAGTGGCAAACACCACCACACACCCACATTTACCCCCCACCCCCCACACACAAACCAGTTGATCTGTAGTTTTAGTCGTTTAGACGGTAAAATGTAAAACTTCCTCAGATAACACAAGACACAGTCAGATTTGGATTGAAATAAAAGTTTGTCAGACAAGTGTCGCTGTGTGGTTTTGAAGGGACAATTTTCTGCCCGAACAACGCTGTAAAATATTCAGAGCTGCCGCCATTATTAATGGAGAGTGATAGTGACTTCACAATGACAGGGAGATGGAGCATTGAATGACAGCTCAGAGAAGAGGTCTTCTCAGATCCCGAAATGATTGGATACGTGAAATTCCCATCCAACACCGACAAGACCCAGTTATTTTTGGAAAGATAATACCAGATTCGATTCGGATTCGAGTTGGACCAGATTCGGCCCAAAATATGTCCAGGATGAGAGAGAATCAAAGAACATGATCTATGAGAGACCCTGCTTTAACTTGTGGAGACGGGGAAACAGTGGATTATTTTGTCACAGCCTTTTATGCCCTAGCAGAGCAATGCAACAATGGACTTTTGCATGGTGAGCTAATTATAGACAGGCTCGTAGTTGGGTTAGCAGATATGCATCTGTTAGAATGGATAGATAAATATCTCACGCTAGAAAGAGCCATTGAGATGGTGTGGGAAACTAAAGTTGCAAAATTGCCTGCTAGGTGACACGGTAATACCAAAAAGAGGCATGCTCGGTGGATAGAGTTATGCAGAAAGGCAGGCTGTATCATTGGAAACAGAAATTTCAGCTTGAGAAAGCTAGCCATGGAAATGCTCAAGCTAATGACAAAAAGTAGTGAAAGTGTCTAAACTGTGGCAAAAGCTGTGCACATCCAAGAGAAGTGTGCAGCTAATGAATTAGAGTGTCACTCACATTGGGGTACCTACGGTCCTGGTTTACGGACAATGGTACTCAGTTCTCTGGAAGACCTATTTCGGACTTCGCTGCAGAGTATGGATTTTGTCATGTCACTAGCAGTCCAAAGTTCCCTCAAAGCAAAGGATAGGAGGAACACATCATTCAGACAGTGAAGAACCTCAAGAAAACAGCAGACCCTTACCTTGCTTTGATGGCCTATTGGTCAACTCCACTTCAGAATGGCTTCAGCCCGGCACAACTGCTGATGGGACAACTGCTTCGTACCACAGTGCCAATACTAAGTCAAAGAAACAGCAACAAAAGACTGAGCTCTATGTAAAAAAAGAAAAACAGTTGACAAGTTGTTACAGTTCGAGCTTACAGGTGGGGTAGATTTGTATTAAAATAAATGAGATGCATTTTGGTTTAAAGTTTACTGGAAATATTTTATGTTCATGACTATGTTGAAATGTTCCAGAAGAACTAGTCAGCAACAGACCTTCTGACATAATGGCAGAATAATCCTTTGTTCTCTGAAAATGAGAGATCTGGTGTTTTTTGCATATTGCATCCTGTAATGTTCAGAAACGTCAAGCTAGCAAAACATTTGCCAACATAAAGATTCATTTTTATTTAAGTAATACATTTTTTACACTTTCTCTGTGCTAGTCCCATTGTCACGACCGTCGTCATCATGGAAATGACCGGACCAAGGTGCATCGCCCTTGCTGTCTCTGCCTGGCCGGTTCCCCTCTTTCCACTGGGATTCTCTGCCTCTAACCCTATTACAGGGGCTGAGTCACTGGCTTACTAGGGCGTTTTCATACCGTCCCTAGGAGGGGTGCGTCACTTGATTGGGTTGAGTCACTGATGTGATCTTCCTGTCTGGGTTTCCCCCCTTGGGTTGTGCCGTGGCGGAGATCTTTGTGGGCTATACTCGGCCTTGTCTCAGGATGGTAAGTTGGTGGTTGAAGATATCCCTCTAGTGGTGTGGGGGCTGTGCTTTGGCAAAGTGGGTGGGGTTATATCCTTCCTGTTTGGCCCTGTCCGGGGGTGTCATCAGATGGGGCCACAGTGTCTCCTGACCCCTCCTGTCTCAGCCTCCAGTGTTTATGTTGCAGTAGTTTGTGTCGGGGGGCTAGGGTCAGTTTGTTATATCTGGAGTACTTCTGTCCTATCCGGTGTGCTGTGTGAATTTAAGTATGCTCTCTCTAATTCTCTCTTTCTCTCTTTCTTTCTTTCTTTCTCTCTCTCGGAGGACCTGAGCCCTAGGACCATGCCTCAGGACTACCTGACATGAGGCCACTAACAAAGACAACTACCCACAACTAAGGTGGAAAAACAGGCTGCCCAAGTATTATTCCCAATCAGAGACAACGATAGACAGCTGTCCCTGACTAAGAACCATATCCGGCCAAAACAGAAAAACAGAAAACATAGAAATAAAGAAACTCGAATGCCCACCCTAGTCACACCCTGGCCTAACCAAAATAGAGAATAAAAGCCTCTCAATGGCCAGGGCGTGACAGTCCCCCCCCCCCACCAAAGGTGCAGACTCTGGGCGCAAAACCTGACTCTATAGGGGAGGGTCCGGGTGGGCATCTACTTCGGTGGCGGCTCCGGTGCGGGATGCAGACCCCGCTCCACCTCTGGCTCCCCCCACTTTGGTGGCGCCTCTGGATTGGATACCCTCGCCGCAGGCCCGGGACTGGGGGCCCTCGCCGCAGGCCCTGGACTGGGGGCCGTTGCAGGAGGCCCCGGGCTGGAGGCCTTCGCTGGAGGCTTCGTGCCATGGATCATCACTGGAGGCTTCGGGCCATGGATCATCACTGGAGGCTTCGTGCAATGGATCATCACTGGAGGCTTCGTGCCATGGATCATCACTGGAGTGAGGAGACATACAGGAGGCCTGGTTCTGGGAGCAGGCACAGGACTCACCAGGCTGGGGAGACATACTGGAGGCTTGGATCTTGGAGTAGGCACCAGATACACTGGGCCGTGGAGGCGCAGTGGAGTTCTCGCACGTAGAGCTGGCACAACTTGTCCTGGCTGGATGGTTACCTTCGCCCGGCAAATGCGGGGCGCTGGCACAGGATGCACTGGGCTGTGCAGACGCGCCGAAGACACAGTGCGCAGAGCTGGCGCAGGATATCCTGGGCTGAAGGGACGCACCAGAGGCCAGATGCGCTGAGCCGGCACCATCTGTCCTGGCTGGATGCCCACTCTAGCCTGGCAAATGCGGGGAGCTGGAATGTAGCGCACCGGGCTGTGAACGCGCACTGGAGACACCATGTGCTCCACCGCATAACACGGTGCCTGACCAGTACCACACTCCCTATGGTAAGCACGAGGAGTTGGCTCAGGTCTGAATCCTGACTGCCACACTCCCCATGTGTCCCCCCCAAAAAATAGTTTGGAGTGGCATCCCGGTCTTGCCTGGTTGCCGTGACTCCTGGTATCACCGCCGTTTCCCCCTTGCTGTTTCCACCTGTTTCCATGGTAGGGTCTTGTCCCCTGCCATAACCTCCTCCCATGTCCATGAGGTCATCCACTCCCGGGCCCAGGATCCCTGCGCCTCTTGGCCACACTGTTTGGTCCTTTGGTGGTGGGTAGTTCTGTCACAACCGTCGTCATCGTGGAAATGACCAGACCAAGGTGCAGCGTGGTGAGCGTACATTTCCTCTTTATTATAAATGTCTCCAACAAAACAAGAAACAACATAAACGACCGTGGCGCTTACTAGGGCTATACAGGCTACTAACAAAGACAACTACCCACAACTAAGGTGGAAAAACAGGCTACCTAAGTGTGCTGCCATCCTGTTAGAAGGTAACAGATTATTTTATTACAATGGTTAAATTGGATTTTCAATGTGTTCAATGGTGTTATTTGCCCCCTAGTGGCGCTTTCTGGTACTTAGAGAGACGACGCAAACAGGAAGTACAGAATTTGTTTTGCACGCATAGAGCAGCTACAAACAACGCTACGTTGCATGTCTTTCAATGTAGTTATTTCTTGTCACGCTTCAGCCTTGGAAAAATATTTGTTTGTAAGTTCGATTCAAGCATTTAGCTAATGATGATAATCTTGTTATTGATAGTTGCTTACATATCAATGTTGGTTGCATTTACTCACAAATTGTAATGCCTTTAATGTATGTCGTTAGCTGTATTACTTTGCTCATGCGTCATGCAAACGAATTGTAAAATATACAATACTGTAGTTTTGTTACTGTTTCTAGTGTAATATGCTTTGTTATTCTACATAGATGGTTATACATTATTAGAGTAATGAAAGGAGCCAATTACCATATGGTTAACAATTAGCTATATGGTTTGGCATCATGCCAGATGCATGGTACCTTAGCGCGTGCTTTGTATTTATGCAACTTCAACTTGCAATGTACAGCTACAGTATGTCGGTGTGAATTGAACACTAAAGTATATTCTTTTCTGTATTTTGCAGTTTCACAACATAAACGTTTTCAATATATTAATTCAAGAAAAGCTATCTGTTAGCTATCTGTCTAGTTTTGCATGGGAACGCAACTCAAGGGCAGAATACTAAGTATGATTCCCAATCAGAGACAACGATAGACAGCTGTACCTGATTGAGAACCATACCCGGCCAAAACATAGAAACATAAAACATAGAAATAAAGAAACTAGAATGCCCACCCTAGTCACAACCTGGCCTAACCAAAATAGAAAATAAAAGCCTCTCTATGGCCAGGGCGTGACACCCGTGGGAATCAAACCCACAACCCTGCGCCATGCTCTACCAACTGAGCCACACAGGACAATTTTTTTTTACACTGTTAATAGTTATGTATAGACAAGTCTGATGACATGACAGTAGTTACTGTATTTGAACAATCTTATCATCAACACTCTCCTTTCCATAGGCCTAAGTAGGCTAAGCACCGCGCCACGGTGTGAAATAGAAACATATTGCTGAACAGTGCTTGACTTGGGCAGAAGCAAACTGGAGCTGAGTACCGGTACCTAAAATCTGGTACCGATTGAACTTCTGTTCCTCTTATAGAAAATTAGCTCAAAATTATTGTGGAGCTTCTGCACCAAAATATAAACAGTACTGGCACCCAAAATGAGTACCGGAACCTACAGTACCAGTGAAAATTTTGGACACACTGACTAATTCAACACCTTTTCTTCATTTTTGAATAATAGTGAAGTTAATAGTGAAGACATGAAAACTATGAAATAATACATATGGAATTATTTAGTAACCAAAAAAGTGTTAAACAAATCAAATTGTATTTTAGATTTGAGATTCAAAGTAGCGGTTTAAGGCACCGCATCTCAGTGCAAGAGGTGTCACTACAGTCCCTGGTTCGAATCCAGGTTGTACCACATCTGGCCGTGATTGGGTGTCCCATTGGACGGTTGTCACGTGAAATACCTGGAAATCCAAAATTATATTTGAAGAAGAAAATATCCTGATGAAAATAAATACCCTTATGAAAATAATCACATTTGCTACACATGGCAGTTGGTTCAGTCAAAAAATCACACCCTGACCGTAGAGAGATTTTTATGTCTCTATTTTAGTTTGGTCAGGGTGTGATGTGGGTGGGCATTCTATGTTCATTTTTCTATGTTTTGTATTTCTTTGTTTTGGCCGGGTATGGTTCTCAATCAGGGACAGCTGTCTATCGGTGTCTCTGATTGGGAACCATACTTAGGCAGCCTTTTCCCACCTGTGTTTTGTGGGTAGTTGTTTTCTGTTTAGTGTTCTGCACCTGACAGGACTGTTTTGGTTTTCCCTCTTGTTTTATTTTGGTCGAGTGTTTGTTGATCCAATAAAATCATGAACACTTACCACGCTGCTCATTGGTCCGATCCTTCATGCAACGATGATCGTTACAGTGGTGCGCAATTGGCCAGTGTTGCTGGGGTAAACTGTCATTGTGAATAAGAATTTGTTCTTAACTGACTTGCCTAGTTAAACATAAAATAAATTGCTTTGATGACAGCTTTGCACACTCTTGGCATTCTCTTCACTAGCTTCATGAGGTAGTCACCTGGATTTCAGATGCATTTCAACTAACAGGTGTGCCTTCATTCGTGGAATTCCTTTCCTTCTTAATGTGTTTGAGCCAATCAGTTGTGTTGAAACAAGGTAGGGGGGTTATACAGAATATAGCCCTTTTTGGTAAAATACCAAGTCCATATTATGGCAAGAACTGCTCAAATAAGCAAAGAGAAATGACAGTCCATCATTACTTTAAGAAATTAAGGTCAGTCAATCCAATTTCAAGAACTTTGAAAGTTTCTTTTAAGAGCAGTCGCAAAAACAATCAATGCGCTATGATGAAACTGGCTCTCATGAGGACCGCCACAGGAACGGGAGACCCAGAGTTACCTCTGGATAAATTCATTAGAGTTACCAGCCTTAGAAATTGCAGCCCAAATAAATGCTTCACAGAGTTCAAGTTTCCTAGTTAAATAAAGGTTAAAAATATATTTTAAAAATTAAACAGAACCATCTCAACATTAATTGTTCAGAGGAGACTGCGTGAATCATGGTACTATTGCTGCAAAGAAACCACTACTAAAGGACACCAAAAAGAAGAGACTTGCTTGGGTCAAGAAACACGAGCAATGGACACTAGACGGGCTGAAATATGTCCTTTGATCTATTTATTTTCATCAGGATATTTTCTTCTTCGAGTATAATTTTGGATTTGCTGGTATGTCACATATTTTCAGACAGATTCGAGGTCCGTGGCCACCGAGCGTGATCCGACCCCCAGATCTCAGGTAATCAGGTTAGGGTATATCCGTGAAGACCTCTAGCTCAGAGACGGCTGTCAAAGAGACGACACACACACACTGGGCCAGGAGAAAAAGAAAAAGAGAGGAAGAGAGAAAAAGAGAGAGAGAGAACCTTTCACATGAAACGGAGAAGGAAATTAAAAATAGTTCTCCGAGAAGATGAAAACCTCCAGGAGTGAGGGAACGCTAAGACAACGCACACGTAAACGTTCTGACATTACTATGTGACAGCTAAATTTATGGCAGGAGAAGGAGAGGGATAAACAGTGATATTCATCACATTTATATTCTATATTCCACAGCAGAGCTAACATCAACAGCTATCAGCTACTCTACTAATCACTATTCCCCACCAGCACCAGTTTAAACTGTCGTACCCCATCAAAACCCAAAATATGAGCTTGTTTTACTCCTTTGTTTGTGAACAGTGTAGGCCTTATTGTAAATAAACACTGTATAGCCTCAAAGTATGCTTAAAACTCTACTCTATTTTGATCTCATGGGATGGTCATTCCTAGCTCTGTCTATGAATTTGAGAGTGGTTACATTCCTCCAACCCCATCCCTGAGATATTTACCAAAACACTGGATGGGGTAACACATTTGTTGTTGTTTGAACAGCGGATTGCCCTTTTAAAGCCTGCAGGTATAATAAGCACTATAAACCTTTATAATGTCTAATAATATGTAGGTTACTGTTGCAGTTCATAACATTTCCTACACTGAAATAATCAACTCTTGATTCTTTACCAGTGGTTCTGTGTCTACAGCATTCAGTGCTCCCACTGCTTCAAACTCATTATTTCTTTAAAAGGGGAGTGCAGACAAACACAACAGGGCTGATTATTCAATTCTATAAATATTCGCAAAGCAACAATTGTCCATTTCAGTGGGGATTTCATTAGGCATCCACAAATTAGAAACTAGTAGAGAGGGGGGTAAGATAGAGAGACAGAGAGTGGGAGAGAGACAGAGACCGAGAGAGGGAGAAAGACAGAGAGAGAAAAAGAGGGGTGAGGGAGAAAGACACAGAGAGGGGTAAGGGAGAAAGACACAGAGAGGGGTGAGGGAGAAAGACACAGAGAGGGGTAAGGGAGAAAGACACAGAGAGGGTTAAAGGAGAAGGACACAGAGAGGGTTAAAGGAGAAGGACAGAGAGGGGTAAAGGAGAAGGACACAGAGAGGGGTAAAGGAGAAGGACACAGAGAGGGTTAAAGGAGAAGGACAGAGAGGGGTAAAGGAGAAGGACACAGAGAGGGGTAAAGGAGAAGGACACAGAGAGGGGTAAAGGAGAAGGACACAGAGAGGGGTAAGGGAGAAGGACACAGAGAGGGGTAAAGGAGAAGGACACAGAGAGGGGTAAAGGAGAAGGACACAGAGAGGGGTAAAGGAGAAGGACACAGAGAGGGGTAAGGGAGGAAGACACAGAGAGGGGTAAAGGAGAAGGACACAGAGAGGGGTAAGGGAGGAAGACAGAGGGGTAAAGGAGAAGGACACAGACAGAGGGGTAAGGGAGGAAGACAGAGGGGTAAAGGAGAAGGACACAGAGAGGGTTAGGGGAGAAAGGTGGAGATGAGTAATAAAGGCATCAGCATGCTGGCTAGCGACTAGCCGAACTCGACTAGGTGAACTGAACGAGTGGCTCGCATACTCCCTTAAAATTAATTCGCTTGAAAAACTAGAAAAAAAGATGCAATAGAACTGTTTGTTCATCTTGAGACACCATTGCCTCAAAATAGCCAGAATTAATCTAAGATAACTCCAGAAATCTGTCATTAATTTTGACATTTTTGCCAAGGAGATCTTAGTCGGCAATTTTACATCTAACTAAGATGTTTGGTGCAGTGTTTCTCAAGTGAAAAAATGTGCATGAAAATTATTAATCTCTCGTTGAATGATAACAAACACTTAATTGAAGAATCCCTACTGTTGACCGATAACCAACGAAGGGGCCGACCTCAGCTACCGACTTCAGCTTGTGCACAAACATCGGAAAAAAACTGTGCCAAAGATCAAAATGAACAAAATTTCATCATAATATATGCACGAATTGTTACAAACTTTTTTAGATGGAATGCAGGTAGACTCAAGATAGAAAGTTGGAGAGAGACAGATAAAGGGAGAAAGAGACAGAGAGAATAACAGAGAAACAGATAGGGAGAATGACAGAGACAGGGAGACAAAGACAGAGAGAGGGAGAAAGAGAGAGAGAGGGAGACAGAAAGACAGAGACATAAAGAGGGAAAAGGTGGAGAGAGAAAGAGAGAGGTAAGGTAGAAAGATGGAGAGAAAAATAATGGATAACAGAAAAAGACACAGAGAGAGAGAGAGGGGTAAGGGAGAAACATGAACAGAGAGAGAGAAAGAGGGGTAAGGGAGAAACATGAACAGACAGAGAGAGAAAGAGGGGTAAGGGAGAAACATGAACAGACAGAGAGAGAGAGGGGTAAGGGAGAAACATGAACAGACAGAGAGAGAGGGGGGTAAGGGAGAAACATGAACAGATAGAGAAAGAGGGGTAGAAAACAAAGGAATTTCCAAAGTTAGCCATCCCAGGAGATTGGGTGTGGTATCTCGTATGTCTAAAGGTTGGAAATAAGTTAGGTAGAGTGGGACTTTAGAAATGAAAACATAGCAATGTATCAACCTACATATCAACATATCACAATATATTTCTCATTATTTTGACTGCATGGCAGTGTTTGACGGTATTCTATGTTTCTGAATAATACAAGCTATAAATATGTTTTATGACTAGTGCATAACCCTAGGATGGCAACAGATTCATTCTAATTGGTTTAATGTTCTTTCTCCTTTCGGATTGTTTTATACTCAACCAAACTATGACAAAACCAGTATACCTTGAAATATGATATATCACCCAGTCCTACACCAGTGTATTGACCAAGGATTGATATCTATGCTGTTGACAAAGTAAACAAACACTGACTATGCAATCTAGGGGAGCAGTGTTATGGACAACCAAACAGGGTCACTGGTTGGTTTGGCTCCAGTATTGAAAAAGTCCTGTTATACCGTCCCAATACTGTCCTCTCTCTTTAGGCCTCTTTGCCGTTATCCATCGCTCTCTGTCTCCCTCTGGGCACCATGTGGTGGTTCTTCATTAATTCATCGCCCCTTCAGCCTCCCAGCCGTCCTCCTTTTTCACTCTTAAAAATTACCCCACATCCCTCCCCCCTCTTCCCCTGACCCATGCTTTGCCATCATCTCTCCCGTGTCTCATAGTCTATCCTCCAAGTATGGCTGTGCATGGAAGGGACCATGCATGGGAGGGGACCAGTTTCCCACAACAGGAAAATAATCCTGCAGCAACAGGAAATTGTAATTATTGTGTGGATTATAATTAATAACACAACATTCAAAAACAAGCACATGTATGTACATGTACATAGAACATGTTTTCCCAACACCCAAACACACACACCAGTGTGATGCTGCGTCTTCCATTTCAATTTCCATGAAAAAAACACCAGACATACAGACACACTAATCCTTACATAATCCCCTCCTGCTGCCAAACACCAAACTCTGTTCATATCAACTCTTGCTCACACACACACAATATACACTGCTCCAAAAAATTAAGGGAACACTAAAATAACACATCCTAGATCTGAATGAATGAAATATTCTTATTAAATACTTTTTTCTTTACATAGTTGAATGTGCTGACAACAAAATCACACAAAAAGTATCAATGGAAATCAAATTTATCAACCCATGGAGGTCTGGATTTGGAGTCATACTCAAAATTAAAGTGGAAAACCACACTACAGGCTGATCCAACTTGGATGTAATGTCCTTAAAACAAGTCAAAATGAGGCTCAGTAGTGTGTGTGTGTGGCCTCCACGTGCCTGTATGACCTCCCTACAATGCCTGGGCATGCTCCTGATGAGGTGGCAGATGGTCTGCTGAGGGATCTCCTCCCAGACCTGGACTAAAGCATCTGCCAACTCCTGGACAGTCTGTGGTGCAACGAGGCGTTGGTGGATGGAGCGAGACATGATGTCCCAGATGTGCTCAATTGGATTCAGGTCTGGGGAACGGGCGGGCCAGTCCATAGCATCAATGCCTTCCTCTTGCAGGAACTGCTGACACACTCCAGCCACATAAGGTCTAGCATTGTCTTGCATTAGGAGGAACCCAGGGCCAACCGCACCAGCATATGGTCTCACAAGGGGTCTGAGGATCTCATCTCGGTACCTAATGGCAGTCAGGCTACCTCTAGCGAGCACATGGAGGGCTGTGCGGCCCCCCAAAGAAATGCCACCCCACACCATGACTGACCCACCACCAAACCGGTCATGCTGGAAGATGTTGCGGGCAGCAGAACGTTCTCCACGGCGTCTCCAGACTGTCACGTCTGTCACGTGTGCTCAGTGTGAACCTGCTTTCATCTGTGAAGAGCACAGGGCGCCAGTGGCGAATTTGCCAATCTTGGTGTTCTCTGGCAAATGCCAAACGTCCTGCACGGTGTTGGGCTGTAAGCACAACCCCCACCTGTGGACGTCGGGCCCTCATACCACCCTCATGGAGTCTGTTTCTGACCGTTTGAGCAGACACATGCACATTTGTGGCCTGCTGGAGGTCATTTTGCAGGGCTCTGGCAGTGCTCCTTCTGCTCCTCCTTGCACAAAGGCGGAGGTAGCGGTCCTGCTGCTGGGTTGTTGCCCTCCTACGGCCTCCTCCACGTCTCCTGATGTACTGGCCTGTCTCCTGGTAGTGCCTCCATGCTCTGGACACTACCCTGACAGACACAGCAAACCTTCTTGCCACAGCTCGCATTGATGTACCATCCTGCATGAGCTGCACTACCTGAGCCACTTGTGTGGGTTGTAGACTCCATCTCATGCTACCACTAGAGTGAAAGCACCACCAGCATTCAAACGTGACCAAAACATCAGCCAGGAAGCATAGGAACTGAGAAGTGGTCTGTGGTTATCACCTGCATAACCACTCCTTTATTGGGGGTGTCTTGCTAATTGCCTATAATTTCCACCTGTTGTCTATTCCATTTGCACAACAGCATGTGACATTTATTGTCAATCAGTGTTGCTTCCTAAGTGGACAGTTTGATTTCACAGAAGTGTGATTGACTTGGAGTTACATTGTGTTGTTTAAGTGTTCCCTTTATTTTTTTGAGCAGTGTATAAATGTATGTACCTGTTTCTTTGTACATAAATGCTATTCACACAGCTCAAAATTGCATTTTTTTTCCAAAAACAGGATTTTAAGTAGGCTAGATTCTGGACTCACTATCAAGTCCCTGGTAATAACCCACTCATTCCCTTTATTTATCAACAGATTAGTTGACCAGTATAGATCAGGGTCGTCACTACCACAGCCGCAAATCCATAAACCCTGCTTAACTTCAACAATTTCTCTTCTTAAAATGTGATTTTAACACTAACCTTTACCACACTGCTAACATTATGCCTAACCTTAAATTAAGACCAAAAATCTAAGTTACGTTTTCATACATGTTTATGATATAGCCATTTTTTACTGTAGCTGTCGTAACGAGTGGAAAACCTAGATCTGGGCCCTCTTAGACATGAAAACAGTGACATCACGTGGTAAGAAATTAGTCCACAGCTGAATGGAGAAAAGACTCAGTCTTGCTTACCTCACAAATGAGGTTACAGGTCATCTGAGTTGTGTTCATTTAGGCACTAAACGGAAGAAAACTGACTGAAACAGCAAGGGGATTACTTGGATCGGACCCATATGAAACACTTAATTTTGTTCACCATTGCAAACTCTTTTAATATGTTTTCTTTTGCATGCCCTAGTGAACACGACCCAGAGAAAGAGATGTTTAGAATGGTGTCATCAAGGTTGTATTCATTAATACCAAACGGGAGAAAAAAGACTGAAACAGGGAGGGACTATGAGAGCTTGTCCAATAAGAAACGCTTGTTTTCATTTTCCATTGCAAAATGTTTTGCTACATTATGCACTAATGAATATAACCCCAAAAGGTATTGTGTGCTTTCTCATAGGAGTCAAACAGACACTACCTGTATTGAAAACTCCTCTGTCACTTGAACTCGATGACCTAAACCCCACTTACATAGAGAATGAGTAGAGAACTCGTTAAGGCTATTTTAATGAAAACGGTGGTGTTCAAATGCTGGGAAAGTACTGATACAACACAAGACAACTTCAACCAGTCTCTACAGTAAAGCTTTTCAACGTGGAGATAAATTATGAAGTGATGGTTTTCAACATAGATATAATATATGGATTAATCGCTGTGCTTTTCAACACAGGCACAGAACCAGTGGAGGTTCCAGACCATTTCCAGTGGAGGTTCCAGACCATTTCAACTGGAGGGGCCAAGCTGGGGCCAGTTGTACTGTTAGAGAGGCCAGTTACATTAGATGTTACTGTTGTCATCGTTTTCTTCACTGCATTGCAGACATTAGCAGGCAAAAGACCATGTTCATAATCATCATCGTTGCCACTGTCTAATAGCGGATGTAAAAAAAGAACGATAGCATTTCATACACCACATTTAGGAGGGCCACAAGGGGGTCCAAAATTGTTGTCACTGGGGCACTGGACCCCCCTGCCCCCCAACCTCCCAGAACCGCCACTGCACAGAACATTGATAGAGTAATCGCCTAGACCTGTAGGACTACTATTAGAAGAAAACATGTTTTGGCTAAGTCATTTGTGGAATAGTGGGTTTCTTATGTAGTAGCCTTGTAGTGGATCAGCTTTAGTGTACAGAATATGAGTGTGGAGGTTAGTGTTAAGACTTTTAGCTACTTCTCTAGTTGGTACAGTAGGTGAGTGTGGAGGTTAGTGTTAAGACTTTTAGCTACTTCTCTAGTTGGTACAGTAGGTGAGTGTGGAGGTTAGAGTTAAGACTTTTAGCTACTTCTCTAGTTGGTACAGTAGGTGAGTGTGGAGGTTAGTGTTAAGACTTTTAGCTACTTCTCTAGTTTGTACAGTAGATGAGTGTGGAGGTTAGTGTTAAGACTTTTAGCTACTTCTCTAGTTGGTACAGTAGATGAGTGTGGAGGTTAGTGTTAAGACCATCATTCCATCATCATTCATATATCATTGAGCTTGGCTTCATAATACAGTTTATGTTTATTTTTGTTGAGTTTAGTCACATCATTTCTCAAATTGCAGTAAGTCAGCTAGTCAGATTTGCAGCCAGACTTATTAGCCACTCTTTTTGCTCCTTCTCTTTCAACCATACAGTTTTTCAAGTCCTCCTCAGTCCATGGAGCTTAAACAGTTCTAACAGTGAGTCTCTTAACAGGTGCAGCATCTGGATGCACCTTATTAATCACATCAGACCAACAAATATTTTTAACATCATCCACATAAGTCGAAGCAAATTCTCGGCCCAGCTTTTGGAACTTTGGATTTCCTGGATATTGCCACTATATTGTGAATAGTGAATTCTAAATAAATCACAGACAGTGTCACCAGCAAAGCACCCCCACACCATCACACCTCCTCCTCCATGCTTCATGGTGGTAACCACACACGCAGAGATCATCAGTTCACCTACTCTGCATCTCACAAAGACACGGCGGTTGGAACCAAAAATCTAAAATTTCCACTGGTCATTTCCACTACTGATGTCCATTGTTTGTGTTTCTTGACCCAATCAAGTCTTCTTATTATTACTGGTGTCCTTTGGTTGGTTTCTTTGCAGTAATTCAACCATGAAGGTCTGATTCATACAGTCTCCTCTAAACAGTTGATGTTGAGATGTGTCTGTTACTTGAACTCTGTGAAGCATTTATTTGGGCTACAATTTCTGAGGCTGGTAACTCTAATGAACTTATCCTCTGCAGCAGTGGTAACTCTGGGCCTTCCTTTCCTGTGGAGAGCCAGTTTCATGAGAGCCAGTTTCATCATAGTGCTTGATGGTTTTTGCGACTGCACTTTCAAAGTTCTTGACATTTTCCGGATTGACTAACCTTCATGTCTTAAAGTAATGATGGACTGTCGTTTCTCTTTTACCAAATAGGGCTATCTTCTGTATACCACCCATACCTTGTCACAACACAACTGATAGGCTCAAATGCATTAAGAAGGAAAGAAATTCCACAAATGAACATTTAACAAGGCACACCTGTTAATTGAAATGCATTCCAGGTGACTACCACATGAAGATGGTTGAGAGAATGCCAAGAGTGTGCAATGCTGTAATCATGGCAAAGGGTGGCTACTTTGAAGAATCTCAAATATAAAATATATTTTGATTTGTTTACCACTTTTTTGGTGACTACATGATTCCATATGTGTTATTTCATTGATGTCTTCACTATTATTCTACAACATAGAAAATAGTTTTGAAAAAATAAAGAAAACCCTTGAATGAGTAAGTGTATACAAACTTTTGACTGGTACTGTACATTTGACTTCGACACTTAAACTATATTTCTCTCTATAAGAAAATATGTAATCTATTGGCCTGTAGTGTATTGCATTGGAACCAAGGGAGTGGGTGGTGTAAAAAGTGTCGCTGGGCATATAAAAGTGTCCACCGTGACATAACATCATATATATATTATACAGACCGCACTGATAATTCCTTTCAATACTTTTACTGCGGAAAACAGAATAGTTATTTTTCTCTATAAGACAATATGTATTCCATATACAGTTATTCCCATTGTGGCCAATGGAATGGGTTGAGTAAAAGGCTAGCAACACTCTGTATTATTCAGAGCCCTATGAAATGACACACACATACAGTATATACATTCTACAGACCCTACTGAGTATTTCCTACAATACTTTTACTGCGACACCCAGAATAGTTTTTGCTTTTTTAAACCAATATGTATTCCATATGGTGATTCATATTGTGGCCATTTATTTGACCTTGGAACAAGTTTTAAAACCCAGGTTTAATCTAAATGTAACTTAAATATGAACAAATAGGAATCATTGTTAATGTTAAGACAATAATTGTTCATATATCATGAGTAAATACAGGTTATTGAAACGTTTCTACTATTACTTGGGGGGCTTTTATTTGGAAAAGTTCTGAAATTCCGTGACCCGGATGTACTCTGTTAGTGTTGCTGACGAGACGCTGAAAGCAGGTTCTCCCTTTCCAGTATGTAGCCAGCTAGCTAACGACACAATTATCATAACAGATTGCACTCAGATTAACGTTTTATAACATAATATTTATAAAACTTCACCACGGAATTTGCTAGCTATTGGCACGCGCTGATACTTAACTTACTCTGAATTGGTAGTATGACAGCGTTAGCTTGAATACTAGCTATTTGGCCATGCATGTTTATTGGTTTTTGCTTGTGGTATAACTAGCCAAGTTACCGAAACATCAGTTTAGCTTGTTACTATCGAAAGGTCACGTTTGGGGCGTAAACGGATATCTACATGGTCCCATGTGTTATACGTTTAATTAAAAGGAAGATGAACTAGTTATGAAAGTTCATTATTGCTTGTGAATAAAGCTTGACAGCTGTCTGATGCATCAGTTTGCCAGAATCTATACTGAACAAAAATATAAACGCAACTATTAACGATTTCCCTTAGTTACAGTTCATATAAGGAAATCAAGTCAATTTAAATAAATAAATTTGGCCCTATCTATGGATTTTACATGACGAGGCAGGGGTGCAGCCATGTGTGGGCCTGGGAGGGCATAGGCTACCCACTTGAGATCCAGGACCAGCCAATCAAAATGTGTTTTTCCCCACAAAAGGACTTTATTACAGACAAAAATACTTATGTTTCATCAGTTGTCGGGGTGGCTGGTATCCGACAATCCCACAGGTGAAGAAGCTGGATGTGGAGGTCCTGGGCTGGCATGGTTACACGTGGTCTGTGGTTGTGAGGCCGCTTGGACATACTGCCAAATTCTCTAAAATTACATTGGAGGTGGCTTATGGTAGAGAAATTAACATACAGTTCCCTGGCAATAGCTCTATTGGACATTCCTGCAGTCCATATGCCAATTTCACGCTCCCTCAAAAACTTGCAATATCTGTGGCACTGTATTGTATGACAAAAATGCACATTTTAGAGTGACCTTTTATTTTCCCCAGTACAAGGTGCACCTGTGTAATTATCATGCTGCTTAATCAGCTTCTTGATATTCCACACCTGTCAGGTGGATGGATTATATTGACAAAGGAGAAATGCTCACTAACAGGGAAGTAAACAAATTTGTGCACAAAATTTGAGATAAACATTGTTTTGGTGCATTTAGAACATTTCTGGGATCTTTTATTTCAGCTCATGAAACATGGGACCAGGACTTTACATGTTGCGTTTATATTTTTGTTCAGTGTATAATGAAACCTGAGTTTCCTTCATTTAATACATATACTAAAACCCAAAACTATTTATCATGAGGGAAATTCCATTTGCTCATGATTTTATTTTTATATATTATTTTTTCATGTACCTTGGCAGTCAGAAGGTAGACAAGGTGACAGATACAGAGGGAGAAAGAGTATAGGGAGCAAGGTGGAATTTGGAACCCCGTCACTAGCTTGCATGTGTGGTCTGGAGTCTGCCGGACTAACTAGACCAGACTCCGGCACCCATTTGCTCATGTTTTCTGTCAGTGAAATGATCCCCTCTCTCTCTTCCCCATCTCTCCTAGGCTGATCGACCCATTTGATCAGCTCCTGGTGGAACATCGTCATGACCTGACGAATTGTCCCTTTCCTATTTAATCATGAATGACAAGCTGGTTTTTCTGGGCCTCCTGTACTTTGTGCAGGGGATCCCCTATGGTCTCCAGTCCTTGTTGCTCCCTGTCTACCTCCGTGGGGCGGGCCACTCCCTCACTCACATCGGCTTGACCAAAATCCTCTACTTCCCCTGGGTGCTCAAGGTCCTCTGGGCACCCCTGGTGGACCGTGTGGGCACCAAGCGGCGCTGGCTGGTGGCCACGGTCTCTGGCCTGGCGCTTACTTGTCTCTCCAGTGCCGCTCTGGCCCCGGAGGCCCACATCTGGGGAGTGGTGGGGACTCTGCTGGCCATGAACGCCCTGGCATCGATTCAGGACATCACAGTGGACGGGGCCGCTGTGGGACTGCTGAAGGGCCGTAGCGAGCTGGGCCTGGGCAACATGGCTCAGGTGGTGGGCTACAAGGCCGGCTCGGTGTTCGCCGGGGGCGGGCTCCTGGCTGTGATTGATGTGGCCGGGTGGGGCCCTATGTTTATGCTGTTGGCCTTTGTGTACTTCGGGGTGGCACTGTTTGTGTTGGGGGCCCCCGTGCTGGACAATGAGCTTTTGAGGGGCCAAGCAGAGGGGAGGAAGGGGGTCCAGTCGGACGCTGTGCATCCCTGGAGGGTGTGGCGGAAGCTGATGTCAGTACCTGGGACGCCCTGGACCATGATCTACGTTCTCACATACAAACTGGGTAAATCTGCTAGTCAGTCTGACAACCATGTACACTCACCTTCTGTGCCAACCAGAGAAGTAGCTAAAAGTCTTAACACTAACCTCCACACTCACCTACTGTACCAACTAGAGAAGTAGCTAAAAGTCTTAACACTAACCTCCACACTCATCTACTGTACAAACTAGAGAAGTAGCTAAAAGTCTTAACACTAACCTCCACACTCATCTACTGTACAAACTAGAGAAGTAGCTAAAAGTCTTAACACTAACCTCCACACTCACCTACTGTACAAACTAGAGAAGTAGCTAAAAGTCTTAACACTAACCTCCACACTCATCTACTGTACACTAAAGCTGATCCACTACAAGGCTACTACATAAGAAACCCACTATTCCATAAATGACTTTAGCCAAAGCATGTTTTCTTCCAATAGTAGTCCTACATTATTTAATGCAAAACATAGCAAAACATTTTGCAAAGGAATACAAAAACAAAAAGTTTCTTATTGGACAAGTTCTCATAGTCCCTGTCTGTTTCAGTCTGTTTTATTCCATTTGGTGCCTATTGAATACAAGCCTGATGACCTGTAGCCTCATTTGTGAAGTGGGTGGCAGGTAGCCTAGCGGTTAAGAGCGTTGGGCCAGTAACCGAACGGTCGCTTGTTCAAATATCTGAGCTGACAAGGTGAAAAATAAAATCTGTTTGTGCTCTTGAGCAAGGTACTTAACCCTAATTGCCCCTGTAAGTCGCTCTGGATAATACCGTGTGCAAAATGACTAAAATGTATAAATGAAGTAAGCAAGACAGTAAGCAAGACAGAATCATATTTTCTCCATTCAGCTGTGGTCTCATTTCTTACCACTGTTGCCCTGAACTATTTACTACAGCCACAAAGTTTTTAAAAAGGGCTATATTGTAAAAATGTACTTTTTGGTCTTAATTTAAGGTTAGGCATAAAGTTAGCAGTATGGTTAAGGTTAGGTTTAAAATATCATTTGTGTCTGGGGTAACTAACGATGACCCTGATCTAGACTGATCATCTAGTCTGTTGATGAATAAAGGGAATTAGTGTGTTATTCCCAGGGACTTGGTAATGAGTCCAGAACCTACTTAACGTTCCATTTTTTAGAAAATATGACATTTTGAACTCAGTGAATAGCATTTATGTACAAAGTAACAGGTATATATTAGGGCTAGTGAGATGTTAGGAATGTTGTCCTTTAAAAATGTATTTGTCTCCAAGTTTATATTTGCAAGAGAAAACGTTCTATGATGAACACAGTTTGGTGTTAAAGTGTGTGTGTGTGTGTGTGTGTGTGTGTGTGTGTGTGTGTGTGTGTGTGTGTGTGTGTGTGTGTGTGTGTGTGTGTGTGTGTGTGTGTGGTGGAACACAGTTTGGTGTTAAGCAGCGTGTATGTGTGTGTGTGTGTGTATGGGAATTGGTAGGAACAGAGTTTGGTGTTAAGCAGCGTGTGTATGTATGTGTGTGTGAGTGAGAATTGGTAGGAACAGAGTTTGGTGTTAAGCAGCGTGTGTATGTATGTGTGTGTGTGTGTGTGTCTGAGAATTGGTAGGAACAGAGTTTGGTGTTAAGCAGCGTGTGTATGTATGTGTGTGTGAGCGAGCGAGAATTGGTAGGAACAGAGTTTGGTGTTTGGCAGCAGGAGGGGATTATGTAAAGGATTAGTGTGTCTGTATGTCTGGTGTTTTTTTCATGGAAATTGAAATGGAAGACGCAGCGTCACACTAGTGTGTGTGTTTGTTTGGGTGTTGGGAAAACATGGTCTGTATACATTTGCATACATGTGAATGTGTGTGCCATTGTTTTTCCTGTATGTGTTTGTGTGTGTTTGAGAGAGAGTGTGTTAGGGGGGGCACAGTAATTGGATGATCCCAGGCAGACACTAGACAGGAGCGTAAGACAGTTCGCTTGAGGGGTTCACCAGTATTGTCATCATCACCACTGTCACCCTCTCCATACCAATCATTTTCATCATCGCCATTATCGTTAACATCCTCATCCTGATGATGTTATCAATATTAACATAATAATCACATCTAATATAATCAGTATTTACAAATAACCGGCTTAGTTGTCCGCTCTTTATTTCAGAATAAAAAGGTCAGACTGTTTGTGTGCAACTGTCGGGTGAAACTTAACAATGTGAGACTGTTTGTGTGTGAGATTTTAAAGTGAAAGGTCTGCCTTAAACCCCCCCCCCCTCCCCCAACACACAAACACACTCATCTCAGACCCCTCTCCCACTTACTCTTTATGAACACAGCGAGTTTGCTCTGTGTAGAACCGCACAACCAATGAGAGGGAGCCGTTTGGATGACCCCTGTGTCATTTGAGGTCGCGGACATGGGACTTGCTGTCTGGGCAGAATCCCAGAGAGGGAGAGTCGGGGGCAAAAGGGATAGAAGGAGAATGAACCTGTGTATTGTAGTCCGGGGAACACTGATGGAGGGATGGGCTAGTATTGGTAGATGGGAAAGTGATAGCGCTGCTCTTATTGGGTTTAGTACCCACTGATCTAGGATCAGAATAATCTTCCCTACAATAATAACCTTAACCACTAATCAAACAGAGAAAAGAGAAAAACTGACCCTGTATCAGTCAGTGGTTAACTTGGGGCCAACGTCTACAGATGTAAGATCTTAATTTGATCATCCTGTTGTTGCAGGTAATTTCCACTTTAAAATGTCAGACTTGATTTGCACTAACAACAAAATGTATCAACCCCTACAAAAATGTCCATTAATTATAATCCATGCAATAATTTAAATGTCCTGTTGTTGCAGAATTATTTTCCTGCTATGGGAAACCGCCAACCTCTGCCATGCACAGCCATACTGGATAGACTGTGAGACATGGGAGAGAGGATGGCAGAGCATGGGTGAGAGAGAGGGGGGCCTGGGCAGTGGGGGGAGAGAGAGGGGGGCCTGGGAAGTGGGGTGAGAGAGAGGATGGGAGCATTGGTGAGAGAGAGGGGGCCTGGGAGTGGGGGAGTGGGGTGGGGGAGAGAGGGATGGCAGAGCATTGGTGAGAGAGAGGGGGCCTGGGCAGTGGGGGAGAGAGGGGGCCTGGGCAGTGGGGGAGAGAGGGGTGCCTGGGAAGTGGGGGAGAGAGAGGATGGCAGAACATGGGTGAGAGAGAGGGGGCCTGGGCAGTGGGGGAGAGAGAGGGGGCCTGGGAAGTGGGGGGAGAGAGAGGATGGCAGAGCATTGGTGAGAGAGAGGGGGCCTGGGCAGTGGGGGAGAGAGAGGGGGCCTGGGGTGGGGGGAGAGAGGGGTGCCTGGGAAGTGGGGGAGAGAGAGGATGGCAGAGCATGGGTGAGAGAGAGGGGGCCTGGGCAGTGGGGGGGGAGAGAGAGGGGGCCTGGGCAGTGGGGGGAGAGAGAGGGGGCCTGGGAAGTGGGGGGAGAGAGAGGGGGCCTGGGAAGTGGGGGAGAGAGAGGGGGCCTGGGAAGTGGGGGGAGAGAGAGGGGGCCCTGGGAAGTGGGGGAGAGAGAGGGGGCCTGGGAAGTGGGGGAGAGAGGGGGGCCTGGGCAGTGGGGGAGAGAGAGGGGGCCTGGGCAGTGGGGGAGAGAGGGATGGCAGAGCATGGGTGAGAGAGAGGGGGGCCTGGGAAGTGGGGGGAGAGAGAGGATGGCAGAGCAATGGGTGAGAGAGAGGGGGGCCTGGGAAGTGGGGGAGAGAGAGGGGGCCTGGGAAGTGGGGTGAGAGAGAGGGGGCCTGGGAAGTGGGGGGAGAGAGCGGTGTGGGGGGATGTGGGTTAATTTTCCAGAGGGAGAAAGGAGGACGGCAGGGAGGCTGAAGGGGGGATGAATTAATGAAGAACCACCACATGGTGCCCAGAGGGAGACAGAGAGCGATGGATAACGGCAAAGAGGCCTAAAGAGAGAGGACAGTATTGGGACGATATAACAGGACTTTTTCAATACTGGAGCCAAACCAACCAGTGACCCTGTTTGGTTGTCCATAACACTGCTCCCCTAGATTGCATAGTCAGTGTTTGTTTACTTTGTCAACAGCATAGATATCAATCATTGGTCAATACACTGGTAACGTGTAGTTAGGGCTGGGTGATATATCATATTTCAAGGTATATCGGTATGGATTTTTATAAAATCGTCTATAACGATATGTTGATACAGTGCTAAATAAATGAAAAGTCAGATTTGTCCTAGTTTGGTTGAGTAATAAGCAATCAGGAAGGAGAAAGACCATTAAACCAATTAGAATGAATCTGTTGCCATCCTAGGTTTATACACTACTCATAAAACATATTTATAGCTTGTATTATTCAGAAACATAGAATACCGTCAAACACTGCCATGCAGTCAAAAGAATGAGAAATATATTGTGATATGTTATTTTGGCCATATCGCCCAGTCCTACATGGAATGTTAGGACCCCTGATTGGTGGAATGGTGTAGATCTCCTGGTGCTATGGAGCTCTGTAGTGCAACAGCTTTCTGTATAAAGGTCAGCAAGGACAGTTATAGTTCATGTGGTTATGGGAGTAAAACATAGTTGGTAACGTAAGAGCAATTTTGCAAAGTGACCCATCTGGGTAGGGTGGGTGGGGTTCAAGTTCTTTTCCCATGCTTCAGCCTACTTCCTTAGGGGTTCAACAAACTATGTGACACCCTGCAAAGTGCACACCTGTAGGGATTGCTGTTAGTGTGTGTGTGTGTCAATGGAAGGTGTACGTAGAACTGTAGCTTACTGATTTACTGGGCCTCTCTATCTGTCTTGTTCCCAGGGTGTGTTTTGTGTCTTGTTTTCTCCTAAGTGTCCTAGTGATCCCATCTGATCCTGGCCTCTAGTGTCTGAGCTTCATGTGATCACTCTGTTACCCGACCGACCATTCTGTGTCCTAATTGACTCTCATGCTGATCCCTCATCCTGTTCTCTCTCTCTCTCTCTCTCTCTCACTATTTCTTTCTTTCTTTCTTTCCATCTTACTCGTGCACAAACACCTCTTGTTTCCCATCAGCAACCTGTCAGCCCTACTCTCCCCATCACCCCTCCTGTACCAAATTCCTCAGTCTCATTCTCCTGTCTCATTCTCCTCAGTCTCATTCTCCTCAGTCTCATTCTCCTCAGTCGCATTCTTCCACATTTTGCCCCTTTTTCTGAATCCCTCCTCTATAAACCCAGTTTCTTTCCATAAATCATTCTCACTATCTATCTCCCTTACCCCTCTCTCTCTGTCTGTTCATGTTTCTCCCTTACCCCTCTCTCTCTCTCTCTCTCTGTCTGTTCATGTTTCTCCCTTAACCCTCTCTCTCTGTCTGTTCATGTTTCTCCCTTACCCCTCTATCTCTCTGTCTGTTCATGTTTCTCCCTTACCCCTCTTTCTCTCTCTCTGTCCATGTTTCTCCCTTAACCCTCTCTCTCTCTGTCTGTTCATGTTTCTCCCTTACCCCTCTCTCTCTGTCTGTTCATGTTTCTCCCTTAAACCTCTCTCTCTGTCTGTTCATGTTTCTCCCTTACCCCTCTCTCTCTCTGTCTGTTCATGTTTCTCCCTTACCCCTCTCTCTCTCTGTCTGTTCATGTTTCTCCCTTACCCCTCTCTCTCTGTCTGTTCATGTTTCTCCCTTAAACCTCTCTCTCTGTCTGTTCATGTTTCTCCCTTACCCCTCTCTCTCTCTGTCTGTTCATGTTTCTCCCTTACCCCTCTCTCTCTCTGTCTGTTCATGTTTCTCCCTTAACCCTCTCTCTCTGTCTGTTCATGTTTCTCCCTTACCCCCCTCTCTCTCTGTCTGTTCATGTTTCTCCCTTACCCCTCTCTCTCTCTCTGTCTGTTCATGTTTCTCCCTTAACCCTCTCTCTCTGTCTGTTCATGTTTCTCCCTTACCCCTCTCTCTCTCTGTCTGTTCATGTTTCTCCCTTAACCCTCTCTCTCTGTCTGTTCATGTTTCTCCCTTACCCCTCTCTCTCTGTCTGTTCATGTTTCTCCCTTACCCCTCTCTCTCTCTGTCTGTTCATGTTTCTCCCTTACCCCTCTCTCTCTGTCTGTTCATGTTTCTCCCTTACCCTCTCTCTCTCTCTGTCTGTTCATGTTTCTCCCTTACCCCTCTTTCTCTCTCTCTGTCTGTTCATGTTTCTCCCTTACCTCTATCTCTCTGTCTGTTCATGTTTCTCCCTTACCCCTCTCTCTCTGTCTGTTCATGTTTCTCCCTTACCCCTCTATCTCTGTCTGTTCATGTTTCTCCCTTACCTCTCTCTCTCTGTCTGTTCATGTTTCTCCCTTACCTCTCTCTCTGTCTGTTCATGTTTCTCCCTTACCCCTCTTTCTCTCTCTCTGTCTGTTCATGTTTCTCCCTTACCCCTCTCTCTCTCTGTCTGTTCATGTTTCTCCCTTACCCCTCTCTCTCTGTCTGTTCATGTTTCTCCCTTACCCCTCTCTCTCTCTCTCTGTTCATGTTTCTCCAATACCCCTCTCTCTCTCTCTCTGTTCATGTTTCTCCATTACCCCTCTCTCTCTCTCTCTGTTCATGTTTCTCCATTACCCCTCTCTCTCTGTCTGTTCATGTTTCTCCCTTACCCCTCTCTCTCTCTGTCTGTTCATGTTTCTCCCTTACCCCTCTCTCTCTCTGTCTGTTCATGTTTCTCCCTTACCCCTCTCTCTCTGTCTGTTCATGTTTCTCCCTTACCCTCTCTCTCTGTCTGTTCATGTTTCTCCCTTACCCCTCTCTCTGTCTGTTCATGTTTCTCTCTGTTGTTCATGTTTCTCCCTTACCCCTCTCTCTCCCTTACTCTCTGTTGTTCATGTTTCTCCCTTACCCTCTCTCTCTCTGTCTGTTCATGTTTCTCTCCTGTCTGTTCACCCCTTACCTCTGTCTGTTCATGTTTCTCCATTACCCCTCTCTCTGTCTGTTCATGTTTCTCCCTTACCCCTCTCTCTCTGTCTGTTCATGTTTCTCCCTTACCCCTCTCTCTCTGTCTGTTCATGTTTCTCCCTTACCCCTCTCTCTCTGTCTGTTCATGTTTCTACCTTACCCTCTCTCTGTCTGTTCATTTTTCTCCCTTACCCTCTCTCTGTCTGTTCATGTTTCTCCTTACCCCTCCCTTACCCTCTCTCTCTGTCTTCTCATTTTCTCCCTTACCCCTCTCTCTCTGTCTGTTCATGTTTCTCCCTTACCCCTCTCTCTCTGTCTGTTCATGTTTCTCCCTTACCCCTCTTTCTCTCTCTCTGTCTGTTCATGTTTCTCCCTTACCTCTATCTCTCTGTCTGTTCATGTTTCTCCCTTACCCCTCTCTCTCTGTCTGTTCATGTTTCTCCCTTACCCCTCTCTCTCTGTCTGTTCATGTTTCTCCCTTACCCCTCTCTCTCTCTCTCTCTCTGTTCATGTTTCTCCATTACCCCTCTCTCTCTCTGTCTGTTCATGTTTCTCCCTTACCCCTCTCTCTCTCTCTGTTCATGTTTCTCCCTTACCCTTCTCTCTCTGTCTTTATCCCCCTCTGTCTCTCTGTCATTCTCCCTCTATCTGTCTCTCTGTCATTCCCTCTCTATCTGTCTCTGTCATTCTCTCTCTGTCTCTCTGTCATTCTCTCCCTCTATCTGTCTGTCTGTCATTCTCCCTCTATCTGTCTCTCTGTCATTCTCCCTCTGTCTCTCTGTCATTCTCTCTCTATCTGTCTCTCTGTCATTCTCTCTCTATCTGTCTCTGTCATTCTCTCTCTATCTGTCTCTCTGTCATTCTCCCTCTCTCTGTCTCTATGTCATTCTCCCTCTATCTGTCTCTCTGTCATTCTCCCTCTATCTGTCTCTCTGTCATTCTCCCTCTCTCTGTCTCTGTCATTCTCCCTCTATCTGTCTCTCTGTCATTCTCTCTCAATTCAATTCAATTCAATTCAAGGGCTTTATTGGCATGGGAAACATGTGTTAACATTGCCAAAGCAAGTGAGGTAGACAACATACAAAGTGAATATATAAAGTGAAAAATAGCAAAAATTAACAGTAAACATTACACATACAGAAGTTTCAAAACAGTAAAGACATTACAAATGTCATATTATATATATATATTCAGTGTTTTAACAATGTACAAATGGTTAAAGGACACAAGATAAAATAAATAAGCATAAATATGGGTTGGATTTACAATGGTGTTTGTTCTTCACTGGTTGCCCTTTTCTCGTGGAAACAGGTCACAAATCTTGCTGCTGTGATGGCACACTGTGGTATTTCACCCAGTAGATATGTGAGTTTTTCAAAATTGGATTTGTTTTAGAATTCTTTGTGGATCTGTGTAATCTGAGGGAAATATGTCTCTCTAATATGGTCATACATTGGGCAGGAGGTTAGGAAGTGCAGCTCAGTTTCCACCTCATTTTGTGGGCAGTGAGCACATAGCCTGTCTTCTCTTGAGAGCCATGTCTGCCTACGGCGGCCTTTCTCAATAGCAAGGCTATGCTCACTGAGTCTGTACATAGTCAAAGCTTTCCTTAATTTTGGGTCAGTCACAGTGGTCAGGTATTCTGCCGCTGTGTACTCTCTGTGTAGGGCCAAATAGCATTCTAGTTTGCTCTGTTTTTTTGTTAATTCTTTCCAATGTGTTAAGTAATTATCTTTTTTTTTTTCTCATGATTTGGTTGGGTCTAATTGTGCTGTTGTCCTGGGGCTCTGTAGGGTGTGTTTGTGTTTGTGAACAGAGCCCCAGGACCAGCTTGCTTAGGGGACTCTTCTCCAGGTTCACCTCTCTCTCTCTCTCTCTCTCTCTCTCTCTCTCTCTCTCTCTCTCTCTCTCTCTCTCTCTCTCTCTCTCTCTATCTGTCTCTCTGTCATTCTCCCTCTATCTGTCTCTCTATCATTCTCTCTCTATCTGTCTCTCTGTCATTCTCCCTCTATCTGTCTCTCTATCATTCTCTCTCTATCTGTCTCTCTGTCATTCTCCCTCTATCTGTTTCTCTGTCATTCTCTCTCTCTCTGTGTCTTTATCCCCCTCTGTCTCTCTCCCACTCTCTGTCTCTATCTTTCTCCCATACTCCCCTCTCTACTAGTTTCTTCTTTGTGGATGCCTAATGAAATCCCAAATGAAATGGACAATTGTTGCTTTGCGAATATTTATAGAATTGAATAATCAGCCCTGTTGTGTTTGTCTGCACTCCCCTTTTAAAGAAATAATGAGTTTGAAGCAGTGGGAGCACTGAATGCTGTAGAGACACAGAACCACTGGTAAAGAATCAAGCATAGGAGGTTGGTGGCACCTTAATTGGAGAGGACAGGGCTCGTGGTAATGGCTGGAGTGGAATGAGTGGATTGGTATCAAATACGTCAAACACATGGTTTCCATGTGCAACAGCAGCCTGCGGTTTATTAGACATCATAAAGGCTTTAAAAGAACAATCTGTCGTTCAAACAACCACAAAGGTGTTACCCCATCCAGTGTTTTGGTAAATATCTCAGGGATGGGGTTGGAGGAATGTAACCACTCTCAAATTCATAGACAGAGCTAGGAATGACCATCCCATGAGTGACCAACTGCCCCTCCCTACCTTCAGGCTATGCTCAAACCCTACACCCCAACCCGAGCACCTCTGGTCTCCAGCTCCTGCTCAGCCCAGTCCAAGCTCTTCTCTTTCCTTGCACAACCCGATGGTGGAACTGGCTTCCCCCTAAAGCTAGAACAGCAGAGCACTCCCCCCTGCATAAAAATGCATTTTGCGAAATAACACTTTTCTTTCCTTACTAACTCTGACTTTGCTGATAGCTCCTTTATTGAGGAAAAATGTACATAAATGTACTTACTATAACTGTGATATGTGGTTGTGGTTGTCCCACCTAGCTATCTTAAGGTGAATGCACTAACTGTAAGTCACTCTGGATAAGAGCATTTGCTAAATGACTAAAATGTAAAAATTAAATATGACACCAAAATTATAGTTAGAAGCATATTTTTAGGCTATTTTGATACAGTGTTTGTTTACAATAAGACCTACACTGTTTACAAACAAATGAGTAAAACAAATGTATATTTGGGGTTTTGATGGAGTAAAATAATTGAACTAAGCTCATGAGGCATTTGAACTACACTGAGTGTACAAAACATTGGGAACAACTGCTCTTTCCATGACAGACTGACCAGGTGAATCCACGTGAAAGCTATGATCCCTTATTGATGTCACTTGTTAAATCCACTTCAAATCAGTGTATATGAAGGGAAGGAGACAGGTTAAAAAAAATTGCTTTTTAAGCCTTGAGACATGGATTGTGTATATGTGCCATTCAGAGGTTGAATAGGCAAAAACAAAGATTTAAGTGTCTTTGAACAGGGAATGTAAATAGGTGCCAGGCGCCCCGGTTTGAGGGCTTTTCACGCTCAACAGTTTCCCATGTGTATCAAGAATGGTCAACCACCCAAAGGACATTCAGCCAACTTGACACAATTGCGGGAAGCATTGTAGTCAACATGGGCCAGCATCCCTGTGAAACGCTTTCGACACCTTGTAGAGTCCATTCCCTGATGGACTGAGGCTGTTCTGAGGGCAAAATGGGGTGCAACTCCATATTAGGTTTGTGTTCCTCATGTTTTGTACACTCAGTATATATTCTTCAAGAATCAATGGGTGTATATCAATCATTTCAAAGTCAAAAAAATGAATGTAGCAATGGCAGATTGTCCATTTAAGTAATGTCTTGCCTCAAACTATCTACCCTGTTGGATGATAAAAAGTTCCCCAGGTTTCAACCGGTGATGGTGGGAAGTAGTGAGCAATACAGTAGCTGATAGCTGTTTATGTTCGTGCTGCCTTGGAATATAGAATATAGACGCTGAATGAATATGCCATCACAGCAGCCTCTGTTTATCCCTCTCATTCTCCTGCCATACATTCAGCTTGGCTGTCACATAGCGCTGGCATAACGTGTGCGTTGTCGTGGCGTTCCCGTGTGCGTTGTCGTAGCGTTCCCGTGTGCCAGGAGGTTTTGAGCGTCTTCTCTAAGATCTCCTTTTGATATCCTTCTCCATTTCATGTGAAAGATTCTCTCTCTATTGTTGTTTTTCTTCTGGCCAAGTGTGTGGTGTGTGAGTGTGTCGTCTCTTTGACAGCAGTCTCTGAGCTGTCACTCAGCACTCCGTCTCCCTGTCTTTGTGAAGTCACTCTCCATTAATAATGGCGGCAGCGCTGAATATTTTACAGCGTCGTTCGGGCAGAAAATTGTCCCGCCTTCGAAACCACACAGCGACAGAGGCACTATTGTCTCACTGACAAACTTTTATTTCACCAGAAAGCTCTGTGTCTGAGGCTTGTGTTATCTGACGAAGTTTTACATTAGGCCCTTTTGAAAAATGACGCAGGATATTCATCGTTTTATTATTGATACTATCTAGGAATAGTGTATGTTGTTAGATTAAGAAAGCACCAATATAACATTGTCCAGTCTATGAAAGGTAACTGCTTTGTGCACTGTCACAGTGTTTAAGAAAGTTGGAGTTGTCATACACAGTGAAGACATCCACTATTGTTTTCTTCTTCCTGTTTTCCTTTAACTAGCTCTGTCACAGGAAGGTGGATTGTGGGTGTTTTTTGAGTATGTTTATTTCCAACAATGGCTAATCCATCGTAGTTGACTCTTGGCTATGTTGTAGATAAAATGACTAAAACTACAGATGAACAGATTTGTGTTTAGAGTCTAACTCTCTCTTGTCTAACCTGAACTCCAACTGGTTTGTCCTATCTCTCTGTCTCTATCCACAGGTGAGCAGGGTGCGGTGACCATGTTCCCTCTCTTCCTTTTGGACCATCACATGACAGCCCGGGAGCTGGGGTTCTGGAACGGCATGATCGCCATGTGCTTCTCAATCTGTGGCTCCTCCCTCGGTGGCCTGCTGCTCTCCCAGTTCAGGTAGCGTTCAGAGGCAGCACTCTCCTGTTAGCGTTCAGAGGCAGCACTCTCCTGTTAGCGTTCAGAGGCAGCACTCTCCTGTTAGCGTTCAGAGGCAGCACTCTCCTGTTAGCGTTCAGAGGCAGCACTCTCCTGTTAGCGTTCAGAGGCAGCACTCTCCTGTTAGCGTTCAGAGGCAGCGCTCTCCTGTTAGCGTTCAGAGGCAGCGCTCTCCTGTTAGCGTTCAGAGGCAGCGCTCTCCTGTTAGCGTTCAGAGGCAGCGCTCTCCTGTTAGCGTTCAGAGGCAGCACTCTCCTGTTAGCGTTCAGAGGCAGCGCTCTCCTGTTAGCGTTCAGAGGCAGCGCTCTCCTGTTAGCGTTCAGAGGCAGCGCTCTCCTGTTAGCGTTCAGAGGCAGCGCTCTCCTGTTAGCTCTCCTGTTAGCGTTCAGAGGCAGCACTCTCCTGTTAGCGTTCAGAGGCAGCGCTCTCCTGTTAGCGTTCAGAGGCAGCACTCTCCTGTTAGCGTTCAGAGGCAGCGCTCTCCTGTTAGCGTTCAGAGGCAGCGCTCTCCTGTTAGCGTTCAGAGGCAGCGCTCTCCTGTTAGCGTTCAGAGGCAGCGCTCTCCTGTTAGCGTTCAGAGGCAGCGCTCTCCTGTTAGCGTTCAGAGGCAGCGCTCTCCTGTTAGCGTTCAGAGGCAGCGCTCTCCTGTTAGCGTTCAGAGGCAGCGCTCTCCTGTTAGCGTTCAGAGGCAGCGCCTCCTGTTAGCGTTCAGAGGCAGCGCTCTCCTGTTAGCGTTCAGAGGCAGCGCTCTCCTGTTAGCGTTCAGAGGCAGCGCTCTCCTGTTAGCGTTCAGAGGCAGCACTCTCCTGTTAGCGTTCAGAGGCAGCGCTCTCCTGTTAGCGTTCAGAGGCAGCACTCTCCTGTTAGCGTTCAGAGGCAGCGCTCTCCTGTTAGCGTTCAGAGGCAGCGCTCTCCTGTTAGCGTTCAGAGGCAGCTCTCCTGTTAGCGTTCAGAGGCAGCGCTCTCCTGTTAGCGTTCAGAGGCAGCGCTCTCCTGTTAGCGTTCAGAGGCAGCGCTCTCCTGTTAGCGTTCAGAGGCAGCGCTCTCCTGTTAGCGTTCAGAGGTCAGCAGCTCTCCTGTTAGCGTAGGCAGCACTCTCCTGTTAGCGGTCAGAGGCAGCACTCTCCTGTTAGCGTTCAGAGGCAGGCAGCACTCTCCTGTTAGCGTTGAGTGGCAGCACTCTCCTGTTAGCGTTCAGAGGCAGCACTCTCCTGTTAGCGTTCAGAGGCAGCACTCTCCTGTTAGCGTTCAGAGGCAGCACTCTCCTGTTAGCGTTCAGAGGCAGCACTCTCCTGTTAGCGTTCAGAGGCAGCACTCTCCTGTTAGCGTTCAGAGGCAGCACTCTCCTGTTAGCGTTCAGAGGCAGCACTCTCCTGTTAGCGTTCAGAGGTCAGAGGCAGCACTCTCCTGTTAGCGTTCAGAGGCAGCACTCTCCTGTTAGCGTTCAGACGTAATACTCCTGTTAGCGTTCAGACGTGACACTCCTGTTAGCGTTCAGAGGCAGCACTCTCCTGTTAGCGTTCAGAGGCAGCACTCTCCTGTTAGCGTTCAGAGGCAGCACTCTCCTGTTAGCGTTGAGAGGCAGCACTCTCCTGTTAGCGTTGAGAGGCAGCACTCTCCTGTTAGCGTTGAGAGGCAGCACTCTCCTGTTAGCGTTGAGAGGCAGCACTCTCCTGTTAGCGTTGAGAGGCAGCACTCTCCTGTTAGCGTTGAGAGCAGCACTCTCCTGTTAGCGTTCAGAGGCAGCACTCTCCTGTTAGAGAGGCATCACTCTCCTGTTAGCACTCTCCTGTTAGCGTTCAGACGTGACACTCCTGAGGCAGCACTCTCCTGTTAGCGTTGAGAGGCAGCACTCTCCTGTTAGCGTTGAGAGGCAGCACTCTCCTGTTAGCGTTCCTGTTAGAGAGGCAGCACTCTCCTGTTAGCGTTGAGAGGCAGCACTCTCCTGTTAGCGTTGAGAGGCAGCACTCTCCTGTTAGCGTTGAGAGGCAGCACTCTCCTGTTAGCGTTGAGAGGCAGCACTCTCCTGTTAGCGTTGAGAGGCAGCACTCTCCTGTTAGCGTTGAGAGGCAGCACTCTCCTGTTAGCGTTGAGAGGCAGCACTCTCCTGTTAGCGTTGAGAGGCAGCACTCTCCTGTTAGCGTTGAGAGGCAGCACTCTCCTGTTAGCGTTCAGAGGCAGCACTCTCCTGTTAGCGTTCAGAGGCAGCACTCTCCTGTTAGCGTTCAGAGGCAGCACTCTCCTGTTAGCGTTCAGACGTGACACTCCTGTTAGCGTTCAGAGGCAGCACTCTCCTGTTAGCGTTCAGAGGCAGCACTCTCCTGTTAGCGTTCAGAGGCAGCACTCTCCTGTTAGCGTTGAGAGGCAGCACTCTCCTGTTAGCGTTGAGAGGCAGCACTCTCCTGTTAGCGTTGAGAGGCAGCACTCTCCTGTTAGCGTTGAGAGGCAGCACTCTCCTGTTAGCGTTGAGAGGCAGCACTCTCCTGTTAGCGTTGAGAGGCAGCACTCTCCTGTTAGCGTTGAGAGGCAGCACTCTCCTGTTAGCGTTGAGAGGCAGCACTCTCCTGTTAGCGTTGAGAGGCAGCACTCTCCTGTTAGCGTTGAGAGGCAGCACTCTCCTGTTAGCGTTGAGCAGCACTCTCCTGTTAGCGTTGAGAGGCAGCACTCTCCTGTTAGCGTCAGCACTCTCCTGTTAGCGTTGAGAGGCAGCACTCTCCTGTTAGCGTTGAGAGGCAGCACTCTCCTGTTAGCGTTGAGAGGCAGCACTCTCCTGTTAGCGTTGAGAGGCAGCACTCTCCTGTTAGCGTTGAGAGGCAGCACTCTCCTGTTAGCGTTGAGAGGCAGCACTCTCCTGTTAGCACTCTCCTGTTAGCGTTGAGAGGCAGCACTCTCCTGTTAGCGTTGAGAGGCAGCACTCTCCTGTTAGCGTTGAGAGGCAGCACTCTCCTGTTAGCGTTGAGAGGCAGCACTCTCCTGTTAGCGTTGAGAGGCAGCACTCTCCTGTTAGCGTTGAGAGGCAGCACTCTCCTGTTAGCGTTGAGAGGCAGCACTCTCCTGTTAGCGTTGAGAGGCAGCACTCTCCTGTTAGCGTTGAGAGGCAGCACTCTCCTGTTAGCGTTCAGCACTCTCCTGTTAGCGTTGAGAGGCACTCTCCTGTTAGCGTTCAGAGGCAGCACTCTCCTGTTAGCGTTGAGAGGCAGCACTCTCCTGTTAGCGTTGAGAGGCAGCACTCTCCTGTTAGCGTTGAGAGGCAGCACTCTCCTGTTAGCGTTGAGAGGCAGCACTCTCCTGTTAGCGTTGAGAGGCAGCACTCTCCTGTTAGCGTTGAGAGGCAGCACTCTCCTGTTAGCGTTGAGAGGCAGCACTCTCCTGTTAGCGTTGAGAGGCAGCACTCTCCTGTTAGCGTTCAGAGGCAGCACTCTCCTGTTAGCGTTGAGAGGCAGCACTCTCCTGTTAGCGTTGAGAGGCAGCACTCTCCTGTTAGCGTTCAGAGGCAGCACTCTCCTGTTAGCGTTCAGAGGCAGCACTCTCCTGTTAGCGTTCAGAGGCAGCACTCTCCTGTTAGCGTTCAGAGGCAGCACTCTCCTGTTAGCGTTCAGAGGCAGCACTCTCCTGTTAGCGTTCAGAGGCAGCACTCTCCTGTTAGCGTTCAGAGGCAGCACTCTCCTGTTAGCGTTCAGAGGCAGCACTCTCCTGTTAGCGTTCAGAGGCAGCACTCTCCTGTTAGCGTTGAGAAGCAACACTGCGCATTTTAGCGTCCCTTTCTGTGGCACAGATATCACATCACCCCATCACCTCCCCTCATCGGGGTGTGTGTGTGTGTGTGTGTGTGTGTGTGTGTGTGTGTGTGTGTGTGTGTGTGTGTGTGTGTGTGTGTGTGTGTGTGTGTGTGTGTGTGTGTGTGTGTGTGTGTGTGTGTGTGTGTGTGTGTGTGTGTGTGTGTGTGTGTGTGTGTGTGTGTGTGTGTGTGTGTGTCTATAGTCCTCTGTGTGTTGTAGGAGAACAGTACGGAGAAATGCTTTGTAGCCTCCAGTGATGCAAGGAGACAGGCCCCAGCAGCAACACTAGGTCTTCTGTGGTCTACAGCTGATAATTCAAAGCATTCACCAATAATCAACTATTTCTATTGACCTAACATGAAGTGAACTAAATGTGTTATTTTTGAGAGAGATCACAGATCAGACTTTAGCCTAAAAGTCATTATAATCTGCAGCAGCACCATTTGCTCATGAAAAATGTCACTCCTATAGACTCTCCTTGACGTCATCTTATTTTCTAAGAATAATTACATTTACATTTAAGTCATTTAGCAGACGCTCTTATCCAGAGCGACTTACAAATTGGTGCATACACCTTATGACATCCAGTGGAACAGCCACTTGCATCTAGATCTTTTTTTTGTTTTGGGGGGAGAAGGATTACTTACCCTTACTTACCCTATCCTAGGTATTCCTTGAAGAGGTGGGGTTTCAGGTGTCTCCGGAAGGTGGTGATTGACTCCGCTGTCCTGGCGTCGTGAGGGAGTTTGTTCCACCATTGGGGGCCAGAGCAGCGAACAGTTTTGACTGGGCTGAGGCGGGAACTGTACTTCCTCAGTGGTAGGGAGGCGAGCAGGCCAGAGGTGGATGAACGCAGTGCCCTTGTTTGGGTGTAGGGCCTGATCAGAGCCTGGAGGTACTGAGGTGCCGTTCCCTCACAGCTCCGTAGGCAAGCACCATGGTCTTGTAGCGGATGCGAGCTTCAACTGGAAGCCAGTGGAGAGCGGAGGAGCGGGGTGACGTGAGAGAACTTGGGAAGGTTGAACACCAGACGGGCTGCGGCGTTCTGGATGAGTTGTAGGGGTTTAATGGCACAGGCAGGGAGCCCAGCCAACAGCGAGTTGCAGTAATCAAGACGGGAGATGACAAGTGCCTGGATTAGGACCTGCGCCGCTTCCTGTGTGAGGCAGGGTCGTACTCTGCGGATGTTGTAGAGCATGAACCTACAGGAACGGGACACCGCCTTGATGTTAGTTGAGAACGTCAGGGTGTTGTCCAGGATCACGCCAAGGTTCTTAGCGCTCTGGGAGGAGGACACAATGGAGTTGTCAACCGTGATGGCGAGATCATGGAGCGGGCAGTCCTTCCCCGGGAGGAAGAGGAGCTCCGTCTTGCTGAGGTTCAGCTTGAGGTGGTGATCCGTCATCCACACTGATATGTCTGCCAGACATGCAGAGATGCGATTCGCCACCTGGTCATCAGAAGGGGAAAGGAGAAGATTAATTGTGTGTCGTCTGCATAGCAATGATAGGAGAGACCATGTGAGGTTATGACAGAGCCAAGTGACTTGGTGTATAGCGAGAATAAGAGAGGGCCTAGAACAGAGCCCTGGGGACACCAGTGGTGAGCGCGTGGTGAGGAGACAGATTCTCGCCACGCCACCTGGTAGGAGCGACCTGTCAGGTAGGGCGCAATCAGCGTGGGCCGCGCCGGAGATGCCCAACTCGGAGAGGGTGGAGAGGAGGATCTGATGGTTCACAGTATCGAAGGCAGCCGATAGGTCTAGAAGGATGAGAGCAGAGGAGAGAGAGTTAGCTTTAGCAGTGCGGAGCGCCTCCGTGATACAGAGAAGAGCAGTCTCAGTTGAATGACTAGTCTTGAAACCTGACTGATTTGGATCAAGAAGGTCATTCTGAGAGAGATAGCGGTAGAGCTGGCCAAGGACGGCACGCTCAAGAGTTTTGGAGAGAAAAGAGAGAAGGGATACTGGTCTGTAGTTGTTGACATCGGAGGGATCGAGTGTAGGTTTTTTCAGAAGGGTGCAACTCTCGCTCTCTTGAAGACGGGAGGGACGTAGCCAGCGGTCAGGGATGCGTTGATGAGCGAGGTGAGGTAAGGGGAGAAGGTCTCCGGAAATGGTCTGGAGAAGAGAGGAGGGGATAGGGTCAAGCGGGCAGGTTGTTGGGCGGCCGGCCGTCACAAGACGCGAGATTTCATCTGGAGAGAGAGGGGAGAAAGAGGTCAGAGCATAGGGTAGGGCAGTGTGAGCAGAACCAGCGGTGTCGTTTGACTTAGCAAACGAGGATCGGATGTCGTCGACCTTCTTTTCAAAATGGTTGACGAAGTCATCTGCAGAGAGGAGGAGGGGGGCAGGGATTCAGGAGGGAGGAGAAGGTGGCAAAGAGCTTCCTAGGGTTAGAGGCAGATGCTTGGAATTTAGAATGGTAGAAAGTGGCTTTAGCAGCAGAGACAGAGGAGGAAAATGTAGAGGGGAGGGAGTGAAAGGATGCCAGGTCCGCAGGGAGGCGAGTTTTCCTCCATTTCCGCTCGGCTGCCCGGAGCCCTGTTCTGTGAGCTCGCAAGGAGTCGTCGAGCCACGGAGCGGGAGGGGAGGACCGAGCCGGCCTGGAGGATAGGGGACATAGGGATGAACTCTGCCTTGTTGGCCGCAGATCGGCAGTTCCAGAGGCTACCGGAGACCTGGAACTCCACGTGGGTCGTACGCGCTGGGACCACCAGATTAGGGTGGTCGCGGCCACGCGGTGTGGAGCGTTTGTATGGTCTGTGCAGAGAGGAGAGAACAGGGATAGACAGACACATAGTTGACAGGCTACAGAAAAGGCTACGCTAATGCAAGGAGATTGGAATGACAAGTGGACTACACGTCTCGAATGTTCAGAAAGTTAAGCTTACGTAGCAAGAGTCTTATTGACTAAAATGATTAAAATGATACAGTACTGCTAAAGTAGGCTAGCTGGCAGTGGCTGCGTTGTTGACACTACACTAATCAAGTCGTTCCGTTGAGTGTAATAGTTTCTACAGTGCTGCTAATCGGGGCTAGCTGGCTAGCTAGCAGTGTTGTTTACGTTACGTTGCGTTAAAAGAACGACAATAGCTGGCTAGCTAACCTAGGAAATCGCTCTAGACTACACAATTATCTTTGAAACAAAGACGGCTATGTAGCTAGCTACGATCAAACAAATCAAACCGTTGTACTGTAATGAAATGAAATGAAAATGTGATACTAACTGTGGAGCGAGTGCGGAATGTGACCGGGTTGTTGTTGGCTGGCTGTTAGCTGTTAGCTGTTGGCTAGCTAGCAGAGTCTCCTACGTTAAGGACGACAAATAGCTGGCTAGCGAACCTCAGTGAATTAAGATAATCACTCCAAGGCTACACACACTAAACTACACAATTATCTTGTGAAACAAAGACAGCTATGTAGCTAGCTAACACTAGACTAATCTGTGTCGTACAGTTGAGTGAATAGCACTACAGTGATGCTAATCTGTGTGCGTTAGCTAGCGCTTGCTAGCTCCTGGGCGAATAGCAGTGAAGGCTACGTTAGGGCGACGAAATACGATAATTATGCAATTATCTCTGATACAAGGACGGCTATGTAGCTAGCTAAGAAGAATTGCTAAGATTAGACAAATCAACCGTTGTACTATAATGAAATGTAATGAAAAAGTTATACAACCTGCAGAGCGAAGTTCCTAGCAAACGGTAGTAGAACATACGTTTGGAAAGGCAGCAGCTGCACAACAAAGCAGGGATGCCTCAGCTCTAGAGATTACAGTTCTCCTTTCAATTGCTAGTTAATCTTACATTTTCACCAACTGCCATTACAGCACATACACTACCCTAACTCAACCTCCAATGCATAAAACAATACATGTGATGTAATGCAATCTATAAATAACAACAATACAACAAACAACAATGTATTTTCCCACACTGGGCATTGGCATGAGACATACATTATATATACAAAAGTATGTGGACACCCCTTCAAATTATTGGATTTGGCTATTTCAGCAACACCTGTTACTGACAGGTGTATAAAATTGAGCACACAGCCATTCAATCTCCATAGACAATCATTGACAGTAGTCAAATCTTACTGAAGATTTTCAACATTGCACCTTCATAGGATGCTTTTTTTACCTTTATTTAACTAGGCAAGTCAGTTAAGAACAAATTCTTATTTTCAATGACAGCCTAGGAACAGTGGGTTAACTGCCTGTTCAGGGGCAGAACGACAGATTTTGTACCTTGCCAGCTCGGGGATTTGAACTTACAACCTTTCGGTTACTAGTCCAATGCTCTAACCACTAGGCTACCCTGCCGCCCCCGCTTCCTTTCCAACAAGTCAGTTCATCAAATTTCTGCCCTGCTAGAGTTGCCAGGTCAACTGTAAGTGCTGTTATTGTGAAGTGGAAACATCTAGGAGCAACAACGGCTCAGCCGCGAAGTGGTAGGCCACACAAGCTCATGAATGAGACCACCGAGTTCTGAAGCGTGTGACGCATACAAATCATCTATCCCCGGTTGCAAAGCTCACTACCGAGTTTCAAAATGACTCTGGAAGCAACGTCAGCACAAGAACTGTTAGGTGGGAGCTTCAGGAAATGGGTTTCGACGGCCTATCAGCCACACACGAGCCGAAGATCACCACACACAATGCCAAGCATCGGCTGTAGTGGTGTAAAGCTTGCATTCATTGGACTCTGGAGCAGTTGAAAAGCATTTTCTGGAGTGATGAATCACTCTTCACCATCTGGCAGTCCGAAGGACGAGTCTGGGTTTGCCGGATGCCAGGAGAACGCTACCTGCACCAATGCATAATGCCAGCTGTAAAGATTGGTGGAGGAGGCATAATGGTCTGGGGCCATTTTTCATGGTTTGTGCTAGGCCCCTTAGTTCCAGTGAAGACAAATCTTAACGCTACAGCATACAATGACATTCTAGACGATTCTGTCCTTCCAATTTTGTGGCAACAGTTTGGGGAAGGCCTTTCCTGTTTCAGCATGACAATGCCCTCATGCACAAAGCAAAATGGTTTGTCAAGATCGGTGTTGAAGAATTTGACTGGCCTGCACAGAGCGCTGATCTCAACCCCATCAAACACCTTTGGGATGAATTGGAATGCCGACTGCGAGCCAGGCCTAATCGCCCAACATCAGTGCCCGACCTCACTAATTATCTTGTGGCTGAATAGAAACAAGTTCCCACAGCAATGTTCTAACATCTAGTGGAAAGCCTTCCCAGAAGAGTAGCGGCTGTTATAGCAGCAAAGGGGGACCAACTCCATATTAATGGTCATGATTTTGGAATGAGATGTTCGAAGTGCCGGTGTTCACATACTTTTGGTCATGTAGTGTACATCACCTTATTCATTGCTAGCGCTCACAATGCTAGATTGGTTAATGATAAGCATTAGCATCGAGCTGAAATAGGCCCTATATGAAGAGAATACCAATGTCTTGTCTTTCTATAAAACGTCTGCAGAAGTCTGTGGTCTGTCCTGTTTTAATTACATCACCATATGGTCTCTGATGCTGGCTCCCAGGTATTTGTCACACTACCCATGAAGAAATATGACCAAAAACAATGTTGTTTGGAATCTCTTTCACAAAAGCGCTGTCAAATTTTTGGGGTACTTCTACTCTTTCTTCCTGTCTAACTTTTTGAGAAGGCACACCTGATAATTGAAATGCATTCCAGGTGACTACTTCATGAAGCTGGTTGTGAGAATGCCAAGAGTGTGCAAAGCTGTCATCAAGTGGCTATTTGAAGACTCTCAAATATAAAACAAATATAAAACATATTTAGATTTGTTTAACACCTTTTTTGGTGACTACATGATTCCATATGTGTTCATTCATAGTTTTGATCTTTTTATATTTTTTATTTTTATTTCACCTTTATTTAACCAGGTAGGCTAGTTGAGAACAAGTTCTCATTTGCAACTGCGACCTGGCCAAGATAAAGCATAGCAGTGTGAACAGACAACACAGAGTTACACATGGAGTAAACAATTAGCAAGTCAATAACACAGTAGAAAAAAAGAAAAAAAAAAAAAATGGGCAGTCTATATACAATGTGTGCAAAAGGCATGAGGAGGTAGGCGAATAATACAATTTTGCAGATTAACACTGGAGTGATAAATGATCAGATGGGCATGTACAGGTAGAGATATTGGTGTGCAAAAGAGCAGAAAAGTAAATAAATAAAAACAGTATAAAAACAGTATGGGAATGAGGTAGGTGAAAAAGGGTGAGCTATTTACCTATAGACTATGTACAGCTGCAGCGATCGGTTAGCTGCTCGGATAGCTGATGTTTGAAGTTGGTGAGGGAGATAGAAGTCTCCAACTTCAGCGATTTTTGCAATTCGTTCCAGTCACAGGCAGCAGAGTACTGGAACGAAAGGCGGCCAAATGAGGTGTTGGCTTTAGGGATGATCAGTGAGATACACCTGCTGGAGCGCGTGCTACGGATGGGTGTTGCCATCGTGACCAGTGAACTGAGATAAGGCGGAGCTTTACCTAGCATGGACTTGTAGATGACCTGGAGCCAGTGGGTCTGGCGACGAATATGTAGTGAGGGCCAGCCGACTAGAGCATACAAGTCGCAGTGGTGGGTGGTATAAGGTGCTTTAGTGACAAAACGGATGGCACTGTGATAGACTGCATCCAGTTTGCTGAGTAGAGTGTTGGAAGCCATTTTGTAGATGACATCGCCGAAGTCGAGGATCGGTAGGATAGTCAGTTTTACTAGGGTAAGCTTGGCAGCGTGAGTGAAGGAGGCTTTGTTGCGGAATAGAAAGCCGACTCTGGATTTGATTTTTGATTGGAGATGTTTGATGTGAGTCTGGAAGGAGAGTTTGCAGTCTAGCCAGACACCTAGGTACTTATAGATGTCCACATATTCAAGGTTGGAACCATCCAGGGTGGTGATGCTAGTCGGGCATGCGGGTGCAGGCAACGATAGGTTGAAAAGCATGCATTTGGTTTTACTCGCGTTTAAGAGCAGTTGGAGGCCACGGAAGGAGTGCTGTATGGCATTGAAGCTCGTTTGGAGGTTTGATAGCACAGTGTCCAATGACGGGCCGAAAGTATATAGAATGGTGTCGTCTGCGTAGAGGTGGATCAGGGAATCGCCCGCAGCAAGAGCAACATCATTGATATATACAGAGAAAAGAGTCGGCCCGAGAATTGAACCCTGTGGCACCCCCATAGAGACTGCCAGAGGACCGGACAGCATGCCCTCTGATTTGACACACTGAACTCTGCATTAGGACACGGGCAGAATTGTCACATTTTCACACACACAGAGTTGCGTTCACCTGACACTGTACACCCAGTCCAGATTCCCACAGAATGACTCATCACCACTCTCCCAACACGCAAGCACACATACACACACTACACAAAGCCAATCCACCAAACCATCTCAATGCTCTCAAATCAAATTTGAACATTTCTCCTGGGCCCCATCAGAAACGTCTGAGTGGCCAGAGACTGACCGCCTCACACAGATCCCCGAGAGCCTATATGGTATCGCAGACCAGCCCGTGTGAGGTGTCAGTAGCGAGGCAGGTTCTCCTCTCACCCCATCACTACTGCAACTCCTTAGAGAGACAGATTTGAAAGAGACAGATTTGAAAGAGTGTCATTGAGAAGGAGAGAATAAAAAATGAGGGAAACCATGTCTTTAGCATGTGTATGATAGCAGATTGGTTTTCTGTTGGAAAGGGTAAAGAAGGAGAAATGAGAGAGGTGTTGTAGAGCCTGTAGACGTAAAGACTGACAGAATGGACAGATACTATTTGGTATCAGATATAAGTATAGTGGTAATGGTAATGTCCATGTGGTAATATCCTTGTCAGATGGTATAGATGTCAGATACCAGACAGTGACACGTGTCTGGTTCGTCTGATAGACAGGATCCTTTGGGGACTGATTGGCACAGTGGTAATCCCTGGAAGACACACACACACATACACAACACAATTCTCTAAGGGGGTGAGAAGTGGGGAGCTCCTTGGGTTATTGATTACCCCATGAGCCATGCCTATCGGGAGACACAGCTCTTAGACTAACAAGGAATCAATTAGCGTCTGGGAACATGTCGTGGGTGTGTGTGTGCGTATCATGGTTTCCGTTAGCCGGTAATAGCCGGCTTATGGCCAATAAATATTTTTTAAGCTGATAAATAAAATTTGTACCGGCCAATTGTCTGGGAGAGGGAAAAAAATCCCATAGCAAGATTATGCCTTTTAGCATAATCCATCAATTTCCATTGATGGAAATGCCAGTTGATGTAAATACATTTGACCAGTCATGCTTATTGGTCTATGGGTTAATTTCCATAATTTTGTGGAATTAAATTGGCATGTCTATATTTTTGTTAGTCGTTATGATTCTTATTTATCACACATGCACAGCATACAGAGCCTAGCATACAGAGCCTAGCGTACGGAGCCTAGCGTACGGAGCCTAGCGTACAGAGCCTAGCGTACAGAGCCTAGCGTACAGTGCCTAGCGTACAGAGCCTAGCGTACGGAGCCTAGCGTACGGAGCCTAGCGTACGGAGCCTAGCGTACGGAGCCTAGCGTACGGAGCCTAGCGTACAGAGCCTAGCGTACAGAGCCTAGCGTACAGAGCCTAGCGTACGGAGCCTAGCGTACGGAGCCTAGCGTACGGAGCCTAGCGTACGGAGCCTAGCGTACGGAGCCTAGCGTACGGAGCCTAGCGTACGGTGCCTAGCGTACAGAGCCTAGCGTACGGTGCCTAGCGTACAGAGCCTAGCGTACAGAGCCTAGCGTACAGAGCCTAGTTTAAGCTGAACATCTTTGACAGCACGAGACCTGCTGCTTCAGCTCCTGGTGCTGCTGGAGGGAAATGGGCTTTTATAAGCCCAATCATTGCGCAACAATTCTAAATGAAATCTTGTGTTAAAAACAATTTTGATAGCATGATAAAAAAGAGCTACTATTTTTATTTCTCAACTGGTATTGGAAGTGCACTTCCCATTCGCCATTCTAAGTGCCTATAATGGCAGGTAGGCTTCAGTGCTACCTGCTACCTTGAACCGTTTAGAAATTACAGCACTTTTTGTACATAGTCCCTTCATTTTAGGGAACAACAAGTATTGGGACAAATTCACTTATGTGTATTAAAGTAGTCCCATATTCCTAGCACGCAATGATTACATTATTTACCATTAATTTTTAAACGGTTCACCTGATATGGATGAAAATACACTTGAATTAAGCTGACAGTCTACACTTTAACTTCATAGACATTGTATCGTTTCAAATTCAAAGTGCTGGAGTACAGTGCCTAAACAACTAACAAATTGGGGTTAGTAGATTGATATAGGCTTGTGGTTTGGTTGTTCATTACTCGTCTTGTTGGCTGAGAAAAAGTAAATGTGGTAGTTATTCTAACATCTTTAAACGGAATTCGGCAAGAAGGACCCACACCATTTCATCCTTGAGGTTCATGATTTGTTAAGATGAATGAATTACTATAATTTAAATGTGATTTCTGTCATTCTGAATACCGTGGGTGGACGACCTGATCATGTTACGCACCAAATACGTATGGGACTGGTACATTTCTCAAATGTCAGGTATCACAGTGCTTGCTGTGCCACGAGAGATCCTGGGTTCGAGTCCAGGCTCTGTCGCTGCCGGCCGCGACCGGGAGACCCATGGCAGGGATGTTCTTGTCCCTTCGCGCACTAGTGACTCCTGTGACGGGCCGGGCGCAATGCACGCTGACACGGTCGCCAGGTGTACAGTGTTTCCTCCAACACATTGGTCCGGTTGGCTTCCGGGTTAAGCGGGCATTGTGTCAAGAAGCATTGTGGCTTGGCTGGGTTGTGTTTCGGAGGATGCACGGCTCTCGACCTTCGCCTCTCGCGAGTCCGTACGGCAGTGGCAGTGATGGGACAACTAGATACCACGAAATTGGGGAGAAAAATTCTCAAATGTCCAGTAAATGAAAATGCTGCCAGTCAAATGTCCGGTGGCACATTTTCCGAATGGAAACCCTGGAGTGTGGGTGTGTGTGCTACTGTAGAAGGAAATATGGTGTTTGTTTTTGTTAGCATACACATACTACACAGTATTCTTTGCCTGTGTGTGTGTCAAATGGAATTTGTGACTGGTTGTCTGTCTTGTGTGTCTCCACAGTATTGGCTCTCTGATGAGGCGTGTGTTTGTGATGCGGACTGTCAGTATGGTGTTCCAGAGCTCCCTCCTGACCGTGCTGGAACCTTCCCCGCTCATGAAAGGTGAGAGAAGACCAGACCGCACTCTGACCACAACTTGACTAGGCAGCATTGACCATGTTTCCATGCGTATTCCGGATAGTATTCCGGATAGTAGCTCATATCCCGCTTAAGGTCTTGTTCAGGATAAGCTGTTTACATGCACCTTTGATATCCCGCTCACGAATATCCCGGTTTCCCATCCACATTTAGGCCTATACAAAAAACATTTTGTCACGTGAAACCCATCCACATTTAGGCCTATACATAAATAAATAAATATATGTGTAACCCATCCACATTCAGGCCTATACAAAAAAACATTTTATCACATGTAACCCATCCACATTCAGGCCTATACATAAATAAATAAATATATGCGTAACCCATCCACATTCAGGCCTACACATAAATAAATAAATAAATAAATATATGTGTAACCCATCCACATTCAGGCCTACACATAAATAAATAAATAAATAAATATATGTGTAACCCATCCACATTTAGGCCTACACATTAATAAATAAATATATGTGTAACCCATCCACATTCAGGTCTATACATAAATAAATAAATAAATATATGTGTAACCCATCCACATTCAGGTCTATACATAAATAAATAAATATATGTGTAACCCATCCACATTCAGGCCTACACATAAATAAATAAATATATGTGTAACCCATCCACATTTAGGCCTATACATAAATAAATAAATATATGTGTAACCCATCCACATTCAGGCCTATACAAAAAAAAACATTGTATCACGTGTAACCCATCCACATTCAGGCCTATACATAAATAAATAAATATATGTGTAACCCATCCACATTCAGGCCTACACATAAATAAATAAATAAATATATGTGTAACCCATCCACATTCAGGCCTATACAAAAAAAAACATTTTATCACATGTAACCCATCCACATTCAGGCCTATACATAAATGAATAAATATATGTGTAACCCATCCACATTCAGGCCTATACAAAAAAAAACATTTTATCACATGTAACCCATCCACATTCAGGTCTATACATAAATAAATAAATATATGTGTAACCCATCCACATTCAGGCCTATACATAAGTAAATAAATATATGTGAAACCCATCCACATTCAGGCCTACACATAAATAAATAAATATATGTGTAACCCATCCACATTCAGGCCTATACAAAAAAAAACATTTTATCACGTGTAACCCATCCACATTCAGGCCTATACATAAATAAATAAATATATGTGTAACCCATCCACATTCAGGCCTATACATAAGTAAATAAATATATGTGTAACCCATCCACATTTAGGCCTATACATAAATAAATAAATGAATAAATATACGTGTAACCCATCCACATTCAGGCCTATACATAAATAAATAAATATATGTGTAACCCATCCACATTTGGGCCTATAAATAAATAAATAAATATACGTGTAACCCATCCACATTTAGGCCTATACAAAAAACATTTTGTCACGTGTAACCCATCCACATTCAGGCCTATACATAAATAAATAAATAAATATATGTGTAACCCATCCACATTTAGGCCTATACATAAATAAATAAATATATGTGTAACCCATCCACATTCAGGCCTATACATAAATAAATAAATAAATATACGTGGAACCCATCCACATTTAGGCCTATACATAAATAAATAAATATATGTGTAACCCATCACATTCAGGCCTATACATGAATAAATAAATAAATATACGTGTAACCCATCCACATTCAGGCCTATACATAAGTAAATAAATATATGTGTAACCCATCCACATTTAGGCCTATACATAAATAAATATACGTGTAACCCATCCACATTCAGGCCTATACATAAATAAATAAATATATGTGTAACCCATCCACATTTAGGCCTATACATAAATAAATAAATATACGTGTAACCCATCCACATTTAGGCCTATACAAAAAACATTTTGTCACGTGTAACCCATCCACATTCAGGCCTATACATAAATAAATAAATAAATATACGTGTAACCCATCCACATTTAGGCCTATACAAAAAACATTTTGTCACGTGTAACCCATCCACATTCAGGCCTATACATGAATAAATAAATAAATATACGTGTAACCCATCCACATTTAGGCCTATACAAAAAACATTTTGTCACGTGTAACCCATCCACATTTAGGCCTATACATAAATAAATAAATAAATATATGTGTAACCCATCCACATTTAGGGCTATACATAAATAAATAAATAAATATATGTGTAACCCATCCACATTTAGGCCTATACATAAATAAATAAATATACGTAATAATAATAATAATAATATATGCCATTTAGCTGACGCTTTTATCCAAAGCGACTTACAGTCATGTGTGCATACATTCTATGGGTGGTCCACATTTAGGCCTATACATAAATAAATAAATATACGTGTAACCCATCCACATTTAGGCCTATACAAAAAACATTTTGTCACGTGTAACCCATCCACATTTAGGCCTATACAAAAAACATTTTGTCACGTGTAACCCATCCACATTTAGGCCTATACATAAATAAATAAATATATGTGTAACCCATCCACATTTAGGCCTATACATAAATAAATAAATATATGTGTAACCCATCCACATTCAGGCCTATACATAAATAAATAAATAAATATACGTGTAACCCATCCACATTTAGGCCTATACATAAATAAATAAATATATGTGTAACCCATCCACATTCAGGCCTATACATGAATAAATAAATAAATATACGTGTAACCCATCCACATTCAGGCCTATACATAAGTAAATAAATATATGTGTAACCCATCCACATTTAGGCCTATACATATATAAATATATGTGTAACCCATCCACATTCAGGCCTATACATAAATAAATAAATATATGTGTAACCCATCCACATTTAGGCCTATACATAAATAAATAAATATACGTGTAACCCATCCACATTTAGGCCTATACAAAAAACATTTTGTCACGTGTAACCCATCCACATTCAGGCCTATACATAAATAAATAAATAAATAAATATACGTGTAACCCATCCACATTTAGGCCTATACAAAAAACATTTTGTCACGTGTAACCCATCCACATTCAGGCCTATACATGAATAAATAAATAAATATACGTGTAACCCATCCACATTTAGGCCTATACAAAAAACATTTTGTCACGTGTAACCCATCCACATTTAGGCCTATACATAAATAAATATATGTGTAACCCATCCACATTTAGGTCTATACATAAATAAATAAATATATGTGTAACCCATCCACATTTAGGCCTATACATATAACATTTTGTCACGTGTAACCCATCCACATTCAGGCCTATACATAAATAAATAAATATATGTGTAACCTATCCACATTCAGGCCTATACATAAATAAATAAATAAATAAATAAATATATGTGTAACCCATCCACATTCAGGCCTATACATAAATAAATAAATATATATATGTGTAACCCATCCACATTCAGGCCTATACATAAATAAATAAATATATATATGTGTAACCCATCCACATTTAGGCCTATACATAAATAAATAAATAAATAAATATATGTGTAACCCATCCACATTTAGGCCTATACATAAATAAATAAATATATGTGTAACCCATCCACATTTAGGCCTATACATAAATAAATAAATATATGTGTAACCCATCCACATTTAGGCCTATACATAAATAAATAAATATATGTGTAACCCATCCACATTTAGGCCTATACATAAATAAATAAATATATGTGTAACCCATCCACATTTAGGCCTATACATAAATAAATATATGTGTAACCCATCCACATTCAGGCCTATACAAAAAAAAACATTTTATCACGTGTAACCCATCCACATTCAGGCCTATACATAAATAAATAAATATATGTGTAACCCATCCACATTCAGGCCTAGACATAAGTAAATAAATATATGTGTAACCCATCCACATTTAGGCCTATACATAAATAAATAAATATACGTGTAACCCATCCACATTCAGGCCTATACATAAATAAATAAATATATGTGTAACCCATCCACATTCAGGCCTACACATAAATAAATAAATATATGTGTAACCCATCCACATTTAGGCCTATACATAAATACATATATGTGTAACCCATCCACATTCAGGCCTATACATAAATAAATAAATATATGTGTAACCCATCCACATTTAGGCCTATACATAAATAAATAAATATACGTGTAACCCATCCACATTCAGGCCTATACATAAATAAATAAATATATGTGTAACCCATCCACATTCAGGCCTATACATAAATAAATAAATATATGTGTAACCCATCCACATTCAGGCCTATACATAAATAAATAAATATACGTGTAACCCATCCACATTTAGGCCTATACAAAAAACATTTTGTCAAGTGTAACCCATCCACATTTAGGCCTATACATAAATAAATAAATATATGTGTAACCCATCCACATTCAGGCCTATACATAAATAAATAAATAAATATACGTGTAACCCATCCACATTTAGGCCTATACAAAAAACATTTTGTCACGTGTAACCCATCCACATTTAGGCCTATATAAAAAAACATTTTGTCACGTGTAACCCATCCACATTTAGGCCTATACATAAATAAATACATATATGTGTCACCCATCCACATTTAGGCCTATACATATAACATTTTGTCACGTGTAACCCATCCACATTCAGGCCTATACATAAATAAATAAATATATGTGTAACCCATCCACATTCAGGCCTATACATAAATAAATAAATATATGTGTAACCTATCCACATTCAGGCCTATACATAAATAAATAAATATATGTGTAACCTATCCACATTCAGGCCTATACATAAATAAATAAATAAATATATGTGTAACCTATCCACATTTAGGCCTATACATAAATAAATAAATATATGTGTAACCCATCCACATTTAGGCCTATACATAAATAAATAAATAAATAAATATATGTGTAACCCATCCACATTCAGGCCTATACATAAATAAATAAATAAATAAATATATGTGTAACCCATCCACATTTAGGCCTATACATAAATAAATAAATAAATATATGTGTAACCCATCCACATTTAGGCCTATACATAAATAAATAAATAAATAAATATATGTGTAACCCATCCACATTTAGGCCTATAGATAAATAAATAAATAAATAAATATATGTGTAACCCATCCACATTTAGGCCTATACATAAATAAATAAATATATGTGTAACCCATCCACATTCAGGCCTATACATAAAGAAATAAATAAATAAATATATGTGTAACCCATCCACATTCAGTCCTATACATAAATAAATAAATAAATATATGTGTAACCCATCCACATTCAGGCCTATACATAAATAAATAAATATATGTGTAACCCATCCACATTCAGGCCTATACATAAAGAAATAAATAAATAAATATATGCGTAACCCATCCACATTCAGGCCTATACATAAATAAATAAATAAATATACGTGTAACCTATCCACATTCAGGCCTATACATAAATAAATAAATATATGTGTAACCTATCCACATTTAGGCCTATACATAAATAAATAAATATATGTGTAACCCATCCACATTTAGGCCTATACATAAATAAATAAATAAATAAATATATGTGTAACCCATCCACATTCAGGCCTATACATAAATAAATAAATAAATATATGTGTAACCCATCCACATTTAGGCCTATACATAAATAAATAAATAAATATATGTGTAACCCATCCACATTTAGGCCTATACATAAATAAATAAATAAATATATGTGTAACCCATCCACATTTAGGCCTATACATAAATAAATAAATAAATAAATATATGTGTAACCCATCCACATTTAGGCCTATACATAAATAAATAAATATATGTGTAACCCATCCACATTCAGGCCTATACATAAAGAAATAAATAAATAAATATATGTGTAACCCATCCACATTCAGTCCTATACATAAATAAATAAATAAATATATGTGTAACCCATCCACATTCAGGCCTATACATAAATAAATAAATATATGTGTAACCCATCCACATTCAGGCCTATACATAAAGAAATAAATAAATAAATATATGCGTAACCCATCCACATTCAGGCCTATACATAAATAAATAAATATACGTGTAACCCATCCACATTTAGGCCTATACAAAAAACATTTTGTCACGTGTAACCCATCCACATTCAGGCCTATACATGAATAAATAAATAAATATACGTGTAACCCATCCACATTTAGGCCTATACAAAAAACATTTTGTCACGTGTAACCCATCCACATTTAGGCCTATACATAAATAAATAAATATATGTGTAACCCATCCACATTTAGGTCTATACATAAATAAATAAATATATGTGTAACCCATCCACATTTAGGCCAATACATATAACATTTTGTCACGTGTAACCCATCCACATTCAGGCCTATACATAAATAAATAAATATATGTGTAACCTATCCACATTCAGGCCTATACATAAATAAATAAATAAATAAATAAATATATGTGTAACCCATCCACATTCAGGCCTATACATAAATAAATAAATATATATATGTGTAACCCATCCACATTCAGGCCTATACATAAATAAATAAATATATATATGTGTAACCCATCCACATTTAGGCCTATACATAAATAAATAAATACATATATGTGTAACCTATCCACATTCAGGCCTATACATAAATAAATAAATAAATAAATAAATAAATAAATATATGTGTAACCTATCCACATTCAGGCCTATACATAAATAAATAAATAAATAAATATATGTGTAACCTATCCACATTTAGGCCTATACATAAATAAATATATGTGTAACCCATCCACATTTAGGCCTATACATAAATAAATAAATAAATAAATATATGTGTAACCCATCCACATTTAGGCCTATACATAAATAAATAAATATATGTGTAACCCATCCACATTTAGGCCTATAAATAAATAAATAAATATGTGTAACCCATCCACATTCAGGCCTATACATAAGTAAATAAATATATGTGTAACCCATCCACATTTAGGCCTATACATAAATAAATAAATATACGTGTAACCCATCCACATTCAGGCCTATACATAAATAAATAAATATATGTGTAACCCATCCACATTCAGGCCTACACATAAATAAATAAATATATGTGTAACCCATCCACATTTAGGCCTATACATAAATAAATATATGTGTAACCCATCCACATTCAGGCCTATACATAAATAAATAAATATATGTGTAACCCATCCACATTTAGGCCTATACATAAATAAATAAATATACGTGTAACCCATCCACATTCAGGCCTATACATAAATAAATAAATATATGTGTAACCCATCCACATTCAGGCCTATACATAAATAAATAAATATATGTGTAACCCATCCACATTCAGGCCTATACATAAATAAATAAATAAATATACGTGTAACCCATCCACATTTAGGCCTATACAAAAAACATTTTGTCAAGTGTAACCCATCCACATTTAGGCCTATACATAAATAAATAAATATATGTGTAACCCATCCACATTCAGGCCTATACATAAATAAATAAATAAATATACGTGTAACCCATCCACATTTAGGCCTATACAAAAACATTTTGTCACGTGTAACCCATCCACATTTAGGCCTATATAAAAAAAACATTTGGTCACGTGTAACCCATCCACATTTAGGCCTATACATAAATAAATAAATATATGTGTAACCCATCCACATTTAGGTCTATACATAAATAAATAAATATATGTGTAACCCATCCACATTCAGGCCTATACATAAATAAATAAATATATGTGTAACCTATCCACATTCAGGCCTATACATAAATAAATAAATATATGTGTAACCTATCCACATTTAGGCCTATACATAAATAAATAAATATATGTGTAACCTATCCACATTCAGGCCTATACATAAATAAATAAATATATGTGTAACCTATCCACATTCAGGCCTATACATAAATAAATAAATATATGTGTAACCTATCCACATTTAGGCCTATACATAAATAAATAAATATATGTGTAACCCATCCACATTCAGGCCTATACATAAATAAATAAATATATGTGTAACCCATCCACATTTAGGCCTATACATAAATAAATAAATATACGTGTAACCCATCCACATTCAGGCCTATACATAAATAAATAAATATATGTGTAACCCATCCACATTCAGGCCTATACATAAATAAATAAATATATGTGTAACCCATCCACATTCAGGCCTATACATAAATAAATAAATAAATATACGTGTAACCCATCCACATTTAGGCCTATACAAAAAACATTTTGTCAAGTGTAACCCATCCACATTTAGGCCTATACATAAATAAATAAATATATGTGTAACCCATCCACATTCAGGCCTATACATAAATAAATAAATAAATATACGTGTAACCCATCCACATTTAGGCCTATACAAAAAACATTTTGTCACGTGTAACCCATCCACATTTAGGCCTATATAAAAAAAACATTTGGTCACGTGTAACCCATCCACATTTAGGCCTATACATAAATAAATAAATATATGTGTAACCCATCCACATTTAGGTCTATACATAAATAAATAAATATATGTGTAACCCATCCACATTCAGGCCTATACATAAATAAATAAATATATGTGTAACCTATCCACATTCAGGCCTATACATAAATAAATAAATATATGTGTAACCTATCCACATTTAGGCCTATACATAAATAAATAAATATATGTGTAACCTATCCACATTCAGGCCTATACATAAATAAATAAATAAATAAATAAATATATGTGTAACCCATCCACATTCAGGCCTATACATAAATAAATAAATATATATATGTGTAACCCATCCACATTCAGGCCTATACATAAATAAATAAATATATATATGTGTAACCCATCCACATTTAGGCCTATACATAAATAAATAAATACATATATGTGTAACCTATCCACATTCAGGCCTATACATAAATAAATAAATAAATAAATAAATAAATAAATATATGTGTAACCTATCCACATTCAGGCCTATACATAAATAAATAAATATATGTGTAACCTATCCACATTTAGGCCTATACATAAATAAATAAATATATGTGTAACCCATCCACATTTAGGCCTATACATAAATAAATAAATAAATATATGTGTAACCCATCCACATTTAGGCCTATACATAAATAAATAAATATATGTGTAACCCATCCACATTTAGGCCTATACATAAATAAATAAATATATGTGTAACCCATCCACATTTAGGCCTATACATAAATAAATAAATATATGTGTAACCCATCCACATTTAGGCCTATACATAAATAAATAAATATATGTGTAACCCATCCACATTTAGGCCTATACATAAATAAATATATGTGTAACCCATCCACATTCAGGCCTATACAAAAAAAAAACATTTTATCACGTGTAACCCATCCACATTCAGGCCTATACATAAATAAATAAATAAATATGTGTAACCCATCCACATTCAGGCCTATACATAAGTAAATAAATATATGTGTAACCCATCCACATTTAGGCCTATACATAAATAAATAAATATATGTGTAACCCATCCACATTCAGGCCTATACATCAATAAATAAATATATGTGTAACCCATCCACATTCAGGCCTACACATAAATAAATAAATATATGTGTAACCCATCCACATTTAGGCCTATACATAAATAAATATATGTGTAACCCATCCACATTCAGGCCTATACATAAATAAATAAATATATGTGTAACCCATCCACATTTAGGCCTATACATAAATAAATAAATATACGTGTAACCCATCCACATTCAGGCCTATACATAAATAAATAAATATATGTGTAACCCATCCACATTCAGGCCTATACATAAATAAATAAATATATGTGTAACCCATCCACATTCAGGCCTATACATAAATAAATAAATAAATATACGTGTAACCCATCCACATTTAGGCCTATACAAAAAACATTTTGTCAAGTGTAACCCATCCACATTTAGGCCTATACATAAATAAATAAATATATGTGTAACCCATCCACATTCAGGCCTATACATAAATAAATAAATAAATATACGTGTAACCCATCCACATTTAGGCCTATACAAAAAACATTTTGTCACGTGTAACCCATCCACATTTAGGCCTATATAAAAAAAAACATTTTGTCACGTGTAACCCATCCACATTTAGGCCTATACATAAATAAATAAATATATGTGTAACCCATCCACATTTAGGTCTATACATAAATAAATAAATATATGTGTAACCCATCCACATTCAGGCCTATACATAAATAAATAAATATATGTGTAACCTATCCACATTCAGGCCTATACATAAATAAATAAATATATGTGTAACCTATCCACATTCAGGCCTATACATAAATAAATAAATATATGTGTAACCTATCCACATTTAGGCCTATACATAAATAAATAAATATATGTGTAACCCATCCACATTTAGGCCTATACATAAATAAATAAATAAATAAATATATGTGTAACCCATCCACATTCAGGCCTATACATAAATAAATAAATATATGTGTAACCCATCCACATTTAGGCCTATACATAAATAAATAAATAAATATATGTGTAACCCATCCACATTCAGGCCTATACATAAATAAATAAATAAATAAATAAATATATGTGTAACCCATCCACATTTAGGCCTATACATAAATAAATAAATAAATATATGTGTAACCCATCCACATTTAGGCCTATATATAAATAAATAAATAAATATATGTGTAACCCATTCACATTTAGGCCTATACATAAATAAATAAATAAATAAATATATGTGTAACCCATCCACATTTAGGCCTATACATAAATAAATAAATATATGTGTAACCCATCCACATTCAGGCCTATACATAAAGAAAGAAATAAATAAATATATGTGTAACCCATCCACATTCAGTCCTATACATAAATAAATAAATAAATAAATATATGTGTAACCCATCCACATTCAGGCCTATACATAAATAAATAAATATATGTGTAACCCATCCACATTCAGGCCTATACATAAAGAAATAAATAAATAAATATATGCGTAACCCATCCACATTCAGGCCTATACATAAATAAATAAATAAATATATGTGTAACCCATCCACATTCAGGCCTATACATAAATAAATAAATAAATAAATAAATAAATATATATGTGTAACCCATCCACATTCAGGCCTATACATAAATAAATAAATAAATAAATATATGTGTAACCCATCCACATTCAGGCCTATACATAAATAAATAAATATATATATATATGTGTAACCATCCATATTCAGGCCTATACATAAATAAATAAATAAATATATGTGTAACCCATCCACATTTAGGCCTATACAAAAATAAATAAATATATGTGTAAACCATCCACATTTAGGCTTATACATACATTTAGGCCTTCTTGATTGAACCTTTATTGAACCAGGTTTGTCTCGTTTAGATAGAAATACATTTTTCAATAGAGACCTGGTACATAAGGCCTATACATACAACACACACACATACAGTGCTTTCAGAAAGTATTCATATCCCTTCACATTAAGTTAGTCTTGGGGGGCGGTAGGTAGCCTAGTGGTTAGAGTGTTGGTCCAGTAACTGAAAGGTTACTAGATCGAATCCTTGAGCTGACAAGGTAAAAATCATCTACCCCTGAACAAGGCAGTTAACCCACCGTTCCTAGGTCGTCATTGTAAATAAGAATTTGTTCTCAACTGACTTGTCTAGTTAAATAAAGGTCAAATAAAAAATAAATAAGTTGTTACAGCTGGAATTCAAAAATGGATTCAAAAATAATAATCCTCACCCATCTACACACAATACCCAATAATGAATGTTTTTAGACATTTTTTCAAATGAAATACAGAAATATATTATTTACATAAGTATTCACACCCCTGAGTCAATACATGTTAGAATCACCTTTGGCAGTGATTACAGCTGTGTTTTTCTGGGTAAGACTCTAAAAGCTTTGCATACCTGGATTGTACAATTTTAAATTCTTCAAACTCTGTCAAGTTGGTTATTGATCATATCTAGACATAGATGTTTAAGCCGTCAAAATTAAAGTCAAAACTTTAACTAGGCCACTCAGCAACATTCAATGTCACCATGGTACGCAATTCCAGTGTATATTTGGCCTTGTGTTTTAGGTTATTGTCCTGCTGAAAGGTGAATTTGTCTCCCAGAGTCTGTTAGAAAGCAGACATTTTCCTCTAGGATTTTGGCTGTGCTTAGCTCTATTACGTTTATTTTTATCCTAAAAAAAAATCTATATTCCTTGCCGATGACAATCATACCCATAACATGATGCAGCCACCACCATGTTTGAAAAGATGAAGAGTGGTACTCAGTGATGTGTTGGATTTGTTCCAAACATAGCGCTTTGTATTCAGGACTTAAAGTTCATTACTTTAACAACAAAAAAATGCAAATGTACTTTATTGCCTTATTGCAAACAGGATGCATGTTTTGAAATATTTGTATTCCTTCTGTCATTTAGGTTAGTATTGTGGAGTAACTACAATGTTGTTGATCCATCCTCAGTGTTCTCCTATCACAGCCATTCATCTCTGTAACTGTTTTAAAGGAATTGTGAAAAACAGAGTTTAAATGTATTTGGCTAAGGTGTATGTTTTCTTCCGAGTTCAACTGTATACCCCTTGATTTTGGTGAATGTGAATGAGATAAGTACAAATGTCTAACATCATCAGTACATTGGGGCGGCAGGTAGCCTAGTGGTTAGTGCGTTCCACTAGTAACCGAAAGGTTGCAAGATCAAATCCCCGAGCTGACAAGGTAAAAATCTGTCACAGACATTAAACTCTGTAACTGTTTTAAAGTCACCACTGGCCACATGGTGAAATCCCTGAGCAGTTTCCTTCATCTCCAGGAACTGAGTTTAGAAGGACGCCTGTATCTTTGTAGTGACTGGGTGTATTGATACACCATCCAAAGTGTAATTAATAACTTCACCATGCTCAAAGCAATATCAAATGTCTGCTTTTTATCTACTAATAGCTGCCCTTCTTTGTGAGGAATTGGAAAACCTCCCTGGTCTATGTGTTTGAAATTCACTGCTCGACTGAGGGACTACAGATAATTGTATGTGTGGGGTACAGAGATGAGGTAGTCATAAAAAAAAGATGTTAAGCACTATTATTGCACACAGAGGGAATCCATGCAACTTATTGTGACTTGTTAAGCACATTTTTACTCCTGAACTTATTTAGGCTTGCCATAACAAAGGTTGAACACGTTGACTCAAGACATTTCAGCTGTTCATTTTTTATTCATTTGTAAACATTTCAAAAAACACAATTCCACTTTGATATTATTGAGTATTGTGTGTAAACCAGTGACACAACATCTCAATTTAAGCTATTTTAAACTTGGGCTGTAACACAACAAAATATGGAAAAGGTCAAGGGGTGTGAATACTTTCTGAAGGCACTGTATGTGGTGGAAGAAGAGGTGCGTGAAGAGGTCCGTTTACAGCGCTTTGAGCATCTCTCACATCCCATTTTAATCTCATGACTAAATTGAAGTAAAGCTGAAAGCAGAACAGAAGCTTTCTCAGTGACCTGTTTGAACCTATGTTGAGCTGTTCACTCTGGGAACCTCTGGAAGTGGAGGCCTCCCTCTTTAGAGCAGGAACAATGATGTCAAAGATTAAAAAATGTTTTGCTGTAAAATTCTCAATATTACATGAGTGCCCCATTTTCTCACTCTGATAAGCTGAGTTAGTGTCTCGCTCTCTGAATCCTGTGAAATGGAGAAGTCTTAAAACTCGACATCTCCGGTGAATAATTCAGCGTCAGTGGGAGCTGTGAGACACTCTGTGTCGCCTGTGTTCTGCTGTCTTCAGAGAGGGAACAACTTGTTTGGGGGAACGCGAGGAGACAGCACCCCCCTCACTTCCACCTTTGTTGTCTCGGTTCAGCGACAGATCAGGCTCCACTGAAATACGCTGTGCCACTGAGCTCTCCTTCTCACACCATCCAGTAGGGACTTTGAGTGAAAAGAAAGAGGCAAATTTAGATAACACCACTTTAAGACAGGAACGCAGCAGGTAGACTAGGGGTTAGAGCGTTGGGCCAGTAACCGAAATGTCACTAGTTCGAATACCTGAGTCGACAAGGTGAAATATCTGTCGATGCGCCCTTGAGCAAGGCACTTAACCCCTAATTGTTCCAGGGTCGCTGTTGATAATGGCTGACCCTGGCCTTGACCCCACTCTCCAAGGGTCTCAGGGAGAGTGGGATGTGCAAAAAACACATTCCCAATTCACACGTGTGAAATAGAACAAATGTAAGCACCCATAATGTTTCGCAATATTATGTTGAGACAGTGTCAAGGCTGTTACTGTGTTTGCCCCTCAGGTATGGCCGTGTTGAGTTTGAGCATTCAGCACTTCCTGGGAGGCCTCATCACAACGCTCACTTTCACAACCATGATGCACTGCACACAGAGAGCGGAGGAGAGTGTACAGGTAAGAGTCACCCTCTACACACCTGTCAACCTAGAACATTGTTTCCCATGGCAAAGGCAGGTCCTTTATGTGAGAAACACGTATTAAAGACAGACATCTGAATTTATTTCAGTGATATTAAATAATCACATACAGTTTAAGTCGGAAGTTTACATACACTTAGGTTGGAATGATTAAAACTAGTTTTTTTACCACTCCACAAATGTCTTGTTAACAATTACTATAGTTTTGGCAAGTCGGTTAGGACATCTACTTTGTGCTTGACACAAGTAATTTTTCCAACAATAGTACGCAAGTATAAACACCATGGGACCACGCAGCCGTCATACCTGTCATCTGTCTCCTAGAGATGAACGTACTTTGGTGCGAAAAGTTCAAATCAATCCCAGCAGCAAAGGGTTAGCAAAGGACCTTGTGAAGATGCTGGAGGAAACAGGTACAAAAGTATCTATATCCACAGTAAAATTAGTCCTATATCGACATAACCTCAGCAAGGAAGAAGCCACTGCTCCAAAACTGCCATTAAAAAAGCCAGACTACGGTTTGCAACTGCATATGGGGACAAAGATCATACTTTCTGGAGAAATGTCCTCTGGTCTGATGAAACAAAAATGAAACTGTTTGGCCATAATGACCATCGTTATGTTTGGAGGAAAAAGGGGGAGGCTTGCAAGCCGAAGAACACTATCCCAACCGTGAAGCACGGGGGTGGCAGCATCATGTTGTGGGGGTGCTTTGCTGCAGGAGGGACTGGTCCACTTCACAAAATAGATGGCATCATGAGGTAGGAAAATTATGTGGATATATTGAAGCAACATCTCAAGACATCAGTCAGGAAGTTAAAGCTTGGTCGCAAATGGGTCTTCCAAACAGACAATGACCCCAAGCATACTTCCAAAGTTGTGGCAAAATGGCTTAAGGACAACAAAGTCAAGGTATTGGAGTGGCCATCACAAAGCCCTGACCTCAATCCTATAGAAAATATGTGGACAGAACTGAAAAAGCCTGTGAGAGCAAGGAGGCCTAAAAAACATGACTCAGTTTCACCAGCTCAGGAGGAATGGGACAAAATTCACCCAACTTATTGTGGGAAGCATGTGGAAGGCTACCTGAAACATTTGACCCAAATTAAAGAATTTAAAAGCAATGCTACCAAATACAAATTGAGTGAATGTAAACTTCTGACCCACTGGGAATGTGATGAAATAAATAAAAGCTTAAATAAATAATTATCTCTACTATTATTCTGACATTTCACATTCTTAAAATAAATTGGTGATCCTAACTGACCTAAGATAGTGACTTTTTACTAGGATTAAATGTCAGGAATTGTGAAAAACAGAGTTTAAATGTATTTGGCTAAGGTGTATGTTTTCTTCCGACTTCAACTGTATACCCCTTGATTTTGTTGAATGTGACTGAGATAAGTACAAATGTCTAACATCATCAGTACATTGGGGCGGCAGGTAGCCTAGTGGTTAGTGCGTTGCACTAGTAACCGAAAGGTTGCAAGATCAAATCCCCAAGCTGACAAGATCTGTCGTTCTGCCCCTGAACAAGGCAGTTAACCAACTGTTCCTAGGCCGTCAATGAAAATAAGAATTTGTTCTTAACTGACGTGCCTAGTTAAATAAAGATAAAATTGTTTTGAGATGTGTCAGAAATCAAGTGCTATTTGTCATGGGGATGCATTTGCTCAGTTGTTAACATTTTTTGCCTGTGGCCCAATCTTTGAGGCTATGCACACATTTACGGTGTGAGGCTCTCATCCTTTTACCTCCACTTGGAGGAGATGATTTTTATATAAGAAGACAGAATTCTCTGAAACCCAGTGGCCTCTGAAATGGTCTGTTATGTTAGCGAGCAAAACGGAAACTCCTGGAGATAGATTATATCCTACGATGTCAACAGCCAGGACAGGTAGCCCTCCTCACAGCAACAACACCCACCCCTGAGCTGGGACTAACAAGGCCATTTTCTTCCCCTAGCTAACTCTCTCTCCCCTTTTACATATCTATATGTCCCTCTCTCTACCCCTCTCCTTTTACATATCTATATTTCCCTCTCTCTACCCCTCTCCTTTTACATATCTATATGTCCCTCTCTCTACCCCTCTCCTTTTACATATCTATATTTCCCTCTCTCTACCCCTCTCCTTTTACATATCTATATTTCCCTCTCTCTACCCCTCTCCTTTTACATATCTATATGTCCCTCTCTCTACCCCTCTCCTTTTACATATCTATATGTCCCTTTCTCTACCCCTCTCCTTTTACATATCTATATTTCCCTCTCTCTACCCCTCTTCTTTTACATATCTATCTTTCCCTCTCTCTACCCCTCTCCTTTTACATATCTATATGTCCCTCTCTCTACCCCTCTCCTTTTACATATCTATATGTCCCTCTCTCTACCCCTCTCCTTTTACATATCTATATTTCCCTCTCTCTACCCCTCTTCTTTTACATATCTATATTTCCCTCTCTCTACCCCTCTTCTTTTACATATCTATATTTCCCTCTCTCTACCCCTCTTCTTTTACATATCTATATGTCCCCCTCTCTACCCCTCTCCTTTTACATATCTATATGTCCCTCTCTCTACCCCTCTCCTTTTACATATCTATATGTCCCTCTCTCTACCCCTCTTCTTTTACATATCTATATGTCCCTCTCTCTACCCCTCTCCTTTTACATTTCTATATGTCCCTCTCTCTACCCCTCTCCTTTTACATATCTATATTTCCCTCTCTCTACCCCTCTCCTTTTACATATCTATATGTCCCTCTCTCTACCCCTCTCCTTTTACATATCTATATGTCCCTCTCTCTACCCCTCTCCTTTTACATATCTATATTTCCCTCTCTCTACCCCTCTTCTTTTACATATCTATATTTCCCTCTCTCTACCCCTCTTCTTTTACATATCTATATTTCCCTCTCTCTACCCCTCTCCTTTTACATATCTATATGTCCCTCTCTCTACCCCTCTCCTTTTACATATCTATATGTCCCTCTCTCTACCCCTCTCCTTTTACATATCTATATTTCCCTCTCTCTACCCCTCTTCTTTTACATATCTATATTTCCCTCTCTCTACCCCTCTCCTTTTACATATCTATATTTCCCTCTCTCTACCCCTCTCCTTTTACATATCTATATGTCCCTCTCTCTACCCCTCTCCTTTTACATATCTATATGTCCCTCTCTCTACCCCTCTCCTTTTACATATCTATATTTCCCTCTCTCTACCCCTCTCCTTTTACATATCTATATTTCCCTCTCTCTACCCCTCTTCTTTTACATATCTATATGTCCCTCTCTCTACCCCTCTCCTTTTACATATCTATATGTCCCTCTCTCTACCCCTCTCCTTTTACATATCTATATGTCCCTCTCTCTACCCCTCTCCTTTTACATATCTATATGTCCCTCTCTCTACCCCTCTCCTTTTACATATCTATATGTCCCTCTCTCTACCCCTCTCCTTTTACATATCTATATTTCCCTCTCTCTACCCCTCTTCTTTTACATATCTATATTTCCCTCTCTCTACCCCTCTCCTTTTACATATCTATATTTCCCTCTCTCTACCCCTCTCCTTTTACATATCTATATGTCCCTCTCTCTACCCCTCTCCTTTTACATATCTATATGTCCCTCTCTCTACCCCTCTCCTTTTACATATCTATATTTCCCTCTCTCTACCCCTCTCCTTTTACATATCTATATTTCCCTCTCTCTACCCCTCTTCTTTTACATATCTATATGTCCCTCTCTCTACCCCTCTCCTTTTACATATCTATATGTCCCTCTCTCTACCCCTCTCCTTTTACATATCTATATGTCCCTCTCTCTACCCCTCTCCTTTTACATATCTATATGTCCCTCTCTCTACCCCTCTCGTTTTACATATCTATATTTCCCTCTCTCTACCCCTCTCCTTTTACATATCTATGTGTCCCTCTCTCTACCCCTCTCCTTTTACATATCTATATTTCCCTCTCTCTACCCCTCTCCTTTTACATATCTATATTTCCCTCTCTCTACCCCTCTCCTTTTACATATCTATATTTCCCTCTCTCTACCCCTCTCCTTTTACATATCTATATTTCCCTCTCTCTACCCCTCTCCTTTTACATATCTATATTTCCCTCTCTCTACCCCTCTCCTTTTACATATCTATATTTCCCTCTCTCTCTACCCCTCTTCTTTTACATATCTATATTTCCCTCTCTCTACCCCTCTCCTTTTACATATCTATATGTCCCTCTCTCTACCCCTCTCCTTTTACATATCTATATGTCCCTCTCTCTACCCCTCTTCTTTTACATATCTATATTTCCCTCTCTCTACCCCTCTCCTTTTACATATCTATATTTCCCTCTCTCTACCCCTCTCCTTTTACATATCTATATTTCCCTCTCTCTACCCCTCTCCTTTTACATATCTATATGTCCCTCTCTCTACCCCTCTCCTTTTACATATCTATATGTCCCTCTCTCTACCCCTCTCCTTTTACATATCTATATTTCCCTCTCTCTACCCCTCTTCTTTTACATATCTATATTTCCCTCTCTCTACCCCTCTTCTTTTACATATCTATATTTCCCTCTCTCTACCCCTCTCCTTTTACATATCTATATGTCCCTCTCTCTACCCCTCTCCTTTTACATATCTATATGTCCCTCTCTCTACCCCTCTCCTTTTACATATCTATATTTCCCTCTCTCTACCCCTCTTCTTTTACATATCTATATTTCCCTCTCTCTACCCCTCTCCTTTTACATATCTATATTTCCCTCTCTCTACCCCTCTCCTTTTACATATCTATATGTCCCTCTCTCTACCCCTCTCCTTTTACATATCTATATGTCCCTCTCTCTACCCCTCTCCTTTTACATATCTATATTTCCCTCTCTCTACCCCTCTCCTTTTACATATCTATATTTCCCTCTCTCTACCCCTCTTCTTTTACATATCTATATTTCCCTCTCTCTACCCCTCTCCTTTTACATATCTATATGTCCCTCTCTCTACCCCTCTCCTTTTACATATCTATATGTCCCTCTCTCTACCCCTCTCCTTTTACATATCTATATGTCCCTCTCTCTACCCCTCTCCTTTTACATATCTATATGTCCTCTCTCTACCCCTCTCCTTTTACATATCTATATTTCCCTCTCTCTACCCCTCTTCTTTTACATATCTATATTTCCCTCTCTCTACCCCTCTCCTTTTACATATCTATATTTCCCTCTCTCTACCCCTCTCCTTTTACATATCTATATGTCCCTCTCTCTACCCCTCTCCTTTTACATATCTATATGTCCCTCTCTCTACCCCTCTCCTTTTACATATCTATATTTCCCTCTCTCTACCCCTCTCCTTTTACATATCTATATTTCCCTCTCTCTACCCCTCTTCTTTTACATATCTATATGTCCCTCTCTCTACCCCTCTCCTTTTACATATCTATATGTCCCTCTCTCTACCCCTCTCCTTTTACATATCTATATGTCCCTCTCTCTACCCCTCTCCTTTTACATATCTATATGTCCCTCTCTCTACCCCTCTCGTTTTACATATCTATATTTCCCTCTCTCTACCCCTCTCCTTTTACATATCTATGTGTCCCTCTCTCTACCCCTCTCCTTTTACATATCTATATTTCCCTCTCTCTACCCCTCTCCTTTTACATATCTATATTTCCCTCTCTCTACCCCTCTCCTTTTACATATCTATATTTCCCTCTCTCTACCCCTCTCCTTTTACATATCTATATTTCCCTCTCTCTACCCCTCTCCTTTTACATATCTATATTTCCCTCTCTCTACCCCTCTCCTTTTACATATCTATATTTCCCTCTCTCTACCCCTCTTCTTTTACATATCTATATTTCCCTCTCTCTACCCCTCTCCTTTTACATATCTATATGTCCCTCTCTCTACCCCTCTCCTTTTACATATCTATATGTCCCTCTCTCTACCCCTCTTCTTTTACATATCTATATTTCCCTCTCTCTACCCCTCTCCTTTTACATATCTATATTTCCCTCTCTCTACCCCTCTCCTTTTACATATCTATATTTCCCTCTCTCTACCCCTCTCCTTTTACATATCTATATTTCCCTCTCTCTACCCCTCTCCTTTTACATATCTATATTTCCCTCTCTCTACCCCTCTCCTTTTACATATCTATATTTCCCTCTCTCTACCCCTCTCCTTTTACATATCTATATGTCCCTCTCTCTACCCCTCTCCTTTTACATATCTATATTTCCCTCTCTCTACCCCTCTCTTTTTGACATAAATTATTTTGTCCTGTTTAAACTGGGCCATCGCTGCCTGGAGGTGTTCTGTTCGCAGCCTCTCAAACGTCACTCAATCAATTCTGAAGGGGACGAGTTACCACAGTTCTAACAAAGAGTCGTTGACTAGGAAAACTACAGCAAGGAGGATACAGGGCTGTATCTGGGTAATTAAGGAAGAAAAACCTAATGAAACAAAGCTAATAACCTCTGGGGTTAATTTGAAATGTTCTCATGACAGTGACACATATTTTTAAGGTCATATCCAGTGACAGAAAGCTGATACCGTGAGTGCTTGTCGATGACCCAGGAGAGAGAAACGGAATCTCTTTAGCAAGTTAGCCCAAATAAAAGCACTTCACTAAACCCGGGTCTACAGGCACTTCAACTGTGTGAACCTGGCTCAAATCAGCACTTTTCTCAATACTGAGACCCAGCAAAGATGCCTGGGTAATGTCTACTTTACAGTTTGCTCGTTTCGTCACCGGTGACATTTGTCCGAGTCAGGTAACTGGCTAAATTACAATTAGCCACACAGGAGCTATGTTACATGGCGTCAAAGGCACAACTAAGGAAGACCTTGTCGCCTTTTCACAGCCCCAAAGTTCTAATGATCTAAGTCATCTGCTCACCATGATCACTCCTCCCCTTATTAAGATCCATCTCACTTTGATCATGTGGAGTTAGGGATAGCCAGAACTGTACTGATAACTATGCATGCCACAGCGGATGTCTTAGTGGTTTCTGCTGCAATAAATCCATTCAGTTAAGAGGTTAGCAGTTTACATTGTTTCATTTGTAGAGTCTTTATGTCATACACCTGAGTGTATGGAACAGGGTTGCCATTGTGTGAACATGTAGGTGTCAGTGGAGGGTGGAGACCCATGGTGATGCGTTGGCTATGTTGCCCTGTTGTGTTTCTGTGGGCCTGAGAGTTGGAGTCTGGGATGTTAGGTCATCTGTGTCGGTGTGGTCTCTAGTTTTTCTCTCTCTGAGCTCGTCCCTACCTAACCCTCTCCTCTTCTCTCTACAGGCCACCCACTACAGTTTCCTGTCCACTCTGGAGGTACTGGGGAAGCTGATGTTCGGTGCCCTGGCAGGGGGCCTGGTGGACTGGGTGGGTTTCCCCACTGCCTTCCTCCTTTTCCTGGTCCTCTCTGCCGGAACAGCCCTCCACATCTGGAAGGCCACAGACACAGGGGCCCTCAGGGAAGAGCCCAAGTGATCAGCTTTTTGTTCTAGCCCTTACTAAACACATCAGATCAAGCTACTCAAGGGGTCGATAATCAGTTGACTCGTTGAACAAGCTGTGTGAGTGTAGGGTTGGAACAAAAACCTCCACACCCTATAGGTGCCCAGGACTAGGGATGGTGATCACTGAGATTGAGGAGGAGGAGGAAGTAGTGTGTTGCATGAGTGCGAAGCAAATTCTGTCGTACGTCGGCGTCCTAGAAAAACTCTGTATCTCACTTTTTTTAAACATAAATTGAAAGTTTCACAGAACATTCCACTCCATGTTCTGTGAAAGATTAATGAATCTAGTACTAATATAAGTCATTCAAAAAGCCATGTGAATTCCCATTAATATATGGCAACAACAACATTGTTTCAGATTCCTGAAAAGTAAACATTTTTATACAAGATTTTTCCAGGACACTGATTAGTAGCTATATTGAGTTGGGGGATTGGATCAGTAGCATAAGGGATAGGGGGGACAATAAATGGGAAAGCTGTTAAGGGGTTGTTGGAGGACATACAGTACCATCTGAGCCATTTTCATATTTGCCAAGGCTGCAGTAAAATGTAGTCCAGCAGTTATACTTAGTCATTGATTAGCCTGCGATGAAGGTTATATATGTCATATCAGTTTCCTTTTTGAACTTGTTCTGTGGTGATGTTTATGAATGAATCCCTACTACCTCTTATCAACACTGTAAGATATGCAGAATAGTCTAGTGAGCAGTAGAATACAACATTTGCTAGCTAGTGTGCAATTTTGATTAGCAGTAGCTAGCTTGAACCATTACTCTGCTAGCCTAGGTTAGTTGTTAGCGCAATTAGAGAACCAGGTCAGACTTTATTTATATAGTCCGGATTTTCCATCTGTAGATGCTCTAAAGATGGTCATACTATCAACAAACTATCTGTTGATAAGCAACTGCTTGTTATGGTTACTGTTAGTTTTAGAGTTAAGGTTAGGGTACGGTCTAAGCTTAGGGTTATGATTAAGTTTAGGGTTAAGGTTAGGGTACGGTCTAAGCTTAGGGTTATGATTAAGTTTAGGGTTAAGGTTAGGGTACGGTCTAAGCTTAGGGTTATGATTAAGTTTAGGGTTAAGGTTAGGGTACGGTCTAAGCTTAGGGTTATGATTAAGTTTAGGGTTAAGGTTAGGGTACGGTCTAAGCTTAGGGTTATGATTAAGTTTAGGGTTATGGTTAGGGTAAGGTCTAAGCTTAGGGTTATGATTAAGTTTAGGGTTACAGCTAGGGTTAGTAGATAGTTAGTTGAAATGTTACTGATGGTCTATGTCTACAGATGGACTATCCAAATAAAGTATTACCGAGAACAGTACTGTAGCCTTACATTTTGTATGGTGGTTAGTTTTACAAGATTGGCAAAAAAAACATGAAAAATGATATTTATATGTAATTTTACATAGATGCTGGTTGTTTTACTACCTGCTGATATTGCTTGTTTGAGTTGTTAAATAATGTGTAAAGTTCTTAAGAATAACACACACCTTATCTAATCACAGCAGTTGAAGCAATTTAGATTGTGGTACAGTTCATTTGACTGGTCAAAAGGACTGAAATATTCAACTAATGCCTCACACTGATTGAATACCATCTGTCTTTTGTTTACCGTATTACACATTGTGATGGCTGAATTACAATATAACAGATAGTCACAGGGATGACAATCACAGGGGACAAGTCAAAGGGATGACAGTTCAGAAGTAGCATAGTGACACTAGGCCTAGGCAGTTTCAGATAGAACCAGAGCAGCCATGTTATGAACTGTCATGATCAGCAAGGTCACTTTGACCAATACAGCCATGTCCACGCTAATGTAAAGCACCTGTTGCAAAGCACACCCCTGCCTCTGACACATGCTGAGAGATTGTCACAAAATAAAGCTGCTACCCAAATGTCATATCCTGTAATAATCCTCTACCTGAACATACCTGTTTTTAATACTGTCACTTTGGCATCAGTCTAAAAAAGAATCATAGTAAGCACCTGTACATTTGAAAGATAGAAGCATAATTATGTCTTCCTCACACACGTCTATCCTCCTGATAACCACAGCTCTTTGTGTGTGTGTGTGTGTGTGTGTGTGTGTGTGTGTGTGTGTGTGTGTGTGTGTGTGTGTGTGTGTGTGTGTGTGTGTGTGTGTGTGTGTGTGTGTGTGTGTGTGTGTGTGTGTGTGTGTGTGTGTGTGTGTGTGTGTGAGAGAGTCCATCTCCTATACCTCTCCCCTTGCTCCATGCAATACACCCACCACATTCTAGCTACAACATTGATATTTCTCAGAAATCACAGGTGGTATTGGCATTTTCAACACACATTGATCAGGTTTGGTTCTCTGTCGGGGATTCAAAACACAGGTGTTTGGAACCATGACTACATGAATGACCATTTAATCAATAGACCCATTTAAATTCGAACGTAACATCGAGCGATGATGTCGCTACATGTGCAGTGTTCAGTTTTTCTGCAGTACAGCACTGTTGAGTATTACATTGCCTAATTTGTCTGTTTCAAGTCAGTTGTAATCCGTGTATTTGCTACAGGTGTTATGTACCAGATTAGGGAAAACACCAGTCTTCATCTGTACAATAGGTAACCTGGCAGAAAATCCAGATAACCCCTACCAGCCCAATGTTTTTCCCCTTGCCAGTTAAAAGAGCATAGCTTAACACACTTCCCAGATCATTTCATATTTGGTTATGGAAAATGATAGATACAACAAAGATAAATGACACAAAGATACATATTCATTCGACTCCCTTGAATGTGAGACAGAGTATCCTGATGAAACACTTCAGTTCAATCAATCATACAAAGGCATTTAACCCCTTCAAGTCTTCTCAGAGTTGTGGATTTGCTACAGCACTGGCTGATGGACAGACATGTAATCATGGCATCGTTAGAGAGGGCTTTTCACAACACCCTGAACACTGTGATGCGGCCCTCAGCCAACGTGTCACGACAGGTTGTCTATGAGACACAGAGGGGGTTATGGGATGGAGTTGTAGTAGAGGGCAGAGGAATGAAGGGATGGGGAGGTGGGGTGCAGAGAGGGGTGGTTTGAAACATGGGGCGTCTTCTGCTATGGCCCTAATGGCTCAAACGAGGCTTTGAGAGAATAGGGTTGAGGCCAGGGATGGGGGCGAGAGGGGCCCACGACCCACTGTGAAGTGACTCAAGCACAACACCATATGAGCTGGCAGCCTGTCACATCTCCACCCATCAGAAAGGACTCTATAGGACCCTCTCTATTGGACTTTTCCCTACACACCAGCTTCTATCACTTTATACAGTAGTACTTCACTATACAAACTAACTCCCATTACCAAACACATCACCATAGACAGCTAAGATAACTAGGCGTTTGGTTTTGGGCATGTAACTGTGTGCCCCTTATTCTGTCCAATGAGGTATTTTCGGAAAATATACGTGTCCATTAAAGGGGAAATCTGGGATTCAAACAACAACAAAGCGGTTTCCCCACAACTGGAAACATGTGTCCACTTTCCAATTCATAGACAGAGCAATGGATGCAAGGACTGACCATCCACAGCGGTGGAATGTTGCGTTTGGCGAGCCACCATCGGCCTGCAATCTCACTCTTATCCTCTTTGATTGTAACTTCCAGTGAAAGTTATTTCACTTTATCTCTGATTCAGTCTTGTTACTCAGAGCAATAGATCTCCTCACAACAACCCCGCTGAGAACTGATCACTGGTCATTTTATCTTCAGTAATGATTCTTATAACACTCAAGTGGCATATTCTTTCATCTATTTGATAGGCTATTAATTGATTTTGTTTTCATGGAGTCGATTAAGCCATGACACAAGATACCAAATTAATTGATGAAAAATGTAGACTATAGTGCATTTGGAAGGTATTCAGACCCTTTCACTTTTTCAACATTTTGTTATGTTACAGCCTTATTCTAAAAGTGATTAAAAAAAAATAAAAAATCCTCATCAATCTACACACAATAACCCATAATGAATTTGAATTTTTTGCAAATATATTACATATAAAAACTGAAATATGACATTTACGTAAGTATTCAGACCCTTTACTCAGTACTTTGTTGAAGCACCTTTGGCAGCGATTACAGCCTCAAATCTTCTTTGGTATGACGCTACAAGCTTGACACACCTATATTTGGGGAGATTCTACCATTCTTCTCTGCAGATCTCAAGCTCTGTCAGGTTGGATGGGGAGCACATCTATTTTCTGCACATCTATTTTCAGGTCTCTCCAGAGATGTTCGATCCGGTTCAAGTCCGGGCTCTGGCTGGGCCACTCAAGGACATTCAGAGACTTGTCCTGAAGCCACTCCTGCGTTATCTTGGCTCTGTGCACAGGGTTGTTTCCTGTTGGAAGGTGAGCCTTCACCCTGACTCGTCTCCCAGTCCCTGCCGCTGAAAAACATCTCCACAGCATGATGCTGCCACCACCATGCTTCACCGTAGCAATGGTGCCAGGTTTCCTCCAGACGTGACGCCTGGCAGTCAGGCCAAAGTGTTCAATCTTGGTTTCATCAGACCAGAGAATCTTGATTCTCATGGTCCGAGAGTCCTTTAGGTGCTTTTTGGCAAACTCCAAGCGGGCTGTCATGTGTCTTTTACTGCGGAGTGGCTTCCGTCTAGCCACTCTACCATAAAGGCCTGATTGGTGAAGTGCTGAGGAGATGGTTGTCTTTCTGGTAGGTTCTCCCATCTCCACAGAGGAACGCTGGAGCTCTGTCAGAGCGACCATCAGGTTCTTGGTCACCTCCCTGACCAAAGCCCTTCTCCCCCGATTGCTCAGTTTGGGCAAGCAGCCAGCTCTGGGAAGAGTCTTGATGGTTGCAAACTTCTTCCATTTAAGAATGAAGGAGAAATCTGTGTTTTGGGGGACCTTCAATGCTGCAGAAATGTTTTGGTACCCTTCCCCATATCTGTGCCTCAACACAATCCTGTCTCGGAGCTCAACGGATAATTCCTTCGACTTCGTGGCTTGGTTTTTGCTCTGACATGCACTGGCAACTATGGGACCTTATATAGACAGGTGTCTGCCTTTCCAAATCATGTCCAAACAAGTTGTAGAAACATCTGAAATATGACCAATCGAAACAGGATGCACATGAGCACAATTTCGAGTCTCATAGCAAAGGGTCTGAATACTTATGTATTTCTGTTTTTTAAATTATTTTTTTAAACTGTTTTCACTGTCATTACGCTGTATTGTGTGTAGATTGATGAGGACATGTTAATTTATTCTATTTTAGAATAAGGCTGTAACGTAACAAAATGTGGAAAAAGGGAAGAGATCTGAATAATATCTGAATGCAATTGTTTCATGTCAGTTCATTGACCCGAAGCCAAGGTATGGGACGTCAAAAACCTGTTCCCAACTTACTTGAATTTGATATGGTATTACGGTGAAACCTTTTGAGTTTAATTGAAACTGCTACATTTCTCAATTTATACTAATCAATTTAAGCCATTGGTGAATTTTAATGGCTGACAGCAAATTCTTTCATTTCTTCTTTAAGCCGCGATGAGTTGGTTATAATTTTGTATTAAGCATGCACTGCCATACACAGTTGTATCGTGTGACATAATTGCTTGCTTGTGTGACATAATTTTATAGTTCTTCCACGTTGCACGTTCACACAACATTAAACATGATAGAGAAACCGAACACATGTGAAGTTACTGTTAATCCCAACATATTCACCCATTCATTTAGAATGTTTGGTTTCGGGAATGTTGATAATTCATTAAATACCATTCTCTCCATACAAAAAAATTAAATAAATGGACAGTAAACTGGTAGATGCAATTCAATAAACCAAAAGTTCTTAATCACAAGTATTGCACCGTTTGTGTGCTCTTCAAACAATATGTCCACTTGGAAAATGAGAATGGTATGAATGTATATTATATTTAATGAACTATCAACATTCCTAAAACCCAACATTCTAAATGAATGGGTGAATATGTTGGGATTAACAGTAACTTCACATATTAATATATATTTCACAGGGTATTGACAAACATTGACAAACAATTGACACAATGAAACAAATAGTGCGCACGAATTGGTAGGAGTCGAGAGAGACGTGTCTATAGACTGTCTTCACCACACACCCCTCCCCTTATTCCAGTCTCAACATTTTAAATGATTCTCGAGGCACATTCCTCACACATAAGCAGTAACCTCAAACATTGTCAGGAAGTAGCAGTGGTCATTTTGACTTCAACTGGAAGCATTACGGTTTAGTATTTCTAATTTAAAAGCACACACTACCCAAAGTAATGGACATGTGACAGCAAGGCAGAATGGCACATTCCAAAAGAGCACTGGGTACATGATACATATTGACCAACATGGTATGTCCATTTGGTGAATGGAAAAGTTTCCCTGAGGCAGATGAACACTTTGCCCTAAACACGATCCACTAACCTTTTGATGCGAGGGCACAAACTTCCCCGTATGGGCCTTTGTTGAAGTACGTAAGGGAGCATTCATACCCCAAACGATGCACAGTGGACACTGGGGGTTGTCTCCAGACCTCCCAGCAGTGACACTTCTTCTGTGCCACTCCCAGGAACATTTTACAGTGCAATCATTTTCTCTCCAAGCCTCGGGAAAGGGTCAGAACACACCCTCTCCTCTCCAGGCTCTGGGGAGAGCTCGATCATAATCAATTCATTGTCAATCAATGTTGGGATGAAAACCTCCCACACCATAGAGTGCCCACCATAGGAACAGCAGAGGAGTAGGAAGGAGACAGTTCGGCCTCCAACACAACGTCTTCACCAGGGCCCGACAGGTAAACTTGACCCCACCATTTTAAATCAAAATAAAATATTACAGGCGGAGGCATATCACCTGATTCACTTAGAAGCGTTTTTCCCGCTTTTTATGGAACCCTAAAGGAGGCATACCAAACCACCCCAGTGGCTTTCAATAGCACCCCCCCCCCCCTACGCACAACGCAGTGGCTTTCAATTAGAGTTATAAATGAGTTATAAATCTGTCATTCTCATTGAAAGCAAGTCTAAGAATCTGTAGATCTGTGCCCTATTACTATGCTCCCCGTTCTTAAGTTGAATTTTTGCATCTTTTACTTTCGGTTTTATATACCATCTTCAAACAGCTGAAAGTACAATATCTTGGGTTATTGAAAATACATTTCACAGCAGTTTAGATGGTATTATGATTCTCTACAATATACATTGCTTGTTTTGTCACAAACTGAAAGGTAAACTATAAGAATTTTAGCAACCAGGAAATGGCAGATTGGGAAACACTGCACTACATGCTGAGACAAAGGCAAAGGGTGCGTTCCTCAGCCCAGGTGCATGTATCAGGTTAACCTGGTGCCTGACAGAACGTGGCATACAACTTTTATTTGATGCATGCTACGTCTGAGCAGGGGATCCCGACCACAACCTTGGTTCCTCCATACACTTCCTGTGTGCGGATGAAGACAAGGGGGTTTAAATACACTAAAGTCACATGATCTGTCGATTAACCAATAGAACTGCTTGTTAGTTAAAACATGCAAATAAGTCACACCTGTCTCTGGGTGTTTCAATCTGTGAACTCAGAGGAGACTGGTGGGATTTTTATTACCTTTATTTAACAAGGCAAGTCAGTTAAGAACAAATTCTTATTTTCAATGACGGACTAGGAACAGTGGGTACTGGGTAGAACAACAGATTTGTACCTTGTCAGCTCAGGGACTTGAACTTGCAAACTTTCGGTTATTAGGCAGACACTCTAACCACTAGGCTACCCTGCCACCCCATTTGATGGTACTGTAGTGGCTCTGGATTTGGCTGCAGCACCCTTTCTCCTGAGCTTTCCATCTCCCATGTAAAACAATATATAACTAATACACTTCTCTCTACATTCTACAGACAATGTGTGTGTATGTGTGTCAGATAGACCTATATTGAGTGGATCTGTAAACCTAATAATAATACAACACATACAGTATTATATATTGCTGCTGTTTCAGAGAGAGAAGGGCATCCTGGCCTCCAGGTCACCCTGAGCCTGCACACACAAGACACACGCAGGCACGCACACACGCAGACATACATGCACGCACGCACACATGCACAAACCCACAGACGCACACACACACAAATGCACACAGACACACACACACACACACTCTGTATCATCCCCAGTCACATGGTCTCCACCTCATTGACTTCCTCAAGTCATCATCATCCCCTGCTAAGAGTTATCATAGCTGCCCCTCCATGACATATCCTTACCCCAGCCTGTTGTATAAATAATAAAGACATGAATCGACAACACAATCCAAAGCAGAGTAACTCATTTTAATAGAAAGGACATGGATTGTACTTAAAACCATCTACTGCATCTTGCCTATGCCGTTTGGCCATCGCTCATTCATATATTTTTATGTACATATTCTTATTCATTCCTTTACACTTGTGTGTTTAAGGTAGTTGTTGTGAAATTGTTAGGTTAGATTACTTGTTAGATATTACCGCATGGTCGGAACTAGAAGCACAAGCATTTCGCTACACTCGCATTAACATCTGATAACCATGTGTATGTGACCATTAACATCTGATAACCATGTGTATGTGACCATTAACATCTGATAACCATGTGTATGTGACCATTAACATCTGATAACCATGTGTATGTGACCATTAACATCTGATAACCATGTGTATGTGACCATTAACATCTGATAACCATGTGTATGTGACCATTAACATCTGATAACCATGTGTATGTGACCATTAACATCTGATAACCATGTGTATGTGACCATTAACATCTGATAACCATGTGTATGTGACCATTAACATCTGATAACCATGTGTATGTGACCATTAACATCTGATAACCATGTGTATGTGACCATTAACATCTGATAACCATGTGTATGTGACCATTAACATCTGATAACCATGTGTATGTGACCATTAACATCTGATAACCATGTGTATGTGACCATTAACATCTGATAACCATGTGTATGTGACCATTAACATCTGATAACCATGTGTATGTGACCATTAACATCTGATAACCATGTGTATGTGACCATTAACATCTGATAACCATGTGTATGTGACCATTAACATCTGATAACCATGTGTATGTGACCATTAACATCTGATAACCATGTGTATGTGACCATTAACATCTGCTCACCATGTGTATGTGACCAATAAAATGAGATTTGATTTGGATTGATGTGGATGTTGTAACACCTTTCAGAGTTCATACAGGGAAATCTAAAGATAGTCTGGTCCCAATGTGAATGTTTGTTTTTATTCATCAGAAGAACACATTTAAGCTTTGAATTGATAAACACTTGGGAAGGAGATGATGATGGTGAGGATGATGAAGAAGAGAAGGGGAAGGAAACAAAGTGGCATTGTGCTGGGATAGGATCAGACCTGGGGAGGTGTCCATGTCTCTTATTATTATAAATCAAACAAAAGGTCAACACCTGATGATCCGGCTCGCCCCTTACCTCCCAGCTCAGGTTACCCAGCAGGCCATTCTGCCGTCCGCGAGACAATAGCTGCGCAAAAAGACGACACCTCTTCCCCCTCGGGGGACTCCGAGGCGACAAAATGGAAGAAACAAAACTTTTGTTTGCTGGGATTAAAACATGTTGCAATCTCTACCTCCCTGTTCCTTCCCCGATGGTAGAAGGTGCAACAGTCAGAGAACCCTCTCTCTGTCGTTCTGTTCCTACGTTTTAAATAAAGGGTTTTTATTTGGTCTGTTGACTATTGTTTTGGGATGTATTTGTATAGCTTACAGTTTGGCACAGGCTGAATGGGGCCTGATGGGGTCTGATTGGAACCATAATAGGGCCTGATGGGGCCTGTCCTTTCCCTGAACGTCTATGTGATACGCATATAAAGTTGGTGTTATTGACCACCTCTGTGTCCCATCTTAATTGTTACTGTGTGAAACGGGCATCCCTTCTTCCTGAACCTACTCTGGATGAGGACAGTCAAGGAATTCAGAGAAAGACACAAAACAGTTGAATTGTCATTTACTAGCAATATTGGTTTCTATATACTGCAATATTGGTTTCTATATATTGCAATACCGCAACACTGTTTTCTATACATTGCAATACCGATTTCTTTATATTGCAATATTGCTATACTGGTTTCTGTCAAACTAATTTTTTGCTTCACCACAGATCTTCCAGCTTTATTCCATAATCAGACAGTTGTTCTATCCTAAAGGTAAATAACTGACGACAACTGTCAGTCTATAACCGTGTGATTAAATGTGTCAGGACAACATAGGGAATGTTCTCTCTCCTCATCTCCTTCTCAAAACCCATTAGATGAGAAAGCCAGAGGTCCCTCCCCTTTGACCTTCTCCTCCAATGGGTTTTGAGAATCAGACGAGGAGGGAGGAGAGAGGACACGAGGTGTATGCAATTGAGATCTTCACAGAGATCCATACATCAGTCACAACAATGGTAACTGTGGCAGGAGGGTCTCCCCTCTGCAGGGAACATCCTGCCAGTCTGGCACCTGCAGTGGGAGGTCTCTCTCTTATCAGCACTGGTAGATGCAGACCACTTGTCCTTCCCTCCTCTGCTTCTTTCACCACATTCCATCCCTCTCACCTCATTGAAAATGAAAACTCTGCCGTGTTCTGCCTGATGAGAAGTCAGTTGGGTCTTCCTGGATAAAACTCATGTGAGTTCAACGACAACACGGTAAGAAAGAAAACAAACTGCCAAATACATTGTCCACAGAGAAATGCATATGGTGCATTACATAGGACTATGTCGGTTTCCTGTTATCGTCTTTTCAATGGTCTCAAAACTATACAGACCTGTTGCTCTGCAATCTGTCTCGTCATCGTGGGCCCTATACACTTCCCTCCTCCCCCTATCTCTTCACCTGCTACACATACAGGCAGATACTGACGGAGGGGGAGAAAGTGCAAAGGGGAGGTTTATTGAGTGCACATGTACTGTAAACACCTCTAATCCCCCTTCAAAGCACTTGTTGTGTCATTAGAACATTCACTAGAATAACCCTCAGCTCATTCCCCCTTGGCAGTCCCTGAGAACAGTAGGCTTGGTGAACCTGGAAAATCTTCTTCCATTTTGGCTCCAAAGGGGCAGTGGTCATATGTAAACAAAGCAGAGATAATGAGATATTTACTTTACATTTCCAATGTGTGGGCTCGGACACAAGTTTTATTAGGAACGAATGGATATTTAAGTGGTTGCAGGCAAGCATTAGGCATACACACACACACACACACACACACACACACACACACACACACACACACACACACACACACACACACACACACACACACACACACACACACACACACACACACACACACACACACACACACACACAAACAGACTGATACATGCACACTCACACACAGGCTTATGCACATTATTGTTTAGATTCATATTATCATTAATGGAAGCGTTGTTATTTTGCGATCTCTCGCTCTATACATGGATAACTGTATATGTTCTTCAAGGAGGAAAAAAGGCTTACACAGTCATGCTCAGAAACACCTGACCTAATCTAATTCAGCAGCAAAAAACCCTGACAGCAGTCGACAAACATCCAGCACAAAATAACATTCTTACAGTAACAAAGTACACACAAATAAAGAGAGAGAGAGAGAGAGAGCGAGAGAGAGAGACATAGAGAGACAGAGAGAGACATAGAGAGAGACAGAGAGAGAGAGAGACAGAGAGAGAGAGAGACATAGAGAGAGAGAGAGAGAGAGAGAGAGAGAGAGAGAGACATAGAGAGACAGAGAGAGAGAGACATAGAGAGAGAGAGACATAGAGAGAGAGAGACATAGAGAGAGAGAGACATAGAGAGAGACATAGAGAGAGACATAGAGAGAGACATAGAGAGAGAGAGAGAGAGAGAGAGAGAGAGAGAGAGAGAGAGAGAGAGAGAGAGAGAGAGAGAGAGAGAGAGAGAGAGAGAGAGAGAGAGAGAGAGAGAGAGAGAGAGAGAGAGAGAGAGCATATCAGGTTAAAAGATCAGAGAGGCAGTGTTTTGCTGATGTAGACAGCTGGACGTGGGGTCTCTAATCTGTCTAAATATGATCTGCCCAGAGAGGGCTTGTCAGAATGAGCAGAAGGCCCAACCATGGGGCTGTGACAGCCAGACACAGGATGGGACTAGAGGAGCGCGCTGTGTGTGTGCGTGTGAATGTGTGTGTGTCCACACTGTTCCTGTGTAGGCTGTGTATGAGGATGTCCTTCAGACAGAGTGACTGGCCCGGTGGATGAAATCAATGCCTCTAATGAGTAGGGTTGCTTCATGGGAGGAGTTACAGGAGCTTTCGTGTCTGTGTGTGTTTTAGGAGGGCAGTGTGTGTGTGTGTTTTAGGAGGGCCGTGTGTGTGTGGGGGGGCATGTGTATGTTCTCTATCTGATGGAGGGTGGGGGTGTCTGGGGGTGATGTGTATGTATATGTGGGACGGTGGGGGTTTGTGATGGGGCTTGAGTTTGTGTGTTGGGAATGAGTTTGCGTATCTATGTGGGGGGGTGATGTGCGCTGGGTTTGTCATTGTGGTCTAAGTAAACTGATTCAGACAGGCTGCCGGGCTGGTGATGGGAACTGTTGGATGGTGATGGGAATGCTGCTTAATTGGGGTAATCGGCTGGCTTTTAGGGACCTGCTCGTTAGGGGCGCCCAGTCTCGTCCTCACGCCCACCCTCGCCATGGACAGACAGACAGCTGAAGTGACAGCCTCATCTCTCCCAGCGCCTCTCCATGTCCAACTAGACTCCCTCCCATAGTCTCACGCGTCAAGCCTGAGTTTGGCAGGGATGTCCTATAGTAACATTAACGATGTTTAACAAGGCTTAATGTCTCCCACTCCAAATTATATTCATCCAGTGAGATTGAGTGTTAACAATCTCTCTATGATCATGTCTTCTATTGTGTATCTCCGCTGAGGAGAAAACCAGGCTTGTTATCTTGGAAGTCAAAATCAAGTGCTGGAGTTAAGTGGTAGCACAAAGACATTGCTTGAGTTTAATCCTAGGGTCTATAAACATGAATGGTTGCTATGCAGACTGGCTAACCTTCTTCTACCTTGTTAGCTAGCCATCTACAGCTAACAAAATCATGTCAAACTCGTCAGCTGGAATGATAGCAAACTAGCTTAATTTTCGTTTTCTGTTAGCTATTTTCTATTGACATTTATTTGAATATATCAATAATAATGATGCTGGTACTTGATTTCACCTGGCTCAGAAAAGTTGTTGCCTTGTCAGGACAACATTCAGTCTCTATGGTAAATGGGAGATTACATTTCTAAATTGAAACATTGTTGCCGAGGTCACAGCGGAAGACAGCAAGATTAATACAAACCCCCACTGTTGTAAACCAAATACTAGGTTAGAAGCATGGGTAAATAGTGTGTTAATAAAAGCTGTATTGCTTTTCTTTTGTCATTTGCCATGGCAGATCAAGAACAGTGCAGTGATACTAAGATAGAACATTAAACAAGTATTTTTGGTTCGTACCCGTGGTATATCATCTGACACATATGACTGGAATGCTGTTTCTGCCAATTAGCAACCAGGATCCAAACCACCCGGTTTATACATGTTACATATATGACATAAGTTGTATACAATATATGACAAATATGACATGTGGCGTATATCTATGCGTTCTTTCCAAAGCCATGCTTGAAGACATTGTTATACAAGTTATTGAAGCATCTAAGCATGAGTGGAGCTGTGAAGAGTTGGTCTCAAGGAGAACACTACATAGGGAAACCTAGAACTGGCTGTGCTGCTCCTCCCTGTTGTTTCTGAGACCGCTGTATTGCTGTAACTGGACAGAGAGATAGAGAGGCTCAGTCTGCATGCTGCAAGAGGACCTTTTTTGTTGTTTCAAAAGCCACTACTAAAGCATTGATGACTTACCCGATGGGCACTTTGGCCTAACCTTGACCTTGTAGCAGCATCCCTCTGCTTACGACATTCCTCCCTGTTGTCTATCCACATTATCACATTATCCATGCATTCATAATTATGTTTCATTCCGTGTCTCAACCTCGTCTATGGAATAAGAGAGGAGGAGGAGATGGGAAATGAGTCTTTGATTCCTGTCCCCCCCTCTCTTAAAACAAAAGGGGTTTTATCTGTGTTGTTATCGGACGGTCTGAAAGCGTAAGTAGAGATGCCGTCCCCACTGACACAAGGTCAATACATATTGTTTATGGAAAACAAAAGGATAATTGTGATGTCATGTCTAGACAAAATGCAAATGAATATGAGTTTATAAACCTCTAAGAGCGGGTATACAGTATTTACACGGCCACGCAACACAACTCACACACACAGACATACACAAACACACACACACAGACATACACAAACACACACACACAGACATACACAAACACGCAAACACACACAGACACACACACAGACACGTGTAGACGAAGTGTAATGATTATGGTAATGATAACAATCATCCTCCTCATCACCAGCATCTCTTCTGCGATTTTAAAAATGTATATGAATTAACTGTAATCCACAACTATTCATCAGATTACTCATGGCTGGTGGGGGGGGAGGTCCATCTGCAGATCATTAAGGTTTGGGATAGGGTAAAAAAAAAAATGTGTGCCTATTACTGGGATTGAACAAGAGACCCTCAGAGCCTAAGCTCACGGTTTATGGCCATCCGCCATCCCCCTCCAGAGAACAACATGGAAAGCCTACTTGATGTTAATAGCTCTCACCTAGTGGCCGGTCTTGAAGGCATCTCCCGAAGTCCCTTGTGCCTGGACAGACGTCAGATTTCTAAGTGGCACATGAAAACACAACCCACACACACAAATAACCCTAACCCTAACCCCACAAAATTCAAAACAGAACACCTAACCCTAATTCTAACCCTAACCCTAATTCTAACCCTAACCTTAATTCTAACCCTAATTCTAACCCTAACCCTAATCCTAACCCTAATTATAAACTTAACACGAAGCCCCCTAGAAATAGCATTTGACCTTGTGGGGACCAGCAAGTGGGAACTTGTTGTGGGGACTTTTGGTCCCCAAAAGAATAGCTAAACACGTCCACCACACACGCACACGCACACGCACGCACGCGCGCGCGCACACGCACACACACACACACACACACACACACACACACACACACACACACACACACACACACACACACACACACACACACACACACACACACACACACACACACACACACACACACACACACACACACACACACACACACACACACACACACACACAAACAGACATACTACACAGGCCTTCTGAATTAATAGGGTACCATTTTGGAACATCTCTGTGGGTTTAACTGTTTTATTTGCATGCTACAGTGCATTCGGAAAGTATTCAGACCCCTTGACTTTTTCCAAATTTTGTTTGTATTTCATGTATCGTCATTTCATTCATTAAAGAACATGAGTAACAACCACGTTGCATTTCGGTCCGACTCTCTTTCGACAAACGAAGAACGCCGTTACAGAATCACCCACCACACTCGGACCGAGCAGCGTGTTAACAGGCAGCAGCGAAAGGAGGACGTTATGGATAGCAGAGGCATGGAGTATACGACGTGGGAAGAAATCGGCAGGTGGGCGGCCGACCCAGAGAGAGTGCAGGAGCCCGCCTGGGATTCGCTGGAACAGTGCGAAGAGGGCTATAGGCGAATGGAGTCGAAAAAAAAGACACGCCGGCTAAAGCGGAGAGGCGCTTGTATAAACAGGCAGCGACAGCTGGAGCAGCAAAAGGAGGATGAATTATTCGGAGAATGGACATGGGAAGACGTGTTGGATGGCAAAGGTTGTTACACTTGGGAGGAGATACTGGCCGGAAGAGATCGCCTCCCATGGGAACAGGTGGAGGCACTAAAGAGAGCAGAGGCAGCCGGAGATAGGAGCCGACGATACGAGGGAACACGGTTGGCAAGGAAGCCCGAAAAGCAGCCCAAAACAATTATTGGGGGGGGCTTAATGGGAGTATGGCTATGCCAGGTAAGAGACCTGCGCAAACTCCCTGTGCTTACCGGTGGGCTATGCTATGGAGCGCACAGTTTTTCCAGTGCGGGTGCATAGCCCGGTGCGGTTCATACCAGCCCTTCGTATTGGCCGGGCTAGAGTGGGCATCGAGCCAGGTAAGCTTGGGCAGGCTCGGTACTCAAGAGCTCCAGTGCGCCTGCACGGTCCGGTCTATCCAGAGCCACCTCCACACACCAGTCCTCCGGTAGTAGCTCCCCGCACTAGGCTTCCTGTGCGTGTCCTCAATCCTGTAGCACCAGTTCCAGCACCACGCACCAGGCCTTCTGTGCGCCTCGCCTGTTCAGCACAGCCAGAGCCTTCCTTCCCTCCTGTGCTGTCGGAGTCTCCCGCCTGTTCAGCACAGCCAGAGCCTTCCTTCCCTCCTGCGCTGTCGGAGTCTCCCGCCTGTTCAGCACAGCCAGAGCCTTCCTTCCCTCCTGCGCTGTCGGAGTCTCCCGCCTGTTCAGCACAGCCAGAGCCTTCCTTCCCTCCTGCGCTGTCGGAGTCTCCCGCCTGTTCAGTGCTATCAGAGCCTTCCTCCTCTACAGCGCAGCCGGAGCCTCCTGCCTGTTCGGAGCTGTCAGCCTGCAAGGTGCTGTCAGTCTGCATGAAGCAGCCAGAGCTGTCAGTCTGTATGAAGCAGCCAGAGCTGTCAGTCTGCATAAAGCAGCCAGAGCTGCCAGTCTGCAAGGAGCTGCTAGTCTGCAAGGAGCTGCCAGTCTACAAGGTGCTGTCAGCCTGCATGGAGCAGTCAGAGCTGTCAGTCTGTATGAAGCAGCCAGAGCTGTCAGTCTGTATGAAGCAGCCAGAGCTGTCAGTCTGTATGAAGCAGCCAGAGCTGTCAGTCTGCATGAAGCAGCCAGAGCTGCCAGTCTGCAAGGAGCTGCTAGTCTGCAAGGAGCTGCCACTCTGCAAGGAGCTGCCAGTCTGCAAGGTGCTGCCAGCCTGCATGGAGCAGTCAGAGCTGTCAGTCTGCAGGGAGCTGTCAGTCTGCATAGAGCAGCTTGATCCGCCAGTCAGCCATGATCTTCTAGATCTGCCAGTCAACCAGATTCTTCCAGATCTGCCAGTCAACCAGTCTCTTCCAGATCTGCCAGTCAACCAGTCTCTTCCAGATCTGCCAGTCAACCAGTCTCTTCCAGATCTGCTAGTCAACCAGAATCTTCCAGATCCGCCAGCCAGCCAGGATCTACCGGAGCCTACTACCTGCCTGAGCTTCATCTCAGTACTGGGCTTCATCTCAGTACTGGGCTTCCTCTCAGTACTGGGCTTCCTCTCAGTACTGGGCTTTCTCTCAGTACTGGGCTTCCCCTCAGTTCCGGGCTTCCCCTCAGTTCCGGGCTGCCCCTCAGTTCCGGGCTGTCCCTCAGTCCCGAGCTGCCTCAGTCCCGAGCTGCCCCTCAGTCCCGAGCTGCCCCTCAGTCCCGAGCTGCCCCTCAGTCCCGAGCTGTCCCTCAGTCCCGAGATCCCCCTCAGTCACAAGCTGCTCCTCAGTTCTGTGGGGTTCTGGGTGAGGACTATTAGGCCATGGTCGGCGGCGAGGGTGGATCATCCCAGGACGCGAAGGGGAGGAACTATGACTTTAATGGAGTGGGGTCCACGTCCCGAGCCGGAACCGCCACCATGGACAGACGCCCACCCGGACCCTCCCTATGGTTTTGAGGTGCGTCCGGGAGTCCGCACCTTAGGGGGGGGTTCTGTCACGCCTTGGTCATTGTATTTTGTGTTTTCGTTATTATTTGGTCAGGCCAGGGTGTGACATGGGTTTATGTTGTTGTATTTCGTATTGGGGTTTTTGTATTATTGGGATTACGGCTGAGTAAGGGTGTTGTATAGGCTTGGCTGCCTGAGGCGGTTCTCAATCAGAGCCAGGTGATTCTCGTTGTCTCTAATTGGGAACCGTATTTAGGTAGCCTGGGTTTCGCTTTGGATTTTGTGGGTGATTGTTCCTGTCTCTGTGTAGTTTCACCAGATAGGCTGTATTAGGTTTCACATTCCGTTTGTTGTTTTGTATTGTATAGTTATTTCATGTATCGTCATTTCATTCATTAAAGAACATGAGTAACAACCACGCTGCATTTCGGTCCGACTCTCTTTCGACAAACGAAGAACGCCGTTACAGTCAACTGTGGGACCTTATAAAGACAGGTGTGTGTGACTTTCCAAATCATGTCTAATCAATTGAATTTACAACAGGTGGACTCCAATCAAATTGTAGAAACATCTCAAGGATGATCATTGGAAACAGGATGCACCTGAACTCAATATCAAGTCTCGTATTTCTGTAAAAATAAAACTATGAATTAAAAAAATATATAATAAATAATATTTTGCTTTGTCATTACGGATTATTTTGTGTAGATTGATGAGGAAAATGTTTTATTTATCCATTTTAGAATAATGCTGTATTGTAAAAAAATGTGGAAAAAGTCAAGGGGTCTGAATACTTTCTGAATGCACAGTATGTGAGGTTCTAAACAGACTGAATCAGGTGACCTCTGTTCCGTAGCAAAAGGTTTTAAAACGTGTTCCTTTGTGTGCCCTGATAAACCCGTTTCCACAGCTTTCAGACATCTGTTGGCGAGTGAGAGGCAACGGAGCAGTTACAGTTTCATTGAGAACAATTGTCATTTGATGAACTATTGTTAGGTGTGTATTGATTTTGATCTGCTGTAAAAGCGGAACAGTTTCCCCTCCTCTTTGGAGATGCAGCGAGGACTGGGGCAGTGGAGACAGATGGTTGTCATTGTATGAGAGCTTGTTTGCACATTTATGTAATGGAGGCAGAGGAACATACCAGACATATGTAGTGGACAGCAGGACTCATTGAGTCGAACTAAAGGCTGCACGTTCAACCAAAAACCACACACACACACACACACACACACACACACACACACACACACACACACACACACACACACACACACACACACACACACACACACACACACACACACACACACACACATTTGTTTTTCTATCTTCATGTGGACCTGTATTCCCATTCAAAATCCTATTTTTCCCAACCCTAATGTTAACCCGAACCCTAAACCTTACCCTCTAATTGTAACCCTAACCCTAACTTTGTCCTCGTGGGGATGTGAGACATGTCCCCATGAGGGAGAATTTACTTGTTTTACTATCCTTGCGGGGACTTTGGGGGATTTCAGGTCTCCAGGAGGCGAGAAGAACAAGAACACAAATACACAAACACTTCTGCCCTGACAATTACAAACATAATACTTATTATGATATTTGCCCTGTTATATACAAGTGTGTAATGGGAATGTGTTTTTTTGCATATCCCAACTTCCCCCAAGACACGTGCAGGGACTGTGGTCATGACTAGGGGTGTCATTGTACAGCACCCCTGGATAAATTAGGGTTAAGTGCCTTATCGGCTCCAGTGTTCAAACCACCAACTCTCTAACCACGAGGCTACCACCCGCACATACCACACATACCACACATACCACACATACCACCTATATGTGTGCTCATGTTTTATGTCAGGAGAGTCGTTTCCTGTGCAGATACGTTGGATCATTTGTGCACTTATTTGTGTGTGTGAGTTGTATTGTGTTTACTGTACTGTATGTGTCTGTGTCTGTGTGGACGCGTCTGTAGTATGAATTGAAGAAGGAAAGGAGGAGGTATACGAGCTGTGGACGCCTTCACTTTATTTTGGTACTGGAATTGACAGATGTGAGAGGAAGAGCAAGAGGATGTGAAACACAGACAGAAATAGAGAGAGAGAGAGAGAGAGAGAGAGAGAGAGAGAGAGAGAGAGAGAGAGAGAGAGAGAGAGAGAGAAAGGAGCAAAAGGAGCAAAAGGGGAGAAAGACAGTCAGAAATAGTGAGCTAGTGAAGTGGACTAGGAGACAGATGAAAAGAGAAAGACAGCCAGAGATAGTGAGGTAGTGAAGAGGACTAGGAGAGACAGATGAAGAGAGAAAGACAGTCAGAAATAGTGAGCTAGTGAAGTGGACTAGGAGACAGATGAAAAGAGAAAGACAGCCAGAGATAGTGAGGTAGTGAAGAGGACTAGGAGAGACAGATGAAGAGAGAAAGACAGTCAGAAATAGTGAGCTAGTGAAGTGGACTAGGAGACAGATGAAAAGAGAAAGACAGCCAGAGATAGTGAGGTAGTGAAGAGGACTAGGAGAGACAGATGAAGAGAGAAAGACAGTCAGAAATAGTGAGCTAGTGAAGTGGACTAGGAGACAGATGAAAAGAGAAAGACAGCCAGAGATAGTGAGCTGGTGAAGAGGACTAGGAGAGACATATGAAGAAAGACAGCTAGAGATAGTGAGGTAGTGAAGAGGACTAGGAGAGACAGATGAAGAGAGAAAGACAGCCAGAGATAGTGAGCTAGTGAAGAGGACTAGGAGAGACAGATGAAGAGAGAAAGAGACAGCCAGAGATAGTGAGCTGGTGAAGAGGATTAGGAGACAGATGAAGAGAGAAAGACAGCCAGAGATAGTGAGGTAGTGAAGAGGACTAGGAGAGACAGATGAAGAGAGAAAGACAGCCAGAGATGGTGAGCTAGTGAAGAGGACTAGGAGAGACAGATGAAGAGAGAAAGAGACAGCCAGAGATAGTGAGCTGGTGAAGAGGATTAGGAGACAGATGAAGAGAGAAAGACAGCCAGAGATAGTGAGGTAGTGAAGAGGACTAGGAGAGACAGATGAAGAGAGAAAGAGACAGCCAGAGATAGTGAGCTGGTGAAGAGGATTAGGAGACAGATGTAGAGAGAAAGACAGCCAGAGATCGTGATCTAGTAAAGAGGACTAGGAGAGACAGATGCAGAGAGAGATGTCCTCCCCTCCTCCACAACTGAGTCTGGACACCCCCGCCCCTCTCTGGCCCCGCCTCTCTGTGTGCAGCGCCCTAACCATTCCTGACAGCCAGTCACTCATTAGGGCTGCCGCGCACTCTGTTCCTGTGTCCGCCGGCTTCCAGCCCCCCAAACAATGTGTGTGTGTGTGTGTGTGTGTGTGTGTGTGTGTGTGTGTGTGTGTGTGTGTGTGTGTGTGTGTGTGTGTGTGTGTGTGAGTGAGTGAGTGAGTGAGTGAGTGAGTGAGTGAGTGAGTGAGTGAGTGAGTGAGTGAGTGAGTGAGTGAGTGAGTGAGTGAGTGAGTGAGAGAGAGAGAGAGAGAGTACACAGAAGACTCAGCTCTGCACTGCTGCCGCCTGGGTTATTGCTGGCTGTAGCTGGAGATGAGGAGGGTGGGGGGAAATCAAGCCCTATTCACCGGCACAAAGACTACATTAACCAAATTGGCAAATGGTACGCAAAACTGCCTCCTGAACAGTCTGTGCTAGTCAGAGGTTGCCATAGAAACTCTATATTTGATGTGTGTGTATCAGGAAATTATTGAGTCACACATTATTATCAATCGATTGTGCTAAGGGCACACAGTCTGATTCACACAGTCAGACAGAGACGAGTCATGTGCATTTTGAATAACTCATTCATTCTCAACACATGTGCTACTCACTCACTCACTCACTTGCTCATTCACTCTCTCACTTACCTCTGTCTTTCAAACTCACAAACACATTTATCTTTAATGTATGTGGTTATTCAAGAGCTTAGGACTATAAGGTTCTATCTGCAAATAGATGATTCTGAGATAACTGGCTTTAAATTTCCAAACGCTGTTTGGTTTGAATGGTGTCAGCTATTTTTATATTGTATTCTTTTGAACTTAACAACATGAATTGAACTATTTAAACTACTGTATAGCTAGAGAACATTGAACACAACAAGGATATATCAATAACACAATTTTGACAAAGATGCAGATACCTTATTGTCTGAAACTCTCGCATTGTCTTTTACGTAGCTTTTCCGAGAACACTCACAGTTGAAGAGTTTTAAATGTGTGTTTAGTGTTGCGGTGAGTGCCCTTGAAGGAGAGAATAAAGTGCTATGAATAAACATGACAATAGTTTCCCCCGTCATCCCATTCATAGCTGTCATTTGTTAGTAATTACACTACTTATACCTGGGACATACTTGGGATATCAGAGACGAGGAGAAACTAGAGCTTCTGTCACAACTGCCTGCTGCTGAACAAAGAGGAAAAGGAGAGTGGATGAACGGCATCTCAAACCACGTCATTTCCTATGACAGTGCAAGCAAACTGTTCTGATGCAGAATCTTGCCGTAAAATGATGTTTGTCAAAATGATGTTTGTCAAGAATGCAGTAAACTCAGATGTGTGTGTATGTGTGTGTTTTTGTGTGTATGTGTGGGTGCGTGTGTGTGTGCGTACATGCGTGTGTGTGTGTAAATGTGAATGTGTGTATTGGTGTCTCTCCCGGCCAGTCAATGAAATATCGATCATCTCTACTGAAAGAGGGACAGACGTCAAGGGCAAACAGCCAGCAGATCAATGTGTGTGTGTTTTTGTGTGTGTGTCCAAACTTCATGTATAGACACCATGAACTCTTCTGCAGTCCTGACGGCACCGTAACTGTGTGAAAATATATTGTTGTTTTGGGTTAAGTTGAGTTTGCGTAAAGTTCTTATTGCCTTCAATACAGCCCTGAACTGATGTTTGTTTATGCTAAGTTGTAACTGTCTTATATTGTGTTTTGAGGTTAGTTTGAGTAAAGTTATGCCTTTTGGCACACAGCAGAACTGTAGTTTGGGACTCAGAGCATAGTTTAAAGATAAACTTCAGGTCTGACTGATGAGTTCACTCTTTCACTCTCTTACCCTCCCTCTGTCTCTCTCCTTCCCCTCCCTCTATGTCTGAGCCCCCCTGAGTCACAACAACAGGCACCAAACAGATTGAGCATCCCCTTACGAGGAAAAAATGCCCCATTTTCATGTCTTTGAATCTGACATTTTTGGCACATTAAATATTGGATATTAATAAATGAAATGTAATGAACTGACATGAAAGCATAAATAAATCCAATGGTACAATGCAAGAAAAGTATAAAAGAAGAAGAAATTGCTCAACTTTTCTTGAACTCCAATTAACTATTGCTTTCTTTAGTCTACAGAGATTATTTTTCATGTTCACTTATTCAAACAAATATTGAATAATTAAAAGCAGGGGGGAAAAATCAACATAAGAATCCAAAGGAAAGTTCATGCCAGCGGAGGCTCGCCTACGGACTGAAACATGAAGACCATTTGAATAAGTTCAATTCTTTTGGGTCATTTACTGTAATGAGTTGTCCATCGGGTGTTTTTGTAACATTGAAATAATCATAATGTCTTCCTCTGTTGAGCGCTTAGAGAATGCGTTTGCAGTCCAGCAGCAGACTATTTTAGTAAGCCGTCTATTTCCAAGACTTAAAACTGCAACCATCTCCCTGTGAGAGCAGTCTACCTGGTAACAGTAACAGTTTTTTTTACAGTATCAAAAAACTATATTAATGTGACCCTGGGAAAAATAGCCTTCTTCGTAACAAATGAACAATGCGTTTGATTTAATTGAGTCTAAATCATCAGTAACAGACACAACACCAGAGTAGTGATGTATCTATGTATACAGTAAACAGATCTGAAACACACAAAAATGTATATATTCTCACAACCAGCTGCCACCCTTTTGCAAGTGTCTGGATACACCTGAAAGGGATCTGTAATGTGCTTTTTTATGGGTATGCTTTACAATGCAATATTACTGGTTATTGATGTATTGTTAAGTTAACATTCATAAGATTAATTGTAAAGCAGCAGCAGAAACACTTTTGCACAGTCTTTCAGGTGATTCCCAACACTGTCAAAAATGGTGAGTGTGCTTGCATATTTTGAAATGCTTAATTTTAAACAGTGTTTGTATGTACTATAACACGTATATGTGTCAGAGTGTGTACGTTCAGAATGTACAGTATGCATGTACTGTATGTGTCACGGCTCTCGTCGTAATGAGGATCGGACCAAAGCGCAGCGTAGTAAGTGTTCATGATTTTATTTGATCACAAGAGGGAAAACCGAAACAGTTCTGTAAAGGTGCTTAAACTATACAGAAAACAACTACCCACAAAACACAGGTGGAAAAAAGGCTGCCTAAGTAAGTATAATTCTCAATCAGAGACAACGATAGACAGCTGTCCCTGATTGAGAACCATACCCGGCAAAAACCTAGAAATATAGAAACTAGAATGCCCACCCGAGTCACACCCTGGCCAACCAAAATAGAGAATAAAAGCCTCTCTATGGCCAGGGCGTGACAGTACCCCCGGCCGCAAAACCTGACTCTATAAGGGAAGGTCCGGGTGGGCATCTACTTCGGCCCCAGACTGGGGACCCTCATTGCAGGCCCCGGACTGGGGACCCTCGCTGCAGGCCCCAGACTGGGGACCGACTGGGGACCGTCGCTGGAGGCTTCGGACTGGAGACCGTTGCTAGAGGCTCCGGATCGCGGATCAATGCTGGAGGCTTCGTGCCATGGATCCTCACTGCAGGCTCCGGGCCATGGATCATCACTGGAGGCTTCGTTCCATGAATCCTCACTGGAGGCTTCGTGCCATGGATCATCAGTGGAGGCTGTGTGCCATGGATCATCACTGGAGGCTTCGTGCCATGGATCATCACTGGAGGCTTCGTGCCATGGATCATCACTGGAGGCTTCGTGCCATGAATCATCACTGGAGGCTTCGTGCCATGAATCATCACTGGATGCTTCGTGTCATGGATCATCACTGGAGGCTTCGTGCCATGGATCATCACTGGAGGCTTCGGGCCATGGATCATCACTGGAGGCTTCGGGCCATGGATCATCACTGGAGTGAGGAGACGTATAGGCAGCCTGGTGTGTGGAGCTGCCACAGGGCTTACCAGGCTGGGGAGACATACAGGAGGCCTGGTTCTGGGAGCAGGCACCGGATACACTGGGCCGTGGAGGGGCACTGGAGGTCTCGAGCGTAGAGCCTGCACTCCCCGTGTGCCTCCCCCATTTTTTTGGAGCTGCCTCTCGAGCTTGCCTCGTTGCCGTGACCCCTGGTATCACCGCCATTCCTCCCTTGCTGTTTCTGCCTGTTTCCATGGCAGGGTCTTGTCCCCTGCCATAACCTTCTCCCATATCCATGAGATCCTCCAGTCCCTCTTCTCCCGGGCCCAGGATCCCTGCTCCTCCTGGCCATGCTGCTTGGTCCTTTGGTGGTGGGTAGTTCTTCTGTTACATACGTTGTTGGAATGAGACCAAGATGCAGCGTTGTAAGGTTACATTTTTCTTTATTTTGATGAACCCCCCAAAAAAGATAAACGAATGTAAACTTCTGCAGGCTTTACAGCAACTAACAAAATCAAGATCCCACAACTGAAGGTGGGAAAAGGGGCTGCCTAAGTATGATCCTCAATCAGAGACAACAATAAACAGCTGCTTCTTTTTGGGAACCATACTAGGCCAACAAAGCAATGGAAACCTAGATTTGCCCACCCAAGTCACACCCTGGCCTAACCAAATAGAGAATAAAAAAGGCTCTCTAAGGTCAGGGCGTGACAGTATGTATGGCCAGAGCTGTATCCAGGGTCTGAGTTTCAGTGAGGTCCAGAGGGGTGTCTCATTCACTGCATTTCTATACAATTTAAAAAACTATAAAAGGCTATTTAGAGTACAGCAAAAACAAGAAGAAATGACCCCAGCCATCATCACATTGGTTGCTGTAGCTTCATTCACCTCAGTCGATCGACAAACACATAGAGTATTAGCTATACAATTAGCCACTACACATTTAATACAAAAAGGTAAACCAATATGTTTGCTTTACAAAACTTTTTTGTTGTTGTTGCAGTTTTACAGCAAATTTCCCGCAAATCTAAACATTTTGCAATAGGGTGGAGAGAGGTTTTTACATTTTTCAAAGCAAATTTCCTGCAATTCTACACAGTTTGACATGACTTATGCCATGATTGGAGTCCACCTGTGGCAAATTCAATTGATTGGACATGATTTGGAAAGGCACACACCTGTCTATATAAGGTCCCACAGTTGACAGTGCATGTCTGAGCAAATACCAAGCCATGAGGTCAAAGGAATTGCCCGTAGAGCTCTGAGACAGGATTGTGTCAAGGCACAGATTCGGGGAAGGGTACCAGAAAATGTATGCAGCATTGAAGGTCCTCAAGAACACAGGGGCCTCCATTGTTCTTAAATGGAAGAAGTTTGGAACCACCAAGACTCTTCCTAGAGCTAGCCGCCCGGCCAAACTGAGCAATTGGGGGAGAAGAGCCTTAGTCAGGGAGGTGACCAAGAACCCGATGGTCACTCTGACAGAGCGCCAGAGTTCCTTTGTGGAGATGGGAGAACCTTTCAGAAGGACAACCATCTCTGCAACACTCCACCAATCAGGCCTTTATGGTAGAGCGGCCATACGTAAGTCACTCCGCAGTAAAAGGCACATTACAGTTTGCCAAAAGGCACCTGAAGGACTCTCAGACCATAAAAATCAAGATTCTCTGGTCTGATGAAACCAAGATTGAGCTCATTGGTCTGATGTCAAGAGTCACAACTGGAGGAAGCCTGGCACCATCCCTACAGTGAAGCATGGTGGTAGCAGAATCATGCTCTGGAGATGTTTTTCAGCGGCAGGGACTGGGAGTCTAGTCAAGATTGAGGGAAAGATGAATGGAGCAAAGTACAGAGAGACCCTTGATGAAAACCTGCTCCAGAGCAATCAGGACCTCAGACTGGGGCCAAGGTTCACCTTCCAACAGGACAACGACACCAAGCACATAGCCAAGAAAATAAAGGAGTGGCTTCGGAACAAGTCTCTGAATGTCCTTGAGTGGCCCAGACAGAGCCTGGACTTGAACCCGATCGAACATCGCTGGAGAGACCTGAAAATAGCTGTGCAGCGACGCTCCCCATCCAACATGACAGAGCTAGAGAGGATCTGCAGAGAAGAATGGGAGAAACCTCCCAAATACAGGTGTGCCAAACTTGTAGCGTCATACCCAAAAAGAATCAAGGCTAGAATCGCTGCCAGAGGTGCTTCAATAAAGTATTGAGTGAAGGGTCTGAATACTTATGGAAAAGTGATATTTCAGTTTTTTTTAAATATATATATATACATTTGCAAATATTTCTAAAAACCTGTTTTTACTTTTTCATTATGGGGTATTGTGTGTAGATCAATGAGGGAATATTTAATCTATTCTAGAATAAGGCTGTAAAGTAACAAACAAAATGTTGAGACCTTGGTGTCCTCATATGTAGGTACGGCCCTGAGTATAGGCTGCATGTAGGCCATGTGTAAGGGACACCCTGTCACACTCCTGGGATTATGTTAAACAAAAGTTGTGATTCCTCTGGGCCGTCAATCACGTCACATCTTGGCAGCCTGCTGCTGCACCTTCAGTTTACTCCTCTGTTCAACTTTGATCTTAATTTGTTTACTTTTCTGTTTGCTTGGAGTTTTCTTACTGAGTAAGAAACCAACTTATTTTGGTTACTAGCAGAAGCTGACCGAGGGTCTCATAATGGTGATTCATTGGCGACTCAAGGTTTAATGTTCTGACTGACTACATGACTTAGTGGGGAAAATTGTAGTGTAAAAATACTGTAAATAATACTGAGAATACTGTAAAAATATTGTAAATAATACTGAGAATACTGTAAAAATATTGTAAATAATACTGAGAATACTGTAAAAATATTGTAAAAATGGGAAAAGGAAATTGCGGTGGCACCAAACCCCTTAAGATGAACAATTCCTTTGCCCTGAACACAAGAGCCAATTAGATGTCTGTAACTAATTAACAATAACCAAGTGCCAAAAATAAAAGCGATATAAGTTCACTGTAAATTATGAGACAAATGTGCACCTGTAGAAAATAACAGTATAACACATCTCACTTACACTTGCATGTTCAATGAGTGTCTATTTGTATAGATTTTATATACATAAATATATATATATTTCTTTTGTTTTTTTTTACCAGGTCTCGTCGAGGAGATATTCCAATGTTACAAACGGCAAATAAATGTATATGGAACTTGAACTGGAGTGGGTCATAAAAGTCATGTCATTCAGCTCTTAAAACATACGTTCACCTTGACTTTGTTAAGGCACCACACTTAATCAAACTTATACAGCCTTGATGAGATTTCATGAGCCCCAATTGAAAGTGTCTTTACTAGAAGCTCACTGTGGATGACAGATTGGGCCTGTGCCAGTCAGGCCCAATCAGTCAGGGGTTTGGCCGGAACGACAGAGAGAGACACCAAACCAGGACTCCTCCTGTGGAGCAGCTCCATCCTCCAGTACAGTAAAGCAGAAAGCTGTGGGTGTCTGAGGAGAAGGGACAGGTCAGGTTGTCACCCCAGGGATGAAAGGACGGTAAGAGGAACCCGAGGGGAGGAGAGGAAGATACTGTAGGGCTGGGAAAATGGGAGAAGGAGGACGAAAGGGAATGGGAAAGGACTTCAAAACAACAAAAAGAGAAAAACAAACAGGGGGGAAAAACAAGCCAAAGAGAAAGAAGGAATCCCAAGGTCCTCTGTCTAATTAAGAGCATTTGCATATATTAATGAGGTCTAATGAGGAGCTTTTCAATAGTTTGTTTTCCCCTAATATGAATATTTCCTTTTCATTATCACGTTACATACATGGAGATTCTTTCCGATGATCAAATCCTGTCTCCTCTGCTCCTGTAGATAAAGGACTATAGTGTCTGTGTGTGTGTGTGTGTGTGTGTGTGTGTGTGTGTGTGTGTGTGTGTGTGTGTGTGTGTGTGTGTGTGTGTGTGTGTGTGTGTGTGTGTGTGTGTGTGTGTGTGTGTGTGTGTGCGTGTGCGTGCGTGCGTGCGTGCGTGCGTGCGTGCGTATGTGTGAGCGTAGCTGTGTGTGTGTGTGTCAATGTGTGTATGCATGTCCGTGTGTGTATGTGTGTGTGTGTACATGTTTACAGTATGAGAGACTTTTATTTCAAACCTTCATCTAGTAAAGATACAAAGTGATTGGTAAACAGCTAGTACAATAAGGGCTATAGCGTCTGAACCTTTTTAAATGCATAAGTAGCCTATACGACATCAGCCACAACAGTAGTGGTCTACTCCAGTAGTTGGACCTTCACAGGCATAATATTAACAAACGTAACATGTCAAATATTATTTTCCAGCTTATAAAGGCTATCTAGATGACCATCATTAGTGGTGGCCATATTAGCAGCACATACTGTCTATATGCTACATTACCCTGCCTCTGGCTAACCTAAGTGAAAATTAATGAATGAGTGAGTGAAGGAATACGCACAGTCAGCACTGCCCACCCACTCCTACAACATAAAGCCAAACCCTGGCGGCCCAGCCAGAAGTCTTCATCGCCATATGGGGTTGTATAGGAGAGACAATGGAACAGAAGGAGGTGGCTGCAGTTTTACGATTCTGTAACCAATTGTGCTATTGTGTATGTAAGTTATGTTGCACATAATGTTTCTGCCACCGTGTCTTATGGCTGAAAAGAGCTTCTAGATATCAAGACAGCGATTACTCACCCCATACTGGAGGAATACGTTTTATTCAACGAGTCGGATGGGAAGGATTTACTTCAGACTCCCGACAAGGCCCCCATCCCAGTAATTCGCAGGAGAAAGAGACTGAATTATTGTGGACGAAGATCCGGGTGCCTTATTGCACTTATCCGTCGCCGAGAGGGTAATCTACCTTTACCATCGGTCTTATTAGGCAAAGTACAATAAATCCATAATAAAATAGACGAACAACAATCACGTATATTCTACCAACGGGACATTAAAAACTGTAATATCTTATGTTTCACCGAGTCATCCCTGAACGTCCACATGAATAGCATACAGCTGGCGGGTTTTAATCATTTTTGGCAGGATAGAACAGCGGCCTCTGGTAAGACAAGGGGTGGAAGTCTATGTATATTTGTAAACAACAGCTGGTGCACGAAATCTAAGGAAGTCTCAAGGTTTTGCACATCTGAGTTAGAGTATCTCATGATAAGCTGCAGACCACACAACTGCAGACCACACAATTTTCATCTGTATTTTTCATAGCTGTCTACATACCACCACAAACCAATTTTGGCACTAAGAACGCACTCAATGAGCTGTATAGGGCCATAAGTAAACAGGAAAATGCTCACCCAGAGGCGGCGCTCCTAGTGGCTGGGGACTTTAATGCAGGAAAACTCAAATCCATTTTACCGAAATTCTACCAGCATGTTAAATGTGCGACCAGACTGAAAAAAAACTCTAGACCACCTTTACTGCACACAGAGACGCATACAAAGCTCTCCCTCTCCCTCCATTTGGCAAATCTGACAATAATTATATCCTCCTGATTCCTGCATACAAACAAAAACTAAAACAGGAAGCACCAGTGACTCGGTCAATAAGGAAGTGGTCAGATGAAGCAGATGCTAAGCTACAGGACTGTTTTGCTAGCACATACTGGAATATGTTCCAGGATTCTTCCGATGGCATTGAGTAGTACACCACATCAGTCACTGGCTTCATTAATAAGTGCATCAATGACATTGTCCCGAAAGTGACTGTACGTACCCCAACCAGAAGCCATGAATTACAGGCAACATCCGCACTGAGGTAAAGGGTAGAGCTGCCACTTTCAATTAACGGGACTCTAACCCGGAAGTTTATAAGAAATCCCGCTATGCCCTCTGACAAACCATCAAACTGGCAAAGCGTCAATACAGGACTAAGATTAAATCTTACCACACCGGCTCTGATGCTCGTCAGATGTGGCAGGCCTTGCAAACTTTTACAGACTACAAATGGAGCACAGCCACGAGTCTACCAGATGAGCTGAAAAGACTTATATGCTCGATTTGAGGCAAGTAACACTTAAGCATGTATGAGAGAATCAGCTGTTCCGGATGACTGTGTGATCACGCTCTCTGTAACCGATGTGAGTAAGGCTGCAGGGCTTGACGGATTACTAGGACGTGTACTGCGAGCATGCGCTGAACAACTGGCAAGTGTCTCACTGACATTTTCAACTTCTCCATGTCTGACTCTATAATACCAACATGTTTCAAGCAGACCACTATAGTCCCTATGCCCAAGAACATTAAGGTAGCCTGGCTAAATGACTACCGACCCGTAGCACTCACGTCTGTAGACATGAAGTGCTGTGAAAGGCTGGTCATGGCTCACAACACCATTATCGTGATCAAGCGTGATCAAGACAAAGGAGATGATTGTGGACAACAGGAATAGGAGGACCGAGCATGCCCTCATTCTCATCGACGGGGCTGTAATGGAGCAGGTTGAGAACTTCAAGTTCCTTGGTGCCCGCATCACCAACAAACTAACACGGTCCAAGCACACCAAGATAGTCGTGAAGAGGGCAAGACAAAACCTATTCCCCCTCAGGAGACTGAAAAGATTTGGCATGGGTCCTCAGATCCTCAATTTTTTTTTACAGCTGCAACATCGATTGGTTGCATCACCGCCTAGTATGGCAACTGCTTGTTCTCCAACCACAAGACACTACAGAGGGTAGTGTGTACGGCCCAATACATCACTGTGGCCAAGCTTCCTGCCATCCGGGACCTCTATACTAGGCTGTGTCAGAGGTAGGCCCTAAAAACTGTTCTCTCTGCTATCGCACGGCAAGTGGTTCCGGAGCACCAAGTCTAGGTCCAAGAGGCTTCTAAACATATTCTACCCCCTAAGCCATAAGATTAAGAAAATCTAATCAAATATCTACCCAGACTATTTGCACTGCCCCCCCGTAATAACTCTACCTACATGTACATATTATCTCAATTACCTTGACTAACCGGTGCCCCTTGTATATAGCCTCCCTATTTATATTTTACTGCTGCTCTATAACAATTTCTTACTTTTATTTATTTTAGAATTGTATTTTTTATTGTTATTAATTATTTATATTATTTGTCATTATTTAAAAAAACATTTTTTTTTTACATATTTATTTATGCACATTGTTTATTTTATTAGTATTTTTAGCATTTACATTTTTTTTATTTTTTTCCCCTTCATTTTTTGGTGTATTTTTTCTTAAAACTGCATTGCTGGTTAAGGGCTTGTAAGTAAGCATTACACTGTAAGGTCTACACTGTTGGTTAAGGGCTTGTAAGTAAGCATTACACTGTAAGGTCTACACTGTTGGTTAAGGGCTTGTAAATAAGCATTTCACTGTAAGGTCTACACTGTTGGTTAAGGGATTGTAAGTAAGCATTACACTGTAAGGTCTACACTGTTGGTTAAGGGCTTGTAAGTAAGCATTTCACTGTAAGGTCTACACTGTTGGTTAAGGGCTTGTAAGTAAGCATTACACTGTAAAGTCTACACTGTTGGTTAAGGGCTTGTAAGTAAGCATTACACTGTAAAGTCTACACTGTTGGTTAAGGGCTTAAGGGCTTGTAAGGTCTAACTGTTGGTTAAGCATTTCACTGTAAGGTCTACACTGTTGGTTAAGGGCTTGTAAGTAAGCATTACACTGTAAAGTCTACACTGTTGGTTAAGGGCTTGTAAGTAAGCATTTCACTGTAAGGTCTACACTGTTGGTTAAGGGCTTGTTTCAAGTAAGGGCATTACACTGTAAAGTCTACACTGTTGGTTAAGGGCTTGTAAGTAAGCATTTCACTGTAAGGTCTACACTGTTGGTTAAGGGCTTGTAAGTAAGCATTACACTGTAAGGTCTACACTGTTGGTTAAGGGCTTGTAAATAAGCATTTCACTGTAAGGTCTACACTGTTGGTTAAGGGCTTGTAAGTAAGCATTACACTGTAAGGTCTACACTGTTGGTTAAGGGCTTGTAAGTAAGCATTTCACTGTAAGGTCTACACTGTTGGTTAAGGGCTTGTAAGTAAGCATTACACTGTAAAGTCTACACTGTTGGTTAAGGGCTTGTAAGTAAGCATTACACTGTAAGGTCTACACTGTTGGTTAAGGGCTTGTAAGTAAGCATTACACTGTAAGGTCTACACTGTTGGTTAAGGGCTTGTAAGTAAGCATTTCACTGTAAGGTCTACACTGTTGGTTAAGGGCTTGTAAGTAAGCATTACACTGTAAGGTCTACACTGTTGGTTAAGGGCTTGTAAGTAAGCATTTCACTGTAAGGTCTACACTGTTGGTTAAGGGCTTGTAAGTAAGCATTACACTGTAAAGTCTACACTGTTGGTTAAGGGCTTGTAAGTAAGCATTACACTGTAAGGTCTACACTGTTGGTTAAGGGCTTGTAAGTAAGCATTTCACTGTAAGGTCTACACTGTTGGTTAAGGGCTTGTAAGTAAGCATTTCACTGTAAGGTCTACACTGTTGGTTAAGGGCTTGTAAGTAAGCATTACACTGTAAGGTCTACACTGTTGGTTAAGGGCTTGTAAGTAAGCATTTCACTGTAAGGTCTACACTGTTGGTTAAGGGCTTGTAAGTAAGCATTACACTGTAAAGTCTACACTGTTGGTTAAGGGCTTGTAAGTAAGCATTACACTGTAAAGTCTACACTGTTGGTTAAGGGCTTGTAAGTAAGCATTACACTGTAAGGTCTACACTGTTGGTTAAGGGCTTGTAAGTAAGCATTTCACTGTAAGGTCTACACTGTTGGTTAAGGGCTTGTAAGTAAGCATTTCACTGTAAGGTCTACACTGTTGGTTAAGGGCTTGTAAGTAAGCATTTCACTGTAAGGTCTACACTGTTGGTTAAGGGCTTGTAAGTAAGCATTTCACTGTAAGGTCTACACTGTTGGTTAAGGGCTTGTAAGTAAGCATTTCACTGTAAGGTCTACACTGTTGGTTAAGGGCTTGTAAGTAAGCATTACACTGTAAGGTCTACACTGTTGGTTAAGGGCTTGTAAGTAAGCATTTCACTGTAAGGTCTACACTGTTGGTTAAGGGCTTGTAAGTAAGCATTACACTGTAAAGTCTACACTGTTGGTTAAGGGCTTGTAAGTAAGCATTACACTGTAAGGTCTACACTGTTGGTTAAGGGCTTGTAAGTAAGCATTTCACTGTAAGGTCTACACTGTTGGTTAAGGGCTTGTAAGTAAGCATTTCACTGTAAGGTCTACACTGTTGGTTAAGGGCTTGTAAGTAAGCATTACACTGTAAAGTCTACACTGTTGGTTAAGGGCTTGTAAGGAAGCATTTCACTGTAAGGTCTACACTGTTGGTTAAGGGCTTGTAAGGAAGCATTTCACTGTAAGGTCTACACTGTTGGTTAAGGGCTTGTAAGTAAGCATTTCACTGTAAGGTCTACATTGTTGGTTAAGGGCTTGTAAGGAAGCATTTCACTGTAAGGTTGTATTTGATGCATGTGACAATTAACATTTGATTTGATTTGATAATTATACATAATGTAACCTGCATGTTTAGTTGCTATGTTTAGTTGCTATGGGTGTGTGTATGCTCAATCTGGTATTGGTATTAGCAGATGGAGATTTCTGGGGTGATGGTATTATACTGTCATGGGTGATGGTATTATACTGTCATGTATGGGATGTTTAAAGGATAGTGGGTATGTTGTACATCTGACAAGTTTTCATTAAGCGTATTAGAATCTAATATGAACCTCTTGTCGTTAAAGGTCTTACAGTGTAATGTATGAAATAGATGTTATGGTGGAGCCATTGTAGATGTTGCTTGACATGTTGTAATTTATGTGTGCTAGAGTTGAATGTATCTGTTTTGTCATGAAAGCAAATGAATGTAATAAACAGTAAGCATGATGTTAGGATGTGGAAGACACAGTACGAGGACATAATGCCTAGCATTGCATCTTTGAAGTGGAGGTGAAGTTACATATGGTGTCCATTTTAAATGTCCAACGCTGCAGATGTCGGCTTAAAAAGACATCACTTTTACAGGCACATGTCGTTTATCTGGTTTCCTTTGAATCCAGGCCGACGTCACTCTCTCTGCAATCTAGAGGAACAACCAGGTGTCACGGGCGGTATCTGAACCCAGGTCTCCCATGGGAGTAACTAAGGTATTGCGTTAGACCAAGGGGAAATTACCTCTTGGGACGAGGGTGAAACTGGTTTTGAAGTCGCAGGTAGGGGCTACCTCGTCACGAGACCATGAGTCTGACTCAAGTACGTTACACAAGGACCATGGTTACATTTAACCCCTAAATCCAAATTAGAGGTAATAATGTTATACAACTTTGAATAAACATGGATGTCAAGACGTTGTGACTTCTACAGACAATAGTATATCAGACAAACCTGTTGTTATTGATGATGGGTGGACACTCTGGTCTCTTCTGGTGTTTTGCAGCCAAATCTGGTGTTGGCTGAGTATGTATGGGTGTGTGTGTGTGTGTGTGTGTGTGTGTGTGTGTGTGTGTGTGTGTGTGTGTGTGTGTGTGTGTGTGTGTGTGTGTGTGTGTGTGTGTGTGTGTGTGTGTGTGTGTGTGTGTGTGTGTGTGTGTGTGTGTGTGTGCACACGTGTGTATGTGTGATTGTCTTTACAGCAACGTTCATTTTGACACTATTTTTTCAAATTGATTCTAGTTTGAGTCATTTGCACTAAAATATCAGTAAGTCGTAGTGACATTTTAATCATTTGAATCGTGATTTAATCCAGTTATTGTCAAACTGACAAACAGTGGGCCATTTTATTAAACTACACTTAAAAATATCAAATATAAATATAAAATATAAACATGCTGTTGTACACATCGATCCAGTTCATCGCAAGCATGCTCAATGGGTGACTTTTCTGGTAAGTATGCAGGCCATGGAAGAACTGAGCCATTTTCAGCTTCCAGGAATTGTGTACAGATCCTTGCAACATGGGGCTGTGCATTATCATGCTGAAACATAAGGTGATGACAGCGGATGAATGGCATGACAATGGGCCTCAGGATGGCCATCGAGGTGAGCATTTTCCCACTGAAATCGATTACGACGCCGAACTGCAGTCAGGGTAAGACCCTGGTGAGGACGACAAGCACACAGATATGTTTGTTTCTTGTGAGGCCGGTTGGGTGTGCTGCCAAATTCTCTAAAACAATGTTCGAGGCAACGTATGGTAGAGGAATGAACATTAAATTATCTGGCAACAGATCTGGTGGACATTCCTGCAATCAGCATGCCGCTTGCATGCTCTCTCAAAACTTGAGACATCTGTGGCATTGTGTTGTGTAACAAAACTGAACACTTTAGAGTGGCCTTTTATTTCCCTCAGCACAAGGTGCACCTGTGCAATGATCATGCTGTTTAATCAGCTTCTTGATATGGCACACCTGTCAGGTGGGTGGATTATCTTGGCAAAGGAGAAATGCTCACGAACAGGGATGTAAACTAATTTGTGCACAACATTTGAGAGAAATAAGCTTTTTGTGCATCTGCAATATTTTATTTCAGCTCATAAAACATGGCACCAACACTTTACATGTTGCCTTTATATTGTCTTATCAGTGGAAATGCCCTTTTATTTTAGTTAGTCACATCAGATTTGTATTGCCTCATTAACCAATAGTAAACATAAATCACTGACTTCCATGTGCACAAACCTACATAACCTTGTCCAACCAACATATGTTTTGACATAACATCCTATTGTAATCATTCTCTTCCCAACAGACAAATTGGCAGAAGAACAAATTACTCTGCAGCAGATGAAAAATCACACCCCTTGACAAGGCTCCAGACTTACACTATTCCCAGGTGGCACTGGTGCCACTAACTTTTTCAGTTGGTGGCATCAGCCCATGATTTGGTCACACCAATTTTTTTCTGCAGTGCCACGCAATATGTATATATTGTTTTTATCACCTTATAAAGTCATTCACAGTGCTTTGGACTGAATAATAGACTACTGAGATATGCTATTTAAGAAATAAGTTGTTTCATCTAACATGTCGCAGCAGGAATGCATGATTCTGTCAGATGTGCTCCCTCTCCGGCCTCTAGGTCACCAGGCTGCTCGTTATGGTACACGCCTGTCACCATCGTTACGCGCACCTGCGCATCGTCAGACTCACCTGGACTCCATCACTTCCCTGATTACCTTCCCTATATCTGTAACTCCCTTTGGTTCCATCCCTAGATGTCATTGTTCCAGTTTCTTGTCTGTGTACTGTTAGTGCTTCTTGTTTTGTATTATGGTCTGTTTATTTTTATTAAAACACTCACTCCCTGAACTTGCTTCCTGACTTTCAGCGCATATCGTTACAGATTCAAAATATTTTGATGTGCAACCTAATCCAGTGAATGTCATGAATTGTGGGTTGACAATATGGTATTGTAATATTTTACTGTTAAAATAGGGCTCCAGAATGTTCTGAATTGTTATTCAATAGAGATGAATTTGCAAATATCTTTACTCTACACTCCCTGTCAAAGGTTTTAGAACACCAACTCATTCAAGGGCTTTTCTTTATTTGTTCTATTTTCTACATTGTAGAATAGTAGTGAAGATTTCAAAACTATGAAATAACACATACGGAATCATGTAGTTACCAAAAAAGTGTTAAACAAATCAAAATATATTTTATATCTGATATTCTTCAAATAGCCACCATTTGCCTTGATGACAGCTTTGCACACTCTTGGCATTCCCTCAACCAGCTTCACCTGGAATGCTTTTCCAACCGCCTTGAAGGCTTTCCCACATATGCTGAGCACTTGTTGCCTGCTTTTCCTTCACTCTGCGGTCCAACTCATCCCAAACAATCTCAATTTGGTTGAGATTGGGGGATTGTGGAGGCTAGGCCATCTGATGCAGCATTCCATCACACTCCTTCTTGGTAAAATAGCCCTTACACAGCCTGGAGGAGTGTTGGGTCATTGTCCTGTTGAAAAACAAAGGATAGTCCCACTAAGACCAAATCAGATGGGATGGTGTATCACTGCAGAATGCTGTGGTAGCCATGTTGGTTAAGTGTGCCTTGAATTCTAAATAAATCAGACAGTTTCACTAGCAAAACACCCCCACACCATCATACTTCCTCCTCCTCCATGCTTTACGGTGGGAAGTACACATGCAGAGATCATCTGTTCACCCACACCACGTCTCACAAAGACACGGCGGTTGGAAACAAAAATCTCCAATTTGGACTCCTGACTAAAGGACAAATTTCCACTGGTCTAATGTCCATTGCTCGTGTTTCTTGGCCCAAGCAAATATCTTCTTATTGGTGTCCTTTAGTAGTGGTTGGTTTGCTGCAATTTGACCATGAAGGCCTGATTCACGCAGTCTGCTCTGAACAGTTGATGTTGAAATGTGTCTGTTACTTGAACTCTGTGAAGCATTTATCTGGGCTGCACTTTCTGAGGCTGGTACAGTAACTCAAATGAACTTATCCTCTGCAGCAGAGGTAACTCTGGGTCTTCCTTTCCTGTGGTGGTCCTCATGAGAGCCAGTTTCATCATAGTACTTGATGGTTTTTGCGACTGCTCTTGAAGAAGTTCTTGAAATTGTCCGCATTGACTGACCTTCATGTCTTAAAGTAACGATGGGCTGTCATTTCTCTTTGCTTATTTGAGCTGTTCTTGCCATAATATGGACTTGGTCTTTTACCAAATAGGGCTATATTCTGTATACCCCCCCTATCTTGTCACAACACAACTGATTGGCTCAAATGTCTTAAGAAGGAAAGGAATTCCAAAAATTAAGTTTTAAGCACACCTGTTAATTGAAATGCATTCCAGGTGACTACCTCATTTGTTTAACACTTTTTTTGGTTACTGCATGATTCCATATGTGATATTTCATAGTTTTGATGTCTTCACTATTATTCTAAAATTAAAATAAAGAAAATCCCTTGAATGAGTAGGTGTTCTAAATCTTTTCACCGGTAGTGTATGTGCACTAATATCATAGGCTGATGCGCAATTGTGCATTTTGCCGGCTTCGTATCTTAAAGCAATATCAAATATCTTGGTGGTAAAATGGTTGCGATGGAGCTCAATATTAAGAGATCCCAAATAACCAATTATACCCAGGCCCAGGAATCATGAGGATAATACACTTGACTTTTTGACCAAATCATGTTTTTGCCCGCCTAAAAAATAGGATGTTCTGAAACTTTTCAGTGAGGTGACCATATAATGAATGTATCAGGTATGAAGGTAAGACCCAGATGCAGACACATCAAATGAACAATGGTTTAATAATCCAACTGGGGCAGGCAATAGACAGGTCAAGGCAGGCAGGGGTCAGTAAACCAGGGGTGGGGCAACGGTACCAGGCGGCAGGCAGGCTCAGGTCAATAATCCAGAGGTGGGGCAAAGGTACAGGTCGGCAGGCAGGCTCGGGGCAGGCAGAGTGGTTAGGCAGGCGGGCTCGGAGTCAGGAAAGGCATGGGTCAAAACCAGGAGGACGAGAAAAAGAGAGACTGTGAAAAGCAGGCGCTGAGAACAAAAACACTGTTTGACTTGACAAACAAGATGAACTGGCAACAGACAAACAGAGAACACAGGTATAAATACACAGGGGATAATGAGTAAGATGGGCGACACCTGGAGGGGGGGTGGAGACAATCACAAAGACCGGTGAAACAGATCAGGGTGTGACAGAATGTTCAGCTCACACTGATGCAAACAATTAAAAATTAAACATGCGCAGCCAAATCAAACGGTCGCAAAATGCACTAAATGATCCCAGTCTGGAGCACTACCCCTTGACATACTGTAGCTATAACCAAAGTTCTGTCATAAGTAGTGGTCTGATTGGTTGCAGCAAGCTAACTAGCTAGCATTATCAATCTATTATTATCTGATATATTAGAATATTAGTATATTATTCTAATAGTATATTAGAATGAGGCGCTTTCAGATGTCTCTTGAGGTTGGTATATTTTTCCCTGACAAATTATGGGTGTAAACACTTTCTTCTCCCATGGAAATGTTGCATTCAGTCTTGTTTGAATCAACACGATAAGTAAAGTGGCTCCAAACGTCACTCCTTTTTCTACAGGGAGCTTGTACCACTGGGAGAGTAGCCTTGGCATGTGCCTTATTTGCCTCAATCATTTGTTGCTGCCAGATTGGAGAATGGTTGTCGGGTAGAAAAGTGACTAGTGAATGACCTGGGCATTGTATTTATTTTCCACCACACTGCAACATTGCAATGAGAAAGCCTTACAATTCTGTTAATGTCCTGCACTGAAACGCTCTCAATCTCTCCAAAAGCTCTTCTCCAGTCCAATTACTCGTCAGATTTTAGTCACAGAGATAATTTAGTCTCATCTTGTTTTCCTCAACAGAAATTAAAAACCATTTTCGTTCTGTTTTTTTCTGGGTCTTTTTAGTCAGATGTCATCCCGTCAATTGCCACTGAAAATAGGTGTTTGACGAATATTTTAGTCACTATTTTCCTTCCCAAAATTAACATACATATCGGATCATCTGCTCTGTCCTGGTGTGGTCTGTCTTTAATTAGGGTTGATAGTGTGTCCTCATCTCCAACCTTCAGTCTACTACCGGTCCACCATCCCCCACCCACTGATCACCCAGGCCTGATCAGAGCATAACCCCCACCTGCGGGAGAACAGCAGATATCTAATACACAGTAGGACAAGCTAGTGGGGGTGGGGGGGATTATCCAAACATTTATTTGAAGATCCCTGTCTGTAAATCTCTGACTAGTCCCCATAAGATATACTCATCTGTAAAGGCATTATGTGTGTGTGTGTGTGTGTGTGTGTGTGTGTGTGTGTGTGTGTGTGTGTGTGTGTGTGTGTGTGTGTGTGTGTGTGTGTGTGTGTGTGTGTGTGTGTGTGTGTGTGTGTGTGTGTGTGTGTGTGTGCGTGTGAGGGTGATTCGTTGTGACAGGTGTTGTGGCCACTGGTGCTTATGGAGGCGGAGGGGAGGAGGTGAGCAAGGGAAACACAGATGATTATTTAATTACTGTCTAATATGAAGTAGCCCCTTTCTCCCTCCCTCCCCCTCTGTATCATTCATTCTTTCCCCTGCTCTTTCTCTCCCACTCCCTTTTAGTCTGCCCCTTCCCCCTAGCACCCTGCTCCTACCCACCCCCTACCTCCTTCCCCCCTCGATCCCCCTGCCCCTGAACCCCCTTCCTTCCTGCCTCCCCCAACCCCATAACCCGCACACACATACCCCCTAACCCCCACCCTCACCCCTTACCCCCTAACCCCACCGCCACTCCTAGTCTCATCCTTTCTTTATTAATGAACAATCCGGGCCTCTCTCAAATCCACTAGGGCTTAATGTACCTCCCCCAGACAGAGTCAAGGAGGAGGGGTGGATCCAGTCAGTTGCTCCCCTAGGAGGATGTTCTAACCACCCATCCTATCCCACCCTCTCCCTCCTTTCCTTCCCAATGGAACGGTTATTTAACGTGTGTTTACAGTAGTCACCGAGTAGTATTGGTGTGGTGTGTATTCATGGATGCCAAGGGAAGCCAGGCTCCCAGCCCCAAAATCTACAAAATAAAATAATAATGATAATAATCATTTATAATTTGTCTCTCTATGTTTCCTAATTTTCCTTGAATTCACAATAGGCTGAATGCATCTCACAGGAGACAGCATCCGAGTGAGTGAAACAGCGCCCCTCTTGATTGGGATAAATTGTTTTTGGTATCTTTTAGTTGTCACTGTATTAAACTAAGCAGAGGTGTTTTGATGATGTTGAAGTGGACTTAACTTGCTTGACCATGCTCTAGGTGGACTTCACAGGACAAAGGTTACCATCTGTTTTGATGATAAAACAATGGTGTGGTTGAATTTATTGTCTTGGCCTTTAGGCCTATATATCACGGTCGCAAGGCATATGAATTAACAGGGTATAGAGCAAACAACTAACGCCTTTCATTGGTTGTTCATGATCATTTATTTACAAGAAACACTCAAACAAAAACAACAAATCCAAAAACGAAAGCAAACAGTTCCGTCAGGTACAGACACTAAACAGAAAATAACACCCCACAAAACCCAAACGGAAAATACCAACTAATATATGGTCCCCAATCAGAGACAGCTGCCTCTTTTTGGGAACCACACTTGGCAAAAACAACAAAGAAATAGAAAACATAGATTTTCCCACCCGTGTCACACCCTGACCTAACCAAACATAGAGAATAAATAAGGATCTCTAAGGTCAGGGCGTGGCAACAACGCAATTATCACAGCACATAGGTTGTAATATGGCTTGGCTTCCACAGGGATTTTACCCACGCACCACTTCAGAGTATAGAAAGTCAAAAATACAGTGGCCTGCGAAAGTATTCACCTCCCTTGGCATTTTTCCAATTGTGTTGCCTTATAACCTGGAATTAAAATAGATTGGGGAGGAGGTGTATCATTTTATTTACACAACATGCCTACAAATTTAAAGATGTAAAATATGATTTACCGGTGAGACAAACAAACAATAAGACAAAATAACTTGAGCGTCCATAACTATTCATCCCCCCAAAAGTCAATACTCTGCAGAGACACCTTTTGCAGCAATTACAGTTGCAAGTCTCTTGGGGTATGTCTCTATAAGCTTGGCACATCTAGCCACTGGGATTTCTGCCCATTCTTCAAGGCAAAACTGTTCCAGCTCCTTCATGTTGGATGGGTTTCGTTGGCATACAGCAATCTTTAAGTTATACCACAGATTCTCAATTGCATTGAGATCTGGGCTTTGACTAGGCCATTCCAAGACATTCAAATGTTTCCCCTTTTCAACCACTCGAGTGTTGCTTTATCAGTATGCTTAGGGTCATTGTCCTGCTGGAAGGTGAACCTCCGTCCCAGTCTCAAATCTCTTGAACAATGAAACAGGTTTCCCCCAAGAATTTCCCTGTATTTAGCGCCATCCATTATTCCTTAAATTCTTACCAATTTCCCAGTCCCTGCCGATGAAAAACATACCTACAGCATGATGCTGCCACCACCATGCTGCACTGTGGGAATGGTGTTCTCGGGGTGATGAGAGGTGTTGGGTTTGGGTCAGACATAGCATTTTCCTTGATGGCCAAAAAGCTCAATTTTAGTCTCATCTAACCAGTACCTTCTTCCATTTTTCGGGAGTCTCCCACATGCCTTTTGGCGAACACCAAACCTGTTTGCTTATTTTTTTCTTTAAGCAATGTCGTTTTTTCTGGCCACTCTTCCGTAAAGCCCAGCTCTGTGGAGTGTACGGATTAAAGTGGTCCTATGGACAGATACTCACATCTCCACTGTGGAGCTTTGCAGCTCCTTCAGGGTTATCTTTGGTATCTTTGTTGCCTCTCTGATTAATGCCCTCCTTGCCTGGTCTGTGAGTTTTGGTGGGCGGCCCTTTCTTGGCAGGTTTGTTGTGGTTCCATATTATTTCCATTTTTTTATAATGGATTTAATGGTGCTACGTGGGATGTTCAAAGCTTCAGATATTTTTTTATAACCCAACCCTGATCTGTACTTCTCCACAACTTTGTCCCTGACCTGTTTGGAGAGCTCCTTGGTCTTTAAGGTGCCACTTGCTTGGTGGTGCCCATTGCTTAGTGGTGTTGCAGACTCTGGGGCCTTTCAGAACATGTGTATATATACTGAGATCATGTGACAGATCATGTGACACTTAGATTGCACACAGGTGGACTTTATTTAACTAATTATGTGACTTATGAAGGTAATTGGTTGCACCACATCTTATTTAGGGGGTTCATAGCAAAGGGGGTGAATACATATGCACGCACTACTTATATATATATATATATATTACAAGTTATTTTTTTTTTTCATTTCACTTCCTTTGGACAATTTTGTGTATGTCCATTACATGAAATCCAAATAAAAATATATTTAAATTACAGGTTGTAATGCAACAAAATAGGAAAAATGCCAAGGGGGGTGAATATTTTTGCAAGGCACTGTAAGGTACAGCATTTCAGACGTGGCATATGTGTGCATATGTGTGTGCATGCATCCATTTGTGCGTGCATGTGTCTGGGTAGGTGTGTGGGAACATATGTCCGTGAGCAGGTGCTGGATATCAAAATGTTCAATTAAAGTTGAAAACATTAAAAGAGACTCCATACACTGCATTCTTCACTGAGTGAACAAAACATTAAGAATACCTTCCTAATATTGAGTTGTACCCATTTTGCCAGAACAGCCTCAATTTGTCGGGGCATGGACTCTACAAAATGTTGAAAGCGTTCCACAGGGATTCTGGCCCATGTTGACTCCAATGCTTTCCACAGTTGTGTCAAGTTGGCTGGATGTCCTTTGGGTGGTGGGCCATTCTTGATACACACGGGAAACTGTTGAGTGTGAAAAACACAGCAGTCTTTCAGTTCTTGACACACTCAAACCGTTTGGCCTGGCATCTACTACCATTCTTACTCCCAGCTTAGGGGACAGGGGAAACGCTCATTTATTACATTTCTAGACTATTTAAAAGCTCTAAAAAGTGATTTGAAGAAGAGCAAAAACAAGCAGAAATTACCCCAGCCATTAACTTCTTGGTGACAGGGGGGCAGTATTGAGTAGCTTGGATGTATAAGGTGCCCAGAGTAAACTGCCTGCTACTCTGTCCCAGATGCTAATATATGCATATTATTAGTAGTATTGGATAGAATAACACTCTGACTTTGAATGATGTCTGTGAGTTTAACAGAACTCATATGGCTGGCGAAAACCTGAGAAAAATCCAACCAGAAAGTGGGAACTCTGAGGCTTGTCGTTTTTTTTACTCAGCCCCTATTGTAGATACAGTGGGATATTGGTTATGTTGCACTTCCTAAGGCTTCCACTAGATGTCAACAGCCTTTAGAACTTTTGAGGAACTATTTGAGGATTCTACTGTGAAGTGGGGGTTCATAAGGGCTGTTTGAGCCAGGTGTCTGGCAGATTTCCACAGGCTCTGAGGCGCGGTCACGAGAGAGAGTTAGATCTCATTCCATTGCTTTTCTACAGACATAGGAATTCTCCTGTTGGAACATTATTGAAGATTTATGATAAAAACATCCTAAAGATTGATTCTATACTTAGTTTGACAAGTTTCTACGGGCTGTAGCGGAACTTTTTGAACTTTTCGCCCGACGTTCGGCGGGACCTGAACATGCTTTTGGATTTGTTTACCAAACGCTCTAACAAAAGAAGCTATTTGGCCATAAATTATGGACATTATCGAACAAAACAAACATTTATTGTGGAACTGCGATTCCTGGGAGTGAATTCTGATGAAGATCATCAAAGGTAAGTGAATATTTATAATGCTATTTATGACTAATGTTGACTACCCAATATGGCGGATATCTTTTTGGCTGCTTTGTTGTCAGAAATCTGTACTCAGATTATTGCATGGTTTGCTTTTTCCGTAAAGTTTTTTTTTTTTAATCTGACACTGCGGTTGCATTAAGGAGAAGTATATATCGAATTCCTTGTATAACAGTTGTATTTTCATCAATATTTATAATGAGTATTTCTGTAAATAGAGGTGGCTCTCTGCACAATCACCGCATGTTTTAGAACTACTGAACGTAACGTGCCAATGTAAAATGAAATTTTTTGATAGAAATATGCACTTTAGCGAACAAAACATACATGTATTGTGTAACAAGAAGTCCTATGAGTGTAATCTGATGAAGATCATCAAAAGTTAGTGATTAATTTACCTCTCGTTGTGCTTTTTGTGACTCCTCTCTTTGGCTGGAAAATGGCTGTGTTTTTCTGTGAGTTGGTGGTGACCTAACATAATCGTTTATGGTGCTTTCGCTGTAAAGCATTTTTTGAATCAGACACTGTGACTGGATTAACGAGAATTGTACCTTTAAAATGGTGTAAAATATTTGTATGCTTGAGGAATTTTAACTATGAGATTTTTGTTGTTTTGAATTTGGTGCCCTGCACTTTCACTGGCTGTTGCCGAGGTGGGACGCTACCGTCCCACATATCCCAGAGAGGTTTAACACATTGGTTGCTGTAGCTTCATTCAGCTCAGTCGATCTACCAACACAGCCTAGTAGCCTTAGATATACAATTAGCCGCTACACAATAACTCAGCACCAGGATGAAAAACTATAATTGAATATGTACAGAGGGATCTGTTAGCAGACAAGTATTTATTAACACAATGATAACAAATGTGTTTGCTTAACATAATTTAGTTCTTGTTGTTGCAGTTTTACAGCTAATTTCCTGCAGATCTACACATTTTGCAATGTGATGGGGAGAAGCGGCACTAAGGTTTAGGAGCATGAGGACAGATGCAGAGCCTTGGTCTCACACCATTAAAAAGTAATATACCACACTCCGAGTGCAGTCTCAGTACTATGATGGGGTCTAAAACCCGTTTCGTATACATTATTTGTCTTCAGGAAGGCAGTGAGTTGCTGCGCAACAGATTTTTACTAAAATGTTTGAGAGGAATGGGAGACTCGATATAGAGATATACATTTTCCCAGTCACGGTTTGGCTTTTTCAGGAGAGGCTTTATTACTGCCACTTTTAGTGAGTTTGGTACATATCCGAAAGATAGGGAGACGTTTATTATGTTCAACATAGGAGGGCCAAGCACAGGAATTAGCTCTTTCAGTCGTTTAATTGGAATAGGGTCCAGTAAGCATCTGAAAGTTTTAGAGGCCATGATTATTTTTGTGAATGTGTCGAGAGATACAGGATAAAAAAACTTGAGTGTCTCCATTGATCCTAGATCCTAGTAGTTCTGTGCAGACTCAAGACAACTGAGTTTTGGAGAAATACACAGATTACAAAGAGGAGTCTGTAATTTGCTGTCTAATAATAACTGCTGAAGAAAAGGTCATCCACTCTTGGAGAATGCTGATTTTAATTAGCTTTGTGACAGTATCAAAAATACATTTTAAATTGTTTTTATTCTCCTTAATTAGGTTGTAAAAGTAGGCAGATCGAGCAGTAGTGAGGGCTCTTCGATATTGCATGGTACTGTTTTTCCAAGCTAGTCAGAAGACTTCCAGTTTGGTGGAGCGCAATTCTGTTCCAATTTTCTGGAAGCTTGCTTCAGGGCTCAGGTATATTCTGTATACCAGGGAGCTAATGTCTTGTGACAAATGTTTTTTGTTTTTAGGGGTGCGACTGCATCTAAGGTATTACGCAAGGTAAATGTAGATCCTCAGTTAGGTAGTTAACTGATTCTTTAAGTTGTCACTGTGTTAGACTAAGCAAAGGTGTTTTGATGATGTTAAAATATTGAAGTGGAAATGGTGCTGGAATAGTGGAGGCAGTTCCTGTTTTCTTTGCAATGTGTTAACTCTCTGTGGTTCTAAATCAATAGTTGTTTAGTGGTCCCAACCACTTAAAAATAAATAGTATCTGCCATGACTACAAGGTCCTATAGGAATTCAGGGAACTCAGTGAGGAATGCTGTTTAAGGCCCGCGAGGCCTGAAAACAGTGGCTAATAAAAGTGATTGAGTAGGCTGCATAGATTTTACATCAAGGTCATGATCAGTGATTAGTTCATTGACCATGACTGCCTTGGAAGTGAGGGATCTAACATTAAGTAGTCCTTTCTTGAGATGTGAGATATTATCACAAGCTCTTTCAATAATGACAGGAATGGAGGAGGTCTTTATTCCAGTGATATTGCTAAGGCGAACACCGCCATGTTTAGTTTGGCCCGGCCTAGATTGAGGCACAGACACGGTCTCAATGGGGAAAATTAAGTTGACTACACTGACTGTGCTAGTGGCTGACTCCACTAACCTGGCAGACTGGCTAACTGCCTGCTACCTGGCCTGCACCCTATCTCATTGTGGAGCTAGAGGAGTTAGAGCCCTGTCTATGTTAATAGATAAGATGAGAGCACCCCTCCAGCTTGGATGAAGTCCGTCACTCCTCAGCAGGCCAGGCTTGGGTTTGTTTGTGGGGGAGTCGCAGAAAGAGGGCCTGTTATCTACAAATGATATATTTTGGGAGGGCCAGGAAACAGTTTTCAACCAGCGATTAAGTTGTGTGATCACTCCGACTAACTGGGAGGGGCCAGAGACAATTACTCAGTGTCAAAGAATCTTTCTAAATAAGTTACACGCTGAAGTTATGTTGTGCTTGGTGACGTCTGACTGTTTCATCCTAACATCGTTGGTGCCGATGTGGATAACAATATCCCTATACCATCTACACTGCGGGTAATGGAGTCGCCTATGACTAGTATCTCAATTTCTCAGAGCTAATGGTGGAATGCCTCAGACACCGTAATGGGTGGAGGACAGACCTGAGAAGGCTAAGGCTCTGACTCCAACTTGTTGCATAGTGGGGCAAACTGGCTGAAAGGTTATATCGGCTGTATGAGTGACACCGGTTGAGCATGCCGAAATATTTATTTCCCGAAGCCATGAGAAAATGATCTGGCTGCGGGGACTGTGCAGGGGGATTAACACTACTACCTGTATTCCCTGGTGGCACAGACGCTGTAACATTCTTTCCTACATTTAAATTGTCCTTGCCTAACGATAGCATCTGAAGCCAAGCTTGCAACTTGGCTATCCTCACCATAAGGTGATAGTTCACCTGTATATAATGAGGACAGCGACTGCAATGAGAAGGCATAATGTTACTTAGGTTTCATTTTTTTTCGAGCGGGGGACAGCCCTGCAGATCTAAGTCTGAAGTTTACATACACTTGGGTTGGAGTCATTAAAACTCATTTTTCAACCGAACAACACATTTCTTGTTAACAAACTATAGTTTTGGCAAGTCGGTGAGGACATTTACTTTGTGCATGACACAAGTAATTTTTCCAACAATAGTTTACAGACAGATTATTTAACTTATAATTCACTCTATCACAATTCCAGTGGGTCAGAAATTTACATACACTAAGTTGACTGTGCCTTTAAACAGTTTGGAAAATTCCAGAAAATTATGTCATGGCTTTAGAATCTTCTGATAGGCTAATTGACATCATTTGTGTCAATTGGAGGTGTACCTGTGGATGTATTTCAAGGCCTACCTTCAAACTCAGTGCCTCCTTGCTTGACATCATGTAAAAATCAAAAGAAATCAGCCAAGACCCAACAAGTCTAGTTCATCCTTGGGAGCAATTTCCAAACGCCTGAAGGTATAAACACCATGGGACCACGCAGCCGTCATACCGCTCAAAAAGTGCAAATCAATCCCAGAACAACAGCAAAGGACCTTGTGAAGATGCTGAAGGAAACAGGTACAAAAGTATCTATATCACAGTAAAACAAGTCCTATATCGACATAACCTGAAAGGCCGCTCAGCAAGGAAGAAGCCAAGGCTCCAAAACCGCCATAAAAAAAGCCAGACTATGGTTCGCACCTGCACATGGGGACAAAGATCATACTTTTAGGAGAAATGATCTCTGGTCTGATGAAACTGTTTGGCCACAATGACCATCGTTATGTTATGAAGCACGGGGGTGGCAGCATCATGCTGTGGGAGTGCTTTGCTGCAAGAGGGACTGGTCCACTTCACAAAATAGATGGCATCATGAGGTAGGAAAATTATGTTGATATATTGAAGCAACATCTCAAGACATCAGTCAGGAAGTTAGTTAAAGCTCGGTCGAAAATGGGTCTTCCAAATGGACAATGACCCCAAGCATACTTCCAAAGTTGTGTCAAAATGGCTTAAGGACAACAAAGTCAAGGTATTGGAGTGTCCATCACTAAGCCCTGACCTCAATCCTATAGAAAATTTGAGGGCAGAACTGAAAAAGTGTGTGCGAGCAAGGAGGCCTAAAAACCTGACTCAGTTACACCAGCTCTGTCAGGAGGAAATGGGCCAAAATTCACCCAACTTATTGTGGGAAGCTTGTGGAAGGCTACACAAAACTTTTGACCCAAGTTAAAGAATGTAAAAGCAATGCTGCCAAATAATAATTGAGTGTATGTAAACTTCTGTCCCACTGGGAATGTGATGAAAGAAATAAAAGCTGAAATAAATCATTCTCTCTACTATTATTGTGACATTTCACATTCTTAAAATAAAGTGGTGATCCTAACTGACCTAAGAATTTTTACCAGGATTAAATGTCAGGAATTGTGAAAAACTGAGTTGAAATGTATTTGGCTAAGGTGTATGTAAAGATAAATAGTCTGTGGTGAAAATGTGCAATTGAAATAGTTGTCAGGACAAAACAAAGTCTGTGTTAAATACAGAGTTTGACTAAAGAGTTATTAAGAGTAAAAAGCGACGGTACAGCATTACCGAGACCACTCTACTGTACTCTACCGTTCTGTGCTGTACTGTACTGTACTCTACTGAGTTCTACTGTGCTGTACTTTGAGGTTCAACATTTTGAAGCATAGACGTCTATCATTGGTTAAGATTTGGTCCTGTCTGGACCAACCAAATGTGGTCTTGTTTGGAGGCAGAGCTCATTAAAATAATAGCCAGTGTGTAGAATTATTCCCACATATACAAAAGAGGACATTCCAAATGTATACATTTGTGTAAAGTACCAGTCAAAGGTTTGGACACACCTACTCATTCAAGGGTTTTTCTCTGTTTGTAGTATTTTCTACATTGTAAAATCTATGAAATAACACATATCATGTAGTAACCAAAAAAGTGTTAAACAAATCAAAATATATTTTATATTTGAGACTCTTCAAAGTAGCCACCCTTTGCCTTGATGACAGCTTTGTACACTCTTGGCATTCTCTCAACCAGCTTCATGTGGTAGTCACCTGGAATGCATTTCAATTAACAGGTGTGCCATGTTAAAAGGTCATTTGTGGAATTTCTTTCCTTATTAATGCGTTTGAGCCAATCAGTTGTGTTGTGACAGGGAAGGGTTGGTATAGAGAAGATAGTCCTATTTGGTAAAAGACCAAGCCCATATTATGGCAAGAACAGCTCAAATAAGCAAAGAGAAATGACAGTCCATCATTACTTTAAGACATGAAGGTCAGTCAATCCGGAACATTTCAAGAACTTCGAAAGTTTCTTCAATTGCAGTCGCAAAAACTATCACATGCTATGATGAAACTGGCCCGCATGAGGACTGCTACAGGAAAGGAGGACCCAGAGTTACCTCTGCTGCAGAGGATAAATGCATTAGAGTTACCAGCCTCAGACATTGCAGCCCTAATAAATGCTTCACAGAGTTGAAGTAACAGACACATCTCAACATAAACTATTCAGAGACTGCGTGAATCAGCCATTCATGGTCGAATTGCTGCAAAAAAACACTACTATAGAAAAATATGGGTTGTTAATCTTCGAAATCATTGGTTTTAGTTTGACATACATTTTACGTGCAATTCCATTATTTTCAAATTGTCCTTCAATGCAACACACAATCACTGGGATTTAGTATCGCTTGTAAAATGGGTTAATTGCTACAGAGGAGAGATAAATGAATAAACAGATAAAGAGAGAGAAAGTCTAATGAATTACGGAAATTAGCAATACAATCTGAAAAGGATGTTGGAAGTAGCAGAGCACAAAAATAAGAAACAGACCCCATGTACACGTACACACACACACACACACACACACACACACACACACACACACACACACACACACACACACACACACACACACACACACACACACACACACACACACACACACGCACACACATCCAGCAGATAGTGTGTTTAAGTATTCAGTTCTCCCACTCACAATTTATTTCCCTCTTTTCTCTTTCTCCCTTTCTCCCACCTCTCTTCTCACCTCCCTCCCATCCACCCACCTCCCATGTTTATTTTCCACATCTCTCTTCCGCTACTCCAAGCTTCCATCATCACCTCTGCTCTCAACATTTTTCCCCTACTCCAAGCCATCATCTCTCCTCTCAAACCTCCTCCCCTACTCCAAACCTCCATCTTCTCTCACCTCTCCTCACCTACTCCAAGCCTCCTCCATCATCTCCTCACCTCTCACCTCTCCTCCCCTACTCCAAGCCTCCATAATCTCCTCTCACCTCTCATCCACTACTCCAAGCCTCCATTATCTCCTCTCCTCACACCTCTCCTCCACTACTCCAAGCCTCCACCATCTCCTCTCTTCTCACCTCTCCTCCCCTACTCCAAGCCTCCATCATCACCACACCTCTCCTCCCCTACTCCAAGCCTCCATCATCTCCACACTTCTCCTCCCCTACTCCAAGCCTCCATCATCACCACACATCTCCTCCCCTACTCCAAGCCTCCATCATCTCCACACTTCTCCTCCCCTACTCCAAGCCTCCATCATCACCACATCTCTCTTCCCCTACTCCATGCCTCTATCATCTCCACACCTCTCCTCCCCTACTCCAAGCCTCCATAATCTCCACAACTCTCCTCCCCAACTCCAAGCCTCCATCATCTCCTCTCCTCACACCTCTCCAAGCCTCCATCATCTCATCTCCTCTCTTCTCACCTCTCCTCCCCTACTCCAAGCCTCCATCATCTCATCTCCTCTCATCTGACCTCTCCTCCCCTACTACAAGCCTCCATAATCTCCTCTCTTCTCACCTCTCCTCCCCAACTCCAAGCCTCCATCATCTCATCTCCTCTCCTCTGACCTCTCCTCCCCTACTACAAGCCTCCATAATCTCCGCTCTTCTCACCTCTCCTCCCCTACTCCAAGCCTCCATCATCTCATCTCCTCTCCTCTGACCTCTCCTCCCCTACTACAAGCCTCCATAATCTCCTCTCTTCTCACCTCTCCTCCCCTACTCCAAGCCTCCATCATCTCATCTCCTCTCCTCTGACCTCTCCTCCCCTACTACAAGCCTCCATAATCTCCTCTCTTCTCACCTCTCCTCCCCTACTACAAGCCTCCATCATCTCCTCTCCTCACACCTCTCCTCCCTAACTCCAAGCCTCCATCATCTCCTCTCCTCACACCTCTCCTCCCCAACTCCAAGCCTCCATCATCTCATCTCCTCTCCTCTGACCTCTCCTCCCCTACTACAAGCCTCCATAATCTCCTCTCTTCTCACCTCTCCTCCCCTACTCCAAGCCACCATCATCTCCACTCATTTCTCTTCCCCCTCCTCTTCCCTCTGCTAAATAATTCATTGGGGATGCACACATGAGTGGTCATTGCAGGGATTCAGTTGAGGAATCTGGGGAACAAATTAATTAAAACTTCCCTGCAGCCCAGCTAGAGGGGCTGAGGAAACCTCTTCCACTGTCCTTTCCCTGGCGGTAAATGTTAGCAGTCCTGATTTGGGAAGCTTAAATGCTAAACATGCCCTGAGTGTAAGAGGTGGATGATTAGAGACCAGTGGTGACATTTCATCTGTTCACACTGCATGTGCTCACATTAGGGGTGTACAGACCTTAGGGCATTCTAACAAATACAACCAAATCTTCAGTAATGTCACGCTGGTATGAATGATTCGGGAGACAGGCGCAGGAATGCATAATATTTTTATGAAATCTTTTACCCAAATTACGGCGTGCCATGTAAAGACGCGGGGACGAAAACCAAACAAACACTATACAAAACACAGGGTTGAAACCCAAACAAAAAAGCGAGGAGTACCTCCAATAAATAACACAAGCGCACAATGATTAACACACGGGATGAAACCCGTAATCATCTGTACAATCCACAATGGCACGAAAGCCAAAACACACAGATACTGCATAGTTTCCTAGGAACGCGATGCGGCCATCTCTGTCGGCGCCGGAAGTGTATCACGGACAACATTATCATTTTAGCTAATTAGCAACTTACTACTTTTTAGCTACTTTGCAAATACTTATCATGTTAGCTAACCCTTCCCCTAATCCTAACATGAACCCTTTAACCTAACTCCGAACCCTAACCTCAATCCTACCCTTAACCCCTAACCTAGCTAATGTTAGCCACCTAGCTAACGTTAGCCACATCAAATTGGAATTCTTAACATATCATACGTTTTGCAAATTCGTAACATATTGAACTAATTGTAATTTGTAAAATATCACACAAAATGGATTATGGTTATCCACAAAATAATACAAACGATATGAAATGCAACATACATTTCATACTACATGGAGTGTCTCAGATTTCTGAACAGAATAATACAAAATGCTCTGAGACCAGGTCGGGTTAATATCCTACATCTGTAGCATGTGTAAACATAACATTACCTTAATATGCATAAATGCATCCATATACACTACCGGTCAGTTTGGACACACCTATTCATTCCAGGGTTTTTCTCTATTTTTTCTATTTTCTACATTGTAGAATAATAGTGAAGACATCAAAACTATGAAATAACACATATGGAATCATGTAGTAGCTCGTCTCCCAGTCCCTGCCACTGAAAAACATCCCCACAGGATGATGCTGCCACCACCATGCATCACCATCGGGATGGTGCCAGGTTTCCTCCAGACGTGACATTCAGGCCAAAGAGTTCAATCTTGGTTTCATCAGAGAATCTGGTTTCTCATGGTCTGAGAGTCCATTAGATGCTGGGCGGACAGCTCTAGGAAGAGTCTTGGTGGTTCCAAACTTCTTCCATTTAGGAATGCTGGAGGCCACTGTATTCTTGGAGACCTTCAATGCTGCAGAATTTCTTTGGTACCCTCCCCAGATCTGTGCCTCGACACAATCCTGTCTTGGAGCTCTACGGACAATTACTTTGACCTCGTGGCTTGGTTTTTGCTCTGACATGCATTATCAACTGTGGTAGATTATATAGACAAGTGTGTGCCTTTCCAAATCATGTCCAATCAATTGAATTTACCACAGGTGGACTCCAATCAAGTTGGAGAAACACCTCAAGGATTTTTACATTTTTTTTAACCTTTATTTAACCAGGCAAGTCAGTTAAAGAACAAATTCTTATTTTCAATGACGGCCTAGGAACAGTGGGTTAACTGCCTGTTCAGGGGCAGGAAGTACCTTGTCAGCTCAGGGGTTTGAACTTGCAACCTTCCGGTTACTAGTCCAACGCTCGAACCACTAGGCTACCCTGCCACCCCAAGGATGATCAATGGAAATGCATAGCAAAGTCTCATAGCAAAGGGTCTGAATACTTATGTTAATAAGGTTGTAACATAACAAAGTCAAGGGGTCTGAATACTTTCAGAATGCACTGTATGTATGTGCAAATTTACAATGAACAAATCGTGTGAGACAGTACTCGTGTGGCCTATTCTGGAAATCTGAGCATTATAAGTCTCCTGCTAGGCACACAACTGCACCACACACACACAGATACACAGACACACACACAGACACAGATACACACACAGATACAGCCCCCCACCACACACACACACACACACACACACTGAAAACAAGACGTAGAGGTGTGAGTTTTGGTGACATAGCGTTTCCATCTCTCGGTATCTGTCCTTCGGCATACGTGTCTGTCGTAGAGCAGACAAGTGGGCATATGTCACTGTAGTCGCCAATGGCGAAGACAGGTTGACTGATGACTCAAAGTGACACATCGAAGCAAAACAGAACTGGGCCTGCTGGCTGGGCTCACTGAGGGCAACAGCATTACAGTGCCACAGACAACAGAAACAACGCTGTAGGACACACACACATACTCAGCACAGATGAAGCTCGGGGAGTCGTACAACACAGGGCAGAAACAATGCTACAGGACATAATACATCCTCAACAAATTTACAAACATATCCACTAGAAGCACATTGTTGAGGGAGAGGTTAACAACCAACACAAACAATGCTTAAGGAGGCACACATGACAGAGACATGACATAACATATTGGTCATAGTGATCCCAGTGTGGGACAGACAACCATTAGCAACGGACATCGACGTTTTTAAAAGGTTTAAAAATCTATTCTAATAAATGCAACCATTGGACAATGGATGAAGATACTACAAACGCATGGATACTTTTTTGATCCATCAGCTATTGACTGAGTTATAGCACATAAAACATTCTACTGGCACTGACAAATAAATGGAGTTCAGGCATTCCGGTGGAAATGCAGGTACAGGGATGCTGGCCCATGTTGACTCCAATGCTTCCCACAGTTGTGTCAAGCTGGCTGGATATCCATTGGGTGGTGTCCATTCTTGATACATATGGGAAACTGTGGAGCGTGAAAAACCCAGCAGCGTTGCCGTTCTATACACACTCAAACCGGTGCACCTGGCACCTGCTACCTACTAATCACCTAAGGCACTTATATTTGTTGTCTTGCTCATACACTCTTAGCATGGCACATATACACAATCCACGTCTCAATTGTCTCAAGGCTTAAAAATCCTTCTTCAACCTCTCTCCTCTCCTTTATCTACACTGATTGATGTGGATTTAAAATAAGGGATCATAGCTTTCACCCTGATTCACCTGGTCAGTCTATGTCATTGTATATTTCAACTGTATTAAATCATTACGTTTTTCAATTGCACCAAAAATTAACTCTTTCTTGTGATGTAAGTATCGAGATGGTGCGTTAAATCACAGACGAAGAGTCAGCGTTTTTAAAGATGCAACATAAGTCAATGTATTCCAGTGACCTCATTTCAACTATAGCCAGAGTGTGTTTTACAGGTCGATGCAAACATTTCTGCGGTCGTTAGTTAAAAGGGGAAAAGGGAATGGCAAAAACAAGTGGAAAAGTATCGCCGGAGTAAAATGAAAGCAATCAATCCAACCAGATGTAAGTGACAAGTGGATGTTGCACCCCTCAAACACAGGAGATACTATAGATGTCTGAAAAGGACAGATGCTCAGGTGGGCGGAGCATTCGCATTGCTTCAACCATTCCTTCGGAGGCTAACCCAGACACCAGGGCCATGTTCATTAGGTACCAAACAGAAGAAAACAGGGAGGGACTACTTTTACATTAAAAAACACATTTTAATTTTCTTTTGCAAACAGGTTTAAAACATTTTCCAATCAGTGCTCTAATTAACACGTCCCAAGTCTGTTCTGCTTGGTACTGTCACAGTACTACTGTGTCTTTCAAAGAGGGTGGCATTGAATACTGCTGATCAAGTCCAGGGTTGAATAAATGGATACCTTTGATGTTCAGTATGTACGGTATGTTTTGATCCAATTGTCCCATGAGCCTTTGCTTTAATGTTTTCCTCTCTACGGCAAACTTGTTGTCCTCTCCCTGTGTGTGTGTGTGTGTGTGTGTGTGTGTGTGTGTGTGTGTGTGTGTGTGTGTGTGTGTGTGTGTGTGTGTGTGTGTGTGTGTGTGTGTGTGTGTGTGTGTGTGTGTGTGTGTGTGTGTGTGTGTGTGTGTGTGTGTGTGTGTGTGTGTGTGTGTGTGTGTGTGTGTGTGTGTGTGTGTCTATTTGTATAACCGGTGGGACCACACAATGAATAGGAAATCTGAGAGTGGGCAGATATTGCTTCTTCACTGTGAACAAAAGTAACATTACCAAAGAGAAAACATGCTTTCTTATTTGCCCCAAAGAATAGAGTGTGTAACAGGTATGCCTGTGTGCATGGCCTTCATCTATAAAATAAAAACGTGGGCACTAGCTGTCACGTTGAGAAAAATCTCATCCAGTCATCAAACCTGAGACTACTGTCTTATTGTTGTGTGTTAGCAGTAGGGTGCAGCCCAAACATCTCCCCTCGACGTTAGACTAGTGAGGTGAGGACACCAGTCTATCAGACCTGCTCAAAGCACCACAGGTCAAATACATATTTTTAAGAGAGAATAGAAGAACAGACGAGTTCACCCTGCAGCTAGAGGCGCCACGTCTCTTTTCCAAAGGAGGTTTCTTTATCCCAACAAGACTATAACCTGGATAAAATAAGATAAAATACAATGCAAAATAAAGCAGAGAAGAAAGGAATGAATGGGAGAGGAAATGGTGGGATAGAAGGCTAGAGGGCTAGGTGAATGGATGAAGAGAGAAGAAAAAGAGTGGGAAGGAGAGATGGGCATGGCTGGCCTTGGCCTCAGAACTGTGTCATGAGGCATAGCTCTCTGTGTGGTGACTGAGGGAGGCATCGAGCACAGCTGTACAGTGACTAGACACACTGTGTACATGTCTCAAGCCCTCAGGCAGTAACACCCAGTTGAAGATGAGCAACCACAGAGAACAAGAGAGGAAATACAGTGGTGAGAGAGAGAGAGGTAGAGAGAGAGGTAGAGAGAGAGAGGTAGAGAGAGAGGTAGAGAGAGAGAGGTAGAGAGAGAGAGGTAGAGAGAGAGAGGTAGAGAGAGAGAGGTAGAGAGAGAGAGAGGTAGAGAGAGAGGTAGAGAGAGAGAGGTAGAGAGAGAGAGAGAGAGAGGTAGAGATAGAGAGAGAGAGAGAGAGAGAGAGAGAGAGGTAGAGAGAAAGAGAGAGAGAGAGAGAGAGAGAGAGAGAGAGAGAGAGAGAGAGGTAGAGAGAGAGGTAGAGAGAGGGGTAGAGAGAGAGAGAGAGAGGTAGACATAGAGAGAGAGGTAGAGAGAGAGATAGAGAGAGAGAGGAGAGAGAGAGAGAGGAGAGAGAGAGAGAGGTAGAGATAGAGAGAGAGAGAGAGAGAGAGAGAGAGAGAGAGAGAGAGTAGAGGAGAGAGAGAGTAGAGAGAGAGGTAGGTAGAGAGAGAGGTAGAGAGAGAGAGGTAGAGAGAGAGAGAGAGAGAGAGAGAGAGAGAGAGAGAGGTAGAGAGAGAGAGAGGTAGAGAGAGAGACAGGGAGAGAGAGAGGTAGAGAGAAAGAGAGAGAGAGAGAGAGAGAGAGGTAGAGAGAGAGAGGAGGTGTAGAGAGAGAGGTAGAGAGAGAGGTAGAGAGAAGAGAGAGAGAGAGGTAGAGAGAGAGAGAGAGAGAGAGAGAGAGAGAGAGAGAGAGAGAGGTAGAGAGAGAGGTAGAGATAGAGAGAGTAGAGAGAGAGAGAGAGAGAGAGAGAGAGAGAGGTAGAGAGAGAGGTAGAGAGAGAGTAGAGAGAGAGAGAGAGAGAGAGAGAGAGAGAGAGAGAGAGGTAGAGAGAGAGAGGTAGAGAGAGAGAGAGAGAGGTAGAGAGAGAGGTAGAGAGAGAGAGAGAGAGAGAGAGAGAGAGAGAGAGAGAGAGAGAGAGAGAGAGAGAGAGAGAGAGAGAGAGAGAGAGAGAGTAGAGAGAGGTAGAGATAGAGAGAGAGAGGAGAGAGAGAGGTAGAGAGAGAGAGAGAGAGAGGTAGAGAGAGAGGTAGAGAGAGAGAGAGAGAGAGAGAGAGAGAGAGAGAGAGAGAGAGAGAGAGAGAGAGAGAGAGTAAAATAGTACCATCGTGGTGGGGTGATGAGGTAGAGAGAGAGAGGTAGAGAGAGAGAGGCAGAGAGAGAGAGGTAGAGAGAGGTAGAGAGAGAGAGGTAGGATAGCACTTCTTTAGGTACCATAAAATCCCTTGGTAAACACCTTGGTAACTCTTCTTTTATTTAAATTCATTTTCATATGGTCTCTATGTTTCGGTGGGCTGAGAGAGAGGGACTGTGGAAGAGAGATGGAGTGAGCAAAAGAGGGACAGACATAAAAGGAAGAGAGAGAAAGGTTTTTAAGTGCATCAGAATGAACTTTACATGTAGGCATGTCTAAACACTCAGGGCACCGTTATGCACAATGGAACACTTTACAAGTGGAGGACCCATCCCAAAGCGCTATCCTGCCTTATCTACTCACGCTCTCAGCACACAGATACACACACAGACACACACACACAGCTCAAGGCTTCCACATGATCTGTCTGTGAGATTCTCTCCGTGGGCGATGAGAGGAAGAAGGGAATAACTGAGCGTATTTACAACATCTCGTCACTAATACCGTACACAATATTTTACAAAACAAACAGCAGTTGTTTACCACTATTTGACTACCACAGATATTCCCTACTGGCATTAGCCTTAGTGTCCTTCCACGTCAACAAGGGCTTATTTGTGATGTTATCTCTTTAGCCTCAGCTCTTCCACAGTAGTGTAGTGGCCCTTGCTCAGTGATGTTGGGGTGCCTAGCCTTCTCATTGGGGATCAGAGATTGAAGATCAAAGAACAAAATGCAAAGGTATGTTATGATTGATTTGAATTGATTGTTTACATTTTAAAATTACTAAGCTTAAAACAGCTGTATTTGGGAAGTTTCTCCCATTCTTAACTGCAGATCCCCTCAAGCTCTGTCAGGTTGGATGGGGAACGTTGCTGCACAGCTATTTTCAGGTCTCAAGTCCGGGCTCTGGCTGGGCCACTTAAGGACATTCAGAGACTTGTCCCGAAGCCACTCCTACATTGTCTTGGCTGTGTGCTTAGGGTTGTTGTCCTGTTCGAAGGTGAAACTTTTCCCCAGTCTGAGGTCCTGAGCGCTCTGGAGCAGGTTTTAATCAAGGATCTCTCTGTACTTTGCTCCATTCATCTTTCCCTCGATCCTGACTAGTCTCCCAGTCCCTGAAAAACATCCCCACAGCATGATGCTTCACGTAGGAATGGTATTGGCCAGATGATGAGCAGTGCCTGGTTTCTTCCAGATGTGACGTTTGGCATTCTATCTTGGTTTCATCAGACCAGAGAATCTTGTTTCTCATGGCCTGAAAGTCCTTCAGGTGCCTTTTGGAAAATAGGGATAGTCATGTGCCTTTTACTGAGGAATGAATTCTGTCTGGCCACTCTACCATAAAGGTCTGATTGGTGGAGTGCTGCAAAGATGGTTGTCCTTCCTTCGACTGCATGGCTTGGTTTTTGCTTTGACATGCACTGTCAACTGTGTGCCTTTCCAAAACATGTCCAATCAATTTAATTCATCAATTTAACTCCAATCAAGTTGTAGAAACATCTCAAGGATGAGCAATGAAAACAGGATTCACCTGAGCTCAATTTCAAGTATCATAGTAAACTGTCTGAATACTTATGTAAATAAGGTATTTCTGTTTTTTATATTGCAAAATCAAATTTAAACCTGCTTTTGCTTTGTCATTATGGGATATTGTGTGAAGATTGATGAGGAATAAAATACATTTGATCCATTTTAGAATAAGGCCGTAACATAACAAAATGGGGGAAAAGTCCAGGGGTCTGAATAGTTCCTGAATGCATTGCATATTAATATGAGATATGTCAAGAATCCAGTATATAAATAAATATGCGAAGTATATAAACCGTGTAACTAAAATGCAATGTACAATAGTAAAACTAATAGAATGTTAGTATTGTAACGACCCTGGGTTTATAAGCGCGGAAATCGACTCTGCCACACGAGCATGCTTTTGCGGCACAGTCGATAGCGCGCCGGACCTCGGGCTAGAAGGTCGAGGGTTCGAGACCTGCTCCCTGCTGTTTCATTACAGTATGTTAGAATAAAGTATTTAAATACACTGTATAGAACCTCATGGTAAAATGGATAGAACTGCAGAAATGTTGCTTCCGTGCATGTGCCCCCTCAGATTTGTCCCATTTACATGTTGTTGTTGTTGTTGTTGTTGTTTCTCTGTTATATTACAACTAGCCAGCTAGCAATTTTATGAAATTTGGGAAACTATCTGGGCTAGCTAAAACAATCTCCCAACCTCTTAACTAGCTATCAAGAAGCCATTTCAGGCTATCAATCAAGTTAAGAGTAGCTAGCTTGTCTAACTAGCTTAGCTGGCAAGGTTGGTAGACTTCAGAAAAGCAAGCAACTACTAAAAGTACTGAATAAGACTCATATTCCTTTAAATATTTTACCAGAGCTGCAGAGGGGCATATTTAATTTATTTAAAAAGATAGCCACCAGTCAGGAGAATATAGACAGCTCAAGAGGTAAGCTTAGATATGGACAGTATGTGAATAGAACATGTGTGTATAGCATTTGTGTGCGTGTGTGTGCGTGCATGCTTATGTGTGTGTGTGTGTGTGTGTGTGTGTGTGTGTGTGTGTGTGTGTGTGTGTGTGTGTGTGTGTGTGTGTGTGTGTGTGTGTGTGTGTGTGTGTGTGTGTGTGTGTGTGTGTGTGTGTGTGTGTGTGCATGCTTATGTGTGTGTGTGTGTGTGTGTGTGTGTGTGTGTGTGTGTGTGTGTGTGTGTGTGTGTGTGTGTGTGTGTGTGTGTGTGTGTGTGTGTGTGTGTGTGTGTGTGTGTGTGTGTTAATGAGGGTGTGCAAGACCATGCAAGCATGAGTAAATGTGTACGTGTGTATCTGCATGCATGCGTTTGTGACTGTGCAAACGTATGAATGCTTGCTTGTGTGTGTGCATGCATGTGTGCACGCTTTTGTGCGTGTGTGTGTTTGTGTACATTAATGGGTACGCAAGACCATGCAAGCATGAATGAGTGTGTACATGTGTAATGTGTCTCTGTAGCTGCTGTTTGATCTCATGCATACTTGCGTTTATGTGACTGTGCAAACATGTGTGCATGCTTGCATGTGTGTATGTGTGTGTGTCTGTGCGTGTGTGTGTCTGTGTGCGTTCATGTCTGTGTGTCTGTAGGTCTTTGTGTGTTCCCAGAACTATGGAGGAATCCATTATTGATTATATTGTGATGAGATCAATCAAGCCATAGTTTTTTGTTGCTGTGTTGTATCAGATAATTGCGTTATGACATACTAATCGTCCTGTCATGAATATTTAAATAATATGGAAATCGGCGTTGCATATTCATGACCTCTTTGTTTTTGTTTTTGTTTCCTTTCTGATGTTCTATCCCTTATTCACCCGTTCATATTCTCTTCCCATCCATTTTAACACATAGCATTATATGTTTGCTTCTTGAAAACAAGTCATATCAACATCAAATATAATAGTAGACATTCCTATTTCAAGATGAAAGAACAAACTGCTCATTAAAATAAAATAATTCAAACAAATGTGTTTACATGAGTTCACATTCAAGAGGGAGAACTTAGCAGTTCCCTGGTTTCAAATGTTATTCTTCAGTGGTAGCCAATGGAAGTCTAGGCCGGGATTCAATCTGAAAACAAATTAACTGATGAATCGACATCCGCAGCGTCTAGCATGAATGATAATCTCCACGAACGTTGGGAAAATTCCCTTTAAAAAGCACATTGTGGGTAGTTCAGCGTGCAGTGGTAGAATGCACTTTTGCAGATGTAGAACGCGCTTTGAATAAATACCTGCCATATGCAATGAAGAAGATCAGTTCCAGGGGATGTCTTTAATGTGTCTGTGTAGCAGCTGTTTATGTTATTTACTGTAGACACAATCAAATGCATGTGGTTATATTTATTCATAACTTCATACAAAGCTATAGCATGTGAAAAACACTGTTTCTTCTCTCCAAATGAATTCTCCTTTCAAAATAAGTTGTATGCTTTGTTTTTGTTTGACCCCATTGGTGTAGAGCCTCTCAAATAGTAATTCAGATAAAAACACATTTAAAAAAAAGAACAATATTGGTTGGATTTACGCTGTAAAATCTTTTGTTCCAGCTTATTTTCTGTTGAGGCAAGCAGATCAGTAATAATTCATAAACAAAAGAGCTAACTCTTTTCATAATTCATAAATGGAGAAGCATATACACTCCTGGACAGGGATGGCATTGCTCTGCTGTATGGTGAAACCCAAAACAAGCTGAGAGGGAGGGGGACCGGACAGCAGCGCCAAAAACACAAGCAGTTATATAGTACTCAGGCAATCCTTTAGATCCGTGGTTACCAACCTTTTCTGAGTCAAGATCACTTTCAGAGTCAAATGCAAGCCTAGAACTACCACTTGTAAGCCTATGCAACATTAACCTAATAAAATCAATTTTTGGAGTAGGCCTAATACATTATCACATTAAATTGGCTATGATTGGCCTGTCAATACTGTTCTTCTTAGACCATATTATATTTCAAAACTCTATGATAACAAAATAGATCAGTTGTATTACTTGCAAGTCATAGCTGACCATAAATTTAAATAATTTGCTTTACTGGACTGATTTTAGGCTACCTTCATCTGAGGGTCAGTCCTGGCCGAGGGAGGGGAAGAGCAGAACTTGGCACCTACCCCAAGTTTGGAAACCGCTGTACTAACCTCTCTCTCTCTCTCTCTGCTTGCTTCCACTCTCTCTCAGTCTTCTGTTTCCTCCTGCATTAATATTGCAAACGGCCTCACCACTAAGCGCCACATCACTGTCTCAGTAGTCTATTCACTGAAAAGCAAAGTTATGAGAACTTAGTACTGTATTTTCTGCTCCTGCTGAAGGCTCTGTTTAATGTTAGCTTCTTACTTTATGCTTCTGGGTGTCTAAGTAATACTAGCCAGACCCCTTCAACTTCATTGCAATAGAAGTCTCTGCCAGCAGATATCCACCTGACTGACACACAGTACCAGTGAAAGGTTTGGACACACCGACTTATTCAAGAGTTTCTTTATTTTTACTATTTATAATAGTGAAGACATCAAAACTATGAAACACATGTGGAATCATGTAGTAACCAAACAAGTGTCAAACAAATCAAAATATGTTTTAAGTCGACCAAAGTGCAGAGTGGTAAGTGTTCATGATGTATTAATAGAACTGAACAACGAGAACGAACAAAGCCGAAACAGTTCTGCCTGGTGCAGACACAAAAACAACTACCCACAAAACACAGGTGGGAAACGGCTACCTAAGTATGGTTCTCAATCAGAGACAGCGATAGACAGCTGCCTCTGATTGAGAACCACACCCGGACAAACTAGAACACAAAACATAGAATGCCCACCCCAACTCACACCCTGACCAAACCAAAATAGAGACATAAAAAGGATCTCTAAGGTCAGGGCGTGACAATATTTAAGATTCTTCAAAGTAGCCACCCTTTGCCTTGATGACAGCTTTGCACACTCTTGGCATTCTCAACAAGCTTGAATGCATTTCAATGAACAGATGTGGGTTGTTAAAAGTTCATTTGTAGAATGTATTTCCTTCTTAATGCGTTTGAGCCAATCAGTTGTGTTGTGACAAGGTAGGGGTGGTATACAGAAGATAGCCCTGTTTGGTAAAAGACCAAGTCCATATTATTTCAAGAACAGCTCAAATAAACAAAGAGAAACAACACTCCCTCATTACTTTCAGAAATGAACGTCAGTCAATAAGGAACACTTCAAGAACTTTGAAGGTTTCTTCAAGTACAGTCGCAAAAACTATCACGCGCTATGATGAAACTGGCTCTCATGAGGACCACCACAGGAAAGGAAGAACCAGAGTTACCTCTACTGCAGAGGATAAGTTCATTAGAAATTGCAGCCCAAATAAATTGTTCACAGAGTTCAAGTAACAGACACATCTGTGAGACTTTCTGGATACGTCTCTAAGAGCTTTGCACATTTGCGCATTATTCTTTAAATAATTCTTCAATATCTGTCAAATTGGTTGTTGATCATTGCTAGACAACCATTTTCAAGTCTTGCCGTAGATTTTCAAGAAAATTTAAGCCAAAACTGTAATTCAGAAACATTAATTTTCTTCTTGGTTAGCAACTCCAGTGTCGACTTGGCCTCATGTTTTATTGTTCAGCTGAAAGTTTAATTAATCTCCCAGTGTCTGGTGGAAAGGATTTTACTTGTGCTTAGCTCCAGTCCGTAAATGTTTTATCTTGAAAAACTCCCCAGTCCGTACAATTACAAGCATACTCATAACATGATGCAGCCACCACTATGCTTGAAAATATGAAGAGTGGTATTCAGTAATGTGTTGTATTCGATTTGCCCCAAACATAACACTGATGTATTCAAGACAAAAAAGTGACTTGCTTTGCCTCATTTTTTGCAGTATTACTTTAGTGCCTTGTTGCAAACAGAATGCACATTTTGGAGTATTTTTATTCTGTACAGGCTTCCTTATTTTCACTCTGTCAATTAGGTTAGTATTGTGGAGTAACTACAATGTTGTTGTTCATCCTCAGTTTATTCCTATCACAACCGTTAAACTCTGTAGCTATTTTAAAGTCACCATTGGCCTCATGATGAAATCCCTGAGCGGTTTCCTTCCTCTCCGGCAACTGACTTAAGAAGGACGCCTGTATCTTTGCAATGACTGGGTGTATTGATACATCATCCAAACTGAAATTAATAACTTCCCCATGCTCAAAAGGATATTTAATGTCTGATTTATTTTATTTTTACACGTCTACCAACAGGTGCCTTTTTTGCGAGGCATTGGAAAAGCTCCCTGGTCTTTGTGGTTGAATCTGTGTTTGAAAATCTCTGCTTGACTTAGGGCCCTAACAGATAATTGTATGTGTGAGGTACAGAGCTGAGGTAGTCACTCAAAAATAATGTTAAACATTATTATTGCACATAGAGTGAGTCCATGCAACTTATTATATGACTTGTTAAGCCCATTTTTACTCCTGAACTTATTAAGGCTTGCCATCCAGGCTATATCACATCCGGCCGTGATTATGAGTCCCATAGGGCGGTGCACAATTAGCCCAGTGTCGTGCAGGTTTGGCCGGTGTAAGCGGTCATTGCAAACAAGAATTTGTTCTTAACTGACTTGCCTAGTTAAATAAAGGTTAAATAAAAAATGTAAAATTCAATTAAATAACCAAAGGTTTGAATACTTATCGGATCAAGACATTTCAGCTTTTCATTTTAAATTAATTTGTACAAATATTTTAAATCACAATTCCACTTTGGCATTATGGGGTATTGTGTCACACCCTGATCTGTTTCACCTGTCCCTGTGATTGTCTCCACCCCCTCCAGGTATCACATATTTTCCCCAGTGTATTTATCCCTGTGTTTCCTGTCTCTCTGTGCCAATTCGTCTTGTATGTTAAGTCAACCAGCGCGTCACCCTCGTACTCCTTTTCTATTCTCTCTTGCTAGTCTTCCCAGTTTTGACCACTGTCCCGTGGCCAAACAGGGAAGCGTGTTCCAGGCATACTCCACCCAGACCAGTTGACCACTGTCTCTGGACTACTTTCCTGCCTGCCTGATCATCCTGTCTGCCCTGACCTTGAATCTGCCTGCCCTTCAGTACCTATTGGACTCTGAACTGGTTTAGGCCTTTTGACTGTACACAACCATTCTCTTGCCTACCCCTTTTTGGATTAATAAACATTGTAAGACTCCAACCATCTGCCTCCTGTGTCTGCATCTGGGTCTTGCCTTGTGTCTTGATAGTACAAACTGGCCATGACAGACCCAGCAGAAGGACCATCTCCGCCACGCTGTCTCCCTACAGGGAGCCACCATTAGGAGACATGAGTTGGTACAGGGCCTGGAAGGGCTCAGTTCCTTGACGGAACGCCACGACCATGTGTTCAAGGCTATTATGGAGCAAATCCGGGACTGCCTGCCACCTCTGAAAAACCCCAATCACCTGGTAATTTTTTCCCTATCTGTGGTGAGTTTGTACAGCCTATCCCGGCTCCCCAAGAACCCCACTTACCTCCTCCTGAGAGATATTCGGGAATCCTGGTAGCTGCCGGGTTTTCTTTCTCAGTGCTCGCTTGTTTTTGAGCTACAGCCATCTTCGTTTCCTTCAGACCGATCGAAGATAGCGTATATTATTATGCTAATGTCGGAAAGGGCGCTCTCCTGGGCTACGGCAGTTTGGGAGCAACAATCTGCCATTTGTGGTCATCTGGAGGAATTTATGGCAGAGGTGAGAAAGATATTTGAGTCTCCGGTATCTGGGAGAAAGGCAGCCAGTAAACTGCTTGACTTATGTCAGAACTCCTGTAGTGTGGCAGACTAGGCGGTTGATTTTTGCATGTTGGCCGCCGAGAGGGCCTGAAATCCGGTGGACCTCGACTCCCTTATCGCCCGAAACATTAAAATCGATGGACGCCTAAGGGAACGCAGGAGTGAGAGGAGATCTGGTCTTGAGCACACTCGTGCACTCGCTATGGCTCGTTCACCTTAGAGGGAATCCGGAAGTTTCCGAAAGCAGCTTTTCCGGGAGGATTCGAAGCCACCCGAGCCCTCTTGTGAATCTACGACGGGTGAGTTGGATACTCCTGAGCCTATGCAGTTGGTAAGAGCAAGGTTATCAGTTGGGGAACACTCACAGAGGATGAAGAGTAACTGTTGTCTGTACTGTGGAGGGGCAGGACATATTATAGCTACCTACCCTATCAGGAAACCTTTGTTTCTACTGGGTAGCAGTACTATGTGAGTCAGATGGGGAGTTCCCTAATTCCCATCACTCGCACACCCTTTTTTGTACTTGTGCTGTGGGGAGACCAATCTAAGTCTCCTCGATTGCTCATTGGCTCTGGGGCTGATGAACGTTTTATGGATGCCACTATTGCTTCGGAGCTTGGTATTCCCACTTAGCCTCTCTCCGTTCCCATGGATGCTAGGGCACTGGACGGCCGCTCTATAGGGGAAGTCACCCATAGTACTGTGCCCGTTCAATAATGGGTTACTGGTAACCACAGTGAAACCATACAGTTCCTCCTCATTGCATCTCCCGATGTGTCATATGCTGAGCACTTGTTGGCTGCTTTTCCTTTACTCTGCGGTCCAACTCATCCCAAACCTTCTCATTTTGATTGAGGTCGGGTGATTGTGACTGCACTTGATGAAACCTTCAAAGTTCTTGCAATGTTCCTTATTGACTGAACTTCATGTCTTAAAGTAATGATGGAATGTAATTTCTCTTCCATATTATTATACAATGTAGAAAATGGAATCATGAACAGGTATCATGAACAAGTGGAATCATGAACAGGTAGGCTGTCATCGTAAATAAGAATTTGTTCTTAACTTTAATTTATTTAATCTTTATTTAATTAGGCAAGTCAGTTAAGAACAAATTCTTAGTTACAATGACGGCCTACCAAAAGGCAAAAGGCCTCCTGCCGGGCTGGGGCTGGGATTAAGAATAACGTAAAAATATAGGACAAAAGCTACAGTTGAAGTCGTAAGTTTACATACACTTAGGTTGGAGTCATTAAAACTCATTTTTACACCACTCCACAAATTTCTTGTTAAGTTACAGGTCGAAGAAACATTTCAAACTAGGTACAGAATCAATCATTAGGATGTTTTTAACATATAGCTTCAATAAAGTTCCAACCGGAGTTTTCCTTCTTGTCTTCATGAGCAATGGAACGCAAGTGGGTACCATGAGGAATAAGCGTGATCAGAAAATTACTGCTTGATGGACACCTGATACATTCTGCTCTCATTCACTCCCACAACACCATAGAAGTCTCGTTAAAATGTATATTATTGGTTGACATCTAGTGGAACCCCTAGGCAGTGCAACATCATTAATATCTCAAGGGGATTTCATTGGGGACTACATACAAAGCTCCGATTTCTCACTTCCTGTTTTGATTTCAACTCAGGAATTTGCCTGCCATATGAGTTATGTTATTCTCACAGACATCATTCTAACAGTTTTAGAAACTTTAGAGTGTTTTCTATCCAATACTAATAATACTATGCATATATTAGCAACTGAGACTGAGGAGCAGGCCGTTTACTTTGGGCAACTTATTCATCCAAGCTACTCAATACTGCCCCCCAGCCATAAGAAGTTAATAAACTATAGTTTTGGCAAGTTGGTGAGGACATCTACTTTGTGCGTGACACAAGTCATTTTTTCAACAATTGTTTATAGACAGATTATTTCACTTATAATTCAGTGTATCACAATTCTAGTGGGTCAGAAGTTTACATGCGCTAAGATGACTGTGCCTTTAAACAGCTTGGAAAATTCCATAAAAGGATGTCATGGCTTTAGAAGCTTCTGACTGGCTAATTGACATCATATGAGTCAATTGGAGGTGTAGCTGTGGATGTATTTCAAGGCCTACCTTCAAACTCAGGGCCTCTTTTCTTGACATCATGGGAAAATCAAAAGAAATCAGCCAAGACATCATAAAAAAATTGTAGACCCCCACAAATCTGGTTCATCCTTGGGAGCAATTTCCAAATGCCTAAAGTTACCACATTCATCTGTACAAACAATAGTACGCAAGTATAAACACCAGGGGACCACGCAGCCGTCATACCGCTCAGGAAAGAGAAGCGTTCTGTCTCCTAGAGATGAACGTACTTTGATGCGAAAAGTGCAAATCAATCCCAGAACAACAGCAAAGGACCTTGTGAAGATGCTGGAGGAAACAGGTACAAAAGTATCTATATCCACAGTTAAACGAGTCCTATATCGACATAACCTGAAAGGCCGCTCAGCAAGGAAGAAGCCACTGCTCCAAAACCACCAGAAAAAGCCAGACTACGATTTGCAACTGCACATAGGGACAAAGATCATACTTTTTGAAGAAATGTCCTCTGGTCTGATGAAACAAAAATAGAACTGTTTGGCCATAGTGAAAATCGTTATGTTTGGAGGAAAAATGGGGAGGCTTGCAAGCTGAAGAACACCATCCAAATAGTGAAGCACGGGGGTGGCATCATCTTGTTTTGCGGGTGCTTTGCTGCAGGAGGGACTGGTGCACTTCACAAAATAGATGGCATCATGAGTTAGGAAAATTATGTGGATCTATTGAAGCAACATCTCAAGACATCAGTCAGGAAGTTAAAGCTTGGTCGCAAGTGGGTCTTCCAAATAGGCAATGACCCCAAACATACTTCCACAGTTGTGGCAAAATGGCTTAAGGACAACAAAGTCAAGGTATTGTAGTGGCCATCACAAAGCCCTGACCTCAATCCCATGGACAATTTGAGGGCAAAACTAAAAAAAGAATGTGCGAGTAAGGTGGCCTACAAACCTGACTCAGTTACACCAGCTCTGTCAGGAGGAATGGGCCAAAATTCACCCAACTTATTGTGGGAAGCTTGTGGAAGACTACCCAAAACGTTTGACCCAAGTTAAAGAATTTCAAGGCAATGCTACGAAATACTAATTGAGTGTAAACTTCTGACCCACTGGGTATGTGATGAAAGAAATAAAAGCTGAACTAAATCATTCTCTCTACTATTCTTCTGACATTTCCCATTCTTTAAATAAAGTGGTGATCCTAATTGACCCAAGACAGGGATTTTTTTTACTAGGATTACATTTCAGGAATTGTGAAAAACTGCGTTTAAATGTATTTAGCTAAGGTGTATGTTAACTTCCGACTTCAACTGTACATCATGACACTACATAAAGAGAGACTTAACACAACTACGTAGCATGGCTGCAACACTTGATAACACAGTATGGTAGCAACACAACATGACAACAACATGGTAGCAACACAACATGGCAGCAGCACAACATGGTAGCAGCACAAAACATGGCACACACTTTATTGGGCACAGACAACAATACAAAGGGCAATAAGGTAAAGACAACAATACATCCCGTGAAGCAGCCACAACTGTCAGTAAGAGAGTCCATGATTGAGTCTTTAAATGAAGAGATGAGAGATGAAGAGATGTTTTTTGCAGCTCTTTACATTCACTAGCTGCAGTGAACTTAACTGACTTGCCTAGTTAAATAAAGGTTAAATACAAATGAAAATAAAAATATATTTATGTTAGACCACCACCAAATCAAAAAAAAAACTTGGCCATTTTTCCCAGCCAAAGATAGTCACAAAAGCAGAATTAGAGATAAAATGAATCACTAACCTGTTGATAATCTTCATCAGATGACACTCATATGACATGTTACACAATACATTTATGTTTTGTTCGATAATATGCATATTTATATCCACAAATCTCGGTTTACATTGACGCCATGTTCAGAAATGCCTCCAAAATATCCGGAGGAATTACAGAAAGCTACGCCAGATAACAGAAATACTCATCATAAACTTTGACTAAAGATACATGTTCTACATATAATTAAAGATACACTGGTTCTTAAAGAAGCAATAAAATGGGCCTTCTTCAGACTAGTTGAGTATCTGGAGCATCAGCATTTGTGGGTTTGATTACAGGCTCAAAATGGCCAGAAACATACAACTTTCTTCTGAAACTCGTCAGTCTGAAGGCTTTTCCATGCGAGAAATTTCCAAGAAACTAAGGATCTCCTTCAGCGCTGTGTACTACTCCCCTCACAGAACAGCGCAAACTGGCCCTAACCAGAATAGAAGGAGGAGTGGGAGGCCCTGGTGCACAACTGAGCAAGAGGACAAGTACATTAGAGTGTCTAGTTTGAGAAACAGACGCCTCACAAGTCCTCAACTGGCAGCTTCATTAAATAGTACCTGCAAAACACCGTCTCAACGTCAATAATGAAGAGGCGACTCCGGGATGCTGGCCTTCTAGGCAGAGTTCCTCTGTCCGGTGTCCAGTGTCTGTATTCTTTTACCCATCTTAATCTTTTCTTTTTATTGGCCAGTCTAAGATATGGATTTTTCTTTGCAACTGTGAAAAATTTCAAAGTGACCCCAAACTTTTGAATGGTTTGTGTATGTATAAAAGAATTACTGAGGTCCAGACCTCTGTGCTCATACGTAGCTACGGCCATGTCTGCAGTGTAAAGCTAGAGACCAGGTTGGGTTATACTGTGAAAGCTGGAGACCAGTAGAACTGGTGTAGAACTTGGTCTATACTCCAGTTCTACACTCCAGTGTTAGCTAGAATGTTCTACATTAGCATAACAGCCATTAAAGCCGAATCACTGAACGTTTTCATTATCCGTAATTAAGTTTGATCAATTAACAGACACTATCATACCGTATTCATGAAGCAGATGAGCCGGAGCTGCTTTTAGAGAGCAGTGGTCAGACTGTGTTGGGGCTGCTCTCTTTTTCTGAAAGTCTCTCTCCACATGAATGTTTTAGGGGCTAAATGGAGGCAGACATGCTGGATCCCCTGTTCCCTCTGAGAGGCCTCTCTGTCTCTCTACCCCCAACCAACGCTATGGGGAAACACTGTATGGGAATGTTCACAGTATATTAAAGTGTCATTTATTTGCATTTATGTCAGCTATAACATGACCTCAATGTCTGATACTGATGATATTGTAAAGCATTGCATGGGTGGACAAGAAACCAGTGTGTGTATGGTGTGTGTGTGTGTGGTGTGTGTACATGTGTACATGTGCATGTTCTCTTATTTTTCTGAAGCTGTCTTTCTTTGTGTCAATGTGCTATGACTTTGTGTGTGTGCTGTAAGTTTGTGTCTAGATGTGTGTGTACTGTCTGTTTGCCCTACTGACAGCAAACTAAGATTGGCAGATCATCCTACAAACACAAGCATTATAAACAAAAAAGGAAAACCAGGCAAACTGGACAAAAAGCAGTTCATAATAGCTATTTGGAATGTTAGAACAATGATTGACAAAAACTCTGTCCCACGTCCCGAGAGAAGAACTGCCTTGCTGTTCAGGGAACTGAGCAGACATAAGATTGACATAGCAGCTCTGAGTGAAACAAGGTTAGCTGACGATGGCCCCATCACTGAACCAGGAGGTGGCTATATGTTTTTCTGGAACGGGAAATCGTTTGATTAGGACAGAGTACATGGGGTGGGACTTGCCATAAGAACCAACCTTCCCAGGCACCTTCAAGACTTACCCTCCAGCATAAATGAAAATCAGGACTCCTCTCAACAAGACCAGGCATGCCACAATAATCCGTGCCTACACTGCAGGTTCTGACAATGTGAAAGAGCAGTTCTACTCAGAGCCAGACAACATCATCCAATCAACTCCCCAGAGAGACAAACTAATCATTGCTAGAGACTTCAATGACAGGATGGGCAATGACAGAACCAACTGGCAAGGAGTGATTGGCAAAGATGGAGTGGGAACCACTAATGGAAATGGGCTCCTACTCCTGAGCAAATGTTTTCATATTTATAAAAATATATATATATTTAAACTTTATTTAACTTGGCAAGTAGGTTAAGAACACATTCTTATTTACAATGACGGCCTACCAACCGAGCGAGAAAGAGATACAGAGAGAAAGATGTTTTATTTTATTAGACCATTATTTAATCATGAACAGGTAGGCTGTCATCGTAAATAATAATTTGTTCTTAACTTTAATTTATTTAATCTTTATTTAATTAGGCAAGTCAGTTAAGAACAAATTCTTATTTACAATGACGGCCTACCAATAGGCAAAAGGCCTCCTGCGGGGACGGACCAAAAACATGGTACAAACATTATTGGGCACGGTCAACAGCACAAAGGTCAAGAAGGTAGAGACAATAATACATCACACAAAGCAGCCACAACTGTCAGTAAGAGTGTCCATGATTGAGTCTTTGAATGAAGAGATTGAGCTAAAACTGTCCAGTTTGAGTGTTTATTGCAGCTCGTTCCAGTCGCAAGCTGCAGTGAACTGAAAAGAGGAGCGACCCAGGGATGTGTGAGCTTTAGGGACCTTTAACAGAATGTGACTGGCAGAACGGGTGTTGTATGTGGAGGATGAGGGCTGCAGTAGATATCTCACATAGGGGGGAGTGAGTCCTAAGAGGGTTTTATAAATAAGTATCAACCAGTGCGACGGGTATACAGAGATCACCAGTTTACAGAGGAGTATAGAGTGCAGTGATGTGTCCTATAAGGAGCATTGGTGGCAAATCTGATGGCCGAATGGTAAAGAACATCTAGCCGCTCGAGAGCACCCTTACCTGCCGATCTAGAAATGCTCAGAGCATAGCCTTGCCATCACCATTACCATCTTCGGGCAAGCAGACAAATACAAAACTACATGGATGCACCCAAGATCCAAGCACTGGCACCTTATGGATTATGGCATTGGGCGAAAGCACGACATTAAGGACATCAAGATTACAAGAGCCATGCTTGGCGATGATTGTTGCACAATCCATAGAATGGTCAGAGTGATCCTAGGCATGCAAATCATGTCAAACCACCCAAGGCGGCACAGATGTCCCTCCCTAGATGTCCAGAAGCTGCAAGGTGCACATCTCAGGGCTTAGTTGCAAGGCAGCTTGGAAACCCAACTTTAAAACTGCATCATTCCCCTCTAATACACCTTAGGAAAAATGGGAGAAGTTCAAAGAGACTGTACAGGAATAAGCAACAGAAATACTTGGCACTAAAAAGAGAAAACATCAAGACTGTTTTGATGACAACAATGACAAAATCATGATGCTCCTGAAGGAAAAGAACCCTGCATTCCTGTCTTTCCAAAACATCCCACAATCTGCCTCCAAGCGAGACATGTTCAAAAACTGCAGAAACAGCTATGATCAATGCAAGATCAATGGTGGGAAGGACTAGCAGTACGCACACAAATGTATGCAGACACACACTGCACCAAACAGTTCTTTGAATGCCTCAAAACCATCTACGGACTGGTGAAGTCTTGCACATTGCCTCTGAGATCAGCAGATGGCAAAACCCTCCTCAGAGACAAAGCAAGTTTTGCAGGGAGGTGGGAGGAACCCTTCAGCAATCTCCTGAACAGATCATCCACTGTTGACCCCTCAGCCGTAAACCTGATGCCAGAAACGGCTATCCAACATCACCTGGACAAACCACCTATGTCACGGATGTCGTAAGAAGCGGCCCAAGGTGCAGCGTGATGAGCGTATATATTCCTTTTTATTATGTCGCCAACAAAAACAATAAACAATACAAAACGACCGTGAAGCTTAACGGGGCTATGATGCCTCTAACAAAATTAACTACGCACACTGAAATGAGGGGAAAAGGGCTGAAATGAGGGGAAAAGTATGATTCCCAATCAGAGACAACAATAGACAGATGTCCCTGATTGAGAACCATACCCGGCCAAAACATATAAATAAAGAAACATAGAAAACAAAACATAGAATGCCCACCCCACATCACTCCCTGACCTAACAAAATAGAGAAATAAAATGGTTCTCTAAGGTCAGGGCGTGACAGTCCTCCCCCCCAAAGGTGCAGACTCTGGCCGCAAAACCTGAACCTATAGGGGAGGGTCCGGGTGGGCATCTACCTGCATTGGCAGCTCTGGTGCGGGATGTAGACCCCGCTCGACCTCTGGCTCACCCCGCTTTGGTGGTGCCTCTAGTGTGGGGACCCTCTCCGCCGACCCCATACTGGGGATCCTCTCTGCATGCCCTGGACTGGGGACCCTTGTTGCGGAACCCGGACAGGGGACCCTCGCTGCTGGCTCCGGACTGAGGACCCTCGCTGCTGGCTCCGGACTGAGGACCCTCGCTGTGGGCCCCGAACTGGGCACCCTCGCTGCAGGCCCCGGACTGGGCACCCTCATTGCGGCCCCAGACTGGAGGCCGTCGCTGGAGGCTCCGGATTGGAGGTCGTCGCTGGTAGCTCCGGACTGGAGGCCGTTGTTGGAGGCTTCGTGCCATGACTCCTCACTGGAGGAGGCCATGGATCATCTTTGAGGAACTTCTTTGAGGAAAAGATCATGATCATTAGAAAGCTAATTACGGACTCCTCTTTAAATCTGCGTATTCCTCCAAAGCTCAGTTGTCCTGAGTCTGCACAACTCTGCCAGGACCTAGGATCAAGAGAGACACTCAAGTGTTTTAGTACTATATCTCTTGACACAATGATTAAAATAATCATGGCCTCTAAACCTTCAAGCTGCATACTGGACCCTATTCCAACTAAACTACTGAAAGACCTGCTTCCTGTGCTTGGCCCTCCTATGTTGAACATAATAAATGTCTCTCTATCCACCGGATGTGTACCAAACTCATTAAAAGTGGCAGTAATAAAGCCTCTCTTGAAAAAGCCAAACCTTGACCCAGAAAATATAAAAACTATCAGCCTATATCGAATCTTCCATTCCTCTCAAATTTTAGAAAAGGCTGTTGCGCAGCAACTCACTGCCTTCCTGAAGACAAACAATGTATACGAAATGCTTCGGTCTGGTTTTAGACCCGATCATAGCACTGAGACTGCACTTGTGAAGATGGTAAATTATCTTTTAATGGCGTCAGACCGAGGCTTTGCATCTGTCCTCGTGCTACTAGACCTTGAAACCATCAATCACCACATTATTTTGGAGAGATTGGACACCCAAATTGGTCTACACTGACAAGTTCTGGCCTGGTTTAGATCTTATCTGTCGGAAAGATATCAGTTTGTCTCTGTGAATGGTTTGTCCTCTGACAAATCAACTGTAAATTTCGGTGTTCCTCAAGGTTCCGTTTTAGGACCACTATTGTTTTCACTATATATTTTACCTCTTGGGGATGTCATTCGAAAACATAATGTTAACTTGTTAATGTTAACTCACTGCTATGCAGAGGACACACAGCTGTACATTTCAATGAAACATGGCGAAGCCCCAAAATTGCCCTCGCTAGAAGCCTGTGTTTCAGACATAAGGAAGTGGTTGGCTGCGAACTTTCTACTTTTAAACTCGGACAAAACAGAGATGCTTGTTCTAGGTCCCAAGAAACAAAGAGATCTTCTGTTGAATCTGACAATTAATCTTGATGGTTGTACAGTCGTCTCAAATAAAACTGTGAAGGACCTCGACATTACTCTGGACCCTGATCTCTCTTTTGACTAACATATCAAGACTATTTCAAGGACAGCTTTTTTCCATGTACGTAACATTGCAAAAATCTGAAACTTGTTGTCCAAAAATGATGCAGAAAAATGTATCCATGCTTTTGTTACTTCTAGGTTAGACCACTGCAATGCTCTACTTTCCGGCTACCCGGATAAAGCACTAAATAAACTTCAGTTAGTGCTAAATACGGCTGCTAGAATCCTGACTAGAACCAAAAGATTTGATCGTATTACTCCAGTGCTAGCCTCCCTACACTGGCTTCCTGTTAAAGCAAGGGCTGATTTCAAGGTTTGATGCCAACATACAAAGCATTACATGGGCTTGCTCTTACCTATCTTTCCGATTTGGTACATACCTACACGTACGCTACGGTCACAAAACACACGCAGGCCTCCTAATTGTCCCTAGAATTTCTAAGCAAACAGCTGGAGGCAGGGCTTTCTCCTATATAGCTCATTTTTTATGGAATGGTCTGCCTACCCATGTGAGAGACGCAGACTCGGTCTCAACCTTTAAGTCTTTACTGAAGACTCATCTCTTCAGTGGGTCATATGATTGAGTGTAGTCTGGCCCAGGAGTGTGAAGGTGAACGGAAAGGCTCTGGAGCAACAAACCGCCCTTGCTGTCTCTGCCTGGCCGGTTCCCCTCTCTCCACTGGGATTCTCTGCCTCTAACCCTATTACAGGGGCTGAGTCACTGGCTTACTGGTGCTCTTCCATGCCGTCCCTGGGAGGGGTGCAATACTTGAGTTGGTTGAGTCACTGATGTGATCTTCCTGTCTGGGTTGACGCCCCCCCTTGAGCTGTGCCGTGGCGGAGATCTTTGTGGGATATACTCGGCCTTGTCTCAGGATGGTAAGTTGGTGGTTAAAGATATCCCTCTAGTGGTGTGGGGGCTGTGCTTTGGCAAAGTGGGTGGGGTTATATCCTTCCTGTTTGGCCCTGCCCGGGGGTATCATCAGATGGGGCCACAGTGTCTCCTGACCCCTCCTGTGTCAGCCTCCAGTATTTATGCTGCAGTAGTTTATGTGTCGGGGGCTAGGGTCAGTTTGTTATATCTGGAGTACTTCTCCTGTCCTATCCGGAGTCCTGTGTGAATTTAAGTATGCTCTCTCTAATTCTCTCTTTCTCTCTTTCTTTCTCTCTCTCAGAGGACCTGAGCCCCAGGACCATGCCTCAGGACTACCTGGCTTGATGACTCCTGGCTGTCCCCAATCTAACTGGTTGTGATGCTGTTCCAGTTTCAACTGTTCTGCCTGCGGCTATGGAACCCTGACCTGTTCACCAGACGTGCTACCTTGTCCCGGACCTGCTGTTTTCGACTCTCTCTCTCCTTCACTCTCTCTACCGCACCTGCTGTCTCCACCTCTGAATGCTCTGCTATGAAAAGGCAACTGACATTTGCACCCTCTACAACCGCAGTGATTATTATTTGACCCTGCTGGCCATCTATAAACGTTTGAACATCTTAAAGAACAATCTGCCTTTAATGGCCATGTACTTTTATAATCACCACCTGGCACAGCCAGAAGAGGACTGGCCACACCTCAGACCCTGGTTCCTCTTTAAGATTATTCCGAGGTTCCTGCCTTTCTAGATCATTTTTCTACAGTACATCTGCATTGCTTGCTGTTTGGGGTTTTAGGCTGGGTTTCTGGATAAGCACTTTGTGACATCTGCTGATGCAAAAAGGGCTTTATAAATACATTTGATTTGGGAAGTCATTGGGAAGTCTGAGGAACAGGATACTAAACCATCACACCATCACTCTTTCCAGAAAGATGAAGATCTGCACTGCATTAGTCATCACAACTGTGTTGTATGGCTGTGATACTTGGATCCTGTATAGTCGCAACTTCAAACAGCTGGAGATTTTCCATACACAATCTCTAACATCTATTACGGGTATCCGGGGGCAAGACAAGTTATCCAACCTGGAGGTACAACAAAAAGCTACCAGCACCAGCCTTGAGGCTAAGATCATTAATAAGGCACCGGTCTGATGGACCGGCCACACCATCAGGATGCCCCAACACCGTCTGCCAAAAAGGATCTTCTTTGGCGAGCTACAGCAGGGGCAGCGGAAGACAGGCCGACCCCGAAACCGCTTCAAAGACCATGTTAAACACAACCTCAAGTTCTGCAATATGAAGCCCAGCTAACTCAGAGACATCGCCTCTATCCGATCCATCTGGCACTCCAAAAACAGTACACAACTTAGAGCGGGACAGAAACAACCGTCAAACTGCAGCCAGAGCAAAGAGTCATTACCGCACAACCGGACCCACAGCACCAGCGGAAACACATGTCTGTCCCTTATGCCTCAGAGACTGCGCTTCAAAACTCGGACTTGGAATCAAGAACCCACAATAAACCGAAATTACATGCACTAGTCTTCATTGACAAAACCTGGTGGATTACCAGAGAAAGAGAGCGAGAGAGATGTGTATGTACTATATGTTTTTTGTCTAGATGCGTATGTGCTGTACTGTAGGAACATTACCAAGATGCAGCGGTTTCTCTCAGACTGATACAGAGAGACTCATCCATGCTTTTATTATCCTGTCTGGGCTACCCAAGAAAGAAATTGATCAACTGCAAACATACAGACTGCTGTGACACGGGTACTGACCAAGACTAGATGGAGAGCACACATTAAAGGTTTTAAGGTTTCTGCACTGGTTGCCTGTGAGTTTTAGAATTCATTTTAAGATTCTTCTATTGGCTTTTAAATCAATCCATGATTGTGGACACCAGTGTATGTCAGACATGCTTTTAAGTTATGTACCCAGTAGGTCCCTCAGGTCCTCTGGCACTGGCCTTTTAACTATCCCAAAGCCTAGGACCAAGAGGCATGGAGAGGCAGCCATTAGTTATTATGCCCCCAGCCTCTGGAATAGCCTGACAGAGAACTTGAGGGGGGGGGCATCCAACAAGTGCTCAGCATATGTGGGAAGTCCTTCAAGACTGTTGGAAAATCATTCCAGGTGAAGCTGGTTGAGAGAATGCCAAGAGTGTGCAAAGCTGTCATCAAGGCAAAGGATGGCTATTTGAAGAAGCTCAAATATAAAATATATTTAGATTTGTTTAACAGTTTTTTGGTTATTACATGATTCCATATGTGTTATTTTATAGTTTTGATGTCTTCACTATTATTCTACAATGTAGAAAATAGTAAAAATAAAGAAAAACCCTGGAACGAGTAGGTGTGTCCAAACGTTTGTTATTTTGTTTTTTATCCCCTTATGTTTGTGTAGTAAATATTTCAGTTTTTATTTTAATTGTTTTTCTTTGTTATTTCCTGTGAAGCACATTACGTTGCATTCCACGTCTGAAATGTGCTGTATGAATAAAGCTGGATTTGATTACCCATGCTATGTTTTTGTAAGATCTATATAGCCACCCCCAGGTCCTGTGCAGTAATATATAGACACAGTGATCCGTTGGATAGGGCCAGTGAATGGATATATGAGAAGCATTATAGTCCATGCTGACTGACCACGGTGTGTTACAGATTGACCCCCCCCCCAGGCCCTTTACTCCTCTCTCTCTTCATCTCTCTCTCTCGCTTATTTGCTCCATGAAGGCCCTCCTCTCTCCCCTCTTTTTGCCTCCTTCTCTGCCACTATAGGCTTACATCTATTTACATACATCTATCTTTTGCTCTCTCTCTCTCAATCTCTCTCTCTATCTCTCTCTCTCTCTTACAGTGAAGGGAGGTTATTGCAAACTACAACAGCTCTGTCAGTAAAGATACATCACGGCCCCCCCCATCACCCTACCACCCCATAGGCCATGGGGGATTCCATTAGCCCTACCACCTGCTGTGACCCCCCTAAGTGCACACACACACAAACAAACATACACACAATGGAAAACAGACAAATAAATAAGAATGCAGAAACACACACAAAAAAGCTCCCCTGCAAGAAGGGACAGGAAATGCGAGACCGGGAACCTCAACACCCCTTCTCAACTCATCCCCCTGCCTCCCATTTTCTTTTTCTCTCCCTCCCTCCCTTCCTCCCTCTCTCTCCACAACCCTCGACTCCGTAGCGAAGACAAGGCGATGCGCTGCAATGACTCTAATTGGTTGTGATTTCTTCATTTACATGACAAGTGCGTGCCCGGCCTGGGAACCAACGGCCTGCTCCCCCTGGTCAGCCGGGGCCTGAGTATGGGGGCTTCCATGGGGCTCTGGGGGATTCCAGGGGGTCTGGGACGAGAGAGAGCCTAGCCTGTCTGGTGGGAGGGGGCATGGGATAGCCTGGTGGGAGGGGGGTCGGGGGGGCAAAGGGGCAAGAGACAGGGGGTGGATGCTCGGGTGGACGCTGCTGAACAATATCGTCTGCTTCACGGGGCATTCCTCCTGCTCATCGTCACGGTGCGATGTGTTTGTGGTCGTCAACACTAACGGGAACGGCATTCATAAGCAGTGAAACCACTCATTAGTGTGTGTTGGTGTTGGTGCTGCCAGCCTTGCCCACCCCTGCCCACCCCTGCCCACCCTTGCCCACCCCTGCCCAATGTTAGTTTAACATTACAGGCACTGCAATGGGAGTAGGTCTTTACCCCCCTCTAATGTTTGCTTAGCAGATAAAAATACTGAAATTTAAATGTCAGGATGAATCAGATTCAAATGGTCATTATGTGGGGACACTTAAAGTACTCAGTAGTGTATTCAGTAATACACTATTCTTCATTCATTTAGCTGTAAAAGAAAAGGTGTCTCTTCTCGAGAAAAACACGTTTATTTTCTTCTCTTGTCGATGACGTCCAGAGGCTCATCCACAACAAAGTGTAGAAATACTTTTTTAGAATTGATACTACAGGAGACCCATGATGTCAGCCGTAACCCTGGTGACCCCATTGTCTTATGTCAGATAGCACGTCGATTCCGCCTGCACTGATCTCTCTCATATCTCGCAGAGGGTAATGGGATAGCTCGAAAGTAGTTCTGCTATAATGTGTTGTCCAACTTTCGAAAATATTACCTAGGTGACATAATCTGCTGAATGGTTAAAAGTGTCTGAATTGATCTAAACTAAAACAATAAATTGATCTAAACTAAAACAATAAATCTTTCAATAATGTTGATGCTTTTAAGGTGAGGAAGTCTTAGTCGCCCCATTTTACATTGAGCTAAGAAGGATTGTGCTTCAATGAGCAGTATTTCTGAAGTTTGACATTGACACAAAAGATAGCATACTGTAATGAAACAGGCAGGGAGCAGGTCTCGAACCCTCGACCTTCGAGCCCGAGGTCCGGCGCTCTATCGACTGTGCCACAAAAGCATGCTCGTGCGGCAGGGTCGATTTCCACGCCTATAAAGCCAGGGTCGTTACAATACATTTGTCCAACATTAAAGCTAACGTTAGCTGAACCAGTCACTGAAATCATATTTGACTGAAACGATGCTGCTAACCAACCAGCTACCTACTTAGTGCTGAACACACAGTATTTAACCTTCCAACAAAAGCTAGCTAGCAAGCTACTGTAGCTAGTAGTGCTGATGCTTTTATTAATATGAGTTTGCATGAAGAATCTGTTCTGCCACAAGTCAGCTGCTGTCTGTGCTCATCACTGAGAAACATGTTGATCTACGGACTGATTTCGGATAACTGTCGGTTCCTCTTAATTGTGGAGCTGCATGTCTACAACTTCAGGGTAATTTAAACAGGCTAAGCAAGCATTTTTGTCAGTGAAGGAAGAGCTAACTAACTAGCTAGCTAACTGTGCCTATAAGCTAGCTAGCTATAACAGTTAGCTACACAGCTGAAAGTCACTGCACTGGAGACCAATGTCCATGCACAGAATTTGTGCAAGAGATAGCCACCAGTTTGTTTTTATTTTCTCACAATTGCAAACTGTTAAATCACTGTCACAACATTTGTATTTCATGATGAGTCATACGAGAGTGCATTGATATTGTGAAATTTTGAACTATATTTTCATTTTTTTAATGGTGGAGGCTCAATATTAAAATGTGTATATTGGTTCCACATCCTACAAGATAGATCGGTTGAGGGATGAACGTTGTAGAAAAGTGACACCATCTGACATGAAACAATGGGGTAACCACTGACACCCTCCGTGAGTTCTAACAATGGAGGCTGACATGTTCTACCTCAGAGGTCAAAGGGAAAGCTTGGGACATGCCTACAGTGACATGGTGTCATTAGTGACTGGGTATTTGATCTGAGAAAAAAAAAACATTATATGCTATATTAACAAGTTATATGATGTCGCTCCAAAGGCATATGGTTTAGCCCCATCTAAACTTTCTGTAGTTATATTCTTTATGCGCCTTATTTCAGCGCTACATGGTAAAGTGATTAAATATTATAGACAACGAGCCCTCTGACTTCATTTTGTCGACATGATACATTGTTGTGAATGTGTGTGAGTCTTGAGACATGTATGCGCATGCGTGTGTGCATGTGTTGGGACGAGTATGTGTGTGCGTGCGTGCGTGCATGTGTTGGGACGAGTATGTGTGTGCGTGCGTGTGTGCATGTGTTGGGACGAGTATGTGTGTGCGTGCGTGCGTGCATGTGTTGGGACAAGTATGTGTGTGCGTGCGTGTGTGCATGTGTTGGGATGAGTATGTGTGTGCGTGCGTGTGTGCATGTGTTGGGATGAGTATGTGTGTGTGTGCATGTGTGGGATGCATGTGTTGGGATGTGTTGGGACAAGTATGTGTGTGTGCGTGTGTGCATGTGTTGGGATGAGTATGTGTGTGCGTGTGTGTGCATGTGTTGGGATGAGTATGTGCATGTGTTGGGATGAGTATGTGTGTGCGTGCGTGTGTGCATGTGTTGGGATGAGTATGTGTGTGTGTGCGTGTGTGCATGTGTTGGGATGAGTATGTGTGTGCGTGCGTGTGTGCATGTGTTGGGATGAGTATGTGTGTGCGTGCGTGTGTGCATGTGTTGGGATGAGTATGTGTGTGCGTGCGTGTGTGCATGTGTTGGGATGAGTATGTGTGTGCGTGCGTGTGTGCATGTGTTGGGATGAGTATGTGTGTGCGTGCGTGTGTGCATGTGTTGGGATGAGTATGTGTGTGCGTGCGTGTGTGCATGTGTTGGGATGAGTATGTGTGCGCGTGCGTGTGTGCGTGTGTTGGGATGAGTATGTGTGTGCGTGCGTGCGTGTGTGCGTGTGTGCATGTGTTGGGATGAGTATGTGTGTGCGTGTGTGTTTTACTGTATTCAGCCATTATTGTCACCTAATTAAGATGAATATCTAATTGAATCTTTCTGAGATCCAATTAGACTATGATTGAACGCAACATTATTTTCTCCCAAGGTGACAACAGATTAAAAGTGGTCATTTCAGAAACTGTCAAGATGGAGCTATAATCAAAATAGCGATCATGAAAAAGATCATCTGTATCTGTTTGTGACTTTAACCTTCTGAAGGATTGAGTTGCTGGACAGTTTTATCATACAACTGTGTGTAACTAGCATCCAACAAAAATGTGTGTAATTGACATTTGCTATAACTTCTTGTACTTATCAAATAACTGAGAGATCAGTGTGTGTGTGTGTGTGTGTGTGTGTGTGTGTGTGTGTGTGTGTGTGTGTGTGTGTGTGTGTGTGTGTGTGTGTGTGTGTGTGTGTGTGTGTGTGTGTGTGTGTGTGTGTGTGTGTGTGTGTGTGTGTGTGTGTCTCTGTGTGTCTCTGTGTTTGCATTTCTCTCGATGTCTGCGTGGGGGTGTATATTTCAAAACTATTGCTTGAGGTACAACACCAGCAGATTATCTGGAATTAAAACAAATCAAGTCTTCTTTCCTTACTTTCTCTCCCTCCCAGTGGGGAGCTACTCACTGCTGTGCCAGCGTTACACAACAACATATCACCTAATTATGAGAGTACCCTGTTTTAAGAGAGAGGTGTGTGTTCTCCAGAGGTGGTAACTATTATTCAAATCACAAGCAAGTCTCAAGTTGAGTCCCAAGTAGAACGGTTTGAGTCTCGAGTCAAGCCCAAGTCATGCATTCTAAGAGCAAGTCAAGTCGAGTCAAAAGTTTTTTCAAGTCAAGTAAAATAAAAATCTATACCTGCAATTACTTGTTCAACCTCAAATCTTTGTTTATTTATTGAGGATACCAGACAGACCTTTGTCTACAACCTATTTTTATTGTGTAATAAATCATTTTAACAACAAATTCCAAATGCAAGCTTCTTAAGTAAATTATACATTTCAAGCATACCAGTAATTTTGAGTAATTCTAGCTTGATGCCCCATCACCAGTGAGCTTGCAAAGTAAACAGTTAATATTGATCACCAAACAATTTTTGAGGTTGCATATTTATTTATGCCAATCCTCTTTCCCTACAATTTGACGTTTGCACTGCACCCGATCCTATAGCTGTACAGCAAATCAATCTGTTCGCTAGCTCACACGACTTGTGTTTATTGACAGTTTGCTAATCCAATCAGAGGGCAAAAACATATGCCATACTATGTTTAGTTTTTAAAGAGAAAACACAAATCTAAAATAAGGATAAGTTTCTCAGTTCATTCAAATCATTATTTCAGTTTCATTAGCCAATCTGTTGCATGTTTTTTTTTGCTGCGGCTACTGACTCTGGCTGCGTGTAGAGTAATCCACGGAGACTCTGTGCCACAAAATGAGTTACAAAATGTTACAAAACCTAACCAGACACGTTCAAGTCAAAGTCTCAAGGTATTACATTTGGTATTCTCACACAGAGAGATGACATTGTAAAGTGAAAGGTACTGGCTTTTGAAGCTGGAGATACTGAGATACACACACACACTCAAACTGAACAGGCTGCCAAATTCCTGTGTTCACTGTCTGACCACAGCTGCTCTGCTCTCACGCTCCATGAGGTGTGTCTCTAACACACACCCAAGCACACAGACACAGATAAGTACAGAGTTAGATGGACAAATAGATACACATAATAACTAACACAAATATCTCCTGTTCTGCTGAGGAGTGGCCCTATCCTGTCAGTGCCTCTACCCTAAGCAAGGTCATTACACACTGCTGGGACAGAAAGCGAACACTGGGGGAGAGAGAGAGAAATGGGAGTATTGTTAACATATTACCGGGCGGGTGTCTTTGGAGATTGCTTGTGTGATTGGCTCACGAGGCCTCTGTGGCACACAGCAATTAGGAACCAAATGACCCCGGGTCCCCACGGAAATCCCACCGGAGACTCCCGCTTGTGTTCTTTCATGCTATCGGAGTGCCGGCCCGCTCCCAGACAGGTTGAACATTCTGATATTCAGAGGATGGAGAATGGAGAGGGGGACCGCCGGAGTTCTGGCAGAGGTTAATGGTTTTTCCCAGTCAGGGAGCATACAGTGTGTATCAGGTAATTATGGGTAATTGGTAAATGTTACCGTAATGAAACAATTACCAGTCATTCTAATGACAAAGCGCACATCCACTCTGTCTTAGACCTAGAGAGAGAGAGAGAGAGAGAGAGAGAGAGAGAGAGAGAGAGAGACAGAGATAAAAATTGAGAGAGAGAGAGAAAGAGATACAGAGCGAGATATACAGAGAGAGATACAGAGAGAAAGATATACAGAGAGATACAGAGAGAGAGATTCAGAGAGAGAGAGAGATACAGAGAGAGAGAAAGATACAGAGATAGATACACAGAGAGAGAGGGAGAGAGAGAGAGAGAAAGAGAGAGAGAGAGAGAGAGAGAGAGAGAGAGAGAGAGAGAGAGAGAGAGAGAGAGAGAGAGAGAGAGAGAGAGAGAGAAAGACTAAGACAGAGAGAGGGAGAGGGAGATACAGACAGAGAGACAGGGAGAGAGAGAGATACAGAGAGAGAGAGATACAGAGAGAGATGTTTTATTTTATTTAACCTTTATTTAACTAGGCAAGACAGTTAAGAACAAATTCTTATTTACAATGACGCCCTACCAAAAGGCAAAAGCCCTCCTGCAGGGATGGGGGCCTGTGATTAAAAATAATATATATATATATACAGTCATGGCCAAAAGTTTTGAGAATGACACAAATATTAATTTCACAAAGTCTGCTGCCTCAGTTTGTATGATGGCAATTTGTATATACTCCAGAATGTTATGAAGAGTGATCAAATGAATTGCAATTAATTGCAAGGTCCCTCTTTGCCATGCAAATGAACTGAATCCCCAAAAACCTTTTCCACTGCGTTTCAGACCTGCCACAAAAGGACCAGCTGACATCATGTCAGTGATTCTCTCGTTAACACAGGTGTGAGTGTTGACGAGGACAAGGCTGGAGATCACTCTGTCATGCTGATTGAGTTTGAATAACAGACTGGAAGCTTCAAAAGGAGGGTGTTGCTTGGAATCATTGTTCTTCCTCTGTCAACCATGGTTACCTGCAAGGAAACACGTGCCGTCATCATTGCTTTGCACAAAAAGGGCTTCACAGGCAAGGATATTGCTGCCAGTAAGATTGCACCAAAATCAACCATTTATCGGATCATCAAGAAGTTCAAGGAGAGCGGTTCAATTGTTGTGAAGAAAGTCCAGCAAGCACCAGGACCATCTCCTAAAGTTGATTCAGCTGCGGGATTGGGGCACCACCAGTACAGAGCTTGCTCAGGAATGGCAGCAGGTAGGTGTGAGTCCATCTGCATGCACAGTGAGGTGAAGACTTTTGGAGGATGGCCTGGTGTCAAGAAGGGCAGCAAAGAAGCCACTTCTCTCCAGGAAAAGCATCGGGGACAGACTGATATTCTGAAAAAGGTACAGAGATTGGACTGCTGAGGACTGGGGTAAAGTTATTTTCTCGGATGAATCCCCTTTCTGATTGTTTGGGGCATCCGGAAAAAAGCTTGTCCGGAGAAGACTCAATGCCTAGGTTTACCTCCAATGTACTCACATCCTACCTTACCTTTGTCTGTACACTAAGGCCTTGAATCTATGCTATCGTGCCCAGAAACCTGCTCCTTTTACTCTCTGTTCTGAACGTGCTAGACGGCCAGTTCGTATAGTCTTTAGCCGTACCCTTATCCTACTTCTCCTCTGTTCCTCTGGTGATGTGGAGGTTAATCCAGGTCCTGCAGTGCCTAGCTCCACTCCCACCCCACAGGTGCTCTCATTTGTTGACCTCTGTAAACGTAAAAGCCTTGGTTTCATGCATGTTAACATTAGAAGCCTACTCCCTAAGTGTGTTTTACTCACTGCTTTAGCACACTCTGCCAAACCAGATGTCTTAGCCGTGTCTGAATCTTGGCTTAGGAAAACCACCAAAAACCTTGACATTTCCATTCCTAACTATAACATTTTCCACCAAGATAGAACTGCCAAAGGGGGCAGTGTTGCAATCTACTGCAGAGATAGCCTGCAGAGTTCTGTATTACTATCTAAGTCTGTACCCAAACAATTTGAGCTTCTACTTCTAAAAATTCTCCTTTCCAGAAACAAGTCACTCACTGATGCCGCTTGCTATAGACCTCCCTCTGCCCCCAGCTGTGCCCTCGATACCATATGTGAATTTATTGCCCCCGATCTATCTTCTGAGCTCGTGCTACTAGGTGACCTAAACTGAGACATGGGACACCCCGGCCATCCTTCAAACTAAGCTTGTTGCCCTCAATCTTACACAAATTATCAATGAGCCTACCAGGTTCAACCCCAAATCAGTAAACACGGGCACCCTCATAGATGTCATCTTAACTAATTCGCCCTGCAAATACACCTCTGCTGTTTTCAATCAAGATCTCAGCGATCACTGCCTCATTGCCTGCATCCGTAATCAATCAATCAATCAATCAATCAATCAATCAATCAATCAATCAAATTGTATTTATATAGCCCTTCGTACATCAGCTGATATCTCAAAGTGCTGTACAGAAACCCAGCCTAAAACCCCAAACAGCAAGCAATGCAGGTGTAGAAGCACGGTGGCTAGAAAGGCCAAAACCTAGAAAGGCCAAAACCTAGGAAGAAACCTAGAGAGGAACCAGGCTATGTGGGGTGGCCAGTCCTCTTCTGGCTGTGCCGGGTGGAGATTATAACAGAACATGGCCAAGATGTTCAAATGTTCATAAATTTTTATTTTTTATTTTTTTTATTTTACCTTTATTTAACCAGGCCAGTCAGTTAAGAACATATTCTTATTATCTTATTTTATTATTTTAAATGACCAGCATGGTCGAATAATAACAAGGCAGAACAGTTGAAACTGGAACAGCAGCACAGTCAGGTGGACTGGGGACAGCAAGGAGTCATCATGTCAGGTCGTCCTGGGGCACGGTCCTTGGGCTCAGGTCCTCCGAGAGAGAGAAATAAAGAGAGAATTAGAGAGAGCATATGTGGGGTGGCCAGTCCTCTTCTGGCTGTGCCGGGTGGAGATTATAACAGAACATGGCCAAGATGTTCAGATGTTCATAAATGACCAGCATGGTCAAATAATAGTAAGGCAGAACAGTTGAAACTGGAGCAATGGGTAATGGAGTAATGGGTCTGCAACCAAACGACCACCCCTCATCACTGTCAAACGCTCCCTGAAACATTTCTGCGAGCAGGCCTTTCTAATTGACCTCATCCCGTCAGTAGATGATGCCTGGCTATTCTTTAAAAGTTGCTTCCTCACCATCTTAAATAAGCATGCCCCTCTCAAAAAATGTAGAACTAGGAATAGATATAGTCCTTGGTTCACTCCAGACCTGTCTGCCCTTGACCAGCACAAAAACATCCTGTGGCGTTCTGCATTAGCATCGAATAGCCCCCATGATATGCAACCTTTCAGGGAAGTTAGGAACAAATACAGAGGGCAAAAAAGTATTTAGTCAGCCACCAATTGTGCAAGTTCTCCCACTTAAAAAGATGAGAGAGGCCTGTAATTTTCATCATAGGTACACTTCAACTATGACAGACAAAATGAGAATTTTTTTTCTTCTGATTTTTTATGAATTTATTTGTAAATTATGGTGGAAAATAAGTATTTGGTCACCTACAAACAAGCAAGATTTCTGGCTCTCACAGACATGTAACTTCTTCTTTAAGAGGCTCCTCAGTCCTCCACTCGTTACCTGTACAAATGGCACCTGTTTGAACTTGTTATCAGTATAAAAGACACCTGTCCACAACCTCAAACAGTCACACTCCAAACTCCACTATGGCCAAGACCAAAGAGCTGTCAAAGGACACCAGAAACAAAATTGTAGACCTGCACCAGGCTGGGAAGACAGAATCTGCAATAGGTAAGCAGCTTGGTTTGAAAAAATCAACTGTGGAAGCAATTATTAGGAAATGGAAGACATACAAGACCACTGATAATCTCCCTCGATCTAGGGCTCCATGCAAGATCTCACCCCGTGGGGTGAACAGTGAGCAAAACGGTGAGCAAAAATCCCAGAACCACATGGGGGGACCTAGTGAATGACCTGCAGAGAGCTGGGACCAAAGTAACAAAGCCTACCATCAGTAACACACTACGCCGCCAGGGACTCAAATCCTGCAGTGCCAGACGTGTCCCCCTGCTTGAGCCAGTACATGTCCAGGCCCGTCTGCAGTTTGCTAGAGAGCATTTGGATGATTCAGAAGAAGATTGGGAGAATGTCATATGGTCATATGAAACTTTTTGGTAAAAACTCAACTCGTCGTGTTTGGAGGACAAAGAATGCTGAGTTGCATCCAAAGAACACCATACCTACTGTGAAGCATGGGGGTGGAAACATCATGCTTTGGGGCTGTTTTTCTGCAAAGGGACCAGGACGACTGATCCGTGTAAAGGAAAGAATGAATGGGGCCATGTACCGTGAGACTTTGAGTGAAAACCTCCTTCCATCAGCAAGGGCATTGAAGATGAAACGTGGCTGGGTCTTTCAGCATGACAATGATCCCAAACACACCGCCTGGGCAATGAAGGAGTGGCTTCGTAAGAAGCATTTCAAGGTCCTGGAGTGGCCTAGCCAGTCTCCAGATCTCAACCCCATAGAAAATCTTTGGAGGGAGTTGCCCAGCAACAGCCCCAAAACATCACTGATCTTGAGGGGATCTGCATGGAGGAGGAATGGGCCAAAATTTGTGAAAATCTTGTGAAGACTTACAGACAACGTTTGACCTCTGTCCTTGCAAACAAAGGGTATATAACAAAGTATTGAGATAAACTCTTGTTATTGAGCAAATACTTATTTTCCACCATAATTTGCAAATAAATTGATTAAAAATCCTACAATGTGATTTTCTGGATTATTTTTATCATTTTGTCTGTCATAGTTGAAGTGTACCTATGATGAACATTACAGGCCTCTCTCATCTTTTTAAGTGGGAGAACTTGCACAATTGGTGGCTGACTAAATAATGTTTTGCCCCACTGTATACACGGGCAGTTAGAAAAGCTAAGGCAAGCTTTTTCAAAAAGAAATGTGCATCCTGTAGTACTAACTCAAAAAAAGTTATGGGACACTGTATAGTAAGTTATGGGACACTGTAACAATGTCACCACCGATAAATCCACTATAATTGAACATTTCAATAAGCATTTCTCTACGGCTGGCCATGCTTTCAACTTGGCTACCCCTACCCCGGTCAACTGCCCGGCACCCTCCACAACAACCCGCCAAAGCCCCCACCATTTCTCCTTTACCCAAATCCAGATAGCTGATGTTCTGAAAAATCTGAAAAATCTGGACCCCTACAAATCAGCCGGGCTAGACAATCTGGACCCTCTCTTTCTAAAAATATCTGCAGAAATTGTTGCAACCCCTATTACTAGCCTGTTCAACCTCTCACTTGTATCGTCTGAGATTCCCAAAGATTGGAAAGCTGCCGCGGTCAACCACCTCTTCAAAGGGGGTGACACTCTAGACCCAAACTGCTACAGACCTATATCTATCCTACCCTGCCTTTCTAAGGTCTTCGAAAGCCAAGTTAACAAACAGATTACTGACCATTTCAAATCCCACCATACCTTCTCCGCTATGCAATCTGGTTTCAGAGCTGGTCATGGGTGCAACTCAGCCACACTCAAGGTGCTAAACGACATCATAACCGCCATTGATAAGAGACATTACTGTGCAGCCGTATTCATCGATCTGGCCAAGGCTTTCGACTCTGTCAATCACAACATTCTTATTGGCAGACTCGACAGCTTTGGTTTCTGAAATGATTGCCTCGCCTGGTTTACCAACTAATTCTCTGATAGAGTTCAGTGTGTTAAATCGGAGGGACTGTTGTCAGGTCCTCTGACAGTCTCTATGGGTGTGCCACAGGGTTCAATTCTCGGGCCGACTCTCTTTTCTGTATACATCAACGATGTTGCTGTTGCTGCTGGTGATTCTCTGATCCACCTCTACGCAGACGACACCATTCTGTATACTTCTGGCCCCTCCTTGGACACTGTGTTAACTAACCTCCAGACGAGCTTCAATGCCATACACCTCTCCTTCCATGGCCTCCAACTGCTCTTGAACGCAAATAAAACTAAATGCATGCTATTCAATCAATCACTGCCCGCACCTGCCAGTCCGTCCAGCATCACTACTCTGGACGGATCTGACTTAGAATACGTGGACAACTACAAATACCTGGGTGTCTGGTTAGACTGTAAACTCTCCTTCCAGACTCACATTAAGCATCTCAAATCCAAAATTAAATCTAGAATTGGCTTCCTATATCGCAACAAAGCATCCTTCACTCATGCTGCCAAACATACCCTCGTAAAACTGACCATCCTACCGATCCTCGACTTCGGTGATGTCATCTATAAAATAGCCTCCAACACTCTACTCAACAAACTGGATGCAGTCTATCACAGTGCCATCCGTTTTGTCACCAAAGCCCCATACACTACCCACCATTGCGACCTGTACGCTCTCGTTGGCTGGCCCTCGCTTCATACTCGTCGCCAAATCCACTGGCTACAGGTTATCTACAAGTCTCTGCTAGGTAAAGCCCCGCCTTATCTCATCTCACTGGTCACCATAGCAGCACACACTCGTAGCACGCACTCCAGCAGATACATCTCACTACTCACCCCCAAAGCCAATTCCTCCTTTGGTCGTCTTTCCTTCCAGTTCTCTGCTGCCCATGACTGGAACGAATTGCAAAAATCTCTGAAGCTGGAGACTCACATCTCCCTCACTAGCTTTAAGCACCAGCTGTCAGAGCAGCTTACAGATCACTGCACCTGTACATAGCCCATCTGTAAACAGCCCATCTATCTACCTAAAAGCCTTTGACACTTATGAAATGCTTGTAATTATACAACATCAGTATTCAATAGTAACATCTGACAAAAATATCTAGACACTGCAATATCTAGACACTGCAAAATATCTAGACACTGCAACATATGTTGTTATGTTTTTGACCTAAGACAACAACATAGCAAGGCAGCAACACATGAGAGCACAGCATGCTAGCAACACAACAATACAACAACATGGTAGCAACACAACACGGTAGCAGCACAAAACATGGTACAAACATTATTGGGCACAGACAACAGCACAAAGGGCAAGAAGGTAGAGACAACAATACATCACACAAAGCAGCCACAACTGTCAGTAAGAGTGTCCGTGACTGAGTCTCTGAATGTAGAGATTGAGATAAAACTGTCCAGTCTGCGTGATTGTTGCAGCTCGCTCAAGTCTCTAGCTGCAGCGAACTGAAAAGAGGCGAGAGAAAGAGTGATACAGAGAGAAAGATACAGAGAGAGAGAGAGAAATATGTCGTATCTTAACAGTATATTTGACCTCTCAGCATCCCTATCAAATCTAAAAATCTCAAATAGAAAACCGAAGGAAATGAACAACAATGACAAATGGTTTGATGAAGAATGCAAAAATCTAAGAAAGAAATTGAGAAACCTGTCCAACCAAAAACATAGAGACCCAAAAAACCTGAGCCTAAACCTTCACTTTGGTGAATCACTAAAACAATACAGAAATGCACTAGGGAAAAAGAAGGAACAGCACGTCAGAAATCAGCTCAATGTAAATGAAGATTCCATAGACTCTAACCGCTTCTGTGAAAATTGGAAAACAAACAACAACATGAAGAGTTGTTGATCCAAAACGGAGATGTATGGATAAACCACTTCTACAAACTTTTTGGCTCTATAACAAAGAACAAAGAACAAATAGCAAAAACATGTACATTATCAAATACAAATCTTAGAATCAACCCTTAAAGACTACCAGAACCCACTGGATTATCCAATTACATTGAATGGACTACAGGACAAAATACAAACTCTCCAACCCAAAAAGGCCTGTGGGGTTGATGGTATTCATAATGAAATGATAAAACATACAGACCACAAATTCAAATTGGCTATACTTAAACTCTTTAACATCATCCTCAGCTCTGGCCTCCTCCCCAATATTTGGAAGCAAGGACTGATCACCCCAATCCACAAAAGTGGAGACACCTTTAACCCCAATAACTTCTGTGGGATATGCAGCAACTTTGGGAAAATCCTCTGCATTATCATCAACCTTTTAAAACTAGGGGGCAGTATTTTCATTTTTAGATAAAAAACGTTCCCGTTTTAAACGGGATATTTTGTCACGACAAGATGCTCGACTACGCATATAATTGACAGCTTTGGATAGAAAACACTCTGACGTTTCCAAAACTGCAAAGATATTGTCTGTGAGTGCAACAGAACTGATGTTTGACATTTGGCAATTATAAAATCATGTACACAAATAACAAGTGTGTGGTTAAAATTGGCAAAAACACACATTTCTTTCCACAGGGCCGGGGAGAGGGGGGGTGCTACAAGGATGCAGATTAAGCCCCACCCTCTTCAACATATATATCAACGAATTGGTGAGGGCACTAGAACAGTCTGCAGCACCATTCCCGGCCCCCCTACTAGAATCTGAAGTCAAATGTCTACTGTTTGCTGATGATCTGGTGCTTCTGGGCCTACAGCAGCACCTAGATCTTCTGCACAGATTCTGTCAGACCTGGGCCTTGACAGTAAATTTCATTAAGACAACAATAATGGTGTTCCAAAAAAGGTCCAGTTGCCAGGACCATGAATACAAATTCCATCTAGACGCCGTTGCCCTAGAGCACACAAAAAACTATACATACCTTGGCCTAAACATTAGCACCACAGGTAACTTCCACAAAGCTGTAAACAATCTGAGAGACAAGGCAAGGAGGGCCTTCTATGCCATCAAAAGGAACATAAAATTCAACATACCAATTAGTATCTGACTTAAAAATACTTGAATCAGTTATAGAACCCATTGCCCTTTATGGTTGTGAGGTCTGGGGTCCGCTCACCAACCAAGAATTCACAAAATGGGACAAACACCAAATTGAGACTCTGCACGCAGAATTCTGCAAAGATATCCTCCATGTACAACGTAAAACACAAAACAATGCATGCAGAGCAGAATTAGACCGATACCTGCAAATTTTCCAAATCCATAAAAGAGCTGTTAAATTCTATAACCACCTAGAAGGAAGCGATTCCCAAACCTTCCATAACAAAGCCATCACCTACAGAGAAATTAACCTGGAGAAGAGACCCCTAAGCAAGCTGGTCCTGTGGCTCTGTGGGGTCTGTTTGTGTTTCTGAACAGAGCCCCAGGAAAGCAACACAATTAGACCCCACCAAATCATGAGAGAACAAAAAGATAATTACTTGACATTTTGGAAAGAATTTACAACTAAACAAAGCAAAGTAGAATGCTATTTGGCCATAAACAGAGAGTACACAGTGGCAGAATACCTGACCACTGTGACTGACCCAAAATTAAGGACATTTGACCATGTACAGACTCAGTGAGCATAGCCTTGCCATTGAGAAAGGCCGCTGAAGGCAGACCTAGTTCTCAAGAGAAGACAGGCTATGTGCACACTGACCACAAAATGAGGTGGAAACTGAGCTGCACTTCCTACTCTCCTGCCAAATGTATGACCATATTAGAGACATATATTTCCCTTCCCATTACACAGACCCACAAAGAATTTGAAAAACAAATCCAAGTTTGAGAGTGAAATAGCACTGTGTGCAGCAAGATTTATCAAACCACAAGAAAATGACAACCAGTGAAGAACAAATACCACCATAAATATAACCTATTTTAATGTTTATTTATTTTCCCTTTTGTACATCATTACAACATCATTACAACACTGTATATAGACATAATATGACATTTGAAATATCTTTATTATTTTGAAACGTTTGTGAGTGTAATGTTTCCTGTTCATTTTTATTGTTTATTTTGCTTCATTTATTATCTATTTAACTTACTTTGGCAATGTAAACTCATGTTTCCCATGCCAATAAAGCCCCTAAATTGAAAATAGAGAGATAGAGATAGAGAGAGAAAGAGAGATACAGTGAGATACAGAGATACAGAGATAGAGAGAGATAGAGATACAGAGATAGAGAGATACAGATACAGAGAGATACAGAGATAGAGAGAGATACAGATACAAAGAGATACAGAGATAGAGAGAGATACAGATACAGAGAGATACAGAGATAGAGAGAGATACAGATACAGAGAGATACAGAGATAGAGAGAGATACAGATACAGAGAGATACAGAGATAGAGAGAGATACAGATACAGAGAGATACAGAGATAGAGAGAGATACAGATACAGAGAGATACAGAGATAGAGAGAGATACAGATACAGAGAGATACAGAGATAGAGAGAGATACAGATACAGAGAGATACAGAGTTAGAGAGAGACACAGATACAGACAGATGCAGAGATAGATAGAGATACAGAGAGAGAGAGAGAGAAACAGAGAAGACAGAAGATGACAGAAGAAGACAGTGAAAGGAAAACAGTGTCAGCGTGATAATGACAGAAACAGTGACCAGAGTCGACAACAGAGTCAAAAAGAGGCAAAGTGAGATAAAGATTGAGGCAGAGAGAGTTATAACAAAGACAAAGAGGGGAAGAGCGATGGGACCCGGTATAGACGTAGATAAGCATGAACCGTTTCATTTTAATAGAATGGCCTCCAGCCGTGAGTTAAAATAATCCCAATATAGCCCACATTAAACTGCTGTCTGTGGCGTGTGTGCGTGCGTGCATGTGTGTGTGTCATTGTGTTGTTAACTCTCTAAAGCACAAGGTGATCTATGTACAATTGTTGCAGAATGAATAAACAGACAAATGTACAGCTTAGATGGAAGTTCCCAATGACACATGAAGACCATAACTGTCCCAGTTTTCAGACTAGAGAGAGAGAGAGAGTTGACAGTTGAGCTGACCAAAGGATGAGAGTCAGGATGTGAGAGTAGAAAACCATGCTGTAAACTAGAATGTACAGTATCTCTATTTTTCTGACTGGGTGTGAGTCTGTTTGTCTTTTTGATAATGGTGTGTGTGTGTGTGTGTGTGTGTGTGTGTGTGTGTGTGTGTGTGTGTGTGTGTGTGTGTGTGTGTGTGTGTGTGTGTGTGTGTGTGTGTGTGTGTGTGTGTGTGTGTGTGTGTGTGTGTGTGTGTGTGTGTGTGTGTGTGTGTGTGTGTGTGTGTCATTGGAGGCTGCTGGGGGGAGGACGGCTCATAATAATGGCCGGAGTGGAGTGATTGGAATGGTGTCAAACATTCCATTCACTCCATTCCAGCCATTAAACTCCATGCCGTCCTCCTCTCAGCAGCCTCCACTGGTGTGTACATGCATGCATTAAACCCAAATCGTAAATCGTGTGTGTCCTTGTTAACAGCAACATATGACCTTGATTTCCAGGGTGTTTCTGTGAGAATGTCACGGCCACACATGCGCACAAAAACATTACACTCTCTACTCCATTTTCTAATCATTCTGGGTCTGTCTTCTGTCTCTTGTCAGGCATATAGCCACAATCCTTAATGTGTGTTTTAGCCCCTGTTAGACAGGTACATCACTCTGTTAGGCATGAAGCTGAGGAATGGGTCTGGAGAAATGTAGCCAGGATTAAATATAATACGTTTTTTAATTTATTTGATTTATTTAACCTTTATTTAACCAGGTTGGCCAGTTGAGAACAAGTTCTCATTTACAACTGCGACCTGGCCAAGATAAAGCAAAGCAGTTCGACACATACAACAACACAGAATTACACATGGAGTAAAACAAACATACAGTCAATAATACAATTGAAAAATAAGTCTATAGTTTTATAGAGAAGCACATTGTATTTGACTTTTAAAAAGGTAATTGACGCTTGAACCGACACATGTAGCATTATCCGTGAATGGAATATTCACAAATGTCTGGAAAATTGCACTTAAAAGGCCAATTGTCGCTGTCCAGCGCTAGATTATAGATCACACATTGCCATGCATAATAAAACCAAATCACACATTGTTACTTCTGGTTCAAGGTTTATATTTCACAAAGTTGCAATGGGTTTTGATGTCGTTAGAACCTTTTGAGGCCTATTTTTCCTGAAAACCTTGTCTCTAAAAACAGAGGATAAAATCTAAAAGTTCGGAAACTGATCGGCAGCAAACTGCACAAGTGAAAAAATGATGAGCAAACTTAGCAAACTGTCTTCATTTGAATACTGCTCTGTGAAAACTTGTTTTGTTCCTTTATTCCTCCCTCTCTCCAGATGCTAAAAGTTGCACTAGAAGTTTGCGCAACTCTTGTGGCTTGGGTGGCTTTTTAATGTTCTTTATTCATGTGTTATTTGTTTATGCAGATTAATTATTAAAAGTTTGCTGCATTTTACAAAGGTTCTAGTTTGCGGGTAATGATTCCTTCCATTCTCTCCCAATGGGTTGTGTTTGTAATTTTCTTCAATATAAAAGTTACATTATTCATGTGTATCAGCGGGCCGCATTTATTAATGATGTCTTTCTTTTTAGGTGCTCACGTCTTTACCATGTCTTTCTCTCTCTCACTCGCTGACTCAAAACAACAAAAAGAGGTACATTACAGCAACTTCTTTCTCTTCCTCTAACCCTCATTCTTTTTTTGATTTATTTTTTTCTTACTCAGCGCATTGTGTTCTCTCTCATAAGGGTCAGATATTTTTTCACAAAACAGAACAGAAAGAAAAGGGAGAAGAGACAAAAGTTTGCTGTGGCGCTGTGATGTAAATGTCCTTATTTAGTAATTTATAGATGTGGGAATTGAGTGCAACTCTGTAGAGAGTCATCAACTATTGATGTTTCTAATCTTTCAGATCCTGCCAACATGATAATCATGATCTGTTTTTGAGTGAGAGGCACCATCCTAGCTCTCTCCTCCTTCCTCCTCACTGAGCCTCCACATAGGCTTACTGTTTACATCAAATCTGTAATTCTGCATTTACAATGCGCAGTCTGTTCCAGCTAAAGCTAATAAATGTTTATTTCCATGTTAGTTAGATATATAAAGCCAGGAGTATTATACAGTGCTAACAAGCTACGCTAACACCCAGCACACAACTACTGTCACGGGTGTGGTAAGAAGTAGACCAAAGTGCAGAGTGGTGAGCGTACATTTTATTTTATTTTAAAATGTCGCCACCTAAACAACAAGACATCAAAAGGCTCTCTCAGGTCAGGGCGTGACAACTACACTACTCAGTTTACATTCAAATAGAGGAAGAAAAGTCATTGTTTGAAAAGGATTCCGATTCAGTTTCGGATTTAGAAATAGGGAAATTATATGGACGTTCAGTGCATTCAGAAATTATTCAGACACCTTCACTTTTCCACGTTGTTACGTCACACCTTATTTGAAAATTGATTGCATTATTTTCCTCATCAATCTACACACAATACCCTATAATGACAAAGGAAAAACAGAAATACCTTATTTACATAAGTATTCAGACAGTTTGCTATGAGACATGAAATTGAGCTCAGGTGAATCCTGTTTCAATTTCTACAACGTGATTAGAGTCCACCTGTGGTAAATTCAATTGATTCGACATGATTTTAAAGAACACACACCTGTCTATATAAGGTCCCACAGTTGACAGTGCATGGCAGAGCAAAACCCAAGCCACGAGGTGGAAGGAATTCTACGAAGAGCTCTAAGACAGGATTGTGTCAAGGCACAGATCTGGGGAAGTGTACCAAAACATGTCTGCAGCATTGAAGGTCCCCAACAACACAGAGGCCTCCATCATTCTTCAATGGAAGAAGTTCGGAACCACCAAGACTTTCCTAGAGCTGGCCGTTCAGCCAAACTGAGCAATCGGGGGAGAAGGGCCTAGGTTAGGGAGGTGACCAAGAACCCGATGGTTACTCTGACAGAGCTCCGAATTTCCTCTGTGGAGATGGGAGAACCTTCCAGAAGGACAACCATCTCTGCAGCACTCCACCAATCAGGCCTTTATGGAAGAGTGGCCAGACGGAGGCCACTCCTCAGTAAAAGGCACATGACAGACCACTTGGAGTTTGCCAAATAGCACCTAAAAGACTCTCAGACCATGAGAAACAAGATTCTCTGGTCTGATGAAACTAAGATTTAACTCTTTGGCCTGAATGCCAAGAATCCTGTCTGGAGGAAACCTGGCACCATCCCTACGGTGAAGCATGGTAGTGGCAGCATCATGCTGTGGGGATGTTTTTCAACAGCAGGGATTTGGATACGAGTTAAGATTGAGGGAAAGATGAACGGAGAAATGTACAGAGAGATCCGTCATGAAAACCTGCTCCAGAGAGCTCATGACCTCAGACTGGGGCAAAGCTTCACCTTCCAACAAGACAACAACCTTAAGCACACAGTCAAGAAAACGCAGGAGTGGCTTTGGGACAAGTCTCTGAATGTGCTTGAGTGGCCCAGCCAGAGCCCGGACTTGAACCCGATCTAACATCTCTGAAGAGACCTGAAAATAGCTGTTCGGCGACGCTTCCCATTCAACCTGACAGAGCTTGAGGATCTGCAGAGAATAATGGGAGAAACTATGCAAATACATGTGTGCCAAGCTTGTAATGTCATACCCAAGAAGAATCTAAGCTGTAATCGCTGCCAAAGGTGTTTCAACAAAGTACTGAGTAAAGGGTCTGAATACTTATGTAAATGTGATATTTCAGTGTTGTTATATAAATTTGGTTTGTCATTATGGGTATTGTGTGTAGATTTATGAAAAAAGTAAACTATTTCAAACAGGCCCTCGGCCAGCCAAGTCACCAGTTGAGACCTTTATCAGCCCCTCTCCCCTCCAACACACAGTCATAAATCAACAGCTGTCAGCAGGGCCAGAAATAACCAGATGCCTGCTTCTCAGTCTCCCTCACACCTACACCTCAAAAGCGCTCCAAAACAGAGATCTTCAACTGATCCTTTTCCAATATACAAACAAAATTACCAACTTTAAAAATGGAATTAACAACTCTAAATTATATACTTTCCCTGCTCACATGTCAGTCATTAAAACGAATACACATTCGGTGCGATCACAACAATACTTTTGCCAATAAACCACCAATAAGCCATTTGTAAAAGAAAAACTGCTTCACTAACCTTTTATTGAAGCTTTGGTTATTATGTAATTAATACAAGGAGACTTTTTAAAATTCCTTTCAAGTGGTAAAGGAGAAACAAATCTGAAACCTGAACAGCTTCTATCCGCAAGCCATAATACTGCTAAACAGTTAACAAAATTGTTACACGGACCCTTCTATTGAATTTCGATTTGTGCAGCCTCTATGCACACTCACTCTATGCGCACTCCACACACACACACACACACACACACACACACACACACACACACACACACACACACACACACACACACACACACACACACACACACACACACACACACACACACACACACACACACACACACACACACACACTCTATGTGCACTCTACACACTCACTCACACACACACACTTCATTTCCTCACATACACATTACACGCACACACATTTATACTGACTCTACACACACCTATACAGTGTGTGCAAATATAGTAAGATTAGGGAGGAAAGGCCATAAATAGGCCATAGTGGCAAAGTAATTACAATTTAGCATTAACATTGGAGTGATAGATGTGCAGAAGATGATGTGCAAGTAGATATACTGGGGTGCAAAGGAGCAAAGAATAAATAACAATATGGGGATGAGGAAGTTGGGTGGGCTTTTTACAGATGGGCTGTGTACAGGTGCAATGATTGGTAAACTGCTCTAACAGCTGATGCTTAAAATTAGTGAGGGAGATATAAGACTCCAGCTTCAGTGATTTTTGCAATTCGTTCCAGTCATTGGAAGCAGAGAACTGGAAGGAAAGGCAGCCAAAGAGGAGTTGGCTTTAGGGATGACCAGTGAAATATACCTGCTGGAGCGCATGCTATGGGTGGGTGTTGCTATGGTGACCAGTGAGCTGAGATATACCTAGCAAAGACTTATAGATGACCTGGAGCCAGTGGGTTTGGCGACGGATATGTAGTGAGGGCCAGCCAACGAGAGCATACAGGTCACAGTAGTGGGTAATATATGGGGCTTTGGTGATAAAACGGATGGCACTGTGATAGACTACATCCAATTTGCGTGGAGTGTTGGAGGCTATTTTGTAAATGACATTGCCGAAGTCAAGGAATGGTAGGATATTCAGTTTTATGAGGGTATGTTTAGCAGCATAAGTGAAGGAGGCTTTGTTGCAAAATAGGAAGCCAATTCTAGATTTAATTTTGGATTGGAAATGAGACGTGGAAGGAGAGTTCACAGTCTAACCAGACACCTAGGTATTTGTAGTTGTCCACATATTCTAAGTCAGAACCATCCAGAGTAGTGATGTTGGAAAGGCGGGCAGGTGCAGGCAGCGATCGGTTGAAGAGCATGCATTTGGTTTTACTTGCATTTAAGAGCAGTTGGAGGCCACGGAAGGAGAGTTGTATGGCGTTGAAACTCGTCTGGAGGTTACTTAACACGATGTCCAAAGAAGGGCCAGAAGTATACAGAATGGTGTCGTTTGCGTAGAGGTGGATCAGAGAATCACCAACAGCAAGAGCGACATCATTGAAATATACAGAGAAAAGAGTCGGCCTGAGAATTGAACCCTGTGGCAACCCCCATAGAGACTGCCTGAGTTCCGAACAAAAGGCCCTCCAATTTGACACACTGAACTCTATCTGAGAAGTAGTTGGTGAACCAGGCGAGGCAGTCATTTGAGAAACCAAGGCTGTTGAGTCTGCCGATAAGAATGCAGTGATTGACAGAGTCGAAAGCCTTGGCCAGGTTGATGAAGACGGCTACACAGTACTGTCTTTTATCGAAGGTGGTTATGATGTCATTTAGGACCTTGAGCATGGTTGAGGTGCACCCATGACCAGCTCGGAAACCAGATTGCATAGCGGAGAAGGTACGGTGGGATTCGAAATTTTCGGTGATCTGTTTGATAACTTGGCTTTCAAAGACTTTAGAAAGTTGCTGTGGTGTGGTGCAGAGCTGTTGGTCAGGGTAGGGGTAGCCAGGAGGAAAGATGACCATCTGTTGGTTCCTTGATCATTTGTGTGAGATTGAGTGCATCTAGCTTAGATTGTAGGATGGCAGGGTGTTAAGCATATCCCAGTTTAGGTCACCTAACAGTACGAACTCCGAAGATAAATGGGGGGCAATTAAATCACATATGGTGTCCAGGGCGCATCTGGGGGCTGAGGGGGGGTCCCTAACAAGTGGCAACAGTGAGAGACTTATTTCTGGAAAGGTGGATTTTTAAAAGTAGAACTGTTTGGGCACATACCTGGACACCATGACAGAACTCTGCAGCCTATCTTTGCAGTAGATTGCAACTCCACCCCCTTTGGCAGTTATTTCTTGGCGGAGAATGGGGATGGAAATTCCCACATTTCTGGTGGCCTTCCTAAGCCAGGATTCAGACACAGCTAGGACAACAAGGTTGGCGGAGTGTGCTAAAGCGAGGGAGGAAGCTTCTGATGTTAACATGCATGAAGGCTTTTATGGTTAAAGAAGTCAACAAATGATAGTGCCTGGGGAATAGGAGTGGAACTGGGGACTACAGGGCCAGGGTTAACCTCTACATTACCAGAGGAACAGAGGAGGAGTAGGATAAGGGTACGGCTAAAGGCTATAAGAACTGGTCGTCTAGTGCGTTGGGAACAGAGAATAAAAGGAGTAGATTTCTGGGTGTGGTAGAATAGATTCAGGGCATAATGTACAGACAAGGGTATGGTAGGATGTGAATACAGTGGAGGTAAACCTAGGCGTTGAGTGACAATGAGAGAGGTTTTTTCTCTGGAGGCACCAGTTAAGCCAGGTAAGGTTTAAGCTCTGGGTTGCATGTGTGTGCGGTGGGACAAAAGAGATATCTAAGGAATGTTTAACAGGACTGAGGGATCTACAGTGAAATAAAACAATAAGAACTAGTCAAGACAGCAGTAGACAAGGCATATTGACATTAGAGAGAGGCATAAAGCAATCACAGGTATTGATCAGGAGAGCGAAGACAACAACGGGTAAATGGCGATGAATGGGCAGAGAGGGTCGGTTAGGCACATACAGGAGCTGAGTTTGAGGCTGGGGCCGTCAGGTAAACAAAATGAGGTACCATGTTATTGAAACAGTCCAGGGGGCATCAGCTGGGTAGCCGAGTGATAATAGGGTCAAAAGAGCAGCAATAGGTGAGTCGGGGTGCCGTTCGGTCACTACTACGCTGGGCGAGCAGGGGCACAGCGTTCAGAAAGCTAGCGGGCCAGGACTAGCAGATGGTTCTTCGGCGACATCGTAACAGAATAGCCTGTTGAGACCACATCGGGCGATCACATCAGCAGTCCAGTTGTGATGGATCGGCTGGGCTCCGTGTCGACAATAAAGGGTCCAGGCAAATTGGCAAAAGAGGTATTGTAGCCCTAGAAATAGCTGGTATATGGGCCAACTCAAGGCTAACTGGTGCTTGCTTCGGGACAAAGGCGTTAGCTAACAGTAGCCACTCGTTTGCAGCTAGCTAGCTGCGATGATCCGGTGTAATGATCCAGAGCGGCAGGAATCCGGTGATGTGGTAGAGAGAAGCAGTCCAATATGCTCTGGATTGATATCGCGCTGTGCAGACTGGCAGGTATTGTCCGACATAAGGCTGGCTGGTGACCGAGAAAAAGGTGAAGACCACAAGCCGTGGCTAACATATATCCTGATGCCTAGTCACCTTACCCTTATATATACCTACCCCTAACACTCCAGTATCCCTGCACATTGTAAATCATATGTATGGTATTGGAACTGACCCTTTATATACTTTCTCGTGTTCTTCATATTTCTATTTCTAGTGTGCTTTTGTTGTACTTAACTTGTATTTATAGTACTACTGATAGTCATTACTGTGTTGTTGGGAAAGAGCAAGACAAAAAAATCACTGTATTTGTGCACACAATAAAAACTTGAACACTTGAAACACACACACACACACACCATCTGAGGCATGACACACTCAGGATAACTGATAAATGACTCATACCTACATCATATTGACAAACACATGTAGGTTGAACCATTAAGGTTAACACTGTTCATTGGGTTATTTCTGAAACACAGATGCTTTCAAATGCAGTGACGCAAATGAACATGCACACATACACACACACAGTGAAAGACAAACATACAAACAAACATTGATACAAATACACACACACACACCAGCTCTCTTACTGGAGGACATAGAGAGGTCTTCTGTCAGTCCTTCTCTCTCCTGGAGACATCAACTGGCGTTGGGCTTTTTTGTCTTTGCCACTGGCATGTTTTACTCATAAGAACACGTCCTCACATCCACACATGCACGCAAACACACACACACACACACACACACACACACACACACACACACACACACACACACACACACACACACACACACAATAACCGTGTGTCTTTGCCACTAGCCTCGTTGGCAGGTTTCATTGTGACATGACTTTGCTTCAACAACATGGCACCAAGCACTGCCGCCCTCTTTACTTCAGGACAAAGAACATATTACCATAATCACAGCTATTTACGTTTATTCTAGTACTGCATGTGTATATCATCAAGATAACCCAGATAACCATGGGGTCATAACCTTTCCTGTACATGTGTGTACCCACACACACACACACATGAATTCAGGTTCACACATGGTTAGAGGGTTTATCTATCTACACCCATCTCTTGGCCCTCTTTCCACTTGCTCTTCTCTTCCTCCTTTTCACTTATCCTCTCCCGCCTTAATCTCTATCTCTCTTACACTCGCTCTCTCTGTCTTTCCCATTCTCTCCTTCCCTCTCTCAACAGGAAAATAGGAAGTGTTATTCATGCTGGTAATTACATTTCTCTCTTTTGTTATGTCAGCCATTAATGGATGAACAAATGTAAATACCTCTTTATGGAAGTAATGTATAACCTTACAGGACAGTGGAGATAGCTGGCAGTGCAGCATATCAGCATATCAGCATATCTCTCTCTCTCTCTCTCTCTCTCTCTCTCTCTCTCTCTCTCTCTCTCTCTCTCTCTCTCTCTCTCTCTCTCTCTCTCTCTCTCTCTCTCTCTCTCTCTCTCTCTCTCTCTCTCTCTCTCTCTCTCTCTCTCTCTCTCTCTCTCTCTCTCTCTCTCTCTCTCTCTCTCTCTCTCTCTCTCTCTCTCTCTCTCTCTCTCTCTCTCTCTCTCTCTCTCTCTCTCACACACACACACACACACACACACACACACACACAACAGAGACACAACACCGGCCCAGTCACACTGAAAACACACACCCACACCCACCAACGTGCACCCATTCAAAAAAACTGAGAAATAGGCCATGGTAATATGCTGATGCAGGGGGCCATTTTTACAGCATATTTTATTCATCTGTTGTTTGCAAAATGCTGTATGAAATATGGATGGTCTGAGCCAGGCTGTAATGCTCTGACTTCCAGGGCAAGGAGACAGGCGACAGGAGCATGGGTTCCATACTACTACACACAGAATCACAAAGTGTAGAGGGTTGAATGGATGGAGGTATGGATAAAGGGATGGATGGAGGTATGGATTAAGGGATGGATGGAGGTATGGATTAAGGGATGGATGGATGAATGGATGGAGGTATGGATAAAGGGATGGATGGAGGTATGGATTAAGGGATGGATGGAGGTATGGATAAAGGGATGGATGGAGGTATGGATAAAGGGATGGATGGAGGTATGGATAAAGGGATGGATGGAGGTATGGATAAAGGGATGGATGGAGGTATGGATAAAGGGATGGATGGAGGTATGGATAAAGGGATGGATGGAGGTATGGATAAAGGGATGGATGGAGGTATGGATAAAGGGATGGATGGAGGTATGGATTAAGGGATGGATGGAGGTATGGATAAAGGGATGGATGGAGGTATGGATTAAGGGATGGATGGAGGTATGGATTAAGGGATGGATGGATGAATGGATCAGCGCATGGGCAGATGGATGGATGGCAAATTAACCATCATTGATTGGAAACAGCTGGGGTTTTGCTGTTGAGCTGGACGTGAGAAGTAAAGGAATCACAGGGGTTTACGCAAATGTTGACACAATGTTGTTGTTTTCACACAAGTGCAGAAAGCTGAATGGGGAAAAGAGGTGAAAGTTCTGGGCATGAACACGCTTTCAAGTTGCCAAGTTCATTAGCAATAATCATCAAATAATAATCCATGTAATGAAATACATTTCTGAAATATGTCTCTGACCCTGATGGCGCAGTTCCATCCACTTTGAAGCGTACATCTAGAGAGTGCTTTCTTAGCAACACAGCGCTCCCACGGCATGATGGGAAGTGACATTAGCGCCTGGGGCAGCCACTGGCGGGGTCTAATAGAGGGAGCCAGGAGGGGTGAGCCATACTGCTTCATCACACACACGGTATACACACACACACTTAGAAATACACACACACACACACACACACAAATGTAAAAACACACGCCCAAACCTGTCCTCATGCACATACTGCATCTCGTCATCCACCCAGAGAGTAGAGCAAGAGGTGCTCTGTCAGTAACCCACAGTGATGGACCACAGAAACATGGCATGTCTGACACAGTGGCAGACAAGACAACACCCCAGCCATTTCTTCTGCATTTATGTGATTAGTTTGATTAACGGGGGCTGAGCTACAGTGGTGTCTGTGAGACAAGGGCCCCCAAGGGGTCCGGGCCGGGTCTTTTCCCAAAAACGTCAGAATGGTTTGAGCTGTCTATGAAAAGCTGAGACTCTCACGAACACACTCATGTAACATGTTTTGCTCTGTGATGCTCCAAATCTACACAAGAGTCGTTAGAAGGTAAGGGGTTCTACATAAAACATCTTAGGAAATCCCTGGACATAGTGTGTATAATACTGTAATAAACTCACATAGTCGCTGTCACAAACTACAAACTCCACACAGTTATCCCTGACTAGTTGGATATTCATTTCCCACTGAGCAAACAATTTCTGTACTTTGGCTGACCTCATTCTTTTTATTGACATTTGTCAATAAAACTCATGAACTCAACTGTTTATGTCAAATACTTTTGTGTTCTACTTGTAGCCCTGGTTGTCCTGAAAAGAAAATGGTAAAACATTTCATTTTGAGGCTAAATATAAGGGCAGGATATGCAGATAAATGGATGTCAGATAAATGAAAAGCGGATTTTTCTCCGGTCTTGGGACTGAAGACAAACTCAGAAGTAAAAGACGGTGCTAACCACTACCTCTTATGTAGAAGCTACGAGGAAGCGAGAAAGAGGTGTTAAGAATAATCTTATCTGTAACCCACAGCCTTTCTCAAAGTATCTAAGAGTTCATAAAAAATAGACCAGGAAGAGATTTCAGAGATGCAAAAGCCATATATAGTCAAAATATCAAGAAGAGATGCACACAGATACAACTCCGACACAGCAGTGGAAGAACACCAGATCTTCAGTCCAATGGACAAGCAATCCCACTGACGCCTCATCCCATAGGATAGAGGAGTATTCTGATGATATATCTACAATCCCAGACAGATTTGTTAATCAAACTACACTGTATGACAAAATCTCAACTGGATAAGAAACGGGATGCTGAAAGTGATTTCCTACGGACAAACTACAGACGGCTTCACATCATCCTAGCAGACCAGTGTCTACTTCAAAAGAAAGATGAGGCTGGTCTCTGCTCAGTTTGAACTATTGGTGGTTTGGATCATCGGCTCCTGGGGTTGGTTAAGTAATAAATGCGTCCTCTATGACAAGAAATCTAATTACTGGCTATCCATTCACTCCAGTTCCTGCCCTCACAGCAACCTAACTGCCGTTTGCTGAGATTTATCTGATCTCAAACTCAACCTTTCCATTGTTCCGTCAAACTACCAGGCTCTCTGTCTCGAGATCAGGAGTGGGTCTGTGATGCAGTCTGGGGCTTTATCTCGATTCTCCGTCCTTGAGACCATTCACATACGCGGATGTCTGTCCACGATTCTCCCTGGAACCTTCAAGGGGCTGTCCCATGTGAAGAAACTCTATCTGCTGTGTATGGAACAGTGTTACAATTCCTCACTTCTACCTAACACATTCAGTGACCTGGCTAATCTTGAGGAATTGTCCATTGAGAACTACAGGCTTTCTGTGATGGCACCGGACGCATTAGGAGGGATACCTCTTCTGAAGAAACTCACAGTCGATAGTTGTACAGAAGAGCTCTCTGATTTGCTATGTAGGATAGTCAATATGTCACAGTCATTGACAGCCCTGGACTTCACTTCAGATGGTATATTCATTTTAAGGCACCCAAACTGTTCTGACACAAACGGAGCTGTTATTGAGCTTCCTTATTTCTACCGTCTTCAAGAGGTGTTTCTTAACTTCCCTAATGCCCACCGTTTAGAAAAAAGAGCATTAAAATGCTTTGAAAACATTTCCTCTCTTTTTTTTGCCTGACAATGATGCAGTCTGGTATCAGCAGGCTGCGTCATTTTGTGTTCAACAATAACATTTCTTTTGACTCGGTTTGTGAGACTGTATTCAAACTATCAATCAGACAAGTTCATATAAGTGACCATAAAACTGAGAACTACACAGAGTCTGCAATAAGAAATTGTCAGGGGATCGAGGTGCTCAGACTCAGCATCTGTCATAGTGATAATGTTAGAGTCAACTTGATCCATTATTTGAAGAATCTCACTGATGTGTCAGTGTTAAGACACTGGGACGTTAAACCTGAGTGCATTGAGCTTTGTGACACTCGCACTCAGGGCCCAATCACATGGCTGAAGAGACTTTCCTTGACCCTACACATGCCAAGTATCACCTCAGAGCGGTTCAGTTGCTTGAAAAATCTGGAACATCTGGATCTAGAATACAGCAACATTAACAATATTTCGGACTTTACATTTAACGGATTTGGTAAATTGAGGATCCTACATTTAAGGGATAACAATATCTCTCATATTACAAAGAACAGTTTATTTGGCCTGCACAATTTAGAGACCCTAACACTGGAACTAAACCCACTTGTACACATTGAAGCTTTTGCATTCATTCACTTCACTGAAGAATGTAGATTTAGGGGACATTCACCATCCAGCCAGCCAGTGGGAGAAGCGTGTGACTTTAAATCTGACGCACATATTTAGGGTCTTCCCTCCGGGATTGATATACATGAACATTGCCTCCTTTTTCAGTTGTATCAACATCATCATCGGCAGCAACAGCACCCCTAAACTAGGCTTGGCCCTTCAGGTCCGTGCCCAAAATGTGTCTTTCCAGGACTGCTGGAGGCCGTTCTTCAAGTCCATCGTCAGCCTCACAGCTATGACGGAGCACCTCCTGTGTGGATCTCATTTTGCTGCAAAGTACCTCCCCTCCCTGGAGCATTTTAACTTCCAGTCTATGCTCTATACAGAGTTTGTAGATATGACTGACCTGAACACACTTGTGCAGCTGAGGTATCTTAAGCTGATGAGAGTTGACCTTATCCTGCAACTGGGGCTGGCCATCATGTTCCACAATCTGACCAAACTGGAGAGCCTGAACCTCATCTCCTGTAGGATCCTCACTCTGGAGGAGGAGCTGAGCAGAGACCTGCACTCCCTCCTGCAGCTGTCAATCAAAGTCGAAGAGGAGTTCAGTATGTTAGAGACCTTCCTAGAGCCCCTGACCAGCCTGAGTTACCTGTTGTTCTACAGACCTCGTCTGCACTGTAGCTGTGACAACACCTGGCTGGACAACTGGGCCAGGGGTCAGAGGCATATCCAGGTCATCATCTGGCACCCCAATGAGCCTGATCTGACCTGTAAAGATGAGACTGGTATCCAAAACTTTGCCAGGTACTCAGAGGCCAACTGTTCCCTGGACGTGGGCTTTGTCCTGTTCTTCTGCACCTTATTGGGCCTGCTCCTCTTCATGATGGTGACGGTGCTCTATCACCTGCTGGCCTTCTGCCACATCTTCCGTGGCTGGCTGGAGGAGGCCGTGCGGAGGCCAAACCCCAGAGGGCGCCACTGCTATGATGTGTTTGTGTCGTACAGCGGTAGAGACGAGCGCTGGGTGGTGGAGCAGCTGCTTCCGGGCTTGGAGCAGAGGGGGCCTCCCTACCTGCGTCTCTGTCTGCATAGTAGGGACTTCCAGCTGGGGAAGGACGTTGTGGACAACATCACAGACAGCCTCTACAGCAGCCACCACACCCTGTGTGTGGTGAGTCGTCACTACCTGCGCAGTAACTGGTGCTCCCTGGAGCTACGACTGGCCACCCTGCGTCTGTTGGTGGAGCACAGGGACATCCTTATCCTGGTCTTCTTGGAGGACATCCCTCCTCGCCAGCTGTGTGCCCACCACCGCCTGGCCAGGCTGGTCAAGACCAGGACCTACCTGGACTGGCCTCAGGAACCTTCTGGGACCGTTTGTGGATCAAACTAGCCCCTCCTGAACCAGATTCCAGACTGTAACATTTACATTGACATTTTCCTAATTTAGAAGACCCTCTTATCGAGTGCGAGGTAGAGTAGTGAGTGCATACATTTTCGTATTTGTCGTTTTTTTGTCATAATAACACAACACACAAGATATACATGACTACCTTTATCATGGGTATTTTGAATTTACAGACATGGGAAAATAGTAACTTTTTACATTTTGTTCCATACTGTGCTACCTGCATTGCAACAGAGTTTGGTTGTGTCTTATTCTTTGAGTTTATTTATTTTATTCAACATTGCAGATACATTTTTATTGTTTCACATATTGTGCTGTTATTGTTTTTTTCTTTGCTTCTCTTTCATTAAACTTCCCTGTTGGAAGGAATGTATATATAGTTTGCCTTGATCATTTGATACCAAACACACACAAACACACTAGAGGCCAGTCTGATATTGTGTACTGAATGCCAAGATGTCCATACTTTAAGAGTAGGAAAATTATTCACGTATACTGTATTGTTGATTGCACTGTGCACAAGACAACACAATATAGCCTCGCTACTGTTTTTCACTGTTTTTTTACTGTTGTTTTTATTTCTTTACTTACCCATTGTTCACCTAATACCTTTTTTGCATGATTGGTTAGAGCCTGTAAGTAAGCAGTTCACTGTAAGTATCTGTTGTATTCGGCGCATGCGACAAATCAACTTTGATTTGATTTGAACACAATGTCCTCTTGTGTCATGGTTGATAGATTTGAGAGATAATCCACTGTTGCAGAGTAATCAAAATGTCCCTCTGTGTTTTAATGCCCCATAAAGAGATGTTCAGTCATCTGAGCATGTATAAGCTAAGAGGGCTGTCTGAGGTCCAGAGATCTGATTGACAAATCAAATCAAATCAAATGTTATTTGTCACATACACATGGTTAGCAGATGTTAATGCGAGTGTAGCGAAATGCTTGTGCTTCTAGTTCCGACAATGCAGTAATAACCAACAAGTAATCTAACTAACAATTCCAAAACTACTGTCTTATACACACACAAGTGTAAGGGGATAAAGAATATGTACATAAGGATATATGAATGAGTGATGGTACAGAGCAGCATAGGCAAGATACAGTAGATGGTATCGAGTACAGTATATACATATGAGATGAGTATGTAAACAAAGTGGCATAGTTAAAGTGGCTAGTGATACATGTATTACATAAGGATGCAGTCGATGATATAGAGTACAGTATATACGTATGCATATGAGATGAATAATGTAGGGTAAGTAACATTATATAAGGTAGCATTGTTTAAAGTAGCTAGTGATATAATAATATAATAATATATGCCATTTAGCAGACGCTTTTATCCAAAGCGACTTACAGTCATGTGTGCATACATTCTACGTATGGGTGGTCCCGGGAATCGAACCCACTACCCTGGCGTTACAAGCGCCATGCTCTACCAACTGAGCTACAGAAGGACCACATATATTTACATAATTTACATAATTTCCCATCAATTCCCATTATTATGGTGGACATAATGGACAGAAACATTTAACCAACATTTAACTAAGAGCATTTTTAATGAAAAAGCGAATTATCTTACGCTAAATAGGGAAATGAACTGAGGTTATCCTCTAACACACAATCCAATTTCTACAGGATCAGTGTGTGTGTGTGCATGCGTAGGTGAGTCTCTACATTGAGGTGGGTTGATGGGTATTTTACTATTGTGTTGCCCATTGTAGAGGGAAGTCAGAGTTCAGGGCAGGTTTATTCCATTAGCACAGAACAAACTCTTTGTGTTCCATAAATAAAATATAAATAAGAGGGAGAGGGAGAGAAAGAGAGAGACAGAAAGAGGGAGAGAGAGAGAGAGAGAGAGAGAGAGAGAGAGAGAGAGAGAGAGAGAGAGAGGGAGAGAGAGAGAGAGAGAGAGAGAGAGAGAGAGAGAGAGAGAGAGAGAGAGAATGTGTGTGTGTCTCTCAGGGATGGATGCTAATAGCTTGCCTTAGGCCACAATTTGAAGGGAGTCTACAGTAAAGCAGACATAACACGAGTGCTTGTGTGGATGTGGTGTTGGTGGAGGTAGTGAAGGTGGAGATAGTGGTGTTGGTGGAAGTAGTGGTGTTGGTGTTGGTGGAGGTAGTGGTGTTGGTAGAGGTAGAGGTAGCGGTGTTAGTAGAGGTAGAGGTGTTGGTGGTAGAGGTGGTAGAGGTGGTGGTGTTGTCAGTGTTGGTAGAGGTGGCGGTGGTGGTTGAGGTGTTGGTGGAGGTGGTGGTGTTGGTAGTGGTGGAGGTGTTAATGGTGGTGGAGCTGTTGGTGGTGGTTGTGGTGGTGGAGGAGGAGGTTTTGGTGGTGGTGTTGGTAGTGATGGTGGTGGTGGAGGTAGTGGTGTTGATGGAAGGTTTTAGTGGTGTTGGTGGTGGTGGTGTTGTTGGGTGGTGTTGGTGGTGGTGGTGTTGGGGGTATTTAGTATTTTATTAGGATCACCATTAGCTGTTAAGGAAAGCAGCAGCTACTCTTCCTAGGGTTCACACAGAACATGAAACATGACATAATACAGAACAGCTCAAGGACAGAAGTACTGACACACATAGCCTACATCACAATTCATAAACACAAAATATCTAGGTCAAATAGGGGAGAGGCATTTAAAAATATATATATATATATTTCACCTTTATTTAACCAGGTAAGCTAGTTGAGAACAAGTTCTCATTTACCGACCTGACCAAGATAAAGCAAAGCAGTGCGACAGAAACAACAACACAGAGTTACACATGGAATAAACAAATGTACAGTCAATAATACAATAGAAAAAAAATACTATATACAGTGTGTGCAAATGGCATGAGGAGGTAAGGCAATAAATAGGCAATAGTAGCAAAGTAATTACAATTTAGCAGATTAACACTGGAGTGATAGATGAGCAGATGATGGTGTGTAAGTTTTGATACTGGTGTGCAAAAGAGCAGCAAAGTAAATTTTTTTATTTTTATTTTTTATTTTTTTATTTCACCTTTATTTAACCAGGTAGGCTAGTTGAGAACAAGTTCTCATTTGCAACTGCGACCTGGCCAAGATAAAGCATAGCAGTGTGAACAGACAACACAGAGTTACACATGGAGTAAACAATTAGCAAGTCAATAACACAGCAAACAATGTGTGCAAAAGGCATGAGGAGGTAGGCGAATAATACAATTTTGCAGATTAACACTGGAATAAATGATCAGATGGGCATGTACAGGTAGAGATATTGGTGTGCAAAAGAGCAGAAAAGTAAATAAATAAAAACAGTATAAAAACAGTATGGGAATGAAAATTTACCTATAGACTATGTACAGTGCAATCGGTTAGCTGCTCGGATAGCTGATGTTTGAAGTTGGTGAGGGAGATAAAAGTCTCAACTTCAAAGTCACAGGCAGCAGAGTACTGGAACGAAAGGCGTAAATGAGGTGTTGGCTTTAGGGATGATCAGTGAGATACACCTGCTGGAGCGCGTGCTACGGATGGGTGTTGCCATCGTGACCAGTGAACTGAGATAAGGCGGAGCTTTACCTAGCATGGACTTGTAAATGACCTGGAGCCAGTGGGTCTGGCGATATGTAGTGAGGGCCAGCCGACTAGAGCATACAAGTCGCAGTGGTGGGTGGTATAAGGTGCTTTAGTGACAAAACGGATGGCACTGTGATAGACTGCATCCAGTTTGCTGAGTAGAGTGTTGGAAGCCATTTTGTAGATGACATGGTGTGCAATAGTCAGTTTTACTAGGGTAAGCAGCGTGAAAGTTTGTTGCGGAAATCTGGAAATTGGAGATGTTTGATGTGAGTCTGGAAGGAGAGTTTGCAGTCTAGCCAGACACCTAGGTACTTATAGATGTCCACATATTCAAGGTTGGGACCATCCAGGGTGGTGATGCTAGTCGGGCATGCGGGTGCAGGCAGCGATCGGTTGAAAAGCATGCATTTGGTTTTACTCGCGTTTAAGGTAAAAACAATATGGGGATGAGGTAGATAGATTGGGTGGGGCTATTTACAGATGGACTATGTACAGCTGCTCAGATAGCTGATGTTTAAAATTAGTGAGGGAAATGCAAGTCTCCAGCTTCAGCGATTTTTGCAGTTCGTTCCAGTCACTGGCGGCAGAGAACTGGAAGGAATGGCGGCCAAAGGAGGTGTTGGCTTTGGGGATGACCCGTGAGATATATCTGCTGGTGCGCTGTCACGAGAATTTTAAATCCCAATGATAATAACTAACAATCAATAAGCTTTGACCAATCACCGAGGTTTGTAAGACCCTGGGTTTAATAATAATTAAGCAAAGACTCAGTTTATGCAAAAGGTTTGTACAGTTTATCCACGAGAACGTTCTGAAGTCCATAATACAAAGACACCCATTTTATGGCTTACGCACATACCTCCATACAAACAGTAGATATCCTACACACATAAATACACAAGAACAGTAGGTGAGTTGTATCTACTGTTTATCACTACCAAGCCGGCAGTTCCATTCCCCCGAGATTAGAGGAACCTTGAAAGGACTCCCTGTCCTATCATAAGTTTCTCAGAGTTCTAGCCAGGTCAGGTCATACATAGTTTAATGGTTCTCGGTCTCTTCTTAGTCACACTGAAGTTTACCATTCTAATTCATTATAGATGTTACTGAATCGATTGATTACTAATAGTTACATTTGTCTAATTATTCATTATATCTGTTATATAATGTCATAATTACGTTTCAGGGTGGAATTGTTTAGTCATTACCTTTAAGCATATAAATTCCCTTATCAAGTGCGTGCTACGGACGGGTGTTGTTATCGTGACCAGTGAGCTGAGATAAGGCGGCGCTTTAACGAGCATAGACTTATAGATGACCTGGAGCCAGTGGGTCTGGCGACGAATATGTAGCGAGGGCCAGCCGACTAGAGCATACAGGTTGCAGTGGTGGGTGGTATAAGGCGCTTTGGTAACAAAACGGATGGCACTGTGATAGACTACATCCAATTTGCTGAGTAGGGTATTGGAAGCTATTTTGTAGATGACATCGCCGAAGTCGAAAATCGGTAGGATAGTCAGTTTAACTAGGGTAAGTTTGGCGGCGTGAGTGAAGGAGGCTTTGTTGAGGAATAGAAAGCTGATTCTAGATTTGATTTTGGATTGGAGATGTTTGATATATGTCTGGAAGGAGAGTTTACAGTCTAGCCAGACACCTAGGTATTTGTAGTCCACGTATTCTAGGTCAGAACTGTCCAGAGTAGTGATGCTAGTCGGGCGGGCGGGTGCGGGCAGCGAACTGTTGAAAAGTATGCGTTTGGTTTTGCTAGTGTTTAAGAGCAGTTGGAGGCCACAGAAGGAGTGTTGTATGGCATTGAAGCTAGTTTGGAGGTTAGTTAACACAGTGTCCAAAGAAGGGCCAGATGTGTACAGAATGGTGTTGTCTGCGTAGAGGTGGATCAGGGAATCATCCGCAGCAAAGTGACATCGTTGATATATACAGAGAAAAGAGTAGGCCTGAGAATTGAACCTTGTTGTACCCCCATAGAGACTGCCAGAGGTCCGGACAACAGGCCCTCCGATTTTACACGCTGAACTCTGTCTGAGAAGTAGTTGGTGAACCAGGCGAGGCAGTCATTTGAGAAACCTTGGCTATTGAGTCTGCCGATAAGAATACGGTGATTGACAGAGTCGAAAGCCTTGGCCAGGTCGATGAAGACGGCTGCACAGTACTGTCTTTTATCGATGGCGGTTACGATATCGTTTAGTACCTTGAGCGTGGCTGAGGGCATCCGTGACCAGCTCGGAAACCGGATTGCACAGCGGAGAAGGTACGGTGGGATTCGAAATGGCCAGTGATCTGTTTATTAACTTGGCTTTCAAAGACTTTAGACAGGCAGGACAGGATGGATACAGGTCTGTAACAGTTTGGGTTTATAATGTCATCCCCTTTGAAGAGGGGGATGACAGCGGCAGCTTTCCAATCTTTAGGGATCTCGGACGAAATAAAAGAGAGGTTGAACACACGGGTAGTAGTGTTTGCAACAATGGTGGTGGATAATTTTAGAAAGAGAGGGTCCAGATTGTCTAGCCCAGCTGATTTGTACGGGTCCAGGTTTTGCAGCTCTTTCAGAAAATCTGCGATCTGGATTTGGGTGAAGGAGACGCTGGGGAGGCTCGGGCAAGTAGCTGCTAGGGGTGTAGAGTTGTTTGCCGGGGTTGGGGTTGCCAGGAGGAAAGCATGGCCAGCCGTAGAGAAATGCTTATTGAAATGTTCATGGATCATGGATTTATCGGTGGTGACCGTGTCGCCTAGCCTCAGTGCAGTAGGCAGCTGGGAGGAGGTGCTCTTGTTCTCCATGGACTTTACAGTGTCCCAAAACTTTTTGTAGTTAGAGCTACAGGATGCAAATTTCTGTTTGAAAAAGCTAGACTGTGCTTTCCTGAATGACTTGTGTGTATTGGTTCCTGACTTCCCTGAACAGTTGCATATCTATTCGATGCTATTGCAGTCCGCCACATGATGTTTTTGTGTTGGTCAAGGGCAGTCAGGCCTGGAGTGAACCAAGGGCTATATCTGTTCTTAGTTCTACATTTTTGCAAAGGGGCATGCTTATTTAAGATGGTTAGGAAAGCACTTTTAAAGAACGACCAGGCATCCTCGACTGACGGGATGAGGTCAATATCCTTCCAAGATACCTGGGCCAGGTCGATTAGAAAGGCCTGCTCGCAGAAGTGTTTTAGGGAGCGTTTGACAGTGATGAGGGGTGGTCGTTTGACCGCGGCCCCATAGCGAACGCAGGCAAAGAGGCAGTGATCGCTGAGATCATGATCAAAAACAGCAGAGGTGTATTTGGAGGGCAAGTTGGTCAGGATAATATCTATGAGTGTGCCCATGTTTATGGATTTAGGGTTGTACCTGGTGGTTTCCTTGATGATTTGTGTGAGATTGAGGGCATCTATCTTAGATTGTAGGACTGCTGGGGTGTTAAGCATATCCCAGTTTAAGTTACCTAACATAACGAACTCTGAAGATAGATGGGGGGCAATCAATTCACATATGGTGTCCAGGGCACAGCTGGGAGCTGAAGGGGTTCTATAACAGGCGGCAACAGTGAGAGACTTATTTCTGGAGAGATTCATTTTTAAAATTAGAAGCTCGAACAGTTTGGGCATAGACCTGGAAAGTATGACAGAACTTTGCGAGCTATCTCTGCAGTAGATTGCAACTCCTCCCCCTTTGGCAGTTCTATCTTGACGGAAAATGTTATGGTTGGGTATGGAAATCTCAGAATTCTTGGTTGCCTTCCTAAGCCAGAATTCAGACACGGCAAGGACATCAGGGTTGGCGGAGTGTGCTAAAGCAGTGAGTAAAACAAACTTAGGGAGGAGGCTTCTGATGTTAACATGCATGAAACCAAGGCTTTTTTGATTACAGAAGTCAACAAATGAGAGTGTTTGGGGACACGCAGGGCCTGGGTTAGCCTCCACATCACCCGAGGAACAGAGGAGGAGTAGGATGAGGGTACGGCTAAAGGCCAGCAAAACTGGTCGTCTAGTGCGTAGGGGCCGGAGAATAAAAGGAGCAGATTTCTGGGCGTGGTAGAATAGATTCAGGGCATAATGTGCAGACAGGGGTATGGTGGGGTGTGGGTACAGTCCGGCAAAGGCCGATTGAAGGCACTGCTGATGGAATTACGTCTGCGGACCAGTCGAGGTGGTACGGCGGGGCGCCATGTCGACGAAGGGACCGGGACAGATGGCGAAAGACATATTGTAGTTTTGGTAATTTTGTTTGCTTGCCGGGAGATGTGCCAGGCTCAGGGCTAGCTTTGGGGCTGGGTCACTCATTGGCAGCTAGCTAGTTTTACCTCCTTTTTCTCCCCAATTGTTTTATATCCAATTACGACCTTGTCTCATCGCTGCAACTCCCCAAAGGGCTCAGGATAGGTGAAGGTCAAGTCATGCGTCCTCCAAAACATGACCCGCAAAATCCCGCTTCTTAAACCCCCGCCTGTTTTGGAGGACACACCATTCAACTTACAACCGAGGTCAGACTGCAGGCGCCCGGCCCGCCACAAGGACTCGCTAGAGTAAAGGCCCCTACCCTCCCCTAACCCGGACGGCCATGGGCCAATTGTGCGCCGCCCCTATGGGACTCCGGGTCACGGCCGGTTGTGACACAGCCTGGGATTGAACCCAGACAATTTGGAATTTTCAACACATTAATGTTTCTTATAAAAAGAAAGTGATGCCGCAGTCATGACTGTCCACAAGAATCCAAATAGGTCAGATCAGGTTTGCAATGAATAACTTCACTCAGACCCTCTCTCACCCGCAGAGGGGTGAGAAAAGAACTAGATGGGATTAACAACTCACGTCCTGTCGTAAATCAAGGAGAGAAGATCCATGTCTCCCTCTCCAATATTCACCAAAGGAATGTGCTTTGTTTCAAGAGACTTTTCCAGATGAAACTCTAACAAGTTCAAAAGCAAATTCTGGAACAATATTTCTAACATAGAACGTGGGGAATGGTCAGAGGCAATCTATAGAACACAAATGTCATTTTGTTTGTTATTTTGTGATGTCATTAAAAATGTTATGAAGAAAATACTGTAACTTGGAAAGTATACACACTACATGTACAAAGTTTCCATACTATGCGTTGTGCATGTAATATGAACAATGAAGGAAAGTGTTTTTGTTAAGAGAGGGATGTGATTTGAAAATATAAGATATATAGTTTTTTTATAACTGTGCACAGTCAGTAGCCACCATCCCCTGAGTGAGGTCGGAGAGCGTGTCAACCTGACGAAGCCGCCCCTTTCAAACAAACTGTATAAATGATGAGTCAAGAAATTAACACAGCAGACCAGAAAAGTGTCAAGCTGCAGCCACACGTTTAAAGTGGTCTGAACTATGAATCTTAACACGACGAAGAAACCATAAACTCACCTCCAGGACAATCACTGGTACGGCTGATTAGCTGTACTAAGTAAAGTATCTTCTAAAGCAAATTTATGTGGGACCATTCTACTACTCCACTCAAACCATTGTATTACGCTACTCTCATCACCCCACTGGGAACCATAGACATCTTCAAAGAGCTAAGGGAAGGAAAATAAACTCTGTAGTTCTGTTCAGCACTACACGACAAGTCACCAGATACTGGACAACTACAGAGAAGAACAACAGTAGAAGACTTCTTGGAACCCTTTTGGACAATCAGAGTCTTACATGAGTGTTGCGAAAAGGCCCAACTCCCGGCACTGTCCACCGAGAGAGATCCAGCGAACTAAGGCATTTCACGTAAATACAGTTGAAGTCTGAAATGTATATACACCTTAACCAAATACATTTAAACACAGTTTATCACAATTCCTGACATTTAATCTTGGTAAAAAATTCCTGTCTTAGGTCAGTTAGGATATTTATTTCATCACATTCCCAGTGGGTCAGAAGTTTACATTCACTCAATTAGTATTTGGTAGCATTGCTTTTCAATTCTTTAAACTTGGATCAAACGTTTCGGGTAGCCTTCCACAAGCTTCTAACAATAAGTTGGGTGAATTTTGGCCCATTGCTCCTGACAGAGCTGCTATAACTGAGTCAGGTTTGTAGGCCTCCTTGCACGCACACGCTTTTTCAGTTCTGCCCATACATTTTCTATAGGATTGAGGTCAGGGCTTTGTGATGGCCACTCCAATACCTTGAGTTTGTTGTCCTTAAGCCATTTTGACACAACGTTAGAAGTATACTTGGGGTCATTGTCCATTTGGAAGACCCATTTGCGACCAAGCTTTAACTTCCTGACTGAAGTCTTGAGATGTTGCTTCAATATATCCACATCATTTTACCTCCACATGATGCAATTTATTTTGTGAAGTGCACCAGTCCCTCCTACAGCAAAGCACCCCCGCAACATGATGCTGCCACCCCTGTGCTACACGGTTAGGATGGTGTTCTTCGGCTTGCAAGCGTCCCCCTTTTTCCTCCAAACATAACGATGGACATTATGGCCAAACAGTTCTATTTTTTTTTCATCAGACCAGAGGACATTTCTCCAAAAAGTACAATCTTTGTCCCCATGTGCAGTTGCAAACCAAAGTCTGGCTTTTTAATGGCGGTTTTGGAGCAGTGGCTTCTTCCTTGCTGAGCGGCCTTTCAGGTTATGTTGATATAGGACTCGTTTTACTGTGGATATAGATACTTTTGTACCTGTTTCCTCCAGCATCTTCACAAGGTCATTTGCTGTTGTTCTGGTATTGATTTGCAGTTTTCGCACCAACGTACATTCATCTCTAGGAGACAGATCGTGTCTCCTTCCTGAGCGGTATGACGGCTGCGGGGTCCCATGGTGTTTATACTTGCGTACTATTGTTTGTACAGATGAACGTGGTACATTCAGGCGTTTGGAAATTGCTCCCAAGGATGAATCAGACTTGAGGTCTGCAATTTTTTTATGATGTCTTGGCTGATTTCTTTTGATTTTCCCATGATGTCAAGCAAAGAGGCACTGAGTTTGAAGGTAGGCCTTGAAATACATCCACAGGTACACCTCCAATTGACTCGAATGATGTCAATTAGCCTATCAGAAGCTTCTAAAGCCATGACATAATTTTCTGGAATTTTCCAAGCTTTTTAAAGGCACAGTCAACTTAGTGTATGTAAACCTTTGACCCACTGGAAGTGTGATACAGTGAATTATACATGAAATAATCTGTCTGTAAACAATTGTTGAAAAAAGTATTTGTGTCATGCACAAAGTAGATGTCCTAACCGACTTGCCAAAACTATAGTTTGTTAACAAGAAATTTGGTGAGTGGTTGAAAAACCATGGTGGTTCGTTTGCAAAGTATATGGTTCCTGTAAGTGAGAGTGGTTTCTAAATGTACCAACGTTAAGTGTCTCTGTCCCTCTCTCTCTCGCCCTCTCCATCTCTTTTGTAACAAGCAGCCATATTGTTGTCAGTCCACTAGGGACCTTTTTTAACGTATGTATGTGTGTATGTTGTGTGTGTATGTTTATCCTGTGTTACCATTTAATTGTTTAATACCATTGTTAGTTGATTAGATAAATCTTCAGATTAACGTTAAAGTCAAGTCACGACACAACCAAGAGGGACCAAGAGGGACTAGCATACATAGTATTTATATTAGCCCTCTGATTATTATGAAGAGAAATAAGTGCTGCTCTGTTTTGGGCTTAACTAGGTTGTTTTTAACAGCACTTGACCACATAGCTGGACAATAATCAAGATAAAACAAAATTATAGCCTGCAGGACGTGCTTTGTGGAGAGTGGAGTCAAGAAAGCGGAACATCTCTTTATTATGGACAGACCTCGCACCACATCTTTACAACCATTGAATCTATATGTTTTGACCATAACAGTTTACAATCTAAAGTAAAACCAAGTAATGTAGTCTCCTCAACTTGTACAACAGCCACACCATTCATCACCAGAGGTCTAGAACTTAGGGAATGTTTTGCACCAAATGCTTAGTCTCTTAGTTTTAGAGATGTTCAGGACCAGTTTATTACTGGCCACCCATTCCAAAACGGACTGCAACTCCTTGATAAGGGTTTCAGTGACTTCATTAGCTGTGGTTGCTGACACATATATGGTTGAATCATCAGCATCAATGGACACACAGGATATTTTTCATGCCAGTGGCATGTCATTGGTAAAAATATAAAAAGTAGAGGGCCTAGAGAACTGCCCTGCGGTATACCACACCCTACATGTTTGACATTAGAGAAGCTTCCATTAAAGAAAACCTCTGAGTTCTATTAATCCACGATATGGTAAAGCTTGAAAAGCAATAAAACATACGTTTTCTCAACAACAGCTTATGTTCAATAATATCAAAAGCTGCACAGATATCTAACAGTACAGCTCCCACAATCGTCTTCTTATCAATTACTTTCAATCAGTCATCAGTCATTTGTGGCAGTGCAGTACTTTTCTCTATAAGCATGCTGAACATCTTTTGTCAAGAGCTGGCAGCAAACTGATTGGTCTGCTGTTAGAACCAATAAAGGCTGCTTTACCACTCTTGGGTAGCGGAATGACTTTGGCTTCCCTCCAAGCCTGAGGAAAAACACCTTCCTCTACTCTCAGATTAAAGATATGACAGATAGGAGTGAACATAGAGTCAGTTACCATATCCATTTAAGTTGTCAATGCCAAGAGGTTTGTCATTATTGATCAATAACAATCATTTTCCCACCTGTCCTACACTAACTTTACAAAATGTACATTTTTCTTTCATTATTCATTTTTTTTAAGCATGAATAGGATGGCTCACTGTGTGCTGTTGGCATTTCCTGCTTAAGTTTGCCCACTTTACCAATGAAGTAATCATTAAAATAATTGGCAACATCAAATTGTGTTGTGATGAATAAGCCATCTGATTCGATGAAACATGAACTTGAATGTATCTTTCTACCCACAATTTCATTTAAAGATTTTATATCATTGATCTTGTCATCATAATACAGTGAAGGAGTGAGTTGTTGCATGTATGTGGTGGTGTTGTTGTTGTGGGGGGTGTTGGTAGTAGTAGTAGTGGTGTTGGGGGCGGGGAGTAGTGGTGGTGGTGGTGGTATAGTGGATAATACTGTACTTACAACCAACATACAGTAACTTCTCTTTCTCCATTATACATGCAAAAAGTCACTCCTTCACACACACTCACATTTCACCCTCACCTCCACTCTACTCCATTCGTAATTCACCTATCAATATTTCAGCATGACATTAAGGGGAAACTGCTGTTGCTAGGCAGAATCACTTATTTTCTCCTGTCGTCACCCTGATTGTAGTCAAAATGTAAAAAATAACATTAAATGGGGAACAATTTATAAACGTCAATATCAAAAGAAAATACACACACACACACACACACACACACACACACACACACACACACACACACACACACACACACACACACACACACACACACACACACACACACACACACACACACACACACATGGGGATCACATCTGGACTTACAGACTTGGAGGGGGGAGGGAAGAAAAGTGGATGGGGTTACATGGCTAGATTCACATTAATGAATCATGCCCCCCATCCTCATTGCCCCCCTCTACCCTTCCCCACATCATCCTACACCCTGCAGCACCCACTGCCATATAGCTTCCCCCCCATGCCTCCACACACACACCTACAATACTATTATCTTACATTATACTGAGTTCTGCAGACATGCAGATTTCAATGTTTTATTTTAAATAGCTAGGTTCTATTTCTATTGCCATTCAAACAAGATGGAAAACACTGTGCTTACATGTACACTTTGTATTAATGAATATGTATATTTGCATGGATGCATTCTTTGAATTTCATATCACTTTAAAGACTGCCTGTAGTTAGCCCTGATGTAAATATCAACTAATGGCATTTGACTGACATTTGACTGGGTACATTTATGTCCTCGCAGACGGTGTGAATGTTTTTGGTAATGCTCAGTGTGCTGTGAGGCTTCCTAACAAGCCCAATTGCCGTGTGTGTGTGTGTGTGTGTGTGTGTGTGTGTGTGTGTGTGTGTGTGTGTGTGTGTGTGTGTGTGTGTGTGTGTGTGTGTGTGTGTGTGTGTGTGTGTGTGTGTGTGTGTGTGTGTGTGTGTGTGTGTGTGTGTGTGTGTGTGTGTGTGTGTGTGTGTGTGTGTGTGTGTGTGTGTGTGTGTGTGTGTGTGTGTTAGATGCCTGAGTGTGTATGTGTTTGTGCAGATGTTTGTGCAGATGTTTTGGGCACTCGTGTCTCGTACTCCCTCCTGTTTCTGTTTAGGGAAGTGAGGTTTCATGCTTGTCAGACTCACACACACACACACAGTGGAGTGTGCATTGGAGCAGCTCTGTGCTTTGCTGATTGTGCTGGTCAATGTGCTTCACTGTGGGACTGCATGCCCCCAAGACTGAGGTTGAGTCTAGACACGAGCCAGCCAAGTCACCCTGCTGACCTATATCCTACAGTTACACTGCACACCCGCACAGAGAGAGAGAGAGTCAGAGTCAGATAGAGAGAGAGAGGGATCGAGACAGAGAGACACAGAGAGAGAGACAGAGATAGACAGGGAGAGAGGGAGAGACAGAGAGAGGAAGGGAGACAGAGAGAGGAAGGGAGACAGAGAGAGGGAAGGAGAGAGAGAGAGAGAGAGAGAGAGGAAGGGAGACAGAGAGAGAGAGAGAGAGAGGAAGGGAGAGAGAGAGAGACAGAGAGAGGAAGGGAGACAGAGAGACAGAGAGAGGAAGGGAGACAGAGAGACAGAGAGAGGAAGGGAGACAGAGAGACAGAGAGAGGAAGGGAGACAGAGAGACAGAGAGAGAGGGGAAGGGAGAGAGAGAGAGAGAGGGAGGAAGGGAGAGAGAGAGAGGGAGGAAGGAAGGCAGAGAGAGATATGAAGTGATAGAGAGAGACAGAAAGAGGAAGGAAGTGAGAGACAGAGAGGACGGGAGAGAGAGTGATCGAGACTGAGAGACACAGAGAGAGATACAGAGATAGACAGGGAGAGAGAGAGACAGAGAGAGGAAGGGAGACAGGGAGACAGAGAGACAGAGAGAGGAAGGGAGAGAGGAAGGGAGAGAGAGGAAGGGAGAGAGAGAGACAGAGAGAGGAAGGGAGACAGAGAGACAGAGAGAGGAAGGGAGACAGAGAGAGGGAGGAAGGAAGGTAGAGAGAGATATGAAGGGATAGAGAGAGACAGAAAGAGGAAGGAAGTGAGAGACAGAGAGGACGGGAGAGAGAGGGATCGAGACAGAGACACAGAGAGAGAGACAGAGATAGATAGGGAGAGACAGAGAGAGGAAGGGAGACAGAGAGACAGAGAGAGGAAGGGAGACAGAGAGAAAGAGAGAGGAAGGGAGACAGAGAGACAGAGAGAGGAAGGGAGACAGAGAGACAGAGAGAGGAAGGGAGACAGAGAGACAGAGAGAGGAAGGGAGACAGAGAGACAGAGAGAGGAAGGGAGAGAGAGAGACAGAGAGAGGAAGGGAGAGAGAGAGACAGAGAGAGGAAGGGAGACAGAGAGACAGAGAGAGGAAGGGAGACAGAGAGACAGAGAGAGGAAGGGAGACAGAGAGACAGAGAGAGGAAGGGAGACAGAAAGACAGAGAGAGGAAGGGAGAGAGAGAGACAGAGAGAGGAAGGGAGACAGAGAGACAGAGAGAGGAAGGGAGACAGAGAGAGGGAGAGGAAGGGCTGTGATAGAGTGTTGGAAATGGAGAGCAACTGGAGAGAGAGATCAGAGAGAGGAGGAGAGAGTAAAGTGAGATGGGGGATGTGAGGCTGAGAGGGAGAGAGGTGTACTGGAGACATGAAGGCATGAGGACAGGAAATAGGGGGGTGAAGAAGAGAAGAGAGATCGGTATGGATAATTCAGAACGAGGTCCAAAGGGGGATAGCAGGGCATGGAGAGAGATGGAAGTCACTGAAGCAAAATGACAAAAATTGTTAAGTATGTGGAACAAAACCCAGAAGAAGAAAAAACACCCCAGGAGAAGACAGATTGGAGTGCGTATAGCATTATGTCACGAACAGCGTAACAAAAGATTCTGAAGCCCAACTCAAAGGAATGCCTGTGTTAATCCCCTTGGTAACACTTGTTAAAGTATCAATCAAGGTTTGATAGGGTGTAAGCAGTTCAGTAGTTACTATTGAAAAGCAAGAATAGATACTTTATAGATATTTTGTAACATATGAATACATTTATATAGAAAATACCTAAATGGTTAATATACAGTATGTCAAACCCTTGCAATTTGCATCTTTGGTAACACTTAGTTTGATGGTGTGCCTGTGGAATATGCCAGTATTAAATTACTTGTTAATATTCCTAAACTGTTAGTAAATCATTACATAGTATTCCTTCATGCATTCATTAATATTTTGTGAATACATTTGGGCCTATATAATAATAAATAATTTACACATATGGACTAAACAAAACATACCCTTCCATAAATGTTTGGATTCATGCCAGCCTAAAATATATTGCCAATATATTAACTAGATTCTTGCCCTTCTGTACAAACCCTAACATGTGCTTTTTGTGAACTTTGACTGTGTTCATGGAGCCACACTGGTTTTGCCATTGAAATTAACAGAGGCTGGGAGATAAATAATATTACCTGGATGGTATAACCGATTTCCCTTGCAATTCCAATGAATAAGCATGGCGTTGAGCATGGCGTTGAGCATGGCGTTGAGCATGGCGTTGAGCCTTGCGTTGAGCCTTGCGTTGAGCCTGGCGTTGAGCCTGGCGTTGAGCCTTGCGTTGAGCATGGCGTTGAGCATGGCGTTGAGCATGGCGTTGAGCATTGCGTTGAGCCTTGCGTTGAGCATGGCATGGAGCCTTGCGTTGAGCCTTGCGTTGAGCATGGCGTTGAGCATGGCGTTGAGCCTTGCGTTGAGCATGGCGTTGAGCATGGCGTTGAGCATTGCGTTGAGCCTTGCGTTGAGCATGGCGTTGAGCATGGCGTTGAGCCTTGCGTTGAGCATGGCGTTGAGCATTGCGTTGAGCATTGCGTTGAGCATGGCGTTGAGCATGGCGTTGAGCCTTGCGTTGAGCATGGCGTTGAGCCTGGCGTTGAGCATGGCGTTGAGCATGGCGTTGAGCATGGCGTTGAGCCTTGCGCTGAGCCTTGCGTTGAGCATGGCGTTGAGCATGGCGTTGAGCATTGCGTTGAGCCTTGCGTTGAGCCTTGCATTGAGCCTTGCGCTGAGCCTTGCGTTGAGCATGGTGTTGAGCATTGCGTTGAGCCTTGCGTTGAGCATGGCGTTGAGCATGGCGTTGAGCATGGCGTTGAGCCTTGCGTTGAGCCTTGCGTTGAGCCTTCGTGGCACAAGTTTTGTGAATTCTCGAAGCACCGCATCCAAAAACTATCGCTCAATACAAATCGTCTCTTGAAGATGGCAACTTTTCTGGAACATCCCCAGAATCTCAGACTGCCCCTCATAAGTGAAACACTTATGACTTTGATATTAAAACTCACTCAACTGTCTTGCAGTGTTAGAAGCCAATCAAGCTTGCAATTGTGCTCGCGCCAAGCTGTGTAGAGAGAGAAAAAAAACTTTTCAACCGGAAGTGAATCTGTGTTTAATAATGTTTATCATCAGTTTAGAGTGAGACCTCCACATACTTCACACTTGATGTAAAGTGTTACCACATTCTTCATAGAGAAACTACAGTTTAAACAAGTATTTTGTAATGGTATCTAGAAAACCATAATATCCTATTATTCCAAAAGGGGTTGAAAGTCTATAATACAGTATACATGTTACTTACATGATGAGCAGCTGTATTTGATACAATGGTAATTGTGTTTCAGCACAACAAAATGAATATGATAACAAAAGTTTATTTGTGTACGTCTTGTATACTTGAGGTGGAGTAGTGGTGTGTATTTGTTGATGAAACAGCTCAGTATAGCCAATGTAAAGTAAAGTGTTTACCACTTAAAACCATAAACTTCAATGAATGAATCTGTCCACTTTTTCTTTCCCATCCTTCCTCCTATAAGCGAGACAATGAATGAGCCAGACAGAGGAGGACAAAGACTTGACATGTTTCTTCTCCTTTCTTCTGTGTAATGAGAGTATCAGCTGGACTGTACTAATGGTGTTTGAATGTGTGAATGGAACAGGGTACTTTGTGTGTGTGTGTGTGTGTGTGTGTGTGTGTGTGTGTGTGTGTGTGTGTGTGTGTGTGTGTGTGTGTGTGTGTGTGTGTGTGTGTGTGTGTGTGTGTGTGTGTGTGTGTGTGTGTGTGTGTGTGTGTGTGTGTGTGTGTGTGTGTGTGTGTGTGTGTGTGTGTGTGTGTGTGTGTGTGTGTGTGTGTGTGTGTGTGTGTGTGTGTGTGTGTGTGTGTGTGTGTGTGTGTGTGTGTGTGTGTGTGTGTGTGTGTGTGTGTGTGTGTGTGTGTGTGTGTGTGTGTGTGTGTGTGTGTGTGTGTGTGTGTGTGTGTGTGTGTGTGTGTGTGTGTGTGTGTGTGTGTGTGTGTGTGTGTGTGTGTGTGTGTGTGTGTGTGTGTGTGTGTGTGTGTGTGTGTGTGTGTGTGTGTGTGTGTGTGTGTGTGTGTGTGTGTGTGTGTGTGTGTGTGTGTGTGTGTGTGTGTGTGTGTGTGTGTGTGTGTGTGTGTGTGTGTGTGTGTGTGTGTGTGTGTGTGTGTGTGTGTGTGTGTGTGTGTGTGTGTGTGTGTGTGTGTGTGTGTGTGTGTGTGTGTGTTCCAGACAGCAGCACATAAGGCAGGACTTAAGTAGATGCTCATCAAAGCGTATGTAATACTAGAGAACAATCATGTAATCCCTGATGCGTCCCCTTCTCATTTTAAACTCACATTAGCAATCCCAAAACCATTACTACTGTGTCTTACTTGGGAACTTGTCCTCCGTGTGGTCAGATGATCAACATACTGTAAATTAAACAACATCAAGAGTTGTGTGAGGTCAAATCTTAACATCAGATCTCATGCCAAGACTGACAGCTGATGATACTGGGACTGGTTTTATTCTTACTATACATCTTACCTAAATGTATTTTATCATGTCAAGTTAGTTTTTTTTTTCTACAAAAATCTGCTAATGTCATTAAATTCACACACACACACACACACACACACACACACACACACACACACACACACACACACACACACACACACACACACACACACACACACACACACACACACACACACACACACACACACACACACCATGGGAGATTGTTGTTACTTCTTAATCCTAACAGATTAATAGACTAACAGACTAAATTTACATCAGCCCAAACCAAGAGAGATGTCAAATCATCCCCCAGCAGTTAACGGTGTGGTTCGTATTTGCATGGTGGGGTGGGTGTGTGTGTTGGGAGGGGGAGGGGGGGAGTTACCAGTGAGCCGGGGAGAATGAAAAGGGAGAAGCCAGATTCTCTAGTCTACTGAGTGAGTGACAGGGCACACCTGTTGTTGACACAAACACACACATATATACACACACACACTTCTATAGACATACCAGCCCCTGATGCTGCATGGTGGCTGTATGGAGGGATGTTCTGATTGCATATAAAGTCATTAGCCTGAGCCATGTGGTGACTGTAATATTCTCACAGTGCGGAAAGGGTAAACTGCTTATAGACGTAATCTTATAGATGTGCCATAAGAAACACTGCTTTATGGCAAACAGTGGTGAGGGACACTGCCCTCTAATCCCCATGCTAGACTTGGGATTAAAGAGGGCGAGCGAGGGGTTAAAAACATGAGCCCCCGCTCTTCTACCCATGCCCACCACCCACATCCATATAGTCGCTATCTCCAGATTAAAGTGCTTAGTGCTGCCCCTGTGAAACAGACAGTAAGAGGATTTTGGGGCGTACCCCAGGGATGTGTTATTAGTCTCCTGTAAAAGCCTCTGGTCAAGCATCCCTCTGATAGGGTGGAGGTCAAAAGGTAAGGGTTAGAGGTGGGCAGTACTTAATGAAGATAGGGGCCTGTGTGGTGTGTTATCAATCAGAGAATAGCGATTTATCATTCCAGGGAGTTTTATATATTCTAAACAAAAATATAAACACAGCATGTAAAGTGTTGGTCCCATGTTTCATGAGCTGAAATAAAATTACCCAGAAATGTTCCAGATGCACAAAAAGCTAATTTCTCAAATTTGTTAACATCCCTGTTAGTGAGCATTTCTCCTTAGCCAAGATAATCCATCCACCTGACTGGTGTGGCATCCCAAGAAGCTGATTAAACAGCATGATGATTAAACAGGTGCACGTTGTGAACAGAGTGCCCCATGGAGGTGGTGGGGTTATGATATTGGCAGGCATAAGCTACGAACTTAAACACATTGCATTTTATCGATGGCAATTTGAATGCACAGAGATACCGTGACGAGATCCTGAGGCCCACTGTCGTGCCATTCATCCGTCACCATCACCTCATGTTTTAGCATGATAATGCACAGCCTCATGACGCAAGGATCTGTACACAATTCCTGGAAGCTGAAAATGTCCCAGTTCTTCCATGGACTGCATACTCACCAGACATGTCACACATTGAGCATGTTTGGGATGCTATGGATCAACGTGTATGACAGTGTGTTCCAATTCCCACCAATATCCAGCAACTTCACACAGCCATTAAAGAGGATTGGGACAACATTCCACAGGCCACAATCAACAGCCTGATCAACTCTATGTGAAGGAGATGTGTCGCGCTGTATGACGCAAATGGTGGTCACATTAGATACTGACTGGTATCCTGATTCACGCCTCTACATTCTTTCAAGGTATCTGGGACCAACATATGCACATCTGTATTCCCAGTCATGTGAAATCCATAGATTAGGGCCTAATGAATTCATTTCAATTGACTGATGTCCTTATATGAACTGTAACTCAGTCAAATCTTTTAAATTGTTGCATGTTGCGTTTATATTTTTGTTCAGTATATACAGTATTTCCACACTATGAGGTTGGTATAATACTGTGAAATTGTGAAAATAATGATTATGCCCTTTTAGTGTAAGAACTGACATTTCAGCCTGTTTTGGTGGGAGGGAGTTTTGGCCTTCCACGGTGACATCACCATGACATAAATGAGCCAATAAGAAAGAATGTCCCAAAACCTCTCTGCCAATAACAGCCAATGTACTGCTTCCCCTCCCCACTAAAAACACTCCCAGACAGTCCTAGTAAAATTCTTGAAACCCAGAAATGATTTGATATTGACATAAAAACTGCTTCATTGGACTTTTACCTAATGGCACAGAGCACGGTTTCTACTAACTTAACATATGGAATTGTTTTAAGATGTTTAAACAAGGATCAGTTCGCTAATTGATTTTGAAGTGTAGGACCCCTGTAGGTATAAAAAACTTTGATGAAGTTATTGATGAGACATTGAATTTGGCCTTACTGCTCTTAGCTTATAGAAACACATTGAGTAACAGATTCATACAGGGCAAAATAGAGAGACAAAAAATAAATCAAACGGGAGTGTGTTTTGAAGTGTCTGTCCTGTATCTGAGATCTATAAGAAAGATCAGGAAATGATATATACACTACATGACCAAAAGTATGTGGACACCTGCTTGTTGAACAGCTCATTCTAAAATCATGGGCATTAATATAGAGTTGGTCCCCCCTTTGCTGCTATAACAGCCTCCGCTCTCATGGGAAGGCTTTCCAATAGATGTTGGAACATTGCTGCAGGGACTTGCTTCATTGAGCCACAAGAGCATTGGTGAGGTCGGGCACTGATGTTGGGAGATTAGGCCTGGTTTGCAGTAGTCATTCCAAATAATCCCAAAGGTGTTCGATGAGGTGGAGGTCAGGGCTCTATGCAGGCCAGTCAAGTCCTTCCACACCGATCTCTACAAACCATTTCTGTATGGACCTCGCTATGTGTACGTACTATTGCCACAAAGTTGGAAGCATGGAAATGTCTAGAATGCTGTAGCATTAAAATTTCCCTTCACTGGAACTAAGGGGCCTAGCCCAAACAATGAAAAACAGCCCCAGACCATATTCCTCCTCCAATAAACTTTATAGTTGGCACTATGCAATTGGGCAGGTAGCATTCTTCTGGCATCCACCAAACCCAGATTCGTCCGTCAAACTGCCAGATGGTCACTCCAGAGAATGTGTTTCCACGGCTCCAGAGTCCAATGGCGGCGAGCTTTACATCACTCCAGCCAACGCTTGGCATTACGCATGGTGATCTTAGGTTTGTGTGCGGCTGCTTGGACGTGGAAATCCATTTCATGAAGCTCCAGACGGACAGTTATTGTGCTGACATTGCTTCCAGAGGCAGTTTGGAACTCGGTAGTGAGGACAGATGATTTTTACGTGCTACGTGCCTCTGCACTCGGCGGTCCCCTTCTGTGAGCTTGTGTGGCCTATCACTCCCGGCTGAGCCGTTGTTGCTCCTACACCTTTCCACTTCACAATAACAGCACTTACAGTTGACCGGGGCAACTCTAGAAGGGAAGAAATTTTACAAACTGACTGAAATAGTCAAATCCACTCATTTGAAGGGGTGTCCACATACTTTTGTATATTTAGTGTATATATTTGTACATTTATTTTTGCCATATTTAATCCCTTTTTTGGCACTACATTACTTCCATATATATAATTCCATTCATTTTTTAAACTGGTACTGGGCTACCTTCCGACGAGTCTTGAGACGGAGCCCATTTAAAAATATATCTAGCTTAAACAGACGGATTTTGATGGGGATTGTTGTATTATGCTAATTCGATTTCAGGGGGACGTGGACATCAACTCTAGGGGGTTAGGAAATAAGATGGATAGAGAGTGGAAATACCTGCTGTTACTGAAAGATGTACAAATGTAAATGTCAAGAAAAACTTGTTGACCTTGTAATTACAGTCAAGCTGTCATAGCCAACATTACTATTGGAGACTGAATTGTCAGTAACAGTAATACTGGAGCCAGTCTTCTTGTTGCTTTAAGTCACTCAGAGCTGCTATAGAGGATATTTTGAAATAAAGGCTAATGGGGGGGAACAGTGATTATTAAAGTACGATGAATTGTTCAACCTTTAGAAACTGATCTGAGAGGAGTATGGATTGGGATTGGTCTCCCTTGCTAGATCCATCCAGAACATATCAAACAACAGATCCTGAACATGAAAGCTTCTGACTCTCTGATTGCTATTTCTCACAATTTTAACGTCAACGTTTACTATATTAAGCGCTCCGAACGAAATCAACGGCTAAATCATTTTCAAAGTGCGCCTCAGGCCATACAGGCATATTCTAATGCGTACCAAAATAAGGACATGAAAACTAGATTTAATATCTTAATGGCTTTGTGTGGAAAGAACAGGGATAAAACAGAAATCCAATTAAAATCAGATGATTGGTACTGTGAGGTATAGTGTGGAAAATAGGCCTGTTTTGTCTAAGTGACTGACTATTTAAAGCTTTGATGAGATGACACTGGTTACAACAGCCTTTTACTTTAACTGGAGTGCAACACTGTTAAGTAAGAACTGTGCCGTGGCTAAGCACAGAACCAAATCCTAAAGTCATTTTCATTAATCAATAATATTGATATGATTTATACACATATCACAAACATAATGAAGGGCATACATGTGCTTAATTGTTTATTTTCAATCTTATTTGTACTTTTCTTTATGTGTGTGTGTGTGTGTGTGTGTGTGTGTGTGTGTGTGTGTGTGTGTGTGTGTGTGTGTGTGTGTGTGTGTGTGTGTGTGTGTGTGTGTGTGCTGACATTTTCTCGAATGCTTCTCAAGGTGACACGGCCTCCTTCCTCCTTCAGGGCTTGCCTTTCAATTCTTTTTGGGATTGAAATTATGATGAAGTCATTTTTCTCCAGAAATTGCCTATGTCACTTGTGGTATCTTTCTGCACATTTCTCAAGTGTATTTTCAATCTCTCTCTCGTTCTCGCTCACTCTACTTTGACACTTCAGAAAGTTCAAGGTGGATGATATCCCACCGACACTTATTTATGCACAAAGACAGAAATGTTCCCTCGCATAGATCTACAGACACACATAGACCCAAATGTGCACACACACACACACACACACACACACACACACACACACACACACACACACACACACACACACACACACACACACACACACACACACACACACACACACACACACACACACACACACACACAGTGAAAATCACCTGCTTGTTTCAGGAGAAAATAAAAGGCAATGTTGTACATGTCGTTTGAGACGAGAGGGGGAATCCTTAGAGACCATTGGCCTAATTTTTTATTTTCAGGAGGAAAAAGATCTAATTATATGTAAGTTAACTTCCTGATGGTCGACTCAAGGGCAGGACAGTGTGGTATGAATGAGTTAAATCCTCAAAAAATAGGACTATCAGCATACTATTCCATCTCTTATTGTCTCCTGTTCCTGCTCACACACAATAGCCCTAATATTATCCTTTTTAATTCTGTGTTGTACGCACAAAGTGCTTTGGTGTGTGTGTGTTGTGTGTATGTGCACATGTGCATGCAAGTCTGTATGTGTGAGCTGTAATCAAAATGACATGTGCAACACATTTCTACACACACACACACACTCACACACACACACACACACACACACACACACACACACACACACACACACACCGACAGAGCGCAAGAGAGAGAGAGAGAGAGAGAGAGAGAGAGAGAGAGAGAGCAAGAGATAGTAGTCTTCAAGGGGACTCCTACAGTAGGTACACATGTAGCTCATCTCTTGGCAGTAGTACAGTAGACTACTTTATCACTGACCTCAACCCAGAGACTCTCAGAGCGTTCACAGTCAGCCCACTGACATCCCTCTAAGATCAGAGCAAAATCACAGTCTACTTGAACAGAGCAATACTCAATCATGAGGCATCAAAGCCAAAGGAACTGAATAATATTAAGAAATACTATAGATGGAAGGAAAGTAGTGTGGAAACCTACCAAAAAGCAATTAGGCAACAATTCATTCAATCCCTTTTAGACAACTTCCTGGACAAAAGGTTTCACTGTAATAGTGAAGGTGTAAACTTGGCAGTAGAAAACCTAAACAGTAAATTTGACCTCTCAGCTTCCCTATCAAATCTAAAAAGGAAAATGAACAACAATGACAAAAGGTTGGATGAAGAATGCAAAAACCTAAGAATGAAATTGAGAAACCTACCCAACCAAAAACATAGGGACCCAGAAAGCCTGAGCCTATGCCTTCAATATGATGAATCACTAAAACTATACAGAAATACACTACAAAAAAAAGAAGGAACAGCACATCAGAAATCAGATCAAAATAATTGAAGATTCCATAGACTGTAACTTCTGGAAAAATTGGAAAAGAGTAAACGAACAACACAAAGAGTTATCTATCCAAAACAGAGATGTCTGGGTAAACCAGTTATCCAATATTTATGGCTCTATAACAAACAACAACACAAAGAGTTATCTATCCAAAACAGAGATGTCTGGGTAAACCAGTTATCCAATCTTTATGGCTCTATAACAAACAACAACACAAAGAGTTATCTATCCAAAACAGAGATGTCTGGGTAAACCAGTTATCCAATCTTTATGGCTCTATAACAAACAACAACACAAAGAGTTATCTATCCAAAACAGAGATGTCTGGGTAAACCAGTTATCAATCTTTATGGCTCTATAACAAACAACAACACAAAGAGTTATCTATCCAAAACAGAGATGTCTGGGTAAACCAGTTATCCAATCTTTATGGCTCTATAACAAACAACAACACAAAGAGTTATCTATCCAAAACAGAGATGTCTGGGTAAACCAGTTATCCAATCTTTATGGCTCTATAACAAACAACAACACAAAGAGTTATCTATCCAAAACAGAGATGTCTGGGTAAACCAGTTATCCAATCTTTATGGCTCTATAACAAACAACAACACAAAGAGTTATCTATCCAAAACAGAGATGTCTGAGTAAACCAGTTATCCAATCTTTATGGCTCTATAACAAACAACAACACAAAGAGTTATCTATCGAAAACAGAGATGTATGGGTAAACCAGTTATCCAATCTTTATGGCTCTATAACAAACAACAACACAAAGAGTTATCTATCCAAAACAGAGATGTATGGGTAAACCAGTTATCCAATCTTTATGGCTCTATAACAAACAACAACACAAAGAGTTATCTATCCAAAACAGAGATGTATGGGTAAACCAGTTATCCAATCTTTATGGCTCTATAACAAACAACAACACAAAGAGTTATCTATCCAAAACAGAGATGTATGGGTAAACCAGTTATCCAATCTTTATGGCTCTATAACAAACAACACAAAAGAGTTATCTATCCAAAACAGAGATGTATGGGTAAACCAGTTATCCAATCTTTATGGCTCTATAACAAACAACAACACAAAGAGTTATCTATCCAAAACAGAGATGTATGGGTAAACCAGTTATCCAATCTTTATGGCTCTATAACAAACAACAACACAAAGAGTTATCTATCAAAACAGAGATGTATGGGTAAACCAGTTATCCAATCTTTATGGCTCTATAACAAACAACAACACAAAGAGTTATCTATCCAAAACAGAGATGTATGGGTAAACCAGTTATCCAATCTTTATGGCTCTATAACAAACAACAACACAAAGAGTTATCTATCCAAAACAGAGATGTATGGGTAAACCAGTTATCCAATCTTTATGGCTCTATAACAAACAACAACACAAAGAGTTATCTATCCAAAACAGAGATGTATGGGTAAGCCAGTTATCCAATCTTTATGGCTCTATAACAAACATCAACACAAAGAGTTATCTATCCAAAACAGAGATGTATGGGTAAACCAGTTATCCAATCTTTATGGCTCTATAACAAACAACAACACAAAGAGTTATCTATCCAAAACAGAGATGTATGGGTAAACCAGTTATCCAATCTTTATGGCTCTATAACAAACAACAACACAAAGAGTTATCTATCCAAAACAGAGATGTATGGGTAAGCCAGTTATCCAATCTTTATGGCTCTATAACAAACAACAACACAAAGAGTTATCTATCCAAAACAGAGATGTATGGGTAAACCAGTTATCCAATCTTTATGGCTCTATAACAAACAACAACACAAAGAGTTATCTATCCAAAACAGAGATGTATGGGTAAACCAGTTATCCAATCTTTATGGCTCTATAACAAACAACAACACAAAGAGTTATCTATCCAAAACAGAGATGTATGGGTAAACCAGTTATCCAATCTTTATGGCTCTATAACAAACAACAACACAAAGAGTTATCTATCCAAAACAGAGATGTATGGGTAAACCAGTTATCCAATCTTTATGGCTCTATAACAAACAACAACACAAAGAGTTATCTATCCAAAACAGAGATGTATGGGTAAACCAGTTATCTAATCTTTATGGCTCTATAACAAACAACAACACAAAGAGTTATCTATCCAAAACAGAGATGTATGGGTAAACCAGTTATCCAATCTTTATGGCTCTATAACAAACAACAACACAAAGAGTTATCTATCCAAAACAGAGATGTATGGGTAAACCAGTTATCCAATCTTTATGGCTCTATAACAAACAACAACACAAAGAGTTATCTATCCAAAACAGAGATGTATGGGTAAACCAGTTATCCAATCTTTATGGCTCTATAACAAACAATAACACAAAGAGTTATCTATCCAAAACAGAGATGTATGGGTAAACCAGTTATCCAATCTTTATGGCTCTATAACAAACAACAACACAAAGAGTTATCTATCCAAAACAGAGATGTATGGGTAAGCCAGTTATCCAATCTTTATGGCTCTATAACAAACAACAACACAAAGAGTTATCTATCCAAAACAGAGATGTATGGGTAAACCAGTTATCCAATCTTTATGGCTCTATAACAAACAACAACACAAAGAGTTATCTATCCAAAACAGAGATGTATGGGTAAACCAGTTATCCAATCTTTATGGCTCTATAACAAACAACAACACAAAGAGTTATCTATCCAAAACAGAGATGTATGGGTAAACCAGTTATCCAATCTTTATGGCTCTATAACAAACAACAACACAAAGAGTTATCTATCGAAAACAGAGATGTATGGGTAAACCAGTTATCCAATCTTTATGGCTCTATAACAAACAACAACACAAAGAGTTATCTATCCAAAACAGAGATGTATGGGTAAACCAGTTATCCAATCTTTATGGCTCTATAACAAACAACAACACAAAGAGTTATCTATCCAAAACAGAGATGTATGGGTAAACCAGTTATCCAATCTTTTTGTCCATATAACAAAGAACAAACAGAAAAAAAATATACATGATCAAATACAAATCTTAGAATCAACTATTAAAGACTACCAGAACCCACTCGATGCTCCAGTTACATTGAATGAACTACAAATTGACTCAATTTGGCATGAGGGTTTGCTATAAAAATTGATGGAAAGCAGTGTTGGGGCAAAAATATACGACATTATAAAATCCATGTACACAAATCAAATCAAAGTTTATTTGTCACGTGCGCTGAATACAACACCTTACAGTGAAATGCTTACTTACAGGCTCTGACCAATAGTGCAAAAAAAGGTATTAGGTTAACAATAGGTAGGTAAAGAAATAAAACAACAGTAAAAAGACAGGCTATATACAGTAGTGAGGCTATAAAAGTAGCGAAGCTACATACAGACACCGGTTAGTCAGGCTGATTGAGGTAGTATGTACATGTAGATATGGTTAAAGTGACTATGCATATATGATGAACAGAGAGTAGCAGTAACATAAAAGAGGGGTTGGTGGGTGGTGGGTGGGACACAATGCAGGCTCATCCTGACATGACTCTCCAGCATGACAATGCCACCAGCCATACTGCTCGTTCTGTGCGTGATTTCCTGCAAGACAGGAATGCCAGTGTTCTGCCATGGCCAGCGAAAAGCCCGGATCTCAATCCCATTGAGCACATCTGGGACCTGTTGGATCGGAGGGTGAGGTCTAGGGCCATTCCCCCCAGAAATGTCCGGGAACTTGCAGGTGCCTTGGTGGAAGAGTGGGGTAACATCTCACAGCAAGAATAGGCAAATCTATTGCAGTCCATGAGGAGGAGATGCACTGCAGTACTGAATGCAGCTGGTGGCCACCTCAGATACTGACTGTTACTTTTGAATTTAACCCCCCCTTTGTTCAGGGACACATTATTCCATTTATGTTAGTCACATGTCTGTGGAACTTGTTCAGTTTATATCTCAGTTGTTGAATCTTGTTATGTTCATAAAAAGTTTGCTGAAGTTTGCTTAAAATAAACGCAGTTGAGAGTGAGAGGACGTTTCTTTTTTTGCTGAGTTTATGTTTACTATTGTACTTTTAACTATTTGCACATAATATGACATTTGAAATGTCTTTATTATTTTGGAACTTTTGTGAGTGTAATGTTTACTGTTAATTGTTATTGTTTATTTCACTTTTGTTTATTTTCTACTTCACTTGCTTTGGCAATGTTAACATATGTTTCCCATGGCAATAAAGAACTTACATTGAAATTGAATTTAATTGAAATTGAGAGAGAGAGAGAGAGAGAGAGAGAGAGAGAGAGAGAGAGAGAGAGAGAGAGAGAGAGAGAGAGAGAGAGAGAGAGAGAGAGATACAGAGAGAGATACAGAGAGAGATACAATGAGAGAGAAAGTGATACAGAGAGATCATTTCATAACAGTTTTAGACATATGGCTGGGGTGAAACAAGCAGGTCAAATGTAGAAAGACCACATAGGAAAAGATTTATGAGAGGATGCAACTGGAAGAATCAGGAAGAGAACTAAACCAAGGAGGTGAAGTGAAGCAGTAGCGCTGAATCAGATAGAAAGACAGACTGAGAGAGAGAGAGACCTTGGATCCTGTCTCTGGTCTGAGTGCTTTTCAATGCATTCCCCAAGCTAAGCCCTTGGGCATGGCCCAGTCACTTCCTTTCTCACTCTGCTTAGACACCATATGGCAGCAGACTTCTTCAATTCAGAATTACACACTTAGTATACCAGTAGTTGTACTTACAAGGAGGATATTTCATAAGCCTATAGTAGAATGAATATGATTTTATATTTTTTTCTATGGAGGTCTATCTTCCGTTTCCTAGCTAAAGGAACCTCCAACAACACAAGAATGTTATCCTCTATTTTTTTTCCTTCTCAAGGAATAATGTAATGTCACATCATTTCAGTTCCATGTCATCAATAGGTTTTCTCTCAGTTGATAAGGCATCCGTATGAGAGGTAATCCTGCTTAATGGATCCTTAGAGCTCAGATGGCTCCTGCTTACTATGCTATATGCCATTAAGATCACTGAAGCACACAAAGAGCACACGAGGACAGGTTGTATTGCCTGAACAAAAAGAAAAAGCTTTTTGTATTTTGACACAGCACACTCCTTTCTTTCTTCCCTTCTCCCTCTCTCTCCCTCTCTCTCCCTCTCTCCCTCTCTCCCCCTCTCTCCCTCTGTCCCCCTCTCTCCCTTCTCCCTCTCTCCCTCTCCCTCTCCCTCTCTCCCTTCTCCCTCTCTCCCTCTCTCTCTGGATGTCTGTCTCTTTTCAGGGCCATCTTTTTTGACCAGTCTAGCCTTTTGTCATACTTGCTTTGGTCATTACATCACAATTACAGAGCTGTTGGTACAAGAGAAATGAGATGAAAATATAATGGATGAAAAAAAGCAAGGGATGAAATGTAGGTCAGTGGAGATGTGCTTGGGGCTGTTTCTCTCTCTCCCCCTCTTTCTGTCTCTCTCTCTTTCCTTGCCTTTCCAGGTCCAACACTCTGACGCCACAACTACAGGGGCTATGGGACAGGGCGCTATAGACTGCAAACCAACATATACTCTTGAATGTAAAGGTGCTTACATCCATCATTATGTCCATCATAAACCTAATAATCTCCATGAAATACAATTGGGATAGAACTGTAGCTGGGCTACTCCGAATTAAAAAACAAGATGTGTTGCTAAAATCTCAGTAAGGCAGTAATGATCCCATAAGTGACGAGGAAGAGACACTGCAATGCATGCTTATGACATAACGGTTCAGATTGCGATAGAGTGAAACTGTAGGTACACTGAGGTACAGTGAAGTCAGACATAATAGGAAGTAATGTAATGCGGGGTCAGTCAGGGGTCAGAGCTGGTCAGGCTGGGGTAAGAATGGCATAATAACGTCTCTAAATCAAATCAAATTTTATTGCTCACATACAAGTGTTTAGCAGATGTTATTGCGGGTGTAGTGAAATGCTTGTGTTTCTAGCTCCGACTATGCAATAATATCTAACAAGTAATATCTAACAATTTCCCAAAATATACCCAATACACACAAATCCAAGTAAGGAATGGAATTAAAAATATATACAGTAGATATATGGACGAGCAATGTCAGAGCGGCATAGACTAAGATACAGTAGAATAGAATACAGTATATACATATGAGATGAGTAATGCAAGATATTTAAACATTATTAAAGTGACTAGTGTTCCATTTATTAAAATGGTCAGTGATTATAAGTGTATATATATAGGCAGCATGCCTCTATTTGCTAGTGATGTCACAATGGGACAACTCCATGATCATCACCACACATGACCTTTAATTACTCTTCACTACACAGGGGCATACAGTGGGGCAAAAAAGTATTTAGTCAGCAACCAATTGTGCAAGTTCTCCCACTTAAAAAGATGAGAGAAGCCTGTAATTTTCATCTTAGGTACACTTCAACTATGACAGACAAAATTAGATGAAAATTACAGGCCTCTCTCATCTTTTTAAGTGGGATAACTTGCACAATTGGTGGCTGACTAAATACTTTTTGCCCCACTGTATATAGAATATAGGCTTCATTTGAATGGTGTGTTACTTACCGGTAATTCCTCATTATTGAAGAGGTGAATTGTTTGTTCATCTCTGTGATGCTCTGCATAAAACAATGCATGTTTCTTTACTCTAACTGAATATGGTTATTGGTAATGTAAGTTGAGAGTCAGAGTACAGGTGGATGGAGGACTTTCTGTAGGAGCAAGAACAGGATGGTCACCATCAGCCACAACCACTGAGGGCCACAAATAAAAAATGTCTGTCACTTCCTGTTTTCAATAAAGCTATTACAAGCAATGTATTGACCAATCACCAAATAGATTATTAGTTAGCAGGTAAAAAAAATAGGTAGGCACATACACCACTGTGTGCTTTGCAGAAGAAACATTAGACATGTAGCCTAATGTCATCCTCTCAGTGACACTTAAATAAGCATTTGAACAGCAAAATTTGACTGATTACCAATTGAATAGCCTATTTAAATATATATATATATTATTCCACAGCTCTATTCTACTATTTAATTCACAGCCATTACAGTGTTTAACATCCAAGGAATATTTTAAATATTTACCAGAGTGTTGAACTGTGTATCAATAAACTATTTAGATACAACCATTTATCAAATACCAATTCTGAAAGATTTAAAGATTTGCTCATCTAACTGCCTAGGCTATTATACCTGATTGTAAGATATGTATAGGCCTATAAATTGAAAAAGCATTTATATAACCTATTGCTTTGACTGCAAACTGTCTGTGAACTTAGAAACGTATTCATGTAGACAGACCTAAACCAAACGCTCCATCTTTTGACTACAATTCAGTAGGTTCTACATATGGCCGTTAGATAGTTAGGTTATGTGTTATTGTAGGCTAACTAACTGTTTGTAAACACAATTTATGTGGGAAGATGATGTATCTTATCCTCACAGTTGACAGTGCCCTCACGCGCAGACGGATACTGTCGAACATGGGCTACTACACTCACACTCATTGGGGACGTTCGAGAGTGGGAGGAGCAGAAAGTGCTAGTCCAATCCCTGCTCCTGTAAGCCTCTAGCGCTCTCCCCTCCGCCGGGGGGAAACAGTGAAAACCTCGGGTTGATGTGCAGACGCAGATGTCATGTGAAAACTCGCATGCTCGCTGCGCGCACGACTCAAACCGTCCGACTACTGCTCCAGACTCTACCGCCCGCGCTCTGCCCAGTGCGTCACCAAGCTCGAGCCCGTTCTGGACTGGAATGCTTTTGCACATAAAAAACACTCATTGAATGAACGTGGACGACGCCGAATATTAACATCGTTTTTTTCCCCCGAGGATATTGCTTTTTTAAGTCTTTATGTTTGTTTCTTCATGACTGCTGCATTCGGAAGCGAATCGCACCACAACCACTATGCGAGGTAAGGAGAATCCAACTGCTTTTGACAGCTCATTTAAATAGCTGGCCATGGAGCGCGTGTGGCGCCCGGCCGCTATATCCACTCACTCACATCACACTGGTATTCCACAAATCCATTCGAGACTGCAGTTATGTTGTGTGTGGGCTGTGTAAACTTACTCGGGAAGTTTTTTCAGCCTAACTTGCTCATACAGCCTCAGTCAAACTATTAGCCAAAGTGTGAGGATAACATGGACATTTATTGTCATTGTTGTAGCCTATTCGGATATTCGTGTGTGTGTGTGTGTGTGTGTGTGTGTGTGTGGTCCATCAAACACCTTGCATTAAGTGAGTTACAGTGTTTGAGTTAACTTCTACTCACTACAAACAAATGGGCGCACGTGAAGACCTCTATTGCCATTAACTATTGCCAGTGATGATTTAAAGAAACAACTATTTTCTCAGAGAGCAGCAGGTATAGGCTGTGTGTACCAGACCTCCATGGTGCTAGGGCCAAGCGCGGAGGTTGTGTGTTCCAACGTGTTATGCGCTCTACTAACCCATTTCCGTCAGTCAAGCGCCGCACCGCGCCGAAAGCATCGAAATGCAGTGCCCCCCAGGTCCAACACACACACACACACACACACACACACACACACACACACACACACACACACACACACACACACACACACACACACACACACACACACACACACACACACACACACACACACACCAGAGAGAGTGAGCGATAAAGAACTGACCCCAGTCTTCCAGACGGAAGTTCACTCCACAGCTCTCCCGGTCCCAATCATGTGCTTTAGATCAAAGGCTTTAAATGCTGAATAGTAGGCCTATTTTACATCTCAAATGTCTCAACAAATTAACGTATCCATGATTACTAATTGTGAGCAAATTACATAGGTAGTGTTATTACGCTGATCACTATAGCCTATAACTTATTAATTGTAAAATAAATACAATCATTAAAAATATAACCCATGAAGAATCTAAGCCTACAGGAATTATTATCACTACATAAAAGTAGCCTATAATCTGTTTTTTTTTTCCATGAAAGACAGGTGATAGCCTCACTGGGAGGTAGGCTATTACCTCTGTTGTTCAGGCAACATACTAATTCTACGTTGTATACCTATAATCGCAAATAATAATAAAACATAATTAGGTTAATAATGAAATGAGGTTTAACTAAACTGTAGACTTTTGAATTATAGGCAATTTACCGTTAATCATCGATTATCAACGGGTATCTTAATTTGAGTTTGTCATCATTAAAGAGAAAACATGGGATGGTGCATACAGAAATTGCTGTTGTAATAATAGCATTCAAATTATTATTATTATTATTACATTATTCCCCTGTTAATTTTTGGCAATTGTTGAAGTTCTCGATATTTTAGTCAATATTTAGCCTATTCAACATAATTCATTTAGGCCACAACACTTTTGTGATATTAACAGTATTTTTTTCGTGACTATTATGGTGTCCCTTGCTAGCTAATGCTATTTGGCTTTGAAAGTCAAGCGCTTCCTTGCATTAACCTTTTACTTTATAGCCGTGGTGGGTAAAAGAGGCTCTCTCTCCCTCCCAGTCTTCCTCTCTCTGCAAGCCCAAAGGGTTTTTGTCGGATATGATTAAATCAGTGTGCGCCGGGCGGCCCCTCTCCCAACCTTTGCGGCCTGTGGAGTCTATGCTGCTCAGAGAGAAATGCACTCCCATCCACGAGGTTATAAAAAAATAGAGGGCCCCACAATATGTCTTGTTTAATTATCATTTAGCAATTGCCAAAATTCCTGTCCCGACTGACTGACGGACGATGATGTACATATGCTAGACTAATAATCACAACCAAACAGGGGAGAAAGAAAATGTTGTTTGGTGAAAAAGAGAAGTTGATTATCAAATAATTCTCATTGTCGCGGCTCATATAGTCCTACTGTTAGGCTAAATAAACGTTATTCAATGTCAAGCATGTTGGAAACCCTCTGAAACAATTAGCATATAACAGTGGTGTCAAACTCATTCCACATGAACCAAGCTTGTTCGTTTTTTCTTCTTTCAATTAAGACCTAGACAACCAGGTGAGGGGAGTTTCGTACTAATTAGTGACCTTAATGCATCAATCAAGTACAAGGGTGGAGCGAAAACCCGCAGACACTCGGCCCTCTGTGGAATGAGTTTGACACATCTGGCCTAAAGCCCAACATGAACTGCCCTAAAACATTTTTTTTTAAATAAGAACGTGCTCTAGTAAAATGTTTTTTATGTGCTCTTGTAAATAGCTGTTATTTTTATTTCCCTTATTTGATTCCATTAACTCATTCTTAGATGTGAATGTTTGGGGCCTGAGCATTTCGTTTCCCAAGTGAACCTTCTCCTGATTTATTTTTTACTGCCAATTAAATAACTTCAAGCCCGTTTTGATCTTGTTGACCAGGCTATCACTAATAATTGGTTTATACAAGTTCTCTAATCACTGAACTTTATTTTTCAATCATTCTAATAATCAAACAGCCTACTTCTTTAATTAACCAACATTGTCCTTTCAAATTAAATAATGTTTAGTTTATTTTCTGCATATTTTTCTAAGGTTTCATACCTCAAATCAATTCACATTCTAGAATCATATTGGTGCAGATGGATTCGTTTTTTTTCGGTTTGATTAGGCCTATGTTTAGTCAGGGGGCTTCAGGAAACACGTGCACCTTTGCATTGCACCTGCACTTTACTGTACACTCCCACCTACATACACAAACACAGTGAACCCCCCAAAACATACCTTTATTATAATAAACACAATGATGCCTCCATGCATGCACACATCACATGCAAGTGCACATGATCACATACATACATTCTCACAGATATGAGAATACATACATAGGCCTAATAAACATGGCCAAACACACTTCAATTAATAATATGTGTATACATGTGTGTAGGCTACATGCACGAATGCATACCAACAAATAAACACACACACACACACAGGCAATGACAATGACAATCTACTGCAATGCAATCCAATTTTGTTTACCTCATACGCTTTATTCCTGTGTGTGTGTGTGTGTGTGTGTGTGTGTGTGTGTGTGTGTCAGTGAGATGGACCGAGTCTTATGCTTTGTATTGCTGATCAGATTATGCTGCTGGAGCCAGTATTACCCAGGCTAACCCTCCCATAGACGGTATAGGTCACTGAGTTTAGTCCAGGGCAGAAGGAGGATGGATCATGGGTCAGAGGTGGGCTATTTGCAGCGAGATCACACCCGATAGACTTCAGTATTCGACATTTGTCCAGATCCCCGGGACGTCAGGAGATGCCTTCAATACCGTCCACTAGGGGCAACGTGAGCATGTATTACCATCTAGTAGGCTCGCAGCTTACGAGGGCATTGTGTTAAACTGTGCACTTCGGCTCTGAGGATTGCGGGTTCAATCCCAGTGCTTTAAAAAATATATATATATTTAACCTTTATTTAACTCAGTGCTAGACACTTGTTTTTATTTATTTCCTGTTTTAACCTTATCCCAAACCTTAACCCTGACAACCAGTCAGAATGAATGCCTAAACTTAACGTCAAGGTTTTTTCTGTTATAACAACCTTAATTAACCCTCAACTATCATTTCACTTCACCTGAGGTGTGGTGGAAATGTGAGAGAGAGAAAGAAAGAAAGAGAGAAAGAGAGAAAGAAAGAAAGAAAGAAAGAAAGAGAGAAAGAAAGAAAGAAAAAAGAGGAGGGGGGATCGGAGATATTAAATCTAAAGGTATGATGCCACTTCTTCTATGATGTTTATTATCAACATAACACAAAGCCGTGCAGTATAACTAGTGGTGATTCTGTAGGTATCACTTTGAGAGCAAAGATAAACATTGTTGTCCTCCAGAAGGTATTGAAGTGAACGTCATTACATTCATTTAATCTGGTCATCCTATGCACAGAAATCTCAGTCTAGTAATTGGGGATGCATGATATATCGGTAAGCATATCGAAATCGGCCGATATTAGCTAAAAATGCCATCAGCCCGATGTCTAGTTCAACGTCAGTGTGCAAAACCGATGTCAAAGCTGACGTGCATACCTATATAACGTAGGTAGATGACGTGCATACCTATATAACGTAGGTAGATGATGTGCATACCTATATAACGTAGGTAGATGATGTGCATACCTATATAACGTAGGTAGATGACGTGCATACCTATATAACGTAGGTAGATGACGTGCATACCTATATAACGTAGGTAGATGACGTGCATACCTATATAAAACGTAGGTAGATGATGTGCATACCTATATAATGTAGGTAGATGACGTGCATACCTATATAATGTAGGTAGATGATGTGCATACCTATATAACGTAGGTAGATGATGTGCATACCTATATAACGTAGGTACATGATGTGCATATCTATATAACGTAGGTAGATGATGTGCATACCTATATAACGTAGGTAGATGACGTGCATACCTATATAACGTAGGTAGATGATGTGCATACCTATATAACGTAGATGACGTGCATACCTATATAATGTAGGTAGATGACGTGCATACCTATATAACATAAGTAGATGACGTGCATACCTATATAACGTAGGTAGATGATGTGCATACCTATATAACGTAGGTAGATGACGTGCATACCTATATAACGTAGGTAGATGATGTGCATACCTATATAACATAGGTAGATGACGTGCATACCTATATAACGTAGGTAGATGACGTGCATACCTATATAACGTAGATGACGTGCATACCTATATAATGTAGGTAGATGACGTGCATACCTATATAACGTAAGTAGATGACGTGCATACCTATATAACGTAGGTAGATGACGTGCATACCTATATAACGTAGGTAGATGACGTGCATACCTATATAACGTAGGTAGATGATGTGCATACCTATATAATGTAGGTCGAGCCCAAAGTACACACTATTTTTCAGATGTTGCACTAATGGAGTTACACAGTATTGTTGAAAAGTACATCTATGAGCTACTTGCTATGGGCGTCACTGCTATTAGCTTCATGACTGACATTTGGACCAGCGATATCAGCCCCATGAGCATGCTGATTCTGACAGCGAAGTGGGTCGACAAGGATTTCCGACTGAGGAATGCCGTATTGCACGTTCAAGAATGTGCTGATTCTCATACCGCTGCTGCCATTTCAATGGCATTTGAGAACATGTTTGAAACTTGGAAAAATGAACACTCCTAGGGCCATTTGAACAACTGACTGGAGAAATAAGCTCATCAACTGTGTCTGCAGCAGACGTGACACCCTCTGTCATGGTATTGAAACGCCTGCTCAACAAACTGCCGACAGACCGTGGGGTTAAAACTTACGAAAGTACTTGAGGCTGTGAACAAGAGATTCGGTGGCCTTCTCTCTGAGCCTCTTTAATGTGTCGCCGCCATGCTCGATGCTAGGTACAAGGACCTTTACTTCGATGCAGACAAGAAACAGGGTTTACATGAAATGTTACATACACAGCTGGACAAGATGGAAACGGACTCAGTGACAGTTCGCACCGAGGAAGAGAGGGCACGGACAGACAGAGCTGAAACGTCACTGCTTGACGAGTATGATAAAATCCTGGTTGAGAATGAAACGACTGAACAAATGAACAACAAAACAGCACAGCAAGCAAGTGAAAGAAATGGGTCTTGATTATGTTTTACTGGTAATGGGGACATGCCTAAATGCCAACAAAATAACTTTTTGGTCAGTGTGTGTAACCTTTATTTAACTAGGCAAATCAGTTAAGAATAAATTCTTATTTACAATGACGGCCTACCCCAGCCATACCCGGACAACGCTGGGCCAATTGTGCGCCACCCTATGGGACTCCCAATCACGGCCGGATGTGATACAGCCTGGATTCGAACCAGGGACTGTAGTGACGCCTCTTGCACTGAGATGCAGTGCCTTAGACCGCTGCGTCCATGTGTGTGTATGTGTTAACTATTTAACTGTACTAGAATGTTTAAAAGGCCGCAACATTTTTAAATATCGGTTATCGGTATAGTTTTTTTGGCAAGGAAAATATCAGATATCGGTATCGGCCAAAAACGTCATATCAGTGCATCCCTACTAGTAATCCTATAGCTATATTCCCAAACTGCTCATTTCTGCCTGTAGGACTAGTTAACAAAGCCTTTCCATCAACACCTTAGTTCACACCCCGATCCCATTAACAACCATATGGTCTATCCATTAAACACTCATGGACAATATGGACACAGACATACAAGTCATTAAGGTATAAATTACCAAAGATGCCATAGATTCCAGTAATTTGGTATATTACAAGTAGCTTTGCAACCCTAGTCCCCCCTTTCACTGTCTTCTTCTCTCTCTGTTGGCGCATTTGAGCGGATCACTTTTTTCTAGTCGGTGACCAGCATTTCAAAGTGTGTTGCATTATGAGGATAAAAATTGTTAGACGTATGTTTACATGTTGACTGCATGAACAACAACCATGTGATCAAAGGTCATGACTTTTCGACTGCGGTCAACTTCAATTTTCTGCAGTTGCAACTTGTAGTCATTGCATGCATTGTGGGAGGCACTATTTGTCATCCAATCATTACAGCGTCTTTGTTTGACCAACATGAACGGGACCAAAGACGTGACTAAACAGCAAGCAACTTTGTCGCGTTTCATATGTATACAGTGGATATGTACAAATTAACAGTGGTGGAAAAAGTACTCAATTGTCATACTTGAGTAAAAGTAAAGATACCTTAATAGAAAATGACTCAAGTAAAAGTGAAAGTCACCCAGGAAAATACTACTTGAGTAAAAGTATATTTAAGTACTGAAAGTAAATGGAATTGCTAAAATGTACATAAGTATCAAGAGTAAAAGTATAAATCATTTAAAATTCCTTATATGGCACAATTTTATTTTTTAATTGACGGATAGCCAGGGGCACACTCCAACACTCAGACATCATTTACAAACAAAGCATTTGTGTTTAGTGAGTACACCAGATCAGAGGCAGTAGGGATGACCAGGGATGTTCTCTTGATAAGTGTGTGAATTGGATGATTTTCCAGTCAAAATGTAATGAGTACTTTTGGGTGTCTGGGAAAATGTATGAAGTAAAAAGTACATTATTTTCTTTAGGAATGTAGTGAAGTAAAAGTATAAAATATAAATAGTAAAGTTAAGGTTCGAGACCTTCAAAAACTACTGAAGTAGTACTTTAAAGTATTTGTACTTAAGTACTTTACACCCATAGAAATTAATGTGATATTTGAGGCTTTCTCTCCCCAATTGATAATACAATGTACACACATATTTCCAGTTTGTGAGTGTGTGATATGGGGGTTGGAGACATGTTACAAAGAAAAACTTCATAAACAATGGCAACACTGCCATGTTAGTAAAGAACAAGTAAGCCTGCGCACAGTGTTAAAGCTCCCAATTCACTGGTTTATTGACAACGTTTTCATCCAAAATGGATTTTGGTCAGGTCAAACAAACACTGCCATGTTGCACTAAGCCTTGCTGTTGGAAAACCACATCAGTGTCCGGCTTTCAGCTGTAGCAGATGCACCTCCTCTGACTTCACTCCTCGACTTTTGTCTGCAGTTGGTTGCTTCAGCATTTCCACTCAAACAAGCCCACAGTCTCTCTCCCTCTCCTCCCCCCTCTCTACTTCCTTTCACATCGCTTTATCTATCGCTTTTTTTGCTCTCTGTTTCACACTCATGCCAAACGCACACACACACACACACACACACACACACACACACACACACACACACACACACACACACACACACACACACACACACACACACACACACACACACACACACACACACACACACACGCGCTCAATGTCATGCATGAGGTCCCAATGCCAATAGAATGAGACATCCTGCATCTGCATTGATCAGTGAATCCTAGCGTGATCAGGGGATCGATGCCTCCTGAAGCTCTACGGAAGCAATCACCAACATAATCTATGTTGTAGTGCAGTTTAATAATTTACATAATCTATGCTGTAATGAATAGTTTAATAATTTACATAATCTATACTGTAATGCATCATGTAATCATTTAAAGAATATATACTGTTGTGCATAGTTGAATCATTTATATCATCTATACTATAATACATAGTCTAATTATTTACATAATCTATACTGTAACGCATAGTCTAATTATTTACATAATCTATACTGTAACGCATAGTCTAATAATTTACATAATCTATACTGTAATGCGCAGTTAAATAATTTACATAATCTATACTGTAATGCATAGTGTAATAATTTACTTAATTATACTGTAATACATAGTCTAATCATTTACATAATCTATACTGTAACGCATAGTCTAATAATTTTCATAATCTATACTGTAATGCATAGTTTAATCATTTACATAATCTATACTGTAATGCGCAGTTAAATAATTTACATAATCTATACTGTAACGCATAGTGTAATAATTTACTTAATCTATACTGTAATGCGCAGTTTAATCATTTACATAATTATACTGTAATACATAGTCTAATCATTTACATAATCTATACTGTAATGCATAGTCTAATAATTTTCATAATCTATACTGTAATGCATAGTTTAATCATTGACATAATCTATACTGTAATGCATAGTGTAATCATTGACATAATCTACACATAATTTATATCACATTACATGATCCATTTCATCAACATTTCCCAAAGCATGATCAGCATTCTTTATACACTGAACAACAATATAAAGGCAACATGTAAAGTGTTGGTCTCATGTTTCATGAGCTAAAAAAAATATCCCAGAAATGTTCCAGATGCACAAAAAGCTAATTACTCTCAAAATGTTGTGCACACATTTGTTAACATCCTTGTTAGTGAGCATTTCTCCTTTGGCAAGATAATCCATCTATCTGCCTGGTGTGGCATGTCAAGAAGCTGATACAACAGCATGATCATTACACAGGTGCACATTGTGCTGGTGACAATAAAAGGCCACTCTAAAATGTGCAGTTTTGTCACACAACACAATGCCACAGATGTCTCAAGTTTTGAGGGAGCGTGCAGTTGGCATGCAGACTGCAGGAATGTAAACCAGAGCCGTTGCCTGAATTGTATGTTCATTTCTCTACCATAAGCCGCCCCCAACATCGTTAACAGAACATCCAACTGGCCTCACAACCGCAGACCATGTGTATAGCATCGTGTGGGCGAGCGGTTTGCTGTGAAAAGAGTGCCCCATGGTGGCAGTGGGGTTATGGTATGGGCAGGCATAAACTACGGACAACGAACACAGTTGCATTTTATTGCTGGAAATTTGAATGCAAAGAAATACCAAGACGAGATCCTGAGGCCATTTTTTAAAAGTTCTCTGTGACCAACAGATGAATATCATGTGAAATCCATAGATTAGGACCTATATAAATGTATTTATTTCAATTGACTGATTTTGTCATTTGAACTGTAACTCTTTGAAATTGTTGCACGTTGTGTTTATATTTTTGTTCAGTGTATTATCGTCTTAGTTAGGAACATCAAACTTACTTTCATTGAGTATCATTCATTGTGGTGAAGAAGCATCCCTACAAACCTTTATTGGTGGTGGTGGAATGTTTGTCCATGTACCTGAAGAATGACCAGAATAAAAGAGAGGAAAATGTTTTCATTGTGTGTGTGTTGCTGACTAATGGCCCAGTGTTATGTAACTGGGGGAAAGATTACTCAAAGCCCGGGCCAGGAGAGCTAATCCTCCACACTGAGGCGTTGCACCACAACACACACACACATGACTATGTATAGTCTCTATCTATAACTGTGTTCCTCGATCCTCTCTCTAACCCTGTATCACTGTCTCTCCTCACTCCACCTGTCTGCTCTTCTTTCACTCCTGCTTTCAACTCAAATGAGGAGAGGTGGTGTGTGTGTGTGCATGTTTGATTTATCAGTGTATTTTAGATACTGTAGCCTGTAGAACGTGTCTGTATCAGTGTGGTTCCCAGTGGAATCCAAGTGTGTTTGCTTAGGGACTGCTCCGTGTTGATTTTATTTCGTCAGCTTTTGAGGGGAGTCTAGGCAATACCCCGCTGAGAGCAATGGAATATGTTCAGTCAGTGTGATGTGTGTGTGTGTGACTAGCATTACATTGCAGCACAGTACATTTCTTCTACTTTATCTCAGCTGTGAGGGATAAGAGATCCCTAGCACCCCAGTGCTGCCTGACTCGGAGTTAAATAAACAAGCTTCCTCTCTTTAGAAAGTCCTAGTTAAACACACGGGCAGTATCTCTTAATAGATGCAGCGTATCCGGGCAGGATTCTTCATCTAGTCTAATACACTGGCTGGTAGTGATGGTAGCAGACGCACTCTGGTAGTGCGATGTGGTGCAATATGGGATTGAACTTTGACCTCATCAGCTTACTTTTGTTCAGTAGCACCTGGCTATATCCCAAGTGTACGCTTTAGAGATTGTGGGTGGCGGTCATCATGATGTGAATCACAGAGAACAAGTAACGGGCAAAGGAGAAAGAGAGAGGGCAGAGGGAGAAAGATGCAGAGAGAGAGAGAGAGATGGGGGACAGAGATAAAGAGTTATGCAATGGTGAAATTATAATCTTGTGAGCGGGTTGATTTGGGTTTCTGTATGTGTACAATTCACCAGATGGGTGTGTTTGTGTGCGTGTGTGCGCATGTACGTTACCAATAGAACAATGACAGCTACTAAACTTGTAACCTTGTGCATATTTCTTGGACGGTGTGTAGGCAGGCAGAACCCTTTGTGGTACTTTCTGGCACTTAGCTTCTATTGTAACCTCCACCACCAGAGCTCCATTACTGCACCCACAGCTGCTTACCCCAAATGACTGTTGAGTTTTCCTGTTACATTCCACACTTTACTATGTACTAGGAGGAAAATAGGTGTCATTTCTGTCATTATATAGTGCATTTATATGCTTGCTACAGGAGGTGACCATAGCTACCATGGAAGTAACAGATTTGTAATTACCTAAAGCTATTTCCTGAAGACTAATTATGCATTTAGCATATTCCACAACACAATTAGATGCTTTAAAAAGGCATTGCCCACCATGGTATGCCATAGAAGGTTGTTTGTGGTGGCATACCTGTAGCACTTACTGTGTTGACTATAAGGATGAGCTACAGGTAGGGGTTAGCGTCAGTGTGGCATGTTTTGTGAGTGGCAAAGATTAGCCTGTATTAGCGTCAGTGCCTAATCTCACTGAGGAGAGTCTCCAGGGCTTTATCAGTTCTATTTCTCTCTTGTTTGCTGCACTTACACATCTTGAAACACAGTACCAGAGCTGCTGGGTTCAAATATTATTTCTGTGCTTGATTGAGATTGCTTGTTGCAATGGAACAAATAAAGTCATGATATTGTAAACCCTGCCAATCTAGTGCTCCAGATGGGCTAAAGCAAAAGCCCAAAGTATTTGAAAGATTTCAAATAGTATTTGAACCCAGGTCTGATCTAGCCTCAGTATTCCATGTATAGTGTTCATATATTTTCTAGAATCATAACAGCCTTTTTGTTTTAAACAGTGTCTTTATATTAAAGTTTGATGAAATACTCATATTGTATGTGAAGAGAGCTCTTTGATTGTCTTTGAGAAAGATGCCCCTGGGGCCACTTTGGGGAAAACCTTGTTAGACAGTTAAATTGTGGCCTAAGGCGAGCTATTAGCGTCCATCCCTGACACACACACACACACACACACACACACACACACACACACACACACACACACACACACACACACACACACACACACACACACACACACACACACACACACACACACACCCTCTCCAAGGCAATTGTTGTAGTTTGGTACCTTTGGATCCATGTGATTAGCTAGTGTCCTCCAAAATGAGCTGGAATATGCATGTTTCTAAATTAAGTTGTAAGCAATTAGTCCCCTATACCCTTCCCTTCTTACACATGCATGCACGCACACACAAACATATGTACACAAGCACACACACATCATCTACAATTAGGACCAAGACCAAAATCATAGGAAGATCAGAGTGGGTTTGTTTAAGCGAGGGTTAGGGAGCGGTGCTCCAGGCATTTACTTACAAATACATTATTTGGATCATTATCATCAGTAGCTCTGCAACACAGTGTGTAGCCTACCCCTGCTCTCAGAAGGGGTAGACCAGATGCTGTGGTCACATCACCCTTGGACTTGTTCCTCTCTGTCTCTCTCGAAGGAAAGTTCAGAGGTCAAGCCTGAGGGGGGATCACAGAGGAGGGTGTTGGGAAGGACATGAGGGGACAGAAGGGTGGGAGGGACGAGATGGGGGAGGGTGTTTGGGGAGGGAAAGGGGCATTGGGATCGAGTCTACCCTGTGGAGTATTTCCCAAGCCTCCCTTGCATCCCTCCCCATTTCAGGGCCACTTAACATGAACCCCACAGTGTTGTATGGGCTTCACTTATAGCAGAGGTTCCCAAAATGTTTCACTCGGGGCCCCCCTTCTAGCATTGGGGAACATCCCCCGCCCCCACCCCTCCCCTGCACCATGTCTATTTCTATGGGTACAAGCACTGTTCATGACACAAACTGTTCATTTCGCCATGTCTAATGTGTATTTGTGATATTTGACTGGCAAAAAAATTACAAAAAATATCTATGGCCTAGAAAAACTATACAGAATATAAAAACATTAGCTGACATGGGCTAGTTAATCTGGACATTTTTGGCAAGTTATAAATAGCTCTCTATGTTATCAAATGACTAACATGACAAAGGAAAGCTGATGATGCACTACCCAATTTCGAAAATGCACCTTCCACTATTACAACTTTCAAGAGCAAGTTTAAAGCCGGACTGAGATCCTTTAAAAAAAAAAATATATATATAATAATTGTATATATACAGTACCAGTCAAAAGTTTGGACACACCTACTCATTCCAGGGTTTTTCTTTATTTGTACTATTTTCTACATTGTAGAATAATAGTGAAGACATCAAAACTATGAAGTAACACATATGGAATCATGTAGTAACCAAAAAGTGTTAAACAAATCAAAATATATGTTATATTTTAGATTCTTTAAAGTAGCCACCCTTTGCCTTGATGACAGCTTAGCACATTCTTGGCATTCTCTCAACCAGCTTCACCTGGAATGCTTTTCCAACAGTCTTGAAGGACTTCCCACATATGCTGAGCACTTGTTGGCTGTTTTCTTTCACTCCGCGGCCCAATTCATCCCAAATGGGTTGAGGTCGGGTGATTGTGGAGGCCAGGTCATCTGATGCAGCACTCCATCACTCTCCTTCAAATAGCCTTTACACAGCCTGGAGGTGTGTTGGGTCATTGTACTGTTGAAAAACAAATGATAGTACCACTAAGCACAAACCAGATGGGATGGTGTATTGCTGCAGAATGCTGTGGTAGCCATGCTGGTTAATGTGCCTTGAATTCTAAATAAATCACAGAGAGTATCATCAGCAAAGCACCCCCAAACCATCACAGCTCCTCCTCCATGCTTCACGGTGGGAACACACATGCGGTGATCATCCGTTCACCTACTCTGCGTCTCTCAAAGACACGGCGGTTGGAACCAAAAATCTCCAATTTGGACACATCAGACCAATGGACAGATTTCCACCGGTCTAATGTCCATTGCTCGTGTTTCTTGGCCCAAGCATTGGTGTCCTTTAGTAGTGATTTCTTTGCAGCAATTCGACCATGAAGGCTGTTTCACGCAGTCTCCTCTGAATAGTTGATGTTGAAATGTGTCTGTTACTTGAGCTCTGTGAAGCATTTATTTCAGCTGCAATTTCGGAGGCTGGTAACTCTAATGAACTTACCCTCTGCAGCAGAGGTAACTCTGGGTCTTCCATTCCTGTGGCGGTCCTCATGAGAGCCAGTTTCATCATAGCGCTTGATGGTTTCTAAGTCTTCACTTTTAGAAAATAGTCCAAATAAATAAAAACCCTGGAATGAGTAGGTGTGTCCAAACTTTTGACTGGTACTGTATATATATATGTATATATGTATATGTACTGTATATATATATATATATATATATATTGTATTATAATTTGCCATTTTTTTTGGGGGGGGACCCTGCCGAACACTCAGTTTGGGAACCACTGACTTTATAGTGTTGCCATAGCATTTCTAAATCCTATGTATTACCTACCGCTGTGTTTGAGTGTACAGTACATTTCTGCATTTCACGATGTGATTTGTACGTGTGCATAAATATGTACACTTTTCTGTATGTGTCTGCGTGCGCATGTGAGTGTGTATCGATGCGTTGGACGTCAGCCAGTGGCCCCCTTCTGTACCCTCTCTGACGTGTCCAATCAGAACACAGAGCTGGATTCCATGAGCCCAATGCAGCTGATCCCAGACCTGCTGCCCCATGAGCAATTACCCAGAGTGCACTGCACCTCGCGGAAAACTAGATGAGCCTGTTCCCTCTGACATATGAAGGAAGGGGACGGGGAGCAATAATTAACATCAATGATGCATCATGGCTACTGTTCAACATGGCTACTGGACAAAGACATGTTTGCCCCACAACACACAGGCAGGCGGGAGGGGAGGGGAGAAGGGAGGGGGATGGGCCCCTGCCTGCCCTGCGTTATTACTCAGAGTCTGGATGGACCCCATGGAGACAGTGCCAACCATACAATCAGGTCTGAGTAATTACCCATAATACCCGGCTGCTGCCACGATGCCAGAGCCATCCAAGTGAGTCAATGTAGGCATTGGTGACCCTAGTGAAATCACAGGTGTGAGGGTCAGGCTGTGTGTGTGTGTGGTGTGTGTGAGCAGCAACAAAAGTAACAACATAACTCCTATTGCTGCTATTCCATGGCAACAGCATGCTGAACACAGTATAGCCCTGGGTGTGTTTTTGTAACTAGCCCCCTTCAGCTAATGGATGAAACATGCATGTCCAGTCTGCCCCTTCTGTTCACACTTACATAACAAATAGCCCTTACGGCTGTTGAAATACAGCAACACCTAGTGGTAACAAACATCACCACACAGTTTGAGAGGTGCCCGAGGTAAGGACGACTGCTGGTTGAACATTGCGCTTAGTATTGATGTTGTCTTGTTGCTTTGTGCCCATATCCCTTTGTGTGTGTGTGTGCGTGTGTTTGTTCACTACAAATTGAGTTATGGTAAGCCAGTGCTCATGTGCGGATGCTCCCATCTCCTCAAATGAAGCTAATTAAGGCTCTATTTAGAGAGTGGGGAGCCCATGAGACTGAGTGGAGTTCCTCACTTCATTAAAAATCAATTAACACACTCCACGTGCCAGTTCACCACACATCACTCACTGTACCAACCAGACACCCACAGTCCACCTCACAAAACTCTTTCCGTTAGATGACTGTAACACGTCTGTCTGTCTGTCTGTCTGTCTGTCTGTCTGTCTGGATGTGTGTCTGTCTCTCTCTGTATCTCTCTCTCTCTGAGGAGATTGTGGGGCTGAGCTCATCTTGGCCATGGAATCGCCAGCGCTGCACTACGGCTCTTACATAACTTCAGGATAAATCAGGACTGCCAGTCAGGGCCTAGCTCTCACCCACTCAGCCAGCAAGTCAGAGGGCAGCCACACCCACACAGCCAGCCAGTCAGAGGGCAGCCATACCCACACAGCCAGCCAGTTAGAGGGCCTAGGAATCATTAATGCAGTTCTATACACCACACTTCTATCTGCAGCTCTCTATCTGCTATCTATATGCTATCTATCTGTTCTAAACTTTGCAGAATTATGAATAATCTCCTGAAGCACAGGTGTTCCATATACTGTCGTAACTGAACTGTATTCACAATGTACCTGTCTGTGTGACTACTATGTAAATAGACAGTTCTAGAGCCACTTGGTGTAAAGTATGACCAGTGTTGGCACCAACACCAAGTGAGAGGAGGCAGTAAGAAGGATCCTACTTAGAATGTGATAGTAAGCAAGACAATCTCCAGAGTTTGGTGATATCACTTCCTGTAGGCATGTGTGTGACTGCTCAGCGAATCATTGCTCTGACAGTCAGACGACAGGAACGAGTGAGTGGTCGCCTTAGCAACAGCCAAACTGTCATAACTCGCTCCTTATTCCACCTGACAGGCCCGGTGGCTATGCACACACACTTTGAAACACACCCACACAAACACATTCTGAAACACACTATCACACCCACTGATTCACGCACACACAATCTGAAACACACTCTCTCTAACACATGCACACACATTCTGAAACACACACAGACACTCTCAAACACACACATACAGACGAACACAGAAACACAAACAAAACAAAACAAAACAGTCAGATTATAATCTTTGTCGGTCCACACACCCCTCAAGCCATTTTTATAAACTTTAGACTGGTCAGTTGATAAATCCCTTTTGAACATGTTCATCCTTGAAGTCCAAGTAGAAGTTGCTCTTAAAGGATCTACAAAGAGACATTCTTTGATGTATAGCAGAACAAGGTTGTACATGGCACTAAATGAGAGTGGTGGAATACACACACACACACACACACACACACACACACACACACACACACACACACACACACACACACACACACACACACACACACACACACACACACACACACACACACACACACACACACACACACACACACACACACACACACACTTTTGTTCTGTGTGTCTCTGTTTATTACCTTTATGTCCTGCAGCACAACTGACCTGTTTTCACTATAAATATACTGTTAAACACCGCTTCCATTGACATCTTCACTGTAGCACTCAGTGTGTGTTTTCCTCCCCAGTCCGGCCCAGTCCATCCCGCTGCACTGTGCTGCTCTGACCCAGTTTGGCGTTGGCCAGGAACTGGGTCACCTGTAGAACCAATCCAGAGAGTACTAACTTCATTACACTCACAGTCCCAGTCCACACACAGCAGCTATCAAACATATACATTGGAACTTAACACACGCACGCACACACACAGAGAGATCATGCTCAATAATTGTTGGTTGTGCTTTCGTTCATTAATGTGCTATCTGTTCATTAATATTGAGCCTGAAAGAGATGCTTGTGGTGGTTTTCTATGGGGTGGGGTATGGGCAATTTAGCAGTTAACTTTGTCAACTAGTGCTCTAAATTGATAATTCTCATTCACCATGGGTATGTAGCGCTTGTAGATCCATTAGAGAAAATAATAGGTAGAAGAGGATATGAATGGGGGTTTGAAGAGGGTTAGTAAGTACAATCTGTCCTGTCTGTTCTGACTGCTAAGGGTTTTCAGTTCTCGAAGACGACCTTCTCGTACCCCTTATCAGTCTTTATTTAATTACATTTTTTAGTATTAACCCCCCTATATACACGGTACCCCCTGTATATAGCCTCCACATTGACTCTGTATCCGGTACCCCCTGTATATAGCCTCCACATTGACTCTGTATCCGGTACCCCCTGTCTATAGCCTCCACATTGACTCTGTATCCGGTACCCCCTGTATATAGCCTCCAAATTGACTCTGTACCGGTACCCCCTGTATATAGCCTCCACATTGACTCTGTATCCTGTACCCCTGTATATAGCCTCCACATTGACTCTGTATCCGGTACCCCCTGTATATAGCCTCCACATTGACTCTGTATCCGGTACCCCCTGTATATAGCCTCCACATTGACTCTGTATCCGGTACCCCCTGTCTATAGCCTCCACATTGACTCTGTATCCGGTACCCCCTGTATATAGCCTCCAAATTGACTCTGTACCGGTACCCCCTGTATATAGCCTCCACATTGACTCTGTATCCGGTACCCCCTGTCTATAGCCTCCACATTGACTCTGTATCCGGTACCCCCTGTATATAGCCTCCACATTGACTCTGTATCCGGTACCCCCTGTATATAGCCTCCACATTGACTCTGTATCCGGTACCCCCTGTATATAGCCTCCACATTGACTCTGTATCCGGTACCCCCTGTCTATAGTCTCCACATTGACTCTGTATCCGGTACCCCCTGTATATAGCCTCCACATTGAATCTGTACCGGTACCCCCTGTATATAGCCTCCACATTGACTCTGTATCCGGTACCCCCTGTCTATAGCCTCCACATTGACTCTGTATCCGGTACCCCCTGTATATAGCCTCCACATTGACTCTGTATCCGGTACCCCCTGTATATAGCCTCCACATTGACTCTGTATCCGGTACCCCCTGTATATAGCCTACATTGACTCTGTATCCGCCTCCACATTGACCCCGGTGTATATAGCCTCCACATTGACTCTGTATCCGGTACCCCCTGTATATAGCCTCCACATTGACTCTGTATCCGGTACCCCCTGTATATAGCCTACATTGACTCTGTATCCGGTACCCCCTGTATATAGCCTCCACATTGACTCTGTATCCGGTACCCCCTGTATATAGCCTACATTGACTCTGTATCCGGTACCCCCTGTATATAGCCTACATTGACTCTGTACCGGTACCCCCTGTATATAGCCTCCACATTGACTCTGTATCCGGTACCCCCTGTATATAGCCTCCACATTGACTCTGTATCCGGTACCCCCTGTATATAGCCTCCACATTGACTCTGTATCCCTACATTGACTCTGTACCCCCCTGTATATAGCCTCCACATTGACTCTGTACCGGTACCCCCTGTATATAGCCTACATTGACTCTGTATCCGGTACCCCCTGTATATAGCCTCCACATTGACTCTGTATCCGGTACCCCCTGTATATAGCCTCCACATTGACTCTGTACCGGTACCCCCTGTATATAGCCTCCACATTGACTCTGTATCCGGTACCCCCTGTATATAGCCTCCACATTGACTCTGTATCCGGTACCCCCTGTATATAGCCTACATTGACTCTGTATCCTGTACCCCCTGTCTATAGCCTCCACATTGACTCTGTATCCGGTACCCCCTGTCTATAGCCTCCACATTGACTCTGTATCCGGTACCCCCTGTATATAGCCTCCACATTGACTCTGTATCCGGTACCCCCTGTATATAGCCTCCACATTGACTCTGTATCCTGTACCCCCTGTATATAGCCTCCACATTGACTCTGTACCGGTACCCCCTGTATATAGCCTCCACATTGACTCTGTATCCTGTACCCCCTGTCTATAGCCTCCACATTGACTCTGTATCCGGTACCCCCTGTCTATAGCCTCCACATTGACTCTGTATCCGGTATATATCCCCACATGTATATACCCCCTGTATATAGCCTCCACATTGACTCTGTATCCGGTACCCCTGTATATAGCCTCCACATTGACTCTGTACCCCTGTATATAGCCTCCACCCCCGGTGTATATAGCCTCCACATTGACTCTGTATCCGACTCTGTACCCCCTGTATATAGCCTCCACATTGACTCTGTATCCGGTACCCCCTGTATATAGCCCCGTTATTGTTATTCACTGCTGCTCTTTAATGATTTGTTATTCTTATCTCTTACTTTTTAGGGATTTTCTTATAACTGCATTGTTGGTTAAGGGCTTGTAAGTAAGCATTTCACTGTTGTATTTGGCGCATGTAGCAAATAACATTTTATTTGAACTAGGACATTCATACATTCTTTACATTTCTGTCTGTCTGGCTGATTGGGAGTCAGTCAGTACGTCCGTCCGTCTGTCTAGTATAGTGTCCTGGGTCGGGTGGGGTCAGGATCAAACTGACCTTAAGTCAGCACATGGTCTGGGGCTCAGGGGTCACAGAGGTCATGGTCATTAAGACCCCCAGTTAGACCCTCTCTGACTCAGGCTTTGAGGGGGGAGTGGGACATACCTTCCTGGGTAAAGAGGTACAAGACAGCCCCATACAGCTTAGACAGCAAACGCAACTCCCGAGTAGTCATCATCTTTCTGCGCTAATCCCATTATGACACTGCACACACAGATCACATACAAACCACATACACACACACTTCATAAACACTGCTGATCAGACCAATTAAGTCCTAGCCGTAAACCAATCAGACACATAAGACATACCTATGGACACATTCATTAGCACACACATTGAAACACCTGTCATCCTATTGCAGCTGCAACACAGAACGGTGTGTGTACATCTGTTTATGCGTGCTTGTCTCCACCGAAAATGAAAACGGATGTCGTAGGTAAGACATACTTTTGGACATTGCCTTTAACCCTAAATTACTACATTAATATCAGAAGCTTAGGTTAGAACGTTAGAAGATTAACCCTTACAGTCATTTATCGTGTACTTTGCAGCTTTTCTGTTATTGCTCTACAGCTCGGGAATGGATCGTGTTCATAGGGCACATGTAAAACAAAAACGTATGTTCCTTATTGGACAAATCAATGTAGTCCCTCCCCTTTTCAGTCCGTTTGGTTCCTTATGAACATAACTCAGTTTTAGGTCCCTTTTTTTGTTGTTGGGGGGACTATACTCAGGGTCACCAAAGTTGTGTGTTATTTCTGTTTTCTATGTTTCTGCTTATTGTAGATTTGTGGAATATTACTATTTCACAAACTGAAAATAGGATGATTATTTTGTCTAGTGTGTTTGTAGCCATTTTACCTGATTTCTGGGAGAATAGTGCAGTTGCAGGTGCAGAGAGGTTATTAGGATCCTACTGCTTTGGATTAGCCAGCCAGTGTGCAGAGCAGGGAAACAGCGTGTGAGGAAGGAAATAATATAGGATTAGATTGCGTGTCTAATCTCCTTATAGTGAGTGTGCATTCTCAGCAGATATGTGCCATCTATCTCTCTCTCTATGTATGTATATTAAATATATATATATATATATATATCATTTCTCTCTAGCTATCTCTCTATCTGTCACTATCCTTCTCCGTCTCAAACTACGTGGCCACACTGGTTACTGTGGTCACAGGATGCTCCTAAAGGTTTCTGTGTGTGCCGATTTCAGACCTACAGTACACAGTTCAGTCCTATAGTACACTATATCTACACTACGAGTGAGTGAGTAAATGAAGATACTTTGATGATGTAACCCATGTAACTCATGACAAAATGTCTGTCACCTGTCATTACCACACCATAAAACTCTGCTAAAATGAACAGGATGTCACAGAGTCCTGTTAACTGGAGAGGTTCCTTCTGATTGGGAGCACTGTTCCCTCTCACTGGGTCATGTGATAGAAACACACACAACCACGCACACACGCTAATGAGCCCCCTGACAGTCGGGGGAACGTTGAGTGGCCATTAATACTGGTACAGTACAGGCAAGTGTGTGTGACACAATGAAACGGTTATGTAATCCAGGTGTGTGTGTTTTCCCCTCCCATCTCTTTGTCCACAGCCCAAATCGAAGTTATACCGTGCAAAATCTGTGGAGACAAATCATCAGGAATCCACTATGGAGTCATCACGTGTGAGGGCTGCAAAGTGAGTTCTCCACACAGCTCTGTTGTTCCCTCTGTCTGACTCTATCCCCATCATTCTCCTGTCATTCCTGTTTCATATCTTAATTTCTATTCCAGCATCTGCGTTCTACTCTCTGTCAACTCTTTTCTATTCTATTATTTTCCAAATCATAGACTGACTGTTAACTGATTGTTGTGGTTGTCCTGTAGGGGTTCTTCAGACGAAGTCAGCAGAACAACGCTGCATACTCATGCCCTCGCCAGAGGAACTGTCTGATCGACAGGACCAACCGAAACCGCTGCCAGCACTGCCGTTTACAGAAGTGTCTTGCACTCGGAATGTCCAGAGATGGTGAGACTACACACACACACACACACACATGTAGACTATTACCTACTTAAGATTGTCACCTACTCCCGAGTGGTGCGGTGGTCTAAGGCAGTGCTAGCTGTGCCACTAGAGATTCTGGGTTCGAGTCCAGGCTCTGTTGCAGCCGGCCACGACCGGGAGACCCATGGGGCGGTGCACAATTGGCCCAGCGTCATCCAGGTTAGGGAAGGGTTTGGCCGGCAGGGATGTCCTTGTCCCACCGCACTCTAGCGACTCCTGTTGCAGGCTGGGCGCAGTGCACACTGACACCGTCGCCAGGTGTAGGGTGTTTCATCTGACACATTGGTGCGGCTGGCTTCCGGGTTAAGTGGGCATTGTGTCAAGAAGCAGTGCAGCTTGGTTGGGGTGTGTTTCGGAGGACGCACGGCTCTCAACCTTCCTGAGTCCGTATGGGAGTTGCAGCGATGAGACAAGACTGTAACTACCAATTGGATACCAAAAAGGGGCAAAAAAGGGGTAAAAAAACGATGTTTTTTTAAATAAAGTTTGTCACCAACACAATGTCTAAAGCCCAGGTGAAGCTGAGAGAAAATAAACACAATGTGACTAATAAACAACCTCTCTCTTTCTCCCTCCCTCCCTCCCTCCCTCCCTCTGCGTAGCGGTGAAGTTTGGCCGCATGTCCAAGAAGCAGCGTGACAGCCTGTACGCCGAGGTACAGAAGCACCAGCAGCGGATCCTGAATGAGCGGCAGCAGCAGACGTGTGAGGCAGAGGCCCTGGCGCGCGTCTACTCCTCCAGCCTGACCAACGGCCTCAGCACCCTCAACCACGAGATCGGAGGCACCTACGCCAACGGCCACGTCATCGAGCTCCCCAAGGGCCAGGTGAACGGTGGTGCCACGGGTGGCTACTACCATGGTATGGACTCCACCCAGCCCTCCCCGGACCAGTCAGGCCTGGACTTGGCTGGCATTAAGCACATCAAGCAGGAGCCGGAGTACGACCTGACCCCTGTGGCTAACCTGTTCAACTATAGCACCTACCAGGACAGTCAGCTGGCGCACAGCAATGTCAGCATGGGAGAGCTAGGTAACTAAGGGTTACGGTTAAGTTCATTCAAAGATATCAAATTTGGCCGTCAGTGCCACCTCCGAAAACATGCATGATGCCGTCTCTGAGTGAGTGTTGCATAGTGCAGGAAGATACCAGGCCTTAATTGATGATTTGAATAGGAGGGTGTCATGGTGAGGCTAAAGGAGTGTGAGTCAGTGTGATAAGCTGTGTGTGGGACAGGAGATCAAACAGGCTTAGGGAGAGAGGGAGGAAGAGAGAGAGAGAGAGAGAGAGAGAGAGAGAGAGAGAGAGAGAGAGGGAAGAAAAGAGAGAGATAGAAAGAGAGAAAGAGAGGGAGGGAGGAAGAGAGCAAGAGAGAGCTGTCCATGCGTCATATTTAAGCTTAGCCCATCAATGCAAGAAACCCCCATTGAGAGTGTGGCCTGCCTTAATGTGTGGCCTGCCTTACTAAGGCTGTAATGTCAACACAGTGGAACACAGTTTTACTAGTGCATCCCATATTTGAGTTGTCACACATCTACTTGGATGGAGGTATACAATACATTCCCTGATTCTTGTAAACATCGGTTCTGCTGTTTTCTATACCCCGCTTCAATTCGCGCCAACATTCAAACAAACAAAAATTAACATTTCTACAATAAAGATCAAAATGGTGCTACATAAAAAGTAACCTCGTCTCAAAGCCTGGTGGACGAGACCACATACAAAGTTGTGTGATAACTGAAACTTTGGGAGGTTGAACACAGCTAAATAATAAACTAAACTAAACTTATGATCGGTTCATCAGTTTCACGCTCCCATAGACAATGATAAGCTACCATTTTGCTCAAATTTGTGTGTGACTGTCTCTTCTCTGTCCTCTCCCTCCATAGATCGTATCGCCCAGAACATTATAAAGTCTCACCTGGAGACCTGTCAATACACAGCAGATGAGCTGCAGCAGCTGGCCTGGCAAACACACTCCTACGATGACATCAAGATGTACCAGAGCAAAGTGAGTGTGTGACCAGTGTGTGTCTGTGTGTTCCTTGTGACCAGTGTGTGTTTGTGTGTGTCTGTGTGTTCCTTGTGACCAGCTGACTTTGCACTGCTCACTTACCTACAACCTCTGAATGTCTCTTTCCTCCTCTTTTCTCATTCACTATTTAAATGTCTCTTTCCTCCCCTTTTATTCACTATTTAAATGTCTCTTTCCTCCCATTTTTATTCACTATTTAAATGTCTCTTTCCTCCCTTTTATTCACTATTTAAATGTCTCTTTCCTCCCCTTTTATTCACTATTTAAATGTCTCTTTCCTCCCCTTTTTTCACTATTTAAATGTCTCTTTCCTCCCCTTTATTCACTATTTAAATGTCTCTTTCCTCCCTTTATTCACTATTTAAATGTCTCTTTCCTCCCCTTTATTCACTATTTAAATGTCTCTTTCCTCCCCTTTATTCACTATTTAAATGTCTCTTTCCTCCCCTTTATTCACTATTTAAATGTCTCTTTCCTCCCCTTTATTCACTATTTAAATGTCTCTTTCCTCCCCTTTTATTCACTATTTAAATGTCTCTTTCCTCCCCTTTATTCACTATTTAAATGTCTCTTTCCTCCCCTTTTATTCACTATTTAAATGTCTCTTTCCTCCCCTTTATTCACTATTTAAATGTCTCTTTCCTCCCCTTTATTCACTATTTAAATGTCTCTTTCCTCCCCTTTATTCACTATTTAAATGTCTCTTCCTCCCCTTTATTCACTATTTAAATGTCTCTTTCCTCCCCTTTATTCACTATTTAAATGTCTCTCCTCCCCTTTATTCACTATTTAAATGTCTCTTTCCTCCCTTTTATTCACTATTTAAATGTCTTTCCTCCCCTTTTATTCACTATTTAAATGTCTCTCCTCCCCTTTTTTCACTATTTAAATGTCTCTTTCCTCCCCTTTATTCACTATTTAAATGTCTCTTTCCTCCCCTTTATTCACTATTTAAATGTCTCTTTCCTCCCTTTTATTCACTATTTAAATGTCTCTTTCCTCCCTTTTATTCACTATTTAAATGTCTCTTTCCTCCCTTTTATTCACTATTTAAATGTCTCTTTCCTCCCCTTTATTCACTATTTAAATGTCTCTTTCCTCCCCTTTATTCACTATTTAAATGTCTCTTTCCTCCCCTTTATTCACTATTTAAATGTCTCTTTCCTCCCCTTTATTCACTATTTAAATGTCTCTTTCCTCCCCTTTATTCACTATTTAAATGTCTCTCCTCCCCTTTATTCACTATTTAAACGTCTCTTTCCTCCCTTTTATTCACTATTTAAACGTCTCTTTCATCCCTTTTATTCACTATTTAAATGTCTCTTTCCTCCCCTATATTCACTATTTAAATGTCTCTTTCCTCCCCTATATTCACTATTTAAATGTCTCTTTCCTCCCCTTTATTCACTATTTAAGTGACTTTTCCCTCCACAACTCTTCTGCATGTCTTGTTGTGTGCACAGTCCTGTGGCATAAACATGTGGGTGAAATACTGTTTGTATATACAAGTGCTATAGTAGTGTTTCAAATTTGTGTTTATGATATGTACACAGCTGTCATAACACACGTGTTGATTTGTCTGTGGAGATGTCCCTACCTCCTTACTTCATTTGCACACACTGTATACATATTTTTCTATTGTGTTATTGACTGTACATTTGTTTATGTGTAACTTTGTGTTGTTTTTGTCGAACTGCTTTGCTTTATCTTGGCCAGGTCGCAGTTGTAAATGAGAACTTGTTCTCAACTGGCCTACCTGGATAAATAAAGGGGAAATAAAAATAAAAACATACCAAAGTGTGTGTTTCTTTGCAGACACGAGACGTGCTGTGGCAGCAGTGTGCCATCCAGATCACCCATTCCATCCAGTATGTGGTGGAGTTTGCCAAGCGCATCTCAGGCTTCATGGAGCTTTGCCAGAACGACCAGATCCTCCTGCTCAAGTCAGGTGACCTCACCCTGCTTGCCCATTGGAAACAAGTCTCCTGGTTGAAACAGCGTTGTTTCCACCTCCTTTCAACAAAAACATACAACAAATGGTGACAAGACAATATTGTATCAATGTGGGAAAAGGTATTAGATTTGCAAAAAGACTAACATCTTTCTTTGTCTCTCTCTAGGTTGTCTGGAGGTGGTCCTGGTTAGAATGTGTCGGGCGTTTAACCCACTCAACAACACAGTGCTGTTTGAGGGGAAGTACGGGGGCATGCAGATGTTCAAAGCACTAGGTAAGGCACTGATGCTAGTGATACTGTACCGCCTCCATCTACGGCCATCTAAGTAGCATGATGTACTACAGTACTCATAATGCTCTGGACAAGATATTGGGTAGTCTCTGACCTGACTCTGAACTCTGATTTGTTACATATTACATTCATAGAAGTAACAGAATTGCATACTCAACTGTAGTAGGATGGGAAAACACTTCAGTGAATTGTGCAGTAGGCATCGGGTTTGTATGAGTGTTTCTCTGTTCACTGTATTAATAACTATACGACTACAGTATAACTGTGAGACTACAGCATAACTATACGACTACAGTATAACTATGAGACTACAGCATAACTATACGACTACAGCATAACTATACGACTACAGTATAACTATGAGACTACAGCATAACTATACGACTACAGCATAACTATACGACTACAGCATAACTATACGACTACAGTATAACTATGAGACTACAGCATAACTATACGACTACAGTATAACTATGAGACTACAGCATAACTATACGACTACAGTATAACTATGAGACTACAGCATAACTATACGACTACAGCATAACTATACGACTACAGCATAACTATACGACTACAGTATAACTATGAGACTACAGTATAACTATGAGACTACAGCATAACTATACGACTACAGTATAACTATGAGACTACAGCATAACTATGAGACTACAGCATAACTATGAGACTACAGCATAACTATGAGACTACAGTATAACTATGAGAATACAGCATAACTATACGACTACAGTATAACTATGAGACTACAGCATAACTATACGACTATAGTATAACTATGAGACTACAGCATAACTATACGACTACAGTATAACTGAGACTACAGCATAACTATATGACTACAGCATAACTATGAGACTACAGTATAACTATACGACTACAGCATAACTATACAACTACAGTATAACTATGAGACTACAGCATAACTCTACGACAACAGTATAACTATGAGACTACAGCATAACTATGAGACTACAATATAACTATACGACTACAGTATAACTATACGACTACAGCATAACTATGAGACTACAGCATAACTATACGACTACAGTATAACTATGAGACTACAGCATAACTATACGACTACAGTGTAACTATGAGACTACAGCATAACTATGAGACTACAGCATAACTATACGACTACAGTATAACTATGAGACTACAGCATAACTATGAGACTACAGTATAACTATGAGACTACAGCATAACTATACGACTACAGTATAACTATGAGACTACAGCATAACTATGAGACTACAGCATAACTATGAGACTACAGCATAACTATACGACTACAGCATAACTATGAGACTACAGTATAACTATGAGACTACAGCATAACTATGAGACTACAGCATAACTATGAGACTACAGCATAACTATGAGACTACAGCATAACTATAGGACTACAGTATAACTATGAGACTACAGTATAACTATGAGACTACAGTATAACTATGAGACGACAGCATAACTATACGACTACAGTGTAACTATGAGACTACAGTATAACTATACGACTACAGCATAACTATACAACTACAGTATAACTATGAGACTACAGCATAACTGAGACTACAGTATAACTATGAGACTACAGCATAACTATACGACTACAGTATAACTATGAGACTACAGCATAACTATGAGACTACAGCATAACTATGAGACTACAGCATAACTATACGACTACAGCATAACTATGAGACTACAGTATAACTATGATATTACAGTATAACTATGAGACTACAGCATAACTATACGACTACAGTATAACTATGAGACTACAGCATAACTATGAGACTACAGTATAACTATGAGACTACAGCATAACTATGAGACTACAGCATAACTATGAGACTACAGCATAACTATGAGACTACAGTATAACTATGAGACTACAGCATAACTATAAGACTACAGTATAACTATGAGACTACAGCATAACTATGAGACTACAGTATAACTATGAGACTACAGCATAACTATACGACTACAGTAGAACTATGAGACTACAGCATAACTATACGACTACAGCATAACTATGAGACTACAGTATAACTATACGACTACAGTAGAACTATGAGACTACAGCATAACTATACGACTACAGTATAACTATGAGACTACAGCATAACTATACGACTACAGTGTAACTATGAGACTACAGCATAACTATACGACTACAGTATAACTATGAGACTACAGCATAACTATACGACTACAGTGTAACTATGAGACTACAGCATAACTATGAGACTACAGCATAACTATGAGACTACAGCATAACTATGAGACTACAGTATAACTATGAGACTACAGCATAACTATGAGACTACAGTATAACTATGAGACTACAGCATAACTATACGACTACAGTAGAACTATGAGACTACAGCATAACTCTACGACTACAGTATAACTATGAGACTACAGCATAACTATGAGACTACAATATAACTATACGACTACAGCATAACTATAAGACTACAGCATAACTATGAGACTACAGTATAACTATAAGACTACAGTATAACTATGAGACTACAACATAGCTATGAGACTACAGTATAACTATGAGACTACAGCACAACTATGAGACTACAGCATAACTATGAGACTACAGCATAACTATGAGACTACAGCATAACTATGAGACTACAGCATAACTATGAGACTACAGCATAACTATGAGACGACAGCATGTTATTCTATATTGACCGCCTCGTTATTAACTCTCACAGGCTGTGACGACCTGGTCAGCGCTGTGTTTGACTTTGCCAAGAGTCTGTGCTCTCTGCAGCTCACTGAGGAGGAGATCGCTCTGTTCTCTGCAGCAGTGCTCATCTCCACAGGTTAGTACAGACTACTCACAGCCACAGTTACCTTCTGCTGCCACCTACAGGCAGACCTTACTGAGGCACTGCCTGGATGGAGAATGCTGCTGTCAACACAGTGATTAACATGTGCTGCATTCGTGAAGCTGTCTTTATTATAAGTAAGACAGACACAGTGACTGATGTGATGTTGGTGTGTGTTCCTCTGTCAGACCGTCCATGGCTGATGGAACCCAGGAAGGTGCAAAAGCTCCAGGAGAAGATCTACTTTGCGCTGCAGCACATCATGCAGAAGAACCACATGGACGAGGACGCGCTGGCTAAGGTAGGGCGCATCACACCGCCTCATACAGTACAGCAGTTGTGGGGCTTCACATTGGCATCAAAGGGGTTCACACCTCGGCACTGTTCGATGGCAGTGTGTTTCAAACAACCTTTTTCACTTTAGCTGCAGTTTTCATGTACAGACTGAGACTTTAGTTAGGTTATGATCTGGATTTATTGACCCATCACCCTTGACCTCTGACCCCTCTGTGTCCTCTGTAGCTGATTGGTCGGATACCCATGCTGTCGGCTGTGTGTACTCTCCACACCGAGGAGCTGCAGGCCTTCCAGCAGCTTCACCCTGAGACGGTGAACGTGCTCTTCCCCCCGCTCTACAAGGAGCTGTTCAATCCCGACCCCAATGCAGCGATCACCATGCCCAAGTGACTTCCTATGGTCCAACCTCAGAGAGTGGACCACAACGTGACCGCGGACGCATCATTAACGCAACGGCAAAGCAGCCCGGACCCCAGGCCCGAACCATCCAGACACTTACAGCCGCAAACACTAGGAATGTCCAGCACTTATCCAACCCTATTCACCGATACAGTCTAAAGAATGTATATAACGCACCCATGACCACGGGGCTCTTCAAAACTGACCAGAAATGTACAGACTTTAACTAGCTAATTTAAGCTGTCTTTTAACTGGGTAAGTTCATTTGTTTTTTTTACATGAAATTGTGATATTGAAGATGGGGGAGGGATTCGTGTGATTCAGAAAAGGTATTGTAGATATTATGTAGTGAAGAACAGATTCCAGTATTACATCTTCTGTTAATATTTTAGTCTTCATTTAAAACTGTAGCAGCCCTATGTGGCTGATATCTTGTCTGTTTTGTTATTTAATATTTTCATGTGTACAGAATTTGTAAAGTTAAAAAGAGACTTGTTAAAGAATATTGGGGTAAACGTGGGAGGTAATTTTGGTATGTGGAGAAAGCCTTGTCTGGGCTCTGTTGATACGTGAAGAGGGTATTGCATCTTTCAGTTCGGAACTATCAAACTGTAAAAGAAGGATTTAAACAATTATGGCTACTTTTCAAGGTGAAGATATGTATATAAATATTATATTTTGCGTGAAAAAAAATATTTTGTCAGACTGCCATCCTGTCAATCAATTTTTGTCGCTGCAATAACTCTGTCCATCGAAGTTGGACTGCTATTGAACAATCAGATCAAATGACAGATTATTAGGAGTACCTCTCCCCCCCAGCCCCCCTAAACCCACCACCACCTCTTACCACACTACCACCACCACCTCTTACCACACTACCACCCCCACCTCTTACCACACTACCACCACCACCTCTTACCACACTACCACCCCCACCTCTTACCACACTACCACCCCCACCTCTTACCACACTACCACCACCACCTCTTACCACACTACCACCCCCACCTCTTACCACACTACCACCCCCACCTCTTACCACACTACCACCCCCACCTCTTACCACACTACCACCCCCACCTCTTACCACACTACCACCACCACCTCTTACCACACTACCACCCCCACCTCTTACCACACTACCACCCCCACCTCTTACCACACTACCACCACCACCTCTTACCACACTACCACCACCACCTCTTACCACACTACCACCACCACTTCTTACCACACTACCACCCCCACCTCTTACCACACTACCACCACCACACTACCACCCCCACCTCTTACCACACTACCACCACCTCTTACCACACTACCACCACCACCTCTTACCACACCACAACCACCACCTCTTACCACACTACCACCACCACCTCTTACCACACTACCACCACCACCTCTTACCACACCACCACCACCACCTCTTACCACACCACCCCCACCCTCACCTCTTACCACACTACCACCCCCTTCTCTTACCACACTACCACCCCCACCTCTTACCACACCAACCACCCCCACCTCTTACCACTCCACCCACCCCCACCTCTTACCACACCACCCACCCCCACCTCTTACCACACCACCCACCAACACCTCTTACCACACCACCCACCTAGCTAAAACTAGTGTGTTGGTCTTAGTGTTTTTTTCATGAGGGCTTTTTTCATGAGGGCATACAATATAACCCGGACGATGCTGGGCCAATTGTGCCCGCCCTCTCCCAATCACGGCCGGTTGTGATACAGCCTGGAATCGAACCAAATTAAATCAATTTGTATTTGTCACATGCGCCGAATACAGCAGGTACCCCCAACCTCTACAGGGAAATGCTTACTTACAAGCCCTTAACCAACAATGCAGTTTTAAGAAAATACCCAAAAAATGTCATTAAGAAAAAAAGTAAGAGATAAGAAAAATGAATAATTATAGACCAGCAGAGAATAACAATAGCCTATATACAGGGGGTACCGGTACAGAGTCAATGTGGAGGCTATATACGGAGGTTACCGGTACAGAGTCAATGTGGAGGCTATATACAGGGGGTACCGGTACAGTCAATGTGGAGGCTATATACAGGGGGTACCGGTACAGAGTCAATGTGGAGGCTATATACGGAGGTTACCGGTACAGAGTCAATGTGGAGGCTATATACAGGGGGTACCGGTACAGAGTCAATGTGGAGGCTATATACGGGGGTACCGGTGCAGAGTCAATGTGGAGGCTATATACGGGGGTACCGGTACAGAGTCAATGTGGAGGCTATATACAGGGGGTACCGGTACAGAGTCAATGTGGAGGCTATATACGGAGGTTACCGGTACAGAGTCAATGTGGAGGCTATATACAGGGGGTACCGGTACAGAGTCAATGTGGAGGCTATATACAGGGGGTACCGGTACAGAGTCAATGTGGAGGCTATATACAGGGGGTACCGGTACAGAGTCAATGTGGAGGCTATATACGGAGGTTACCGGTACAGAGTCAATGTGGAGGCTATATACAGGAGGTACCGGTGCAGAGTCAATGTGGAGGCTATATACGGGGTACCGGTACAGAGTCAATGTGGAGGCTATATACGGGGGTACCGGTACAGAGTCAATGTGGAGGCTATATACGGGGTACCGGTGCAGAGTCAATGTGGAGGCTATATACGGGGGTACCGGTACAGAGTCAATGTGGAGGCTATATACAGGGAGTACCGGTACAGAGTCAATGTGGAGGCTATATACAGGGGGTACCGGTACAGAGTCAATGTGGAGGCTATATACAGGGGGTACCGGTACAGAGTCAATGTGGAGGCTATATACAGGGGGTACCGGTACAGAGTCAATGTGGAGGCTATATACGCCGGGGCGGCAGCGTAGCCTAGTGGTTAGAGCGTTGGACTAGTAACCGGAAGGTTGCGAGTTCAAACCCACGAGCTGACAAGGTACAAATCTGTCGTTCTGCCCCTGAACAGGCAGTTAACCCACCCAGGCCGTCATTGAAAATAAGAATATGTTCTTAACTGACTTGCCTGGTTAAATAAAGGTCAAATTAAATATACAGGGGGTATGGCTACAGAGTCAATGTGGAGGCTATATACAGGGGGTACCGGTACAGAGTCAATGTGTGTCGAGGTAATTGAGATAATTATGTACATGCAGGTAGGGTTGTTAAAGTGGCTATGCATAGGTAATAAATAGTCTGGGTAGCCATTTGATTAGCTGTTCATGATTCTTATAGCTTGGGGGTAGAAGTTTAGAAGCCACTTGGCGCTCTGATACCACTTGCCGTGCGGTAGCAGAGAGAACAATCTATGGCTGGAGTCTTTGACCATTTTTAGGGCCTTCCTCTGACACTGCCTGGTATAGAGGTCCTGGATGGCAGGAAGCTTGGCCCCGGTGATGTACTGGGCCGTACGCACTACCCTCTGTAGTGCCTTGCGGTCGGAGGCCGAGCAGTTGCCATACCAAGCAGTGATGCAACCTATCGGGATGCTCTCGATGGTGCAGCTGTAAAATCTTTTGAGTATTGTAGGGTCTGTAAGGCACTGAGATGCAGTGCCTTAGACCGCTGCACCACTCTACTGACATTATTCAGACGTTTCATCTTTCAGATTAAAATTGACACTTGAAACCTATTCCACATTACAGAGTTCTCTCTAGGACTGTAGTTCTTGCATTGCTTATTATAGAACACTTTTCCAGATTCTAAAAAAACAGGGAAATATATATTTTTCACTGAAACATTTGCAACTTAAAGTTGCAATACATTGAACAATCTTAATACTAAACTATGATAGACAATCACTTCCATTTAAATGTTAATGTTGAAGATCTTCAAGGATTCCCTTACACGTTATAATGGACACGTTTCCGTGTTTCGCACTGTGGCCGAATCCCTTTAGTGGAGATTAGATGCTAGCCAGTGCCAGAACAGCATAACCTATAACATTTTCCTTGACTTCCTTTTATCTCTTTCCTAAACCCTTCCCATATGCTGTGAACACTATCATCCTCCATATA